>NC_046653.1:7561114-8291370 GCF_900324485.2 Mastacembelus armatus | reverse complement strand
ATGTATATTATAAATACACTTAGTTCTGTATATTTGCCAATGTAAGCCAAGTAACTTTAAGTATAAGTACAAGTAAAAAGATTTAAAAAGGAATGTGTCTACATTGCTGCCTGGCTGTTTAATGAATGTGGGTCACAGATACCTTTGTCAGCACCTCACTCAAATGGACACTTAGATTCCATTAACATTCAATACAAATAGATTTTCACAGTGTGTGGAAAGGGAAATTAATAGTTGTTTGGGACTGTCAACAAACAACCTAAAAAGATTTTAAATTGCACAATTATCAGCACTGCACACTCTCAGATAAACACAGGTAAACACTATTCTATGGTACTTTAAGGTCAGTGGACAACAGCTGGTCCATCTGTGTTGGATGTCACTTACCTGAGCAGGGTCACAGAGGGGGACTGCTGGCCACAATTATTGGCAATGCAGTCTCACTTGAAGTCCAGTTCTGTCTCCTGCAAAACAGCAAAAGGACAACACACTCTCAGTAATATACTGGATAACACAACAACATCCAAACAACAGGAAATATATCTGTGTTTGTCACTGAAGGAGTGCAGGTAGCTCTTACAATCAGGCAATCCTAGGTCATGTGGTTGATTCTAATTTATATTGATCTGGTATCAGAGATGTATTTACAGCGCAAGAGGAGGAGAGACTTAAAGGCAGGCGAGACAGTGCCATGAGGTGACTAGTGAAAAATGGGGAACAGGTATATAGACAGTTCAGGCAAACAAAACCACAAGGGCAGGTGGACAAGTAGGAAACAACAATAAAAGGAGTTAAGGCCTAAAACAAGCAGTCAAAAACAGGGAAGGTATGGAAATCTACAAAGAACAGGAAGACATGACAATCTGACAAAGAGTTAGTGAAACAGGCTGGTTTAAATAAAGGGAAGAACTGATCAGATAACTGTGAACAGATGTGTATGAGTGGTTAGGGAAGGTCAGGTGACTAGGAATGGAGGGAAAGTCTGGGGCCCTCTGGTGGGTGAAAGACCAAGAAAGAATGAGTAAAACTAACAAGACTGGGACAGGAATCAACAGGACAAGTGACCTTTTTGTTACCAGAGGCTTAAATCATAGAGAAAAATGCAGGAAATAGACAAAGGGGTTTTCCTCTGACCTGTGTGCACAATGTAAAATGAAAGATGTCTTGTAGGAGACCATGAAGCACCAGGAGACTATAGTCAGCCATGGGCTTTTCTTTCCGATGTCTGTAATTTGTTACTCTGTGTGGTTTTACCTCTGGCAGGTCTGGATCCTCGATGGGACATCTGTAGATTTTTTTCCACATTGGCTGCAACTTCCTGTGGTAACGGTCAAACTCCTGATCTGAACCGGAACACTCGGCAGGAGCATTTTATTCACAGGGACCAGAAACTATGAAACTATGAGAAGAAAGTAAAGCAACAACCACCATTAGACCACTAGGCTCAGTTTCTGGCTGTGATCCTGAAACTCAAGTGCCTAGATGGAGAGTTTGTGGTGGGCATCAGGGTGCTGACACCTCATAATGTTCATGAATCTTCTGCACAAGAAACAGTCATATTGGCAGGTTTCTGCTGTTAGTGCTGTTCCAGCACAGTGTTTGTGTGTGTGTGCCTGTGTGTGCATGTGTGTGTTAGTGTAGGTGAGTATGTGTTCAACTGCTGTACCTGATTTTATTTCAGCCTTGGGCACTAGATGCCATACCTCTTACTGTGAGCAGGCTCCGGAGTCCGGCCTTCATATAGCAGACCAGGGCTGGTTTTGGAAACACACAAAGACATCACATGTGACAACATATCCCAGAACACATTGCAACCAGAAACTTATTAATCACTTGCTGTAGTGTAATGTAGTGTGATTTTTGGCAGGACTGTTTAATTAGGATGCATTTGTTTAGGTGTGCCTAATAAACTGTCATTTTACATGTCTATTTTCTATCACTGGGGGAACAAGGGGCATAGTCTGAAATAACAGATTTTTTGGCCACTCGTGCAGTAGAACGAAATGAGCTGGATAAAAAAGCGCTGGCATCATATCGCCTTTTGCACTGGTGTGACAAACTTGTGAGCCAACAGCTCCTTATTTACGCATCCAGGAGTTATGGAACAACACTATCATTCCTTTGGAGCTGTGTTTCTGGCTGCATGATTATTTTAAATCAGTATATCCTCTGGTGTTCCCCATACCAACTCTTGAGATAAATATCTGACTCTTCAGGTACTAAATGCTCCATTATTTTCCACTAACTGTGTCTGCTGTTTGATGATGCAGGTAGTGTGCAGTGGGTTTTTATAGCTTTTCGCTTTAAGGGTAATGAATGAGGAAGCTCAAGAGATGAAAAATTAATTTCTCTTTGCCCCTGTGGATAAGGAGGAGAATATGCACAGCCTTCACAGACACAGAGACAGTCAAATGTAATTTTTACTTACAGACGTATAGCTGTGTCATGTGTCACATGGGAGTGTGCACATGTGAATTATTAAATAAATAAATATATTCTGCTGTAAGACAAACGAATTGCAACCTCTTTTTTGGTGTTTTAACTGGTCATTCTGGCTGTGAATTCCAGTCCATTACATTTATGTAAACATAACCGTCTAATCATATTCATTCAAATATCCTTTTATTGTTATTTGATGAAATTACAATCAAGTATGACATTTTTTTATAGAAAAATAAATCCTTTTAAAACAAGATTAAGAATCTACAGTCATGCTAGCGGCTCTGTAGGATTGGCCATACAGTATATAGCATTAATAACGGTGACATGCTCACGTTTACCAGCTTAGTTTAAAATATTCTGCAATTTACTGGTGAACAGATGCAGTTGGAAAGTTGTTAGTTTTGGAGGCGGTAATTGAAATTGTAACTTGAGTTTTACCAAAGTTATAACAAGTTATAACCTGAGGGGGTAGTGATGAATTCAGTGCAGGATTTAGTTATTCATTTTCACAAATCATTAAATTAAGTACAATGAATTAGGTATTTAAAGAGCACGTTTTTCTTTCTGGTCATGCAGCCTTAAGGCATCTCTACACAAAGAGCATTTCAACCAAACATACACAAACTCAAATTCAAATATGCCTTCATATCATCACATAACCTAAAAAGCACACTTGTCAAAAAAATTACCACTTGTACACAAAGCTAGCTACCTACAATCCTAAAATGACGAAGTCCACCTTAGATAAAAAAAAAAAAAAAAAAAAAAAAAAAAAAAATTATTTGATCTGTGCTTTCCACTTAAATTTGACTCATGCCACTAGCATACAGGGTTTGGGGTTATGACCTATACGGGAGCCACCAGGGGAAGATTAGCTTTGCGATGGCTTGCTGTTGAAGAGTTGTCAATTCTGCCATCTTTATGTAAAATCATAAGTGGAAAAGAAAAGTGCTCCTAACGTAATCATTTGAACTATCTACAATGGTAGTGCAACAACTTGTATTTTACTCATGCTGTATGCTGATAGATGTGACTCAAATGCTATTTTTGCACTCCAAGTCTATTTTCCTGCCTGATGAAATGATAAAAAAATGATCTTATGTGATCTCTCCTTGGTCATATCTATTCCTTTCTCTCACCTTAGCCACCTCATTCCTGCCTGTCTCCTGCTTTTCAGGCTCAATTATCACTCAGTTGATTCAGAAAGTGTTGACAAAATCCTAACATGCTGTCTACCTATTAGACTCAAGCCACTACCACCATTTCTCAGTGTGGTCTAGAACCTGTTGACTGACTGGAAACAAATGATCATCCTCTTTGCTGCTCTCTGCACCCAGCTAAAATAGCCCATAGTGGCTGGCTGCTGCTCCCATACAGACTTAATGGAGGGGGAAATGGGTGAAGATGGATTCCTTGTGTCGTTCTCCACTCAACCATGTTTTGTCCACTTGCCATGTTGTGGGAAAAAAACAGACTTTAAAGAATTTAATCTGTAGCCGCAATAATTGGTTAGTCAGGGGTCTACTGGTGGTGTATATAGCTATTTTCTCTCTTTGGTACAGTTTAAACAGAGAAAGTTTCCAAGGATAAATCATCATTGCAAATAGTGCATAAAACCACTGAAAGGATTTAATGCTTACCAGGCACCTCCATTTTTGTGCACAAACCCACCCCACCCCACCCCCTCAGAAAAAAAAAGGGGTTTTCTATCTTCATTTGAAAGTCGGAATTTTACACAGTCAGAACGAATACAGAAAAGTTGCACCTTTGTGTGTGCCATAGTCATAATTCTAGTTAAATTAAAAAGTTGCTGATGATGGCACTAAAAGTTAGCTTTCTGCACTGTTCAGGAGAGTAAACCTCTAGATAAATCTACAACTTGCTATTCCAAATTTGTCATTTGCTCTTTCTAGGCCTTGTAAACATTTTATCCTTGTTAAATTCTGATGCCCAGTTATACAGTAGCTTATTATTATTCAGTGGCTATGGGTAAGATTATAAGCATCTGCCTTACTTGAGTGTTATTGCCAATGTTTCTCAAAATTAGTATAATAAATAAAATGAAATTCTATTAAATTTGCCAATATGTTGCAATTGTTTTATCCAGCATTTGTTTGTTCTTTTCATCATCTACCAAAGAAAACTGTAAAAACACCACTGTTTCTTTTTACATTCATTTTCAGGGGGAAGACTGTATTCACTGAGGAAATGGGCAACAAATGTTGTCATGTAAACCATCACACAGCAACATTTGTCACATAAATTAGCCTCAAGTATTTGTAGGTCACAGTCACTCAGCTGTGCATAATACAGGTGACCACCAAACAGTTCTTCTGCCGTGAGAAATACCAGAAAACTAGGTCCCTAGTGATCAAGAGATACCTTTCTCCCAAGGCATCTTTGTCTCTAGAGACACATCATATTCTTGATGTTTTCTAGGCTGCATTTCATAGCTGAGCTATACTCTTGCTTTGTCTAGTTCAAACATCTTATTTATCTCTCATATGTATGGCTTCATTAGTGGATGTTGCTATTTGCTTTTACAGTTGTTACTTGTGGATGTAATCTAAGTGCCAAATATACTTTTTACTGTTTAGCTACCACAACCAAAGCTGTCTTTCCTGTTGATTTTTATTGCTTTAGACTCCCATGGGTTTCTAACATAAACCCCAGGGGTTCAATAGAATTTTCATTATATCAAGTCATGTTTAAACTACCCACTGCTGTTGTAGAAGTGACAATCCTCAAAGAGGTTTTCTAGTTCTACTGGGAATCCCAGGCATTTACACAGCTATGGGTCATTGATATTATGTTGTCAAGCTTAAATCCTTGAGGCAGCATGGAAGAGGTGGCAGTAACTTCAGTCACGTGAACTGAGGCATGAATTGGTGTGAGACATGAGCAGAAACCTGCATTATATTGTTGATGACATGTCTACAGAGCAGAAGTTGGGGGAAAGCTGAATGAAACTGAAAACTCTAAAATCATTTGTCTGTAATAAAATAAAAGTTTTCTTTTCAATAATGCCAATTAACCCAACACATTATGGCACTGCTCACTATGATTAAGAACACTGGGTGGAACAGGGTCAGGTTGGCTCTAATGCAACAGAAAACAATGTTCTTGACAAAAATGCTCAAGCTACTTTGAGATGGTGAGTAACACCAGCAAAGACATACCTAACATCCCTAAGATACGCAAAGCCTTCACACTGTATTTGGCGTGCAGAAATAAACAGCTTAGCTTAGTTCCCAGAGATGTTATGCAGCTGACTCTTTAACTCTCCCTGTACTGCACCAGTAAGACAGGGTTATTTTTAAGGTTTGTTAATCGGTACAAAACAGAAAACTTTACATTCACTCACTTAAATGCACTTTAATTAATATGTTCTCAACGTTATATGTCAGACTGTGTGGAAAGTGCACAATCTTTCTTTCAAAGTTTTCTATGCAAAAATTCCCAATTAAGAGTCTACATCTCAGCATCATTAAACACCAGAGAAAGGGCATGGTTACAGTAATAAACCTCTCCTGACAAGCTATACAGAAGGAAGACAAACCAGTTAAACAGATCCTCAGATAAATCACATTGTTTTCATGGTTAATAAAATACATGAAAAGACTGCATTGTAATTCTAGTTTAGTCATAAAAGACTGTGATGCACTCCTGAGCCCTTATCTTGGCTTCAGTTGCTGTGCTACTGACAGTAATGTCAGCAGAGGGAGAAGTACCAATGTACTTTTACAGTATTGTAAAAGCGTAGTCGAGGAGTAGTGTGGCTGCTCCACCTTGATGCTTCAAGTTAAACATCAAGAGATGTCAAGAGTTACACTGATTTCTTTACATTTTTCATCACCCTTTTCCTATTTTATTAGAGTTCAATTGGCAGGTCTGAAGTGTATATATCACATCCATTCACCTATAAAACAACTTTTATATTCTGTCACTTAAGCAGCATGTGTGAGATCAGAGAGCGCTCTTCTTCTTTAGTGAGATCATTTTCCAACTCACCGCTGCTCTCCCACGGTGCTGCCACGGTCCCCCATTTAGTCAAAATGTAAGAAAAGAAGTTAATCCTTTAACTGAACAGTGTTGCTGGTTGCACAAATGAAAACTATCTCTCTTCACAGGCCTACAAGAGATGAAACAAGTGCTGTGCCCAGATTTTGATACAGTCTGTGCTCTCATTACTATTATCTCCCCAGGTGCAGTAGATGTGGAAACATATACTATTCAATTATAATAGTATAAAATAATCAAATTAGAGTCTCGAGCCCTAATTGGTGACTACTTGGAAATCCATGACTGCTTTGATGTCTATGCCTCAAATGACTCTCTTCCCATTAGCTCAGCCTTCTGTCTTGTGGTTGCCCCATTAAAAGCTTCCTGTACATGATGGGGAATTATGCGCACCTCTCTGACATATGATAAAGAGCTTTCCCCTAGTTACTGTGTGCGTGTGAAAGGAATAAGAAAGGTTTTAACATTTCCTGCTCTCAAATGAATCACCTGTGCATTGTTTCATAATTAATTAGCCCATAAAGAGAATGAACAAAAGCAAAAGAAAAAGGCAGCATCTCTGAATTCACTGAGGTAATTAACAGCCCTCTCTCAACCTGTAACATTGCAGTTTTCTCCAAATAATTGCCTCTTGCATTCACAGGGGCTTTGTGGTCCTGTGTTTGCCTGTTTACACAAAGAAAGGTACACCTGAATAAGTTATATTTAGATCAGGAATTGAGTTCAAAGGCTCTGCTTATATGAACAAAGGTGAAAAGGTACGTTGTGTAAATCTTCACCTTGTCTCTTTTTAAAGTGGTGACCAAAGCTTCATTAGAAGAAATGGATATCCTTATCATATAGAGTATACACTATTTCAAAATACATGCAGAAAACCATGGATGAAATATCACAAGGGCTTTCATTTTTATGTATGCAGCTACCCAGTATCAGAAACTTGTATTTGTCAGCAGCCCAGGGAGAGTTGTCAGTAGGAAATGGCTTAATGCAAAATAGATGCATCCCCCATGGTTTTTTTTTTAAAATAGCAACCATTAACACATACGATTCAGCCGAAGAGCCAAGCCAAGCAACAATCGAGGGAGTTAGCAAGTTATTATCCTTGCACTCCATACTCCATTTGGATACACATGGGGCACCACCCACTGAAATATGGCATAATGAATTTGATCTAAAAATATAGGGCTCCAAAGGCAAATGTGATGTGGACAAATTAAATATTGACGGGTCATTGAAAAAGCTTTGCTTCCATATTTCTCAATTTAATGTCACAGGGTGAGATTTCTTTATGTACAACGTGACAGAAAAATCATAAATAAATAAATAAATAAATGTATTTACATCATTTTTGATGGGTAGTTCCATAAATCTTCCAAGTGTAAGTAATTCAGCTGTTATGTCTTTATCATATCTAAGAAAAGAAATAACACTTTGCCATCAGACACAGAAAGGCGAATGAACAGGACTTTAAGAGTATAGTTTGATATTTTGGGAAATGCACTTATTCCCTTTCTTTACCAAAGTTAGATGAGAAAATCAATAACACTCATTTGCTTATACAATAAATATGAAGTTACAATCAGTAGCTGGTAAGCAGAGCACAAAGTCTGGAACAGTGGACAATAGCTAACCTAGATCAATCTGATAATAATAAAGAAGAAGAAGAAGAAGAAGAAGAAGAAGAAGAAGAAGAAGAAGAAGTACTTTATTATTCTCCAAGGGGAAATTCAATTGTTACAGCAGTTACTCTAATTTAAAGTTATTAAATTTAATATTATTTAAATTAGATTAATTAATACAAATTAATAAAGTGATTAATAAAGTAATAAAGTAATTAACTTTTATGTAGAACAGTAATAAAATAATTATTTATTTTTGGGGGGTGTGTGTGTGTGTGTGTTTGTGTGTGTTATTGTTTATAGCCTTATGGCCGTGGACACAAAAGACTCCCTGAATCTTTCAGTCTTGGCTTTAGGAGGAATTAGTCTGTGGCTGAATGAACTTCCCATTCGCAGTTTCTCATGAAGTGGGTGAGCAGGATTGTCCAGTATGGAGTTTATTTTGTCCTCCATCCTCCTCTCTGCCACAGCCTCCAGACTGTCCAGTTCCAGTCCAACAACAGATTTTGCCTTCCTGATCAATCTGTTTAGTCTGTTGGCCTCAGACGTTGGCTAAGCTACCGGACACAACATATTTTCTGTGATGTGATGTATATTTAAAAAATCAAAATGTGGCCATGATAGTTCTTTAAATGTAAAAATGCACTTAAGGCCTGAACCACATGCCTTTACCCAACACTTGAATTATGTCAATATGACTTTTAATGAGCATTCATCTCGTCCTGTCTCAATCCACTGCCATCTCTTGCTATGCACAAGTGAGAGTGAACAGTCAAGGTCAACAGCTGATAACACTCTTAACCTGAGACTGACCTCATGGTGGCTTGTTTCACTTGAGGGACCTCGCTGCAGTGGAGGCAATTTGTCATGTTCTCAATGTAACCGGCAATTACCCTGCATCCTTATAGGCATCATGTATCATTGACTCTCAGCAGCTATCTGTGGACCTCAAAAATCCCAGCTGATCCAAGCAGGCCAAACATAGCCACCACATTAGAGTTTGACCTGAAATATAGACATTTTTTCTCCGAATAAAAAAAAAATTAGAAACATACTAAAGAAAGTGTATTGAACAGCATACCACCCTAACAGCAGAGCCTTTTTAAAAGCCTAATATTGAGTCTGTTATTTGGGCCTGCAGGTTTCAGCATTTGGTCAATAATTCATTGCTCTAAGTCATTATATTTTATATTTTTATATCAATATTTTATTACTATCATTAAACCACATCTGCCATTCCTCTTAGTTGTGCTATAATCCCAGACAGAACCATAACAATCAGCTTATTGAGTTGCTGTTGATTAAGAAAGACAAAAGGTGATGTGCCAACCATGACAATCTCCCATTAGCAATAAATTAGGGCAGTTTACTCTATAAGAGGGAAATCCCAGCAGTTTTCCCCTATTTCACAGCTCCTCACATTGCCTCATTCTTTCCTCCTCAACATCTTCCATACATCACCATCACATATGGGTCTAAAGTGGGTCAGACTGTGCTTTCCTTGCTCAGTGGAAAAGAGCATCCACATTCATCATTGTGTTGTAAGCTCTTTGTTTCTGGACACAATTTTCCCTAAACAATGGCACTTGCACAAAGATTTCTTTGGCTTTAGAGTGTTTACATTTTCCAGGGTATACAAATGTTTGGTTAGAGGTGAACTACTTTTGACTTTTGTAAAGATTTAAATGTAAATGTTCTTTGCCAAGGAACAGGAGAACATGCAAACTCCACACAGAAAGGTGGGATTGCGAACCCACAACCTTCTTGCTGTGAGGCCATCATGCTGCCCTACCTATATCATGCTGTAGCAATATATTAGTGGAGCTATTAGATACTCACAGCGACCCATAGCTAGTTTAATTAATCTATTAATTTCCCCTTTGCTGTTATATATAACTCCAAGCATCTATTTTCATTACATTTTGGTTATTAGGTTTGTTATTCCACATAACTGAAAACCAATAAAGTCCTAACTTAGCAATTATCATTTTTTCATATTATATTATATTCTAATATGAGGTAAATAATAGTACTCAGACAGAAACTTGGCCAAACTCAGAAACACCTGAGTCCTCCAAGCTGTAGGAGTGTAAATAATATGCAAAATAAAGTACATTTTCTTAAACAAACCAGTTAAAATTAATAAAACAGTTTAAACAATATTTTTTACTGTTTGCCATCTAGCCTGAAAACTAAATCCTTTTTTCTCAGCTTCACAACTGACTGGATCTTAAATCCAAAGCGTGACTTGGTTAGTGAATGTCTTGCATATTTCTATGTATTGTTGTACAATATTTGCTGAGCAGGACATTAAAAATGAACTGAATGAAATGTCTCTGGTCACTGCTCTGACACAGTACAACCAACCAGACTGATACGCTGTATTATGTCAAACAGATTGCACATTTTAGATCCTGACTTGACTCAACAAGATATTCTTAGCATCTTTGGAATACATCTCCAACCAGAACCGGAGTTTATACTATACATAACAACAAGAAATAAACAACATGTCTCGTGTTTCATCAATGCTAAGCCTGGAGGGGGTTGAGAGGGTCATGCCTGACTGTGAGGAAACATTTCTTCCCAGACAGAGATCCAACATGAATCACAAAGGGAGAGTCACCCTCAGGCTACAACACCCCAGACAAGACAGAAGATGGTAAAGGTACTTTCAAAGTGTAGAGACAGTGTTCTCCATTGTTTTAAGAAACAAATCAATTTCCCATGAATTTAGGGGTTTTTGTAATACTTCTTTTACCAATAAACATAGTTTTTTTTAAAAAATGTTTAAAACATACTCCTACTAGATCCTTTGCATGTTTTCAAAAATCTATTTTTACATTAATTTAATGATATCCAAGCACATAATATGTATGTCATTTTTTTAACAAATGATGTTTCATGTGGGCAGCACGGTGGAGTGGTGGTTAGCACTGTTGCCTCACAGCAAGAAGGTTCCTGGTTTGAAACCCATCAGGGGCCTTTCTGTGTGGAGTTTGCATGTTCTCCCTGTGCTTGTGTGGGTTTTCTCCAGGTACACTGGTTTCCTCCCACAGTCCAAAAACATGTATGTCAGGTTGATTGGTGACTCTATATTGCCCATAGGAGTGAGTGTGAGTGTGTGAGGTTGTTTGTCTCTATGTGGCCCTGTGATGGACTGGTGACCTGTCCAGGGTGGACCCCTGCCTTTCACCCAAAGAGAGCTGGGATAGGCTCCAGCAGATCCCTGTGACCCTGGTTAGGAATAAGGAGGTAGAGATGATGGATGGGTAAAGTTTCAAATGACCAACATCTGTGATTTTTGTGTTTGTGTGTGTTTTTAAGAAGGTAAAGAAAGTTAAGCTATGGCCTGACTATTTTGATAGTGAGATGATGACTAACCATTAAAATAAAAATGAAACCAGACAGTAATAATGGCCGACAGCATCATAATATATTTGATGTTAACTGTTAAAGAAATAAAAAAGTAAAAGTCCAAGCCATCTTAAGGCATTTTCAAACAAGCAGCATACAATAATGAGGTCTGGCAGTTATTTAAAGTAACATACTTATTCAGAGCCATTAAAAAAAAGTTTTGAAGAAAATAATTTTCAAAGAGCCTTCTAATAAATTTTCAACATATTTGCACCAGGTTGCATCAGACTTTGAGTGACACCTTAGACTTCTACAACACTCTCACACATTGCATTTATTCCAAGAAGACTTTCGTCTAAAATAGACAATAAAACATATATTGAAAAACATATTCAGGTAGAGGCATTTGGTTGCATTAAAGACTTTCAGTGACAGCTTAGTCAGTCTGTATGGTTTGTAGAAGTTTCAAGCAGAATCAAAACTGTATTATACCTGAAAATTGGAAGAGAAGTTCTTAATAGAGTTGTGCTTCATTGTGAATGACTCCAGTTCCTGAACAGCCCTGTATACCTAAAAAGAAATGTGAAAAGGAGTCTCATTCAGTGCATATCAATTTGATGCAACACTGCAGCAATCATCCCTCATTGACATTCAGATGGTTTCACGTTTCCATCTCTAACATCATTGGCTCTGACATTTCAAGCCTATTTCTGTAACAGATGACATCATATGACATAGATAACTTAACTCCCTAACTAGAGGAGTACTGCTTGCTGACACCAGGCTAACACATCCACACCTGCAATTTTAGCTTATTTGGGCCCATTATTTACAACCATAAACACATCACTGGCTGATATTCCGTCCTAATGGGGATCTATGGCATGTCAGTCTGAGCCCGCCATAGCAACAAGGTCTCATGGGAACCTAATGTGTTAAACTAAATTATTTAAGTTGTCACATCAATGCTGTCCATGGCAAACAGAGATAAATATATTTACAGGGTTACTGACAGACAAACACTCAGCTGTCACTATTAAATTATATGCAAAATGTAAGATAAGGAGCAAATATCATTCATGAACCTCCAGTATAATTTTCATGAATGCTTTTCAGACAATGCTCGATATACATTAAATCATCTACTGCACTAACAACATTTGTGCGTGATAAATACACAGTATAAAGTCCATAATTTGAAGCTAGAACTATACTCAAACATAATAATGTGCTGAAAATGCATTTGTGTGCTGCACCATAGCAAAGTAGAGTATTGTTGGTCAGCAATAAGCAGAGCTTTTCTACACATACTTTCTATGAATGTCACAATCTCTGTTCAGTTCCTGTTACTGGACTTTTACTTTGTAGTCTTTCCTGCCTGTGGTCTGTCCCTGATTTCTGTTGGTTTTACTTGTCATTAGCCTCTGATTTCTTTTATCTGTGCCTCATTGTCTCCCTTTCCCACTCTGTATATAAGCCTCAGTCTCTTATTTGCTGGTTCATTTTGTTTTGTGGTCTTGAATATTTGTGTTCCCTGTTGTACTGGACTGCTTGTTCCTGGGTTTTGCCTGCCCTTGCCTTCTTGTATTCTGGTTAGTGTACCCCTGTGTTTCTGTGTTCACCTCATTGGACTGTCTTGCATCGTCCTCTGACTTTGCCTGCATTTGGGTCCTCATCTTAGCTAAATTATGACAATTAATCTGATATATTCCTTTCACTGGTGCCTACTGCCTCTACGAAACAGCCATATGCTCAAATTTGTCAACATGACATAAGCTCGCATTGACCTATTTGTCTTTTATGTAGGTGTTAGAAAACTAACTGCCAGTAATATAACCTGAAGCATGGCAACATTACACAGTGCTACAAACTCACTTGAGCAATATTTCACTCACGTTATCAAATAAATCATGACATTTACTGATGAAGAAATTATCTCTGTGCAATAGATAATGAGAATGTTCCTCACAGTAATACATGAAAGGAGCACAGATTTCTTGGAACTGGCAAATGGACAGGTAAATACAAACAAGGCTTGTGCCAAGGCTTACTTAAAGTCCAGACCAACAGGATCAGGCAGCTAGAATTGAAGGTGGCGTCCAAGTCCAAATAGAGATCAAAACCAAGCAGTTAAAATAATACAAAAAAAAAAAAAAAATGGCACAAGCAGCATCACTGTCCAAATCAAACTGAGTCAGGTAAGTTAATTAGTTAATTAAGTTAATTAAGTTAATTAAGTTAATTAAGTTAATTAATTAATTAATCTTTTAAAGTAAACCGGTAAGTTCATTTCAACAGGAAATGCTGAAAAACAGACAGCCTGGCGGAGGACACCATCCTAAAGAGCTGATGAGGGATGTGGAAACAGGTGTGGTATGTGTGGAATTCAGGAATTGGGTAGTGAGTCAGTGGGAGGCAGGTGTGCACAGAGGAGTCAGAGGGAATATCCAGTTGACAGCCGGAAACTAAATGAGAAATTACAGTTCATGGAAATGTCTGGAAAACAATACAGTCAGGACCAGGATTGTGACAATATCCATGATTGTTTTTCACTGCTTGAGGTTTGACTGGCACACTTTTAATTTCATCATCTTGTTGTGACCTCCTCTTTTGCAATGTTTTAATGTCAGCTGGGTAGAAAGGTAGTTCCAGCTTTTTACCTCAGTGAAAGGACTATTATTCACATAATGGTACTGGATAAAATGCTGCATTAATTTGCATTATCTTTTGTACATTTTCATGACATCTGGTTAAAATTTTCTTTGGATGGCAGCCTACCTAATAGTACAAATAACAACGCAGGTGCTATGTGCTAACTGAATACAGACATATTTACTCTGATACTGTTCAAAGAATCAAGTATGTGTGAGGACTGCAATTCCAACGTCCCAATTTCTGGAATATCTACATTTTTCCAACGATGGCAATACTGACACACTGAGTTGCCTTTACTGTCAAGCATCTTTTGCACAAAAAGATTTTTCCTGGCAGCACTCGCTCACGCTGTCCTGGCTGCCAAACCCAGATCTTCTTAGTTAATCATGTTACTTTCTGTCTTGTTTGCTAAGGTAAGTCATTACTTTCCCTGTCATTGGCTATTTTATCATTCTGTCCTTGCAGCTATTACATGCTAATTTTTCCCAAAGGATTCATCTATGAAGGACTCCACCCCATAAGGCATAGTAAGATCAGAACAACAGGTACAAGTTTAAATTTGAAAGCCCACACATTACTTATAGTTTAGACTAAAACCTTTGTTCATTAATGTCATTTGAGAGGAAGTGATGGCATTTTTTTCTTTTGCAAAGGAAAATACAATCAAATTTCAGTGTAACTGTCTGTAGCCAAAAATAATGACAGAGATGATAGGACAGGAATATATTACGTTCAGGTTGGCTCATTCAGTTATGTGCACATCACTGAGGAATTATTCTCAAAGTCATAGCCTCATGCATGCCTGAGGACTGATACAGCAGGGAAACAAAATACCACCTAGTGTTTGAGGTATAAAGGGCTGATAATTACATTAAGTCCAATAATGAGGTCCATCTCTCATATGCTGCAATTCACTTGATACATATTTACCACATAAATTGATGACTCCTACAACTGGAAACCATCCATCCAATCTAAGTATGATTTAACATGAATATAAGCAAGACAGAAAACCAAAAAAAAAAAAGTCTTTTGTGTTTTCACCCTGTAATGAGGAATTACAGAATGTAATTAAAAGCACAGAGGAAAAGCTTTTCATAGAGCTATGTGAACATCAGAGACCCCCTTAGGCTAACCTGCAGAGTCTCTCACAGTATTGGTAATGTACAGGGTGCTCTTATTCCCAAAACATGCACAGACATTCAGGAGTCCAGTCACTTCGTCAAAATAAAAAAGGGATTCAACAAGTTTTTATGTTTTGTTAGTTACTGAACACCACTGTTTAATTATACATGTATGTAAAGATAGGAAAGCGGTGATTTATCATGGCAGCATGCCAGTGAGAAGAGAATGTAACAGGATTTTTTAAATCTTAAAGATATACAACCTCAGGTCCCAAATGCCTTCAAGGTTCTTAGTAATCTTAGTAGTTGTCTTAGTCATCTCGCAAACACCGCGTTTAGGAATTTTGATTTCTGTTCTCCAGTTGCTGTTTTAATGGCTCGATGCTATGTGGTCGATGTAAATAGAGCTGAAACAAATTCGAATAACTCTGTTAGTTTGGTCAATAAGGTAAGTTTTTCACTCATCTACTCACTTTTTACTGTACCTACATAAGACAGTTCAAATCATTGTTGGTCTAACAGGGTCCTGGTAGTGAGCCATAGCTGGGTTGTGTGTTTCCAGTTTGTGTGTCAATATAAGGTAGGGGGAAGAAGACTTGGTATCACATATGATCTGCCTAATCAGGAGGTCAACTGAGAGTGTCTCTAGCTCCTTTTTAACTGCAGCAGGTCATTGTTTAGTGGCTCATAATGCTGCTGCCAGTGCTGCTGGTCTCTCTCAGGCGTGTTCAGTCTAACTGCATCCTCATATGAATTAATTTTAATTTCTATGATTTGTTTTTTGGATCACTTCTGAATGTCCTTGTGTCCTGTGTGGTTCTCTGTTTTTAAATTTTTATTTATATACACTGGATTCAGGCACGTTTTTTCTGGGTGCAGTCTACAATAAAAAGTTTGGACATTGCAGCATTGAAGGTACTGGCTTCTTAGTCTGACGTTTGTGAGTTAAAAATAAAATAGCAAACTATAAAGTATCTCACTAACAAGAACACTGGGATTGTTTGAATTATAAATTATGATTGAAGACAATTAAACATCAGTTTGTTTGTTTTTTCATACTGTATATTGTTGTGCCACAGGTATTTATTTCATATGGCATTTGAAAATATATTTTAAAAAATTCTCAAAACACACAGTTTAATATAACAACAAGGGAATAATAATGAGCTCAAGATAGCCTGCAAAAGAAATTATGACAGAAATAAAATGTCAGGCACAGGAATTAATTCACTTTTTATACAAATCAATTATGTTTTTGTAAATGAATTCTGGGTACAAACAGTTAACTCATTGAATGGAAAGATGAAGTTAGTCTTAAAGGGCTCCTGATCACAGAAGAATTTCATTTGTCAGGGTAAAGCAAAATACATACAAACTTACACACAACCCACCCACAGACACTTTTAATATTCAATTATTACAGTCATCTATCTCCATATAAAGGCTTTTTTCAGCCTTCTACAGCACTGTAATTTCCTGTTAAAAACAAAGCTGCAAATCTCCATCTTCCTTCCTGTCCATCTAATCTAACCTCTATGAGAAAAATTTACTGCTTGTAGACAGAAAACAGTCAACATCTTGGAGCAGTTTTGAAATGGTAAAAATGGAGGCATAAGAGTATCAAGCAGTCTGACTCTGGTGCCAGACTCGCAAAGCAATCTTCCCTCACCAAATCCCTGCAGCACAATTCAATTCCATATCACTGCAGGCCAGGACACCCAGGACATAATCTGACAGCCATGAAAGGTTGGCAGGAGGGCAATAGCAAAGATTCTCTTCAAGTCCATGAAATAAAAGCAAACCTTTGCATTAAAATTGATAGTTTCTGATAAAATAAAGTTCTTAATACTTTACTGTAAATTGATTAATAGGATCATGGATACGTGGTGTTAGGCTATTTCTATTTCTCTGTCTTTGGAAATCTACACAAAAAACAAATCCATCAGAAAAAGTAAAAGAACATTAGAGAGATATTTGGTAAAGAAAGAGGTAAGAAGCAAAGTATTGAGAAGTTCGGAAGAGTAGCTGCTTAGTGTCGTAAAGGAAGTAATAATGAAGGGGTCTATTTAGCAGTGTAGCCCACTATAGAGGTGCTAACTCTTTATACTAAAGTGTTAGGTATATAAATATCTGAATCTAAACTCAGATATCTGTTGACATTATACCACTTTTCTTGCAATGAGAAGGAGAAAAAGGGCTGAATTAATGTTTGAATTGAATGTAAATACTTCACTGACATAATTTTCAATACGTTTTATTAACTATTATTTTTTGGATGTGCTCAAATTAAATTTAGGTGCGCTTGAGAGTCTAAAAACACAGTATAGTATGTGAGGCCATAGCATACATAGCATACAGCATACATACATAACAGCACCATCCAGACCTAGACAGAATATAATATATAGAATATAACAAAAAAAAAAGGAAAAAAATGCAAAATACAAGTGAATATACAAACTAAACAAAAAAAATAAATAGGATATAGGGTGCAGCAAGGATTACTTTTTTTTTTTTGTTTGTTTGTTTTGTTAGAGGGGACAGCTACCACAGCTGTTGCTAGTTAAACCTCCTCAGGCAGGGCTTTCCCAGATGCTCTGACTGTCACAGCTCAGTCACCTGTGATGTTTCCTCTGGACTGGACTTGCCACCAGCCACCCTGAGGACATGAGCCTGTGAGATGGCTCATGATGTTACTGGGAGCCACAACATGAATTGCCTTAAAACACATCACCTCAACCACATCAAATTGAAAATTCACAGAGACCCAGTGTCAGCAGGGATGAATGTTCACTATACAATTCCATCTGTTTGGCATCTTAGTATGTTAAAACCCACAGAAACTAAATGCAATATCTTGTTGACCAGGTTCAAGGTATTTTGTTTCATTCATATGACTCTACTTCAAACAGTATCTTGTGAAAATAAAGTCTCATTAATGCAGTTTTGTAGCCTTTTTCGGTGAGAAACCAGACCTGAAGAGAGCGAGTTGTTATCTTAACAGTTTTAGCTGAAGATGAAGGCAGAGAAAGGATACTAATGGATTTCCTGAGGTCAGCCAAGGATATAAAAGAACATATTGTAGGAAAATGTGTTGTAAATAAAAGTAGTGCGAGCAAAATGATGAGCAGTAATGTGGTTAAAGCACACTCAAGGCCTTGATCTGTTCTTTGCTGAAAATGAGAACTAGATGCAAACCTGACCATGTAGTTGTTGCATAGAAAAAATACAAAAAAGTTAGTATAGTTATAGATAAACTAATAAATGACTGTATTAAAAATGTAATGCCTCTAAAGGAAACATACAGTGTTATTTGTCCTCTGCAGAGCTCAAATAGCATGTGTGTTTTAACAGCACTTCAAATGTTGTGTTTGAGAAAATCAAAGATTTTTCCAAGCATTAATGGGTCTCTGGTATCAAAGTCTGATAAGATAGTGGCCAAGTTTTAGATTAAAGAATGAATATTTAACACCTTAAGTGCCTCAAAATTCCTGTCTGACCTCACATTTTAAATGATGTCACTAGTGACAGCAAATTAATGCATGAGAAGACCTAAATTAGTTCTTTTTCTCTCTTCTTGCTCTTTAAATTTTTGTTTTTGACCCTTCAGCACTTTTTGCACAGTTTATTGTGCCCCCACAACCCTGATATGATTTAACTTGCATGGACATGCAAAAGAACCTCCATATTTCATATTTGAAACCTAGTGAGCTAATTGCAGTTCTCGCAGTCTTCACACATAAGAGACTAAGGCTACTTTAAAGGTGCAATGTGTAAAATGTGAAAGATTTAGCAACATCTAGTCGTGAGAATTGCATGATCTGTTCAACTGAGGATTTAGGCAATTTTACCAGAGGTGGCCAACATCATGAAGATTTCACTTAGGCATAAAAATCACTTTTGTCAAGTAATGACGTAGGCCATTATTTTAAGAAGGTGACGATATGTAGATTTAAAGGCTCATTCTAAGAATGCAGTGGTTGGTATTTTCTGTGATATTCACTATATATACCTGTATTCACTATATGCCATCAGTCCTTCTAAATATTACACGTTGAAGTAACCTAAAAAAAAAATCAATACCTCATCATACTGTTGCTATGTGTGAATACTGTAAGACTCATTAATGAGAACATGCTCAGCTTGGCAGTCATCCACTACCAATGTTCTCTAAAATATCCCTTGATGATGTTAATGCTTTCAAAACACTTCTTCCCTTTTCATTGCTGATCATTTGAAACTCACAGTTCACAACTTTAGGAATCCAGGGCTGCTGTTGAGTACTACTGCATGATAAACTGAGATAGTGTACTTTATTGATTGTTCTCATGAATCATAGTTTGAACTGCACAGAACTGGAAGCACCCTAACAAGCAGCACGCCACCAGAGGGTCAGAGAACAGGCTCATGCTATGCAGCCAGATACTGTTAAAGTAACAGATCTTTAGTTTAAATTTTAAGTCAGAATTTGAATATTTCATTCAGTGCAAAGACAACCCAGCCTAAATAACGATATAGAACATGTATACCACAACTAGAGTTGTAAATTGCATATGTTTATTGTATACTCTTCTAGGTGATGTCTGTCAAATGACATATGTATTTGTATGTATCTATCTACTCAAGATGTGGTTGACATTTAGCACAGCTAATATGAAACATATATATATAAGGGAAGAGAAGATAAGAGAATATAATATATTTTGTTCATTTTTGTGCAGATGGACAAATGCTTATACAAGCAAGATCCACAACTGTCAAAAGTTTCTTCTTTAGCAGAAAGATGATCTATTTCAAGTCAGCATATTCCAATTTATAGTTTTCCTCCACAATGTGCCTTGTCCTCCCATGCTGTCACTCTGCTGTCCATCTTATAGGGCTTTCGAGCTGCTCATCCCTATCGTAATGACCTCCTCGGGGACCTGAAGGCTCCGTCTGCAATGTCCCGGCTGTTTAGTGAAGGACTACACCACTTCATGTGAAACAATCAAAAGCGGTGACAGAGCATGGTGCCAACTGTCCTCTTGTTAATACAAAACCTTCATACTGAGATGAAAAGAACAGTTACTTGCAGGGTGAAACCCTCTCTCTATGGGTTGATGGGTTGGGATGGAGAGCATATTGTCTCTTTGATAGCAATTCTCTTTGACAGCCACTCATGATGGCGTGTGAAATATTTCCTCTGAATGTAAATATTGAGCAGCAAGTTAAAAAACATACTGTTGCTTTCAAAAGCGTGAGTGATGTTTTGAATCCAGCTCATGACACCATCATTGATTATGATGAGACAGAAAAAGCAATCAATTTCCTCGAGTTGATGAGGTGTGTGTGATGTTTAGAGAGGTAAAGAATTGATGCTTTCAGTAATGTCCAGCTGTGCAACTAGCCATAAATGTCATATCATATTAGGATGTAAATGCTTTGTGGACAGAGACAATAAGCTGGAAGATATATAGAGAATGCAAATGTTTTAAAGCAGACTGCAGGGGTCTATTGTATGTGGCTGTGCTCAAAAAAAAACAAAGTCTTTCACTCAAGCATCATTTTATTCGAAAAGTAATGTTTCAACACTGCAGGCTTTGCATTCTGTGGGGACTGCTAAAACAGTGCATGTCTTCTGAAGTTGGATTTATGCAGAAGTGGTAACTTCAAGTTTCCTCAACTACTGATGTTTTCTTTTACCTCGACTCAGGTGCACTTAGATAACCACTTTGGATGCAAATATTTCTGCAAGTCTCAGTCTTTGGCCCCTATACTTTTCAAAAGTGGAAACTCTAGCAAGAAAAACACATTTGTTCCCTACTTAGCTGCACTACTGTGGCGATTAAAATCCAACAGAATCATTGAAATCAATTAGAATCACGTCAAGACTGTCATGTGTCTGACATGTGGCATTGCCCTTTGGCTTCAGCTGCACATTGACTCGTCTCTATTATGGAAATATAACTGTTTATTTTTGGAATAAGGTTGTGAGAGTGTCTCCTTATGCGATTCTACCATAAGTGTAATAGTTTGGCATTAATCGCATTAGACAACAACAGTGGTTGTTCAGGGGTCTTTTTGTAAAGTATTGCAGATGATAGCTGTCTCTGTGGATGTGCTTCTATTTGTATTTGACAGGGGGAAATTGAAAAAAGTAAAAAGATAGTGGAGTGTTATTACTGCTTAAATAAACAATTTCTAATCACTTTCAGATAACACATTATTATTACTATTATTATTTTCTACTCTACATAAATATATTGACCCCTTTGTAAAGCAGAGTTTGTTCACACTGGGTCACCGGTCAGTGAATAATTATATGTTTGTATGTACAGACTATGCACTATTATATCAATACATTATGTTTAGATCTTATAATATTGTACTTTCATGTTTTTGGTTGATTGTTGAGATTAATGTGCATTGTACTTGTGGAGCACTGGTTTCTACAACCCAACTCTCAGAGCTGTGATCCAGATGTTCCTCCTTTGGTCCTTCAAACACAACAGAAATTATGAATATGCAAAAGGGGGAGGGAGAGAGCTACCCCTCCAAGCCTCATAAAAAGCAGCATTAAGCATTAAGCTTCCCTAATTAAACTGAACTCTCCCCTTCCACACAGTGAGGATTAATTTGGAGACATGCTAGAACCTCTTCAGGTCTTCTTTCAGCCTCATATTGGCCCCAGCTCCTCTGCTGGAACACTGCAGGCTGCGACAATCAATAAAAAGCAACTTCATGAATAGATTTTCTCCATTATAAGTAGATGCTATTTTAAACAGGTTGGCCATGTTAAAATGGCTTGATTTAAACGCATTGAATAATGAATGACACCACAGTTTACAGCTTGTAAAGGTAATCTGTAATCCCCTGTACTGGCCTGGAGAAAGGTTCGATCATAGACTGATTAGATGAATTACACCAACATCTTAGTGTATAAAATAAGGTCTATTACTGAGCTGTGGCTAAACATTTCTCAGAGTGGCAATTCGCATGAATATTCACTGTGTTCCTGAGAACAGTGGTTATTTTCCCTTAATGTTACGAGCTTTAGTATAAGACAAATTATGGAAAATATGCCACATATGGAAAAACTCTCAGCAACAAGAGTATATGTTGGACTCCTCACTGGTGGTTTTTTCTTAACAGCTATGTAAAATACTGTGTCTTTCTTCTTCCTTATGAAAGCTGCATGTAAAACCTATGTGCAAAAGGGTAATTAAGGAGAATCAGAACACAGTGAATCCTAGAATTTGAATGGCAGTGAAATTTTCATTGGATTGCTCCATTATCACTGTTTGAAAAGCAATCATTCCTCTGATAAATTATAATGTATACCTTTATTTTCAGAATAAAGAAAAATGTAGCCTAGTCATTATTTCTTGTTCTTTGTCATTAAGGCACAATGCAGTTGAGTACTTCCATAATTGTCCAATTATTTAGAGAGAGCATAAAGTTATTATCACTTCCGAGCTTGCCAGTGATTTACATACTAACTGAAGTGTTTAAGCTTCAGTTAGTATGTATGTATTTAAGCACAGTATAATACCTAGCCAGTTAAACTTCATGGATCTCAATCTGTCCATTTAGGAAGCTGTCCATTTGTCCAGTTCCTCCAAGATGGCACATCCATATGTGACAGGTGGGATAATGTGCACTACATACAAGTTAGATCTGGTAGAAGGGCACCACCTAGCGATCTAACAGTTACGCCTGATAGTAACCCCCCAGTGCGTTTTGGAAATATGGATAACTTCATGTTACCCTTTGTTTGTAGTTTTGTGTTTCTAATGTTATTGTCCAATGTTACAGACTTGTAATGCCCTTGTCTCATATATT
Source organism: Mastacembelus armatus (assembly GCF_900324485.2). Lineage (NCBI taxonomy): Eukaryota > Metazoa > Chordata > Actinopteri > Synbranchiformes > Mastacembelidae > Mastacembelus > Mastacembelus armatus. Next base: position 8,268,332 of record NC_046653.1, on the reverse strand, counting down.
ATCCAACATATTGAACACGAAGAACTGAGTGAACTTAAAGATGAGGGCATGTCATATCCTGTCCATTAAGCTATTAAGCTTGCAAGACCTAAACACAGATAAAATGCCAGGAAGTACAAAACATAGTGATGAACAGGAGAAATTGAAGAGAGAACTAGGGCAGCTGAAACTTATGGTGCAACAGAAAGAAACTGAAATGCAGGAACTGACTAACAGGAAGCATATGGTAAGCGACAAAACTGTACCAGTTCACACAGCCTCAACTTCAGCTAACAGTCCACCATGGAGAAAAGACTACAAAAACTACTACAAAATATCAGGCCAGATTGGTGAACCTGGGCAAAAGGACAGGCTTACCTTCTCCAGCCTGGCCCGCCAAATTGAGAATGCGTTGAGTAAAGGTTACCCTGAATCAGAAATAGTGGATGCTGTTATCAGAGCTATGGTACCCGGACTCCAACTGCACAGTTATCTAGAAGGTAAGAGCGATCTGTCTCTGCCTACTCTTAGGAGGATCCTCCGATCACACTATCAAGAGTGTAGTACAACTGAACTATACAAACGGCTCACCACAGAGGTCCAGGGCAATAGAGAGACCCCCCAGAACTTCTTAATCAGAGTGATGGATTTAAGACAAAAAATACTGTTTGCCTTGCGGGAAGCAAAAGTTTGACCCTGCACTAGTACAGAGCATGTTCATGCACACTGGTCACAGGCTTACAGAATGACAACATCAAGACTGATCTCCAACCTTACCTGTTGCAACCAACTACCTCCAATGAGTCACTCCTGGAGAGGCTTAATATGGCATGTGCTAATGAGAAAGAGGCAAGACAAAAAGAGGCAGATCGACAAGAAACTCATAGCTCAACAAACCATTACTATGCTCCCCCCAGATGTGTTGTCCGACCTAAAGGAAATCAAAGCAGATATAGTACTGCTAAAGGATCTCAAGGCAGAAGTACCACAAATCAGGGTTGGCACGGACTGCCCAGTATCAGCAAAGATTCGCACCATCAAGATACCCCATGCCACGCCCTCGACCCAGGTGTCTTGCGTGCCAGCAGCGAGGAATGGAATACTGCCAGCACTGCTACAGATGTGGGAGTAGTGAACACTTCCATGCGGGCTGTAGGGGCTACAGAGGGCTCCCTATTGCCGAAAGAGGGACTCCGTTAAACGAGGAGCGGTTGCCCCCGAGGGACGGCGAGTGACCGGCGCAGTCAAAATGTCCCAAAAACGTACCAGCATAATCAGTCATAGCCGTGTACCCGCTTACTTCAGCTAAGGAAACACACTCACCTGCTGATATACACAGCATTCAGACCCAACATACTGAATGTCAGGAAAATAGCACAGAGCCACCTAGATGAAAGCCAAAGAAAAATAGTACGTGAGATGTTGAGGGAGGAGTCGAGCTCCTTCTCTCGCTCAGATAATGACATAGGTTGTACTGAGAAACTCCAGTTAAACCTTTCATTAAAAGACCCAGAGCCAGTAGTCCGGACCTACATGTCAGTCCCTAAGCCACTGTATGAAGAAATGAAAGATTATCTGAGAGATCTAATCACACATGAATGGATAGAGAAATCCCACTCGTCCTATGCATCACCTGTTGTTTGGGTATGACAAAAATGCAGCTCTTTGCGTCTGTGTATAGATTACAGAGAACTAAACCGTAAGACTCACCCTGACAGACAGCCAATCCCCAGAGTCCAGGATATCATGGAGGGCCTTGGAGGAAACACCATGTTTTCACTGTTAGATCAAGGGAAGGCATACCATCAGGGGTTCATGGAAAAAGACAGTAAACATCTGACAGCTTTTGTAATACCATGGGGACGGTACGAATGGGCCAGGATCCCATTTGTACTTATGAATGCTCCAGCAGCCTTTCAACGCTGTATGGAGGAGTGTTTAGAAGGTCTCAGAGACTTGAGAGATTAAGAATCTCAGAGAGATTTGTGTCCCGTATCTGGATGATACATTAATGTTCAGTAAAACACAAGTCATGTCAACGATGTAAGAAAAGTATTGCAGAGGTTGAGACAGTGTGGAATTAAACTAAAACCAAGCAAATGTGAGTTATTCAAAAGCAAAATCCGCTACCTGGGGAGAACAGTATCGGCAGAAGGAAACAAAATGGATCCTGCTGACACAGCTGCCATAAGGGTCCTCAAAGAAAAAAATCCCAAAAACGGTTGGTGAGTTGAGGCAGATTCTGGGACTGTTGAGCTACTATCGCCAGTACATTAAGGATTTTTCTTGCATTGCTAGCCCCCTTTATGGGCTAACAAAGGGTCCTGGTCAGGAAGTAAGCTCACAGCCCAAGGGGAGGAAGTTACACTCAAAGAGAAACGCAAAAGCGGTGCCATCTCACACGCCAATTGATTGGACAGACTAAATATAGACTTAATTTTGACTTCTATATAGGATGAATATAGACTTAATATTGCAATATTAAAACCCAACAAGTCATGGAACAACTGATAAACTGTCTGGTTCAACCTCCTGTCCTGGCATTCCCAGATTTCTCCCAGTCGTTCATTCTCCACACAGATGCATCCAACAAGGGGCTCGGTGCCGTGTTGTATCAGAAACAAAATGGAAAACTGTGTGTAATTGCGTATGGGTCTCGGACACCGTCAGCATCAGAGAAAGTTCAGAGTTCACCTTCACTCAGGTAAACTGGAATTCCTCACCCTTAAATGGGCCGTCACAGTACAAATAGCCACGAAATCTTTCTATGTCCCCTTTTTCACAGTTTACAGTGACAACAACCCCCTGCTAAGTTGAATGCTACAGGAAGCAGATGGGTAGCCGAACTAGCTGATTTCAACTTTACCATTAAGTACCATCCTGGCAAAAAGAACATTGATACTGATAGTCTGTCTAGAATGCCAATAGATGTAGAAAAGTTAATGAATGAGGGCACAGAGGAGATGTCTTATGATGCAGTAGGAACAATTATGCACGCGGTAGAAACACAGTAGGAGTCGAATGCCTCATGGTCATTGGCCATCTCTGTCAGTGGTGACTGTCAAAACACACACTGGTGCAATGGGCCCTGGGTCCCTCCTGGTGCAGGACAATACCTGGCCTAATGTGGCCAGAGTGTGTAGGCAGTTCCTGGATGATACATTGATGCCATTGACTGGCCCTCACATTCCTCTGGCATAAATCTATTTGAATAACTTTGGGACATGAAGTTATGACTATCCAGGAACTCACTGATGCCCTGATCCAGGTCTGGAAAGAGATCCCCTGGGACACCATCTGCTTACTCATCAGGAACAAGCCCAGACACTGGAACACTGGGGCCATACACTTTTCTGAGTCACATTATGATAGGCTGTGATGAAATTTACATTACTTGAATGAGACTGGGATTTCACTTTTCCACTTTGATTTGTAGTGTGAATTTGAATACAGCCCTCTGTTGGTTTTTGATTTTGGTTTCCCTTGACTGTTATGTAATTTTGTGCTGAACATATTATACAATGCATTAGTAAAAATTTTCAAATTCATTAATTTGTTAATTTGCTTGTGATGTAAATTGTTGTAAATCCCTTCAAGTAAATTAAGGGACACTGTAATTTACATTTGTGATGTTCAGTACATTTGTGAAACTCTACATATTCATAGTGAAATCTTGAGTGGACACATTAAGGTGTCAAAAATTTGCCACAAATCCAAGTTAAAATATCAACAGACAAGAATAAGCACTGCATGATAAAGAACCTGAGGGGCAATAACTGTAAAGAAACTGTGTTTGTCCATTTGTCTTTGCAAGCAGCTCCACCACCAGGACTTGACTATTGGTCTCTCTGAAGGTGGGTCAATGTTAAAATCATGTGACTATAATGGGTCATTTCATGACTCTAATTCTCTATTTCTCTCTTTTGCTTATCAGACATCACTTCACTCTACCTTGCTGTTGTCTAATATTCATTATATATCTCATTTTAAAACCATTATTCTGGGGTTAACAAATTTAAATTAGCAGTACTCTCCCAGTGTCGAGATTGCTCAGGTTTTGGTAAAAATAATTTTGTGTTCCTTAATGTGAAGTGCTATGGTGGGAAATAATTTTACTGCAGAGCTGCCAAAGTGGCTATAAAGTGAGGTATTCTTGCTCATACAGTTAAAATAATTATTAAGACAGATGAAGTTTCATGGCTGAAGAAATCTGGTGCTCGTGTCATAATTCAGATAGCAAACTGTTCACTTACTGAAAGCTTGGTTGATTAGACTGATGCTGGTGGTTGTCACTTTGGATAACAGACTGTATCATGCATATCATGCAGGTAAGTACATGTACATGTCGTTATATAAAATATTTCCTACGTGCTTCTCTTACTGTTTCTATATCAGCTGCTCCTCCTGCTCAGTTTTCTGATATTTCCATACTGTATCACTGGTCTTGAGTCACCAATGAACAGATTGTTCTCCAACTCACCCAAGCCAGACATAACTGTGGGAATAATACTGATTAAGAAATTAGACCTGATTAGAATTGCTGATGGAGGCTATTAACATAAGAAGTGACCACAAGGTATACAAACAATTAAATGTGCTCATGTAAAAGTTTTACAGCTATAAAATATGGTGCTTTGTACTGCTTCAGTAGCTATTTGACATGTTGAAACTGCATTTTCCATTCGGACCCACTGTCATGTCAGAAATGGGAATAAATTAATCACATCAATTATTTAGTTTTCCAAATTCAGGGCTGAATGAGGGTCTAAATAAACCCCAATGTATTTCATATTCAAGTTCTATCAGTAATTCCTGGAATAAAAAAAAAAAGACCTTTTGTGCACACACCTTTTGTGTGCCCTCTGTCCACTGCCCTGATCTTACAACCACAAGCAGACACAAAAGGAAAGGCTGGAATCTACTTGTTGGTGTTGCAATGGGTGACAGTATATTGAAAAGTGTTTGTTATTGTTTTTGCCAGGGGCATTGTTTTCAGTGGATGGAGAGACTACAGGAAGCAGCTCAGGCTGCCAGACAAGCATTAATCACAGCTCTAACAGCTAAAGACAAAGGAAATTGAGTGTTTCTTCAAATAAACTCACTGATATCTTTATTACTAATATTAATCCAACAAACCAATGACTTCTCTGTCTGGTCAGGCTCCTCCGTTGGTACCTAATTGCCTGCTGTGACTGTTTACATTGTGAGACCTTATGTTTAATACAGCCCTGAATATGGTGATGTTCCCCTGTTGAGGGAGCTTGTAGCATCTGTCATTAAGCATAGAAATGCAGTTTGAACATGGCTAACCGCCTCTCACCTCTGAAAACTAACCACCTAAGCCTGGGTGGTATAAACGTTTTCTTTGACCTGGTTGTGCTTAGAGAGTCTATGTCTGATGCTGGATGAACTCATACTGTAGGGGATATTGTAGGTTTGACTTCCCATTAGTTTGATCTTTCCAGATCTTTTTTAATTTGCTGTGTTTTTTCCTGACATTATGAAAATGAGTTGAAATATCTTGGTGTTTCAATAATCACTCTTTTTTTTTTTTCTACCTACCGTTAGGGAGCATTCACTACATAAAAAGCAGCTCAGTGGATCAAAGTAAAATTTGTATAACCTGAAATTCAATGAGAGGTGTGCACCAACTAAAATCGCATGTGCTTATCTTACCCTATTGCCCTGTGCCCTGTATCAGCTGCCAACAGCATTTCACTGTGAAGAAGGGATTTCAAACTATTCCCTTCACTAATTATTTTATGAATGTTTATCGGGCAAAACTGAATTCTTTTAGAAGCTTTATGCATAACATCAAATTATTCATTCTCACCTAGAAATCTTTCTATGTGGGGAACCAGGTTCCCACCTAATTAGAGCAGAATAAGTACTTTGAAAAGTTATTTACAGTACGTGTTGACACTGGATCTATCTCGTCTCCTCAGGATTCATTAAGAGCGCTGTGTCTTTGTGTAAAGAAAACAATGATAGCACACACTAATCAAAACAAAATAAGTGTGTCAGAAGCTAACCCTTCTACCACTTTCAAAAACTTTTGTCAACATGAAGTCAGAAAACGACACTACTTTCTATGTTCAGTGTAACTGGCCTGTCAGCACTGCCTTTGTAACTGTGCAGAATGATGCATTTTACTTTAACTGCAGACTTGGGTTTTCTTCCCCATCTCCTCACCATTGTAGACTTCACTATAGTGCATTTATGAACGTAAGATATGATTTACTCTCACTGCTCTCACTAGTTTTGTTTCCAGACACAGTAGGCAACTGTTTTCAGTGAAAAAACCTCTACAAAACCACTGCACCTTTCCTACCCAGCATCAGTAGTGACACAGGCAATGTTACCAATTAACTGGTAAACATTTTGGAGCAGCCAGCAAGCTAAAGCTTACTATATTACTATAGAGCTAAATGAAAAGTGACACAAAATAAATGCCAATGTTGCTCTGATATTGTGTTTGCATCTTAATGCACTGGCCCCACATGGTAAGTCAAATGATAAAATAATAAGAAATGAATGCAACTTTTAAAATAAGTCTTTCAAATCAATACATTTATACATATTCAACCCACGTGTGAATGGACAGAACAAAAATATACAAGAAACATAAAATGAAGTTAACCATAGCAGCATGTTAGAAGATTAATGATAAATAATATAAAACCTGTAGCTACTGCAAATGGCTTATTACCTGCAGTATACACTGGTAAAAATACCACAGTGGTATTCTGTTTAACTACTGAATCTGCCTAGAGAGTTCAAATCAGAATCTTTAATATTTATCTCTTATATTAACTTTTTCATGAGTAGCAGTGCTGTTTCTAATAAATGAAAGGAATGAATCAATGGCCATTTTTTCTGTTTCTCTCAGTGGAGCCCTTCTGGCTCATGCCAATAGGTGAGTAACTCTTCTGTGTGTAGAGTAGAAGTACTTAAACAAATCTGCATCATCCTGAATGTAAGCTGAGATACGCTATTAGCTATTCTAACCAGCACATTTACCTTGTGGTAGATTTAATCTTGCTAAACCACAAGGCTAGTGCATTCTCTACTCTGTAGTCTTTCAGTGTTTAGCAGCTAAAATTGTCCTTTCAAGTAAAGTATGTTCCTTTCATTGTCTCTGAAGGACAGGATGTGTGTGTAAAGATGGCAGCAGAGGCGACCAGTGCATATATCTTTTTTTCTGTGTGTGTGTGGAAGAAGAAAGGGGGGGGGGGTGCAAGGCTTGAAGTTGTGACATTCCACACCTCTGCAGCTTTGAATTTTAACATCTTATGTATTTATGAATGCAATCTAAATGGATTGACTTTATACCTACCATACCATCCTTTTAATTCAAACCCAAATGTGATTATGTATTATGCATGCAAATGAGATTTGTGTCTCAAAAGATTTTGATGAAAATACATGATTTTCTACAAGCAACATTGTTCTGCCACAAGAGCTACACTGCAGTAATCTGTCATATCCATCATAAACTGGCAGGATAGTGTAATATTACCAACCAGTCTAATGCATGCAGTGTGTGGGATTCTATTATAGTCATTTGATGTTATTTCCAATTGGTGTAAATACTGTGGACAGCCTTGAGTTACAGTAATGCAGCCATTTCTAAACTGCCAATCAAACATCACTGTCCAAATGCCTTTAAATACAGCAGGTATTTAATTAGCTGAAGTTAGAGCATTTCTGTTTTAAACAGGTGTGGTAGAAAGTTAGCCTAAGTAAAAACATTCCTACTTCAGAGTAAGGCTCAAGATTGATTTATGAAGCATCCTACACTTGAACAAAGAAAACGACTACTCCTAAAAGTGAATATGAGATCACTCAGAGGTGCTATTTGTGACACAAATTCAAAAACCACCCGCAAATCCCAATCTAATGAACACCAGATCCAAAACATTTTGATGCAACACAGATAACTAGAACTTAAGATGCCTCTCAGTGCTGACAGACTGGAAAACTGTCACTTAGCCAAACTTAATATGCCTTTTTCACCATAAAAGAATCTATTTTTCTATTCTGACAAAGGCCTGGCCCCTTTCATCACCTTATCGTTAGGGCATACTATTTTTTTTTTGTTTGTTTTTCATTACAGCCTCTCAACATAATTTTTTTGCTATTCTCTTATGGATCTGTAGCTACATGTACATGTCACTTCTGGTTTTGTTACCTGTGAAACTCTGAGCATTGTACAATACTGGATTCAATGCTGACACTTAAGGTCTCTGCTGTCAAACCTTCAGTTTAACATGTGTGTCCACCACTGAACAGAAACTGTCAAAACATAATGATTAAGTGTCTTTTACTGGCTTACTTGGATTACCTAACTGTGACCAAGCCAGAAGACGGCTCAGCCAGATCTCTTCTAAGGCCAAATTACCCACTTTGCTGTCTTGGGACCCTCACACTCAGAATGTCTTCTGTAGGTGTGCTGACTTCAGACTCAATTTCTCAGCCTCAAAACAAAAGGGCTCCTACAAGCAAAGGAAACTCCACAAACACAGACCAACATGAGCTTTTAACAAGTGAGAATACAATTTAATCTCTGCACTACACATATTTAAAATGAACAGATTTTAAATAATTTGTAAAAAATATCTATTTTTACAATGTAAATCCAACAGAAATAGGATGATCTAAATAGAGTTATTAGCCTGTTGATTACATATGATAAACACTGCATGCCAGGGTAGGCACACACATAACAACACAATGAGGAAGAACTCAATCTACACAGCATGACACTATGGTAATACAGCTGCAATCACTGACTGTAAAGTTACAATTACAGAGTGTGCAAACTGCTTTTAAGTACTTACTAATCATTCTATGATGATGCCAGATGTCAAAACCCAGAAAATATTAAACTAGGAGAAATTGTAAATATATACAAAAATATAGATAAGCATAACAAGACTATAAACAGTCTACACACAAATCAATCAAACACACAAAGGCAGCTATAGCTAAAGGCAATACTAGCAAACAAAGCATAATGAAGCAAGTTAGTGATAGAATTATATAAACTGGGCAAAGTAAAGCAACAGTGGCAGTCGCCAACCTAAAGGGAAATAAGAGCTTCTAACTATCCACACTTGGTGACCAAAGTCCAGGGCATAATATTCAAGTTAAACTGTGATTAAACCTGCACGAATTTGCAGGTAAATAGGTAGTCACTGACAGGTGAAGCTATCCTGTGGGAATGTGGATGTTATTCATTATCAAAGCACTAGTCTATAACTGGCTTCGACTTACAGTAGGGAAGAAATTACATTAATCTACTAGCTCTATCCAACTTTAGCTGTGGATCAATACATTATTCACTCATATTCCACATTATACCAGCTGCACTGGCTTATTGAAGTCTACAAAATACTCCGATATAAAGCCAGAAAAGCTGTTTTTCTTAGCCAGGAACCACAATATAGCTTTTTTTCAACTGGTGTATTGTTGTTATTGTTTAATAAAAAATGATGTGTTTACTTAGTTTACACCTTCTACTGCAGAGCAGTCCTTTGTTCACTTCACACAAAAGTCATTCAGTCCTGACAATGTCTGCAGTCTTGCTGATTGCACTAATATCCATGACCTCAGAACAGCTTTTTTCTCTCCTGTCTGTTTTCGGGATAATAAAATGAGAAGAAAACTGTTATCATTTAATTGAGAAGCTATTGAAACATGTTATTATGTAACACTAATTTCATCCTCCTGAAAAAAAAAAATTCATTTAAATGTTAAGTTGTAAAACCAATACTTGGAAAAAGAGGTCCATGCTTTCACCTCTTCTTGATTTGACAGCTGTAATGGACTTTATAAGAGCTTCAGTCTGAATTCACCTACATGTTGCTGCTCTGAGAGATGAGAACACATTTGATTAATTGTCGCTTTCACTGGCTGCTACAAGTTTTAAAAAAGTTTGAATTTTACTAATAACTAATAATTTTACTAATAACTTTTTACTAATAACTTTTTCTGTTCAAGTTTATGTTCCTGCTATATGTGGTTATGGTTATGTTCCTGCTATATGTGGTTATGGTTATGTTCCTGCTATATGTTAGTGTTGTATGCAGTCCCCCTGCATACAACAAACATACAGTGAAACAATATGAAAACTCTTAGCAATTGTCTGGTTTTTCTGCAGTAATTGGTCATCAGATGTGATCTGGTATTTATGGAAGTCACAAGTACAAACACAATGTGCTTTAGCTAATAAAAGAAGCAAGTCTACTGAACAAATTCGGTAGCATTCGCCATACTGGTGGAAAAAGTAAGTGAACTCTTGGATTTAATAACTAGTTGAACCTCCTTTGGCAGCAATAACCTCAAACAAGCTCTTCAAATATCTGCAGATATAACCTGCACGACATTCAGGAGAATTTCTGGGCCATTCTTCCTGAGACATCATGTCTGAGACACCACATAATTTAAATTTTATTTTAGTGAATTATCCTACAGTCTGACCAGCAAGTAATCTGAAAGTATACTGCACTTAAGCATCACTCCCTGCAAACTGTGCCCGTAGGACTCTGACATGCTGTATTGTACAATGGTAAATCTATGCTGACATGAACAAGACCTCTTTTCCCTCTGCTGATCATAAGGATGTTGGGATTTTCAGGTCTAATTTAAATGTAAAACCCCAGGGAGCTCTTTTATTTCCCCTCTGTGTGCATAAATGTCAACCTGTGTCGCTGCTATATTTTGTATTCAGGACGCTTATGTTTTCTAGTGAAAAATAAATGCCACATCAAAAGACTAGGGGCACCTAAAGACTAGGGGCATGCCTCTAGTATAGAAGTATAACTCCAAATCCTCCCACAAATCCGATTTAATCCCACATTATTATCAATACTTTGCAACTGGTTGTTTCCATGCAAATTATCTCCCAATATATGATAATCTTTTAATACAGTGTTACTATACTCCTCCTCCTTTCTTCTCTCCCATGTTGACAAAGTGAGTCATAAACTTTTCAATTTGCTCAATTGCAGTCTACATTGCATGTCACAAAACCATTCAAAGTATTATATAGAATATAGAATAGTCTAACGCTATCTCAAATAACTTCTTTCAAAATAAAAGCAGGAAGCCTTAATCTGTCTGTAGTTATGAAATTTATAAGCTGATGTATTTATAGAAAATATACAGTAAAAACTGTAACAAACGTTCTGAGCACTATTGTGATGAATAAGCTAAAAATGAGAGTCAACTTAAGGAGCTCACCGCTGTCTTCCCTGGGGCTATAGAGAGCACATATGTAGCACAGTGCTCCATGTTTCCTTTGTAAAGTGATATAGCATGACAGTATGGAATCAGCAACTCCCTCAGCTGTGCATAGAAAATGTAGAAACACATGTTATGAGAATGAAACAGCAGCAAGCAGGTCAGTTTGCTTCTTATCTGGTAGAATATTAAAACTTAAAAATGCTCAAAACGCTTGTTTGTTTTTATTTACATAGGACTGTGTTTTAAAATGAGATTTTAGGCTTGGCCAGTCAGCGGACTAGAGTTGCTGAACCGTAACATATACAGTAAGACTTTTATTGTACTTGACAGAATGCAGTTTACTGAAGATGGTGCATTCACATACAGTGCATGTTTGAGCTAGTTAATAACAGCTTTTCATACCATAGTATGTTCGTTTTTACCCCAAACGCATGCCACAGTTACAATGGTGACCTAACTATTTAAGTAAATATGTTATGGAACTTCAAAATTTGGGTTGACATACACATTAAGACTGCTTACACTGAGGAATGACAACACTGGTCAATCACATAAAATGAAAAGTGACTTCTTGCAGCCGTGAAAATGACTGAACTCAGACAGGTCATTTGTTGAATTGAAAAGGAATTTTAGAGTGTGACATTGTTACTGTAACTCACACCCAGACTGCACAGGCCACTATGCAAAAACAGCATGTCAGCAGAAGCAGCTTGCTACACAGGATGCACTCAGCTAATGTGCTGCTGTGTGCTTAAATGTATTTTGCCAACTCCATAAAAAATAGAAGAGACCTTTTCATGCTTTACGCCAAACCTCCATCACTGTGCCCCATTCAACAAGGTGCTCAAGAGAAAGGTGATCAGGTGCACAAAGTTCAGCATTTGGATATTACCATTTGAATTTTATCTCCAACCAAGAGTCAACATTCCTTTTGTATGACCATGACATTTAAGTTACCTTTAGTGAATCAAGTAATTTTATTAATGCTAATATTTTGGAACAACAATATAAAATTAAGTGTAAGGGATAACCCATAGTGACAAAGTCTTCTCACCTGGTTGCAGTTCCCTTTAGCTTTACAAAGTCTTTCACTGTTTTTTAGTCTTTCAGGACTTTTAAAAAAGATCTAAAAACCCTCCAATAACTTAATAGGACCAAAAAAGAGACAAATTCAATGCAAGAAATGAATGATATCATGCTTCGCAACATTTGTTTCATATAGTGTCCATGACAAAGACATGGCCCTCACACCCAAATGACATCATTACGTGCTGGTAGTTAGTGTCCAAAAATATAACAGTATCTTAGGATTATTTGTAAATTTCACTGACTGAAAACAAGAACTGAACAAATAAAGCAAGATGAAAATACTTCACATTCAATCTGAACGGCTCAAGCAGTAGTTTTGGAGACTTTAACTTTTTTAACTGATGAATATTGAAATTATAGATTGCTAAGCGTATGGTGTGCTACTGGTTAGAAATATTATGGAATAAAAAAAGTTTTACATTTGAATATTCCAAAGTGCAGGATTTATATCAGGTTCAAAATGTGATTTTAAAGATTAACAACATGACTTACTGTTTGTGTATCTGTATATTGTACAGACTACACATCGACACTAGGTATGGTGCAGCGTTGTACATGAGTGGTGAGGCCCCTCTGGCAAAATGTGACTGAAGACCTCAGAGAGTCTGCATCTGTCTCAACAGAGAACAGATTAAAACTACTGTAAAGAACCCGTTTACATCATTTATCCAGTCTCCCTGCTGCCTTGTTTTTACTCCTAAATTGTGCACTTGTTCACATTCTTTTATGGACTGAAATCCTGTTATCAGAAAACAAGGATGATATTAGAGAACAGCTCAGGAGTGAGCTGCATGCTAAAGAAGTAACCACACAGTGTTGTGACTCAGTGTTTCAGGTAGCTTGTTGTGTTGTGCGCTCATCCCCTTCATTTGCATTCACAGTAGCACATTCCTTGCCAACCAGCTCTCTCGGCGAGGCCAAGGTCAGGTATTGTCTTGCTTACACACATCAGACTTCCCAGGTCCAACAGCGCACAGCTGACTGCCTCCACAGCTAAATGTCTTTGAACACCGCTGGTGCACTGGCCATGACAGATCAACAAGTCTCGGATGGGACTCGCACACCTTATCAGTGCCGGAGAAAAGCAAGTGAAGTCACCACGCAGAGGTTGGGGAAAAAATATAAATTTCAGTCTAATTTTCCACAGCCCGATTACAGCGTAACCTCTATGCAATACCAACAAATTACAGAAACGAATGTCTGCAAAGCAGAAAATAACTCACCCACATAAATAACTACGTATGCAGGCTCATTATTGTGCTGGCAGTATAAAATAAGTAGCTTAACAAATGAAGCCATCAGCTGACAGTATATAGCAATTAGACGTCATGTCAGTGCAAGTAGCTGATCAAATGTAAAACTGTTTTGTGTTAAAAAAGACACTGCATCATGCTGAGGACTTTTTTCCGGTGTGTTCTGTCAACACTTCAATGAAGTAATACCGCTTAAAGTTTCTAATGGTGTCAGAGAAACCTCAGAATGACCTTTGCACAAAGCTTTACAAGACATATATTGTCAGGTAAGCTTTCCATGGCATATAAATGGCACATTTAGAGTAAATTAACATCTTGAGCTGTTTTTAATGTCACATTTGCTCTGCTGTGACCTTGTATGAAACATTTCCTTCTCATCCCACTTTGATGATAGACTGCAGCATTTTGGTTTATGAGGATTTCAAGCTCATTTCCTCCCTCGTACGTTATACCAGGTGGCAATCTGACAACTCAACAATTTTAGCCCCATTTTTCAGACCACCATCAGTACAGCTTTCAGTGAACTCATGCCAATATCTTTTCCCTTCCTCCATAAAAAACCCAATTGTTTTGCTTTCCATTTCTCAGACCTTCAACAATAACTTCGACCAATATATGGAGCCGGGGCTTGTGATTCAGTGAAATGCATGAAGGTGTTACTGTATGAATATTTTACAGTGGTTTTTTTGCATATGTTATAATTGGCTTTTGTGCTCGCCAGATGACTTACAAAGTAAAATGGGAACAGAGGGATTGTCAAAGGCTGGGATGCACATAATTCTGAATGTAATATGCCTCTCACTTGCCCGTCATGCCATCTGGAACTGTTTGGGAAAATGCTGCAAGGCACATATTTTCTAAGCGGTAAGTGAAAATGAAAATTTTGTGTGTTTTGTCCTGATTTTTTTCAACTACTGTGTTTGTGTATGTAGCTCTTATAGCTAAGTACCACACAGCACACAACACTTTTAGTTCTCTGGTGATCTGTCACTGTTTACTGTTTCAAAGGTGCAAGTTGCAGAAATAAATCCTGAAATATCCTGGGCATCACAGGTTTTACAAATTGCCATTGAAATTGCAAAAACTGCCATTTGAATCACTATAAATCTAATAAATTTTGATGCATTTTAATGGCTCAGACGACGACTTTAAATCTGCACCTGACACCTCCTGTCAGTAACTTAAAATAATAGTGGGTTTTTGAGATTGTTCCATCATCATTCAATCAGCTACAAAGCACAACAGCATGGGTAAGGCTTTCTGCATACTAATTACATTTTAATCTAACGCCTGTGGGATGTGCTGAAATGCCAACTGTGAGGCAGGCCTTATCACCTCACATCAGTGGCCGACCACACAGATGCTAATTGTAGCTGAAAGAGGGCAAATCCCTACAGCCAGGTTCTAAAAATTCTAAGCAAAGTCCATTTACTAACCAAGACTCTGGGATGTAGTCAAAAGACCTGGAAAAATGTTGTAATTACACTTTAAGATCAGAATAACAATACTTCTGTTTTAGACAATAAGCACATTTGAAATGTAACCATAAGTTATACTGACTATATACAAACACTGATAAAACAATGGAATTCAAACAGAACCTGTTTGATATGTATGTCAGAAGTTAATGCAAATAAGCAAACCTCAGCTTCACATTATGATTGTCTTCATATTGATTAATTAGAATATCGAAATAAACCTTGTCATGCATTAGTACCTACTTACCGTTGTACAGTTATTATTGATGTTATACTTATTCACATGCAATGCATGGACCACTGGTGGTGTTCACGAACACCTCATTATACTGTGTGCAGTTATAATCATCTGCAACACCTTTAAAATACAGAGTATAACAGGCACACTATGCAATGACTTGATAGAATACAGTTTACTGAAGCTGGCTGGCTCAAACTCCACGTTAAAATATACTGTACTTGTGTTATACTGGTTCTATATAGGAATGCTTAAATTGCTTTAAATTTATGACAGTCAGAACATGGTTTGAATCCTACATGCATGCACAGCTTTTGCTTTAAAGTGACGTGCCTTGCAGATTTTGCATTATCATGTATGCACAATCACACTGTTTCCTAAGTAATCTGCTTTGCTGCATTTTGCTTTAGAGCAGTAGGGGCCACATTGTGAGAAAAAAATATGTCATTATCACTTTTCGGAATACAGGATACATATATGTATGTACAGGGTCATGAAACATACAACACAGAGATACACAAGCGTACCTTCTCACTGAAGTTGGACTTAATGATCTCTAAGCTTTTTGCAGATAAACTTAGTCAAACAAGTCCCTTACAGACCGAATATGGTTGATATGCTTGAGAATGAAAACATTTACACTTACATGGATACCTGTGCAACCAAAAAAGCACTCTTACAGGGACTGGATAATGTAATGTGCTTCTTGCTTTAATTATGAGCTGTTAGAGCCTCTAAATTGTGCTCATGTGTGGCTTGAAGCCTTTATTTAGGCACTGTGAGGTTCATTGAGTTGAGCTGAGTTGTTTAGCAGTTCAGGGCAGCTTTGGAAACAACTCTCAACAGAAAAACCTCATGTTTGGATAAACAGTCAATTTGAGTATGGAGTGGATAGTGTGGCCAGCAATCCATCCATCTATGCATAATCTACTGCTTATCCTGGTATCTGGGTCTAGAGCCATTCCCAGCTGACAGTGGGAGAGAGGCAGAGTACACCCTGGACAGATCACCAGTCTATCACAAAGAAAAACACTCACAATCTTCATATTCATGTGGGCAATTTAGAGTGGGAACATGCAAACTCCACACAGCGAGGCCCCAGGTTCAAAGAACATCCTTGCTGTGTTGCAACAGTGCTGCTTTGCATAATTTCATTAAATCATTTGTAAGGTGCCCAATCAGAGTATTCACAAAAAAAGCCTGTCACTTTGGCTTTTCATACTCATGACCAGTGATGTTTTATTCCTATTTAGTCTCACAGGGATCTGCTGGAGCCTATCCCAGCTCTCTTTGGGTGGAAGGCAGGGGTCCACCCTGGACAGGTCACCTGTCCATCACAGGGCCACATAGAGACAAACAACCTCACACACTCACACTCACACTCACACTCACACTCACACTCACACTCACACTCACACTCACACTCACACTCACTCCTATGGGCAATTTAGAGTCACCAATCAACCTGACATACATGTTTTTGGACTGTGGGAGGAAACCAGAGTACCTGGAGAAAACCCACACAAGCACAGGGAGAACATGCAAACTCCACACAGAAAGGCCCCAAACCAGGTTCCCAAGGTTTCAAACCAGGGACCTTCTTGCTGTGAGGCAACAGTGCTAACCACCACTCCACCTGCCACCATTGATTTGTAATAGTCTTGTAAACAATCAAATAAAAAGATATACTCATATGCCCTACTTGATTTATGCTTTTTGCTTTAAATGCTAGTGTTGTGATTAATTCTGTTTAATACAAACACCAACATGAACACCAACCTTCTTAAGCTGCTCTCTGCACTGTGGATGTCAGAGGTGCTGCACTTTCATCTCCATCTAGTCCCACTAAATGAAATAGAACAGTAGATAACAATCCCAGCAGATCAAACACCACACAGAGGAATGCTAAGTCTGTTACATATATCACACATATATCTCACCTTGGCTGCAGCTCCCTCACGCTGCAGCCAGAAGGGAAAGTCATCACTAATTAACATGTCAGAGCTGCTTGCTGCCATATGAGCTCCAAGACACTGATTGACTTCTAGCTCCAGGCATCTGGCATGAACTATTCAAAATGCACTCCAACACATCTTCAGGCAGAGACAACAGTGCCACAGGGGCTTATGCACTATTTATACTACTTAAGCTATCTCAGTGTGTTATTGGTGAATGCCCCCTTTGTTGTGGTACAAGACCACCCACAATAGTTGAATAGGGATCAGACAAAAACAGGATTATGGCACATGAGTTGCAAGGTCATTGAGTGGAAATATGGTTCATGTGTATCCCTCACTGACAGATTTGTTTGCACTGCTCATCTCCAGGTCATTTCCATTTAAATGGGCAGAGGTTTTGGTGATAAACTTTCTGAGACAGAAGGCATGAGTGGATTAGCCCAACACATGGTTTCATTGATCTCAGTAATATATGGTAACGTGATGAATCTCCTCAATCTGCAACTCTCCTCAGAATAGCCTCATCTGGACACATTTAATATAGCCCAGATTAACCCCTCCATATAACAATTTTAAACTATCACTTGTGTGTGTGTGTGTGGGGGGGGGGGGGGGGGGGGCTAATACTTAACTGAATATAATGTTTGGAAAACGTACTACAAGAGGAGGCACCAGCTTCTGGAAAATAGCTTAAATTTCAGTTTCAGTTATTTGTGATTTTTAATATTTGTAAATTATGCATTTGAAAAATCTATATATATATCTATAATCTATAATCTTTATGAAAATATGTGCCCTCAAATTAATAATTTGCATACATGCTTCATGCTTCCCAATCCTGCATTTACATGCACAGTGTTTGGATTCTCCATAAACTCAATATCATAAAGGAAAATATGAGATTAATAACCACAATACACAAATTATCCTCTACAGAGTGCCTTTTTGGTATGAAACATCCCAAACCAATACAATTTCTTCTTTTACACATAATTAAATATTAAGCACAAAGTATTCATATTTCTTTACATGTCAATACCATGGAACCATCAACGTTATATTATCTTTATGCACAAACCAGCTGTTTCACATTGTTTTCTGTTTTGCAGCATATGGTCCAGATGTTAGAC
Source organism: Mastacembelus armatus (assembly GCF_900324485.2). Classification (NCBI taxonomy): domain Eukaryota; kingdom Metazoa; phylum Chordata; class Actinopteri; order Synbranchiformes; family Mastacembelidae; genus Mastacembelus; species Mastacembelus armatus. Next base: position 8,249,960 of record NC_046653.1, on the reverse strand, counting down.
ACATAGGCTGTAAAAATCCCAACCCAGGTATATGTATAGAATATTAATAACAGAGCATCCCATAAATATTGTATAGTAACAAGCAACTATGACTATCATGAAGCTGTATATTTTGATATGTCACCAATATAAAAAATACTCACAGGTAAAGGAGGAAATAAAAGTCTAGAGTTTGAGGCTATGTATTAAGCTTGTTACTAATAGATAAAATTCATTGTAATGATATACAAATGCAAGGTAGTCAACTACCCAAGGTCATATTTAACTTTTCTGTCTGTTTTCTTGTGTCTTGTTTTTATATCTTCAGGGTCTATTGCTCTGCCGATCTAGAAAAACGGTATCCTGAAAATTAGCAAGGGAAATCTAAAAAAAGTCAAGCTGAAACATCTAAAACTATGATTTAACTTTTTCCCTCACATACAGTTTTATAACTTTATGTCAAAAAAATCAGATACTGAAAGACTAATTCTATGAAATTGCATAAGCCCATTAGCGTGAAAGATTCTTTTCTTCTAGTGTTTCAAAATGTCTTATTTAATATGATGTAACTCAAACAGAAATAGCAGCGATGGTGAAGGTCATCTGGTACGGCCATTCACATATTAATGAGTTGCAGTGGTTGCTAATGGAGCTACAGTAATAAATATTGACACTACTGTACCATTAAGATGAATACCAGGTCTCATGGCAGCTGTGTACTTGGTCAAGTTCATTTTTTCTCATCTGCTACTTTTCATCTTCTCCACTTTCACACTCCATTACAGCATGTCTATGTCTGGCACTCAAGCAAAGGCAGATCAATGTGCATCCTGTGTCTGCACCCCTCCACCACTGTTCCTTCCCAACCCTGCAATCAATCTACCAGGGAAACATGTTAGCTATCAATAGACATACCATTTAATTTAAAAGCACAGAGGGCACTTATTGTGAAGAACAATATCTTCTCCATCAGTCTATGCATTACAGCCAATCTTATCCCACCATGATTTTGCCACAACAATCATTTCAGTAATGATCTTCTAGTAAAATGCATTGTAGTATAGGTCAAATGCTTACCTAACAAAATAGGTAATGAAATATATTTCCTAAATGTAAATCTATACATCAGTGCAACCTAATTACTTACTTTTGCTTCCTCACTTACATTTAGACAATGCACAAGCTTTGTAAAAGCCAACCAGCATTACAAATAATACATGGCATGTCTGCAATGAAATTGACAAATACTCTGTTTCAACAGCAGTCTCAATGTGGTTTGACCCATATTCTGTTGTAACATTTATAGCTCATAACATCAGTGGAGGGACTTCTTTGATTAAGCCTGGGTAATGGACAAGACAGAAATGCATTGTAAAGCACTATCGTGTTGGCTCCTAATTGCCTGATGACTTTAATTAAACGTCAGGCTCTTATTCTTGACTAATCACACTGCCTCACAGTTCCCAACACTCCTTTAAGTGGTACTCGCATGACTTTTTGCAGATGTCAGCACTCCATTAATAGGAAGTTGGTTCAAAAAGCGGCACTTAACAGGACTCATACACTGTGCACACAGATGAATCCGAAGTGTAGTCAAGTGAAACAATTTGTCAGTGCTACCATTACGATTTGTCACTAAGCAGTTATCATTAAGTATAAATCAATAGGCTCTCAAACAGCCGCCAATTGCCTTTGATTTCTCATATAAAGTATCAATTTATTGCACATTACTATCACTCTGTAATATCTCCCCAGCATGGGCAGAAGCAGTAAAATCCTAGTCCACGAGCAACTCCAACAATGTGCCACCTACTAGGCTACGGTCTTTTTAACCACACCTACAAATAATAATAATAATAAAAATAAAGTTTTTATATTATAGTACAATTTGTATAGTATAATTCTATATACTATATTATTTATATATTATACTATATAATTATCATTGTTATTTGGTGCATTACTAAAGAAAAAAGTTAAATAATTCAGCACAACACATAAATGAAGTATAATTAAATACATAGAACGTAAAGAAGTAAATCACATAAAACATTGGACTGGACACAAACTCTAAGCTAAGATTCTTTTTAAATATGTAATTTTTAAGAAGTGATTTAAAAGATGTTGCTGCCTAAAAGCCCCGGGTCCTCAGACAGAGAGTTACAAAGCTGAGGTGCTCTGCTAAAAAAACAAGATCACCTTCAGCCTTGAGCTAGGGTTATGAAGGTCCAGAATGGCTCTTCCAGATATCCTGGGGCTTTGGCTCTGGCTTGAAGGGGAGCAGTAACTTAGCAATATAACTTGGAGCAAACCCATGAAGTAAGCTTTTAAACTTAAGCCTAACACTGACTGGTAGCCACTGAAGAGAGGCTAAAACTGAATTAATTAAAGTTGAGCACCAAGTACTAAGTGAAAGTGTTTACTTTTTCAGCTTAGCCCTGAATACAGTGAATTCAGTGACCTGTTTTTTGAGATAATCTACAGCAAAAACAAGGGGCCAAGTATGGAGCTTTGGGGAGCCTCATGGGTCAGAGGGGCTACTGAAGAGGAAGCATCACTAACAACAATGAAAAGCTCTACATACACAGTAAGAGTATGTGCTACATATTTAACTTTAATTATTCTGATTTAAAAAAAACTGCTCTATACAGTAGCAGAGAAGGCACTCTGCGGAGAAGCTTTTATTTCCAGGGCTACAGGAGTTAATGCCTTTCTCATATATTTTCTAACCTTTAAAATGCTGCCAGCTTTGCACACAAATGCATCTGCTCTACCCATAACCTTTAGAAAATTGCAGACTATGGGCTGAAATAATTCAAATTACTCATCAAGTACACCATGGAAAATATAATAAGTTTGGCACTGGACAAAAATACACAAAGTGCAGAAGGTGCAATGAGTTGTAAATAGCATGTGGACTGTGCAATATTTTTTTTCTTTTTATTTTCCATTTATATCTTGCATAATGTATACTAGGTCTGCATGTTGTACCACCTGAACACATTAATATACAGGCAAAAAAAACTTAAGTTGTATTTAGCACTGCTACTACCAAGGAAAATTTATTAATTTAATTATTCAAATAGATTACCAGTCTCAAGCCTTGAACGCTAAAAAAAAAAGTAAAATATACACCACAAAGACGGTAAAATGGCAAATGCACTGTTGGTAAAATGAATTAACCACTAGGCTTTGTGGGATGAAAAGTAATGATATGAGTCACAGTTTTATAATCTTGAGTTTTCAAAGGAGGAACACAGGATACAATCAAGCATGAGGTTTACTGATCAGTAAATTCTAATTTGTTCAGAGGGCATTAAATACTGCTTTTCATTTGTAATGTCATTGGCAATCCAAGCAAATCAGCCCTGAAACGCTTCAACATGCATTTATGTGAAACTAAGTGCTTTGGCAGCAGTTGTTGTATTTAACTGAAAGGGATCAAATTGAGATAAATAGCTATATTTAGTCTGAATTTGAAATACAGAAAACAGATGCACCCTCACAGCCACAGGCTTAAAGACAGGATCCCCCTTGGCAGTCTAGATTTTGATGGAAGTGAAAGCAGATTTGTGAGTGTGTCATCGTAACTGGGACTACATAGTAAAGGTCGGTCTGGTGGTAGGAGAAGGTGTGGTTTGTGCAATACCCAAACTGCAAGATCAAAGACATTTTGAGGATCAGTATCCACTAGCTGCTTGACTGATTGAATACGAGGGGATAACTTGAAGAACAGATACAGAGCTGATGCTTTGTGCTGTGGGAAAGCAGAAGTGATGGAGATGCTGGAATTGGGATTGAAAGCTGTACAGACCCAGGGAGAAACTGTAAAAACTCACCAGCAAATGAAGGTGGGGAATGTGAGAGAAAGGATCTTCACTGAATTTTTGCAAAAGCAACAAGACAAAATCAAATCATTCCCATCTTCAGAGAAATACTGTGGGATATCAAAAGAAAACATCAGTGGTCTGAGAGTCTGTGAAAGAGGTATTTAAGATAGTGTTCATAGGGCATCACAGGGTCTTATCTCCTCATAGACAGACAGACGTTAACGGTGAAATGAAGTGAAAGATTTATTTTAGGAGTGACTGACTGCTTTGTCTTGTTTAAAGGTTGTGCACAACTTTTAAAACTGCACCTCAAGTAGAAGCTACTGGATGGAAGATGTCTTACCTCAAACTGTATGAATTACAGTTTACTATTTACTAGAAGAGTATTAATACTAATAAATGAATTCTGAATGTAAAATGTGCTCTGTGTGATAAATATACCTGTTTGTAATCATGTACAGTGTCTGTGTATACTCTATGTCAGTGGTTCCCAGATGGTGTGCCATGTAGTGAAGCATGTCCAGGTGTGCCTTGGAATTTTTGGGACAACCCCACATCTACCTCTTAGCTACAAAACAGGCATTTTAACCAGACAATAAAACCCATTGTAAAACACAAGAAACAAATGTCATAATACAAAACTCAAACATCAGTCCTGCTGAACTGCATGATATATATTGGTTGAGTATTTTTTTTCCTTCAGAAGAATTTAGAATAGAAAATATATATTTGTCTTTTCCTTTCATATTAAACTCATTTGAATAATGCTCTTAAAGTCTTACCTCGCTATTCTTTTTGAACTGACATCAGAGTTGCACTTGTGAAAATTAAACTTTTGGTAGTCTGTATTTCTATCATACGTTTGGTCAAAAATTTAATGTTAAGTAATATTAAAAAGGTCTTTTAAATCTAACTTGTTCGTGCCTGTACCTGACCCTCCCATTTCGCTCTCTTCTCATGTCCATTAACCTTTCATGTTACGACCTGTCTGGTAAAAAAGGATGTGTTTGCAATTTGAAGTTTCAAATGAATTTCTGAAATAGTTTCATGATTAGCATAGTCGTTTGTCAAATTTTATTTGACATTAGTACATTAAAATAAATGTTTAGAGAGTTGATAGCACATTTTACAAAGGCTATTTTGCACGGCTATGAATACAGGTATACCTTACAGATTTTTACTTCCCCTTTGGTGTGACTTGAATCAAAAAGTTTAAAAAGCACTGTATTATGCAACTTCTGGGGTTGACTTCAGATATCTGAGAGTACAAGCATAACACAGTAAACCAGGTTAAGAAATACTGAGCTATATTAGATACAGAATATGTTTTCACCTGACATTAAAACATATATACATACATTGTAGTTCTGATTTGTTTTCAGAGATGCTGTTGTGTCTTTTTATCTGAGGATACATTCTGTAAAATATTCTGTTTTCTAAAACTGTTCACAAGCAAGGGCAGCACAGTGGCTTGATGGTTAGTACTGTTGTCTCACAGCAAGAAGGTTCCTGGTTTGAAACCCATCAGGGACCTTTCTGTGTGGAGTTTGCATGTTCTCCCTGTGCTTGTGTGGGTTTTCTCCAGGTACTCTGGTTTCCTCCCACAGTCCAAAAACATGTATGTCAGGTTGATTGGTGACTCTAAATTGCCCATAGGAGTGAGTGTGAGTGTGTGAGGTTGTTTGTCTCTATGTGGCCCTGTGATGGACTGGTGACCTGTCCAGGGTGGACCCCTGCCTTTCACCCAAAGAGAGCTGGGATAGGCTCCAGCAGATCCCTGTGACCCTGGAATAAGCAGGAATAGGCAGGTATAGATGATGGATGGATGTTCATAAGATTTTTTTGAGAAAAAAAGTGGTGTTTTTTCCAGCTCCCTAGCCACTTTATTGGTTTGCTGCCTCTTGAGGCCTGCAGGGATTGGTTCTTTCAGGGATTAATCATAAAGCACACAGGTGGAAAACAAAGGCAACTCTACGTTAAGGTATGTGAGAAATACACACAAGGCAAAGTAGCATGCAACACCAATTCAAACTACAAACAAGTAAAGGTAACACGAAAATGCATGCAAACAATACGACCAACAGAATCAAGCCAAACAAATAAACAAACATGTTTTGTTACAATACAAATGAAAGAGGTAACATTTTGCTGACATGCTGTGTATGAACATTTTTGCAATTTACCACGTGTTTTCATTAAAAATGCAAGCGAATGCAAATTCACTTAGCAACATTTTCCTTGTTGGGTGTCAGGTAATATGTATTGTACTGTTGTAGTAAGCCAGCTCATTCATGTCTATGGCTACCAATTTACTACTGCTTCAGTGTGCAGTCAGAAAAAAACATCATTTACATTGCAGGGCTGTGGATTTCTCACAGGGTACTGCAATCCAGAAATATAATTAATGAACTGCTGCTGTGTGAAAGTCACATGAAAGTCACGTTCCAAATGATGTAAAGTAAAACCTTTCAACTCAACTCAGTAGAAGGCTTTGTTATTCCTTCAAGCTGCTGGACCTGTGGAGGCACATAGCAGCAGATCAATATGGAAGGTAAAAACGAGCATTTTCCAAAGTCGGGTGATTATTCATTAGTCGGTCGTCTCCAGTAAGCCTACAGAAGAATGAAGCACATTCATTATTCGTGCTACTGCACAGCTTCTAACATCTTGGAGTAACATATCACATGCAGAATATATAACCTGGGGCTTACATTAAATAGTGTGCCAGACTGGGTATGTATTCAGCGGGCGAAGTCATCTGTCATGCTGAATCTGACAGACGATTCAGGTTTTTGATTTTAAGAAAGGGGCTTGGTGGGAGATATCTATGGGTGCCATCAGAGACCAAAAATATCTCCCACTGATTAACATTTATAGGTTCACTAATTCTCTAAAACTTCCTATGGTCTTCTCCTTGTTCAGACTCTACTGTACTTTATGAAAAGTCTTTAGAAGGCTTCAGGGGGAGATTTTACAGCTTCATTTAGAACTGAACAATTCTGAAATCATGAACTCCTGAGTAGTTTGATAAAGAATAACATTCTCACTGATGGCTTTCATTGCACAATTAGGGCTGTTTTAATAAGGCAAAAAAAATCCAGTATGGTTGCGCACTCTCAGTACAAATAGACAAAGGTTATCATGCATATCAAATACTGAGCCATGTTTTAAACATGTACTATTTAAGTAGTTTAAATGATAGAATTCATATGTTACAGATAAAAAAAAAAATTTTAAATTTCCATTTTTTAAAAAAATCATATCATCAAAAATAATGACCCCATTACCACCATCACAGCTTTAATTCAAGTTTGTGAGATTGTTATGTGAGGCTGTTTCAATTCATCTGCATCTAGGCTATAAATAAGTGCAGAATCATGACGCTGCTGTCACGCTCCATAAGGCTGATGCATGGTCTATTTTCCTATTGACTTCTGGGGGAATTTGCAGGTGACAACCTCATTCCAGAGTGCCTTTGAGCTGTATATGCATACACGTTTGACTCAGTAGATCCACTCTTCTTTACTTTTTCTCTCCCATGTCCTTAAATCTTGTGCTCCAAACAATATTTTAATTTCAAAAATACTATTGTATACATTGTTAAAATCTGCTCTTAAATAATTTAATTCATTTTAAAGATTCAACTCTGTATTAGATTATTGCATTCTTCCTTTGGTAAACTAGTGTAGAGCAATCCAGTCTAGTTTTTATTTATTCACACATTCATAATGGATTTTTAACAGCATCCACAGGACTTCAGACCAAAATGCAGTCAGAAATATCAATAATTTATGCATGTTGGAGTGCTTTTAAAGTGATGAAAACTGAACCTGACAATGGAGTGGCTGACCAAAAATATCGATAATGATGGCTATTGTTGGCATAACTATGAATACATATGTAATATAGACCATTACTGGTAATTATTTGACAAGGCAGATGTCATGCATTGTTGCATATATAGTGAACTTTACCACAGTAGGTCCCAGAACTCTATCACTCAAGACATAAGGATTACAGTGCATTGATTTCCATTCACTGATTGTAAATCTGTTTCCTCTCTATATTTCTTTTACCACAAAAAAGAGACAGCAAGCAAGAGAACGACAAAAGCCATTTGCTTGGGAAAAGTAGTGGTTCGAATTAGTCAACTATGAACAAGAATTCTGCAGTGAATGCAAAATGAATGAAGTAGAAGCAGTAATAGTAGCAGTGTTGCTGTTTTTCAAGTGGTGCCTTACCAACACTAAAAATAATATGGTAATAAAATCCTTCAAATCTCAAAATTAAAGCACTTATCTATAACTGCATTTGGGGTCATTAAAATGTAAAGATGCCTAGTACAGATTTAATACCAGAATTAAAAAACTATTGCCATCCATGAAAGGATTTTTAGAAGTTTCATCTAGAGCGCTGTGACATTTTCAGCATATCTATTTTTATTCTTTAAAACTTTGAGTTTCACTGCCACCCTCAGAGAAAAGCATTGGATAGCTTGACGGTGGTCAGCTTGTCGGCTTGATGTTACTGGCATCAAGCTGTTATAAATAATCAAATGTTTGGCTGCACAGTACAGTAGGGTTTTTTGGCTGTTTTGCCAGAATGTGTTTTGAAATCAGTGACAGAGTGATAATCTGAATATATAAACAGGACTTGTGACAACTCCCTGAATTTGTAGGACTGAGCTTTTAGCGGGAGATGTCCTTGCCACTCGCAAGAATGGCACAGAATTGTTATGGAAATACAGCACCATTGGCAATTAGTCATGATTTTTAATTCCACCATATCTTAGATTTAATGTTTTTACTAACCGTAGTAATTCATGACCCTGCTACCTTTGTAGCAGCATCAACAGTTGGAATATTTTTACTAGCTGAGCTAATGTTTTCAGTGTTTTTGTATATCAAGTGTACAAACAACCTCTGTAAGGGGGTGTTTTTCTCAGCAAATAAATTTGACCTGTCATAGCAAGAAAGCATTAACAATGGATCTGTTGTGATGTCCCTCAGAGCAATGACAGACAATGAGTGACAGTGACCATGCCTGTATAACACCAGCACTGGTGAACAAGACCAACGTTTCCCCTCATGAGTTGATAGAGACCACACAAAGTTCAAATAAGAGTGAATAGACAGCTCCAAATAAATGGAAATGTTTCTGTGTCACATACATTTGTAAACAGGCAACTATTTGTTATTATGTCTTAAGGATAAGGCTTTGATTTTTTTTTCATAAATCTCATACAGAGGCTTAAACCAACAAAGAATTTGTCATCATGACTGTGAATCCTGATGGTGGTTTAGCTTGTTATCTGCAAGGCAGATTTTGATTTTTATCCAAATATACACCAGTGGGTTATGTCACTGCAGTAGGTGACATGTTTCTTCCCCACAACATGTTTTTTTTTTTCTTCAAAAAGATGAGAGCTCCAAAGCCTGAGAATGGGCATCAGTTTTTATAGTCACTGAAATGACAATGCTTCAACTCCACATGTGTGTGATCTCTGCTCTGTTCACACTGCTACGCCAGCTTTTCATACTGGCTTCTTGGACTACACATAGAAAGCAGAGACCAACATAGCCAGGTTTTGGATTCACAGACAATTCACTGTTGGTTTAATTCTCTGTGTGAGGTGTGACGTACAACGAAAACATATAAACCATTACTACCTTATGCTAGATGACAACGTTGTTTTGACAGCTTGTTGTGCTTACTTCTGTGTCCAGAAAATTACCTATTGTAGGTTTATGGTCCTTTAGGGGTGTTCAATTTATTTTGTCTACTCCATATCAGTGAACATTCAATTTAATTAACTTAGGAATGAGACATTAAATGGCCAGGTGCTGCAAATCTTCATTTAAACACCTCCCTGTTCTGAATTTATTTTGTTCTTACAGGAATAGTCCAACATTTTTAATTTGCTTGTTTACTTTATTTCAGAGTGAGACAAGGAGATTTAAAATTAATCCTGTGTCTGTGCATTACTTACACACATGGTGGTGGGATGTGATTACCATAGCATAAAGACAGGAAGCAGCTACGTAATGTAGCTCTCTCTAAAATGAAAAAAAAAACTGAAAAACTGATGAATTTACATGTTGTTAGTGAACATATTTCCTGACAGGACAGGTTAGCTAGTTTGCAATGTTTAGTCCCAGTCTCCCTGTACCCACAGTGGCCTAAACAGACTGAAGTATTGCAGGGTTAGCAGAGAAACTGTTAAAATATTAAAATTGAAATTTAAAACGTAATTCTCCTGAAATCAAAAACAGGATAAATATTAGGAGACCTATTTTAGGAAAAATTATATATATCTTAGTTATTAATGCCGTCCTGTAGAAATATTTTTATTACCATATTATGACTATATATTACCATACCATATTATGACTATAAGTCACACTTTTCTCAGTTCTCTGGCTTGTAGTGTGACTTACATTGAATTATATATTCACTGTCATTTTGTAAAGTTAGCACAGCACTGCGAGTGTGGTGCCACACTTCCACAAATGCTGCGGGACAGACTCGTTTGTGGAGTAAACGACAACCGAATGCAGAAGTGGAGAATTGTCCACTACTATCAGTAGTGGAGTTAACATTTGAGAAGGCACTGACCAGGCAATGGAGACTGCGAGCAAGAACGTGAGAGATCTGCAAGGATTGTTAATGGAGGAGACAGGACAAAATGTGACGTCACTTAAAGCAGCCACAGCAGTACATAGAGTGTACTCAGCTGAGAAAAAGGGGTGACAAAAAGACATTGTGTTCAAACTAAAGTGGCCCCTATCATGTAGAAAGTGAGGGTAAATGGCATGGAGGTGGACTTTGAAGTCAACACAGACTGTGGAGTGACAATTATCAGCAAAGGACAATATTCTAGGTTGTGGAAACAAACTGAAATGCCAGATTGGAGACCCTGCAGTTTGAAACTAAAGACCTATACAGGGGAAAAGATGAAAGTGCTGGGTCAAGCCACAGTAACAGGCAGTACCAACACAGAAGTTAGCAGATGTGCTAAAGACAGACACGCAGAGGTGTTTAAAGAAGAGCTGGGGCAGCTCAAAGGCACCACAACTAAAATTCCTGTCAACCCTGAGGCCCAACCACGATTCTATAAGCCCAGACAAATTCCTTTTGCCGTCAAGCCCTTGATGAAGGTGGAGCTCCAGACTCCAGCCTCCAGGCTAGAGGCCAGAAATTTTCCAAACTGGTTATGAGCCATACGTTTCAGCAAATTATGCTGGATGAAAGTGCCAAGAATTATGTCATGGTTAACACAGACAAGGGGCTGTACACGTATTGCAGGCTCCCTTTTGGAGTGGCCTCAAGTCTAGCCATTTTCCAACGCACCATGGAGGGAATTCTCCAAAATATGAAGCATGTCGCAGTGTATCTGGAAAACATATTAGTCACAGGAACAAATGAAGAGGAGCATCTGAGAAATCTGGTTGAGGTTCTGGGGAGACTAGAAACAAGTGGATTGAGACTGAAAAGGAGCAAATGTGAGTTTCTGGAAGAGGAAATGATATTCCTGAGCTACCGAATCAGTGCTGCAGGAGTGCAGCTGGTCACAGAAAAGGTGCAAGTGATTCAAGAAGCCCACCGGTCCACAGTTGGTGAGTGAACTGAAGGTTTATCTAGGCTCACTGAACTATTATCATAAGTTTCTGCCCAGTCTGTCCACGGTGCTGGCACCCTTGCAGGAAGAAGCCTTTGTGAAGTCAAAAGAACTCCTCCAGTCATCTGCTATATTAGTGCACTACGATCCTACCAAACCTCTTATCTTGGCTTGTGATGCTTCCCCATATGGGGTGAGGGCTGTGCTGTCCAGACAGACAGACCGATATGATTTGTATCATGGACATTAAATGCAGCAGAGAAGAATTACTCTCAATTGGATAAGGAAGGTCTGGCTGTCGTTTTTGGGGTAAAGAAATTCCATACATATGTGTATGGCAGACCGTTGCGACTGATCACAAGCTCCTGATTGCACTGTTTAGGGAACTCAGAAGTGCCTCAGATAGCTTCTCCATGTATTCAAAGTATTGTGTATCGAGCGGGCCGTGAGCATCAAAATGCTGATGGGTTAAGCCAGCTGCCGCTGTCCAAAAAAGGAGTGGAGACCCCAGCGGAGGAAGAGAGTGTTGCTGCTGAAGGAAAGCATAGCAGGTGAAGAAATGGACTGATACAGATCCTGTTTTGGCACGAGTAAGAGAGTACATGCTTGCAGGATGGCTCAAGAGTTTGGAAGATCAAGCCTTTGGAGCATACCTTAAAAAGCAGGATGAAAGTGTCCAGGGAGGCTGTGTATTGTAGGGTGCATGCCCCCAAGGCCATGCAGCCCGTGGCCACCCTGGCATAACCAGAATGAAGGGGTTGGCACAGAGCTATGTGTGGTGGCTTCAGATGGATGCTGCAGTGGAAGGAATGGTAAAAGCCTGTGCCAGATGTCAGGAGAACAGGAACACCCCTCCTTGTGCACCCTTGCACCCTTGGGAAATTCCAAAGCTAACATGGAGAAGGATCCATATTGATGCAGTGGATGCATATTTTAAACGGATAGAGGCGTATTCTTTAGATAACGCGGCATCTGCTGTTACCATCCAGTGCCTCAGACAAAGTTTCAGCCAGCATGGGTTACCAAAATAAGATAGTTGTGTCAGATCATGGCACTTGTTTCACCAGTAAGGAGTTTCAAGAATTCATGAGCGCATCGGCATCAAGCACATAACCACAGCACCTTACCATGCGGCTTCTAATGGACTGGCTGAAAGAGCGGTGCAAACATTTAAAAGCCTTATGAAAAAGAGCACAGGAAATTCAATTGAAGCCAGGCTAGCAAGAGTGCTGTTCAAATGTGTTATCAAATTACACCTCAGTCGACTACCCAAAAATCACCGGCAGAGCTGTTGTGTGAATGTAAGCTGAGGTCTGCCCTTGTTCACCCTGACTTCATTAGTCAAGTTCAAGACAAGCAAATGAAGCAGAAGTGTTACCATGACCATCGGGCCAAAGAGCGACATTTGAGTATAGGTGATGTGTATACCAAGAACCAAGGACCTATGTGGATTCCAGGAACAGTGCAGAATAGGATGGGGCCTCTGTCATATACCATCGCACTGGGGAATGGCTAGGTGGTGCGCTGGAACATTGATCAGGTGAGGACCAGACGTGGTAGCGCCTGCTGGAACAGCTGTGGGGTTGGAGACTTCCTTGCAAGCTTGCAAGATGTGGAGGAGTTGCCATTGCCAGAATCAGTTAGTCCTGCACCATCAGAGGACAGTGTTGTACAGCAGACAACTTGAATTACCCCAGAAGCCAGCATATCAGAGACTTTAAAGACAGAGGAGCAGCCGGTACTCAGAAGGTCTACAAGAACAAGGAAGTTGCCAAGTTACTTAAAAGACTCTGCTTAGAGTAGTGGTGAGTTCCCCACCCACAGGGCTAGAATGCGTCCTGGAGCTCACTGGGGTGGAGGAACTCTACCCGAAGTCCCCAGCTTAGGCTATGTGATAAATTGTAAAAAAAAAAAAGAGTGTTGTAAGGTCCATATAGTGTTTTATATATATATATATATATATATATATATATATATATATATATATATTAGTAGTATATATATATATATATATATATATATATATATATATATATATATATGAATGTGCCCAAGTTGCTGAATGACTAGTGTTATCAGGGGGAGGGGAATGTAGTGAAGTCTTAAGCATTATGTAATTTGGGGAGTGTGACCTCTAGAGGGCGTTCTCAGACAACAGGTGGCTTACTACTTCAGAGCTCAGAAGAGTCGTCTAAAAAAAACCAGCTCGTGTTTGCAGTGTTGGGCATCTGTAATATAAAAAACCATAAATTGCATCCCCCTGCCTCCGTATTCCGCTGCTTCCTAGAATATTACATAAACCTAACCATTTTTATTAATTCCTAAACCCAAAGACATTTTACTTCCTAAACCTAACCAACATGTTTTACTGCCTAAACTTAAAGAACATGTCGTATTTCCTAAACCTAACCAACATGTTTTATTTTCTAAACCTAAAGAAGACATTCTATTTCCTAAACCTAACCAACATGTTTTCTTCCTAAACCTAAACAAGACATTTTATTTCTTAAACCTAACCACATTTTACTTCCTAAACCTAACAGTATGTTTTACTTCCTAAACCTAAACAAGACGTTTTATTTCCTAAATATAACTGAGTAGTTGTTGTGTTTAAACCTAAGGACATAACGTGCGTAATGACCACAATGACCACAATGAAGATCTATAGGATAAAAACAACCCTATGAACCTACCAGTAGGTGAGCAGGGACCTACTGACCTATATAAATAGGACTCATTTACGCTGAAAACATCTACTAAATAGTAAGACAACAGTCAAACCATATGAAAAAAAAGAGCTATACTACAGATTTCACAGTGCGGGTAATAAAGTCTGCAGCTGAAGCAAAGTTTGGAGTGAATGTTGGCATTCAGGCAACCAAATAGAGGAGGGGAAGATGCCGTTTTATCTCTCTGATGGAGTTTTTTACATGACACAGAAGATAAGACGGCAGCATCTGAACTGAAGGCCCTCATTCCACGCAAAAGAATTTACCCCAACAGCTTTACAACCAGGTCAACTTGTATGTCCTCATTTTTGCCCTTCTCTGCATATACAGAACAGGGCTCTTAGCTCCACTTTTTAGTTCCACCTCTGATGATTTATCAATTGGAGAAACCTGAATTTTCTCTCTCCTATTAAAAAGAGGTCACAATCACACAGCAAAACGTAGGGTGTATAAACTAAAAGCCTTTGGATGTAAGCTGGATATATCCATGAATGCTGTTCCAGGTACACACTGGGAAGAGAATGTTTTATTCACAGAGTCATAGAAGTTGGCTGATGAGAGTACGTGCTACATCTTTTATATCTCCATCTTATCTTCATCTTAGCCATGATACTGTATTTTCTCTTCTATTCATATCACCCAGCTGCTCGGCTCTCAGGAAAAGACTACCTTTCTCCAAAAGCAGAGATTACATTGTTACTCAGACCTTCTTATTCTGCGCTTTCATAACAGTCTGAGCATTTGCTTGCTCTGCTTTCATGTTGCAGTCTTGCACAAAGAACCTCAAACTTTCATTTCATTATAGCTCCATACCTGCTAATGTGAGTTGGTTATCATATGTCCATATCAAAATGTATTACTTCTGTTCACTTAGCAAAGATGCAATACAGAACTTTTCCTTTTTGAATATACAAAACAATGCTGGATGTGTAATTTTCTGAATTTAAAGCAAAGAAAAGGCCTAAATGTATGAAAGCATTTGAATAAAATGTCCATATTCTTTACTAATGTAGTTTTCACAGAGCATGGCTCAACTGAACATAATGAAGTCATAACAGCCGACTTCCACGGTAATTCTACTGGAAGATCATAAATCCGACAAATATTTGCTTTACAGCAAACATTTCAA
Organism: Mastacembelus armatus; assembly: GCF_900324485.2. NCBI lineage: Eukaryota > Metazoa > Chordata > Actinopteri > Synbranchiformes > Mastacembelidae > Mastacembelus > Mastacembelus armatus. The sequence continues at coordinate 8,234,675 of NC_046653.1, read as the reverse complement.
GATTAAATGCCCACTATTATGCTGAATCTCTAAATGAATGACTTTTCTGTTGAGTGTGTTGCTTGCACTTTCAGGATGCCTGTGTGTATGTGTCTATGTGTCTTATTTCCACTGCTGCTTGTTTTGTGTTTTATGGAGATACAATGTGGCCTTTTTAATATATACTGTCGGCATGACTTAGTCCCACTGTCTCCTATCTGCCAGTGGAGATAAATCAGGGCATTCTGAGTGCTTGCTGAGGCGCTAACTGTGCTGGTTATTTTGATTCTCAATAAATTTACCTAGTTTACAAGCTGCAACAGTTATTCTAATTCAAATCCCTTATGCTATGGATGAACAGACATATAGTACAAGATTTTCAGACAGCTCTGTTTGGCTGCACGATTCACTCTGAGGTGCAGCTGATGTAGAAAAAAAAGGGTTGCCCACTGTAAATGCATAAACTACTCTAGTGAATAAATGATTTTGAAACAACATCATACTGTCAAGCTATGTGTTAATAAAGTGACAATGAAAGCAAATAACACTGTCATCTGTACACGCAGCCATACTGAATATTTTTGTATTTTAAATCCTTCATTCTCATTTCAGTTTTTTTATACTATCAATGCAACATGGGCTCTTTCATACTCAAGATACAATCAATAATATTTCACTGCCTAATTGCACAAAATGACAATAACACATCAGCAGGGGTTTGCAGGTGCCAGTCAGTGTTGCCTCAGTAGCTGCTGTGATTTTAAGCACAAAGGAATAAGCAGCCCGGTCTGCAGGTCTATATTTTGGTCACATCACTAATCTCATTTCCAAAACATCTCTAGGGAAGGCACATGTTTCATACAGCTCACTCTTGCAGATGCTGGTTCAGTGAAGGCAAAAAATATAAAATGCATCTAGGTTATGCCCATAATTCACGTGAGGTATCATGGGAATAATTACATCTTTTCAACAGCATTGAAGAAATAGTGTAGACCACCAGAATGGTAAACTCAACACTAACCAAACAGATCTCTCTAGCGGTATAGTATAACCAAAATAATGATGTAACGTAAAGTAAAGTCCAGCTGCTGGGCCAGCTGGCACATCAGGTCTCTAAAATGCATGTTTATGATCTAGTTATGAGCCAGTGGGACAGTAGGGGTATGGGGAAAGAGGTCAAAATGGAGCCATATCAGTTTCTGAGACATACAGTATAGAAACAATTGTGCTGCAGCCTATATTATTGAAGTCTCTATTCAAATCCATTGTAGAAAATTCCATCCATCCATCCATTTTCTTCCGCTTTATCCAGGGCTGGGTCGCGGGGGCAGTAGCCTAAGCAGAGATGCCCAGACTTCCTTCTCCTTAGACACTTCCTCCAGCTCTTCCGGGGGAATACCAAGGCAATCCCAGGCCAGCTGAGAGACATATTCCCTCAGCATGTCCTGGGTGTTCCTCTGGGCCTCCTCCCAGTGGGACATGCCCAGATCACCTCCCCCAGGAGGCATCCGGAACAGATGCCCAAGCCACCTCAGCTGGCTCCTCTCAATGTGAAGGAGCAGCGGCTCGACTCCGAGCTCCTCTCTCGTGACTGAGCTCCTCACCCTATCTCTAAGGGAGCGACCCTGCGGAAGAAACTCATTTCTGCTGCTTGTACCCATGATCTTGTCCTTTCAGTCATGACCCAAAGCCTGGACTAGTCATAAAAATTATCATGTTCCTTGAAGCACAGGTCGAGGTGGAGGAGTAGCTACAATCTTCCACTCAAACTTATTATTAAACTTTCATCCTCAGAACAGTTATAACTCATTTGAGAGCCTCACTCTGAGTCTCTCACATCCAAACTGGAAAACACAAAAACCAGTTCTACTTGTCATTGTGTACCGTCCACCTGTCCCTTACTCAGAGTTTTTAACTGAATTTCCAGACTTCCTGTCTGATTTAGTGCTTAGATCAGATAAAGTCATTATAGTGGGAGATTTTAACATTCATGTAGATGTTGAAAATACTAGTCTCAGCACTGCATTTAATTTAATATTAGATTCAATTGGTTTCACTCAAAATGTTAATAAACCCACCCACTGTTTCAATCACACCCTTGATCTTGTTCTGACCTATGGCATTGAAATTGAACATTTAATAGTTTTTCCCCAAAGTCCTATTTTGTCAGATCATTCTTTAATAACTTTTGAATTTAAGATAAAGGATCATGCAGCATTTGGAAGAAAATTCCACTACAGCAGATGTTTATCCGACAATGCTGTTAATAACTTTAAGAAAATGATTCCATCTTTATTTCCATCTATGCCATGTGCCAACACAGTGGAGGGCAGCTGCCTCAATCCCACTCCCTATCAAATTGATCATGTTGTTGACAGTGCTGTAGCCTCACTGCGTGAAACACTTGATACTGTTAGTGCTCCATGGTACAATTCACATATTCGTCACGAAGGCTGGAAAGGAAGTGGCGTTCCACAAATTTAGAGGAATTTTATCTATTAACTTATAAAAAAGCTCTCCATAAATCCAGAACTGCATACTATTAATCACTAAGAGGAAAATAAGAACAAACCCAGGTTTCTTTTCAGCACTGTGGCCAGGCTGACAAAAAGTCACAGCTCTGATGAGCCCAGTGTTCCCTTAGCTCTCAGCAGTGATGCATTTATGAGTTTCTTTACAAATAAAATTAATTTAATTATTTAATTTATTTTATTATTCAATAAAATTAAAATATTAGAGATCAAATTCAGCAGATGCTTCCTATACCTGCCATAAATGAATCTTCTACTACAGTAGCTCTTGAATCATCTGTAAGATCTCAGTTATGTTTAGACTGCTTCTCTCCCATAGGTCTCTATGAATTCACATCAGTAGTTGCTTCATCTAAATCATCAACATGTTTCTTAGACCCCATCCTGACTAGACTGCTTAAAGACACCCTGCCATTAATTAACTCATCTTTATTAGACTTGGTAAATTTATCTCTAGTATCAGGCTACATACCATAGGCCTTTAAGACTGCAGTAATCAAACCCTTACTCAAAAAGTCTAGTCTTGATCCAGGAGTATTGGCTAATTATAGACCAATATCCAACCTACCATTTATTTCTAAAATCCTTGAAAAAGCTGTTGCTAAGCAGCTATCAGACCACTTACACAGGAATGAACTATTTGAAGATTTTCAAATCAGGATTTAGAGCACATCATAGTACAGAAACAGCAGTGTTTAAAGTCACCAACGATCTTCTCTTAGCCTCATGTAATGGACTTGTTTCTATACTTGTCCTCCTGGACCTTAGTGCTGCATTTGACACTACTGACCACAACATCTTATTACATAGATTTCAGCATGTGACTGGTATCAGAGGAACAGCATTAAAATGGTTCCAGTCCTATTTATCGGACAGATTCCAGTTTGTGCATGCCCATGATGAACCTTCCACATGCACAAAAGTCAGTTATGGAGTTCAACAAGGTTCTGTGCTAGGACTGATTCTGTTCACCTTGTATATGCTTCCTTTAGGCAATGTTATTAGGAAGCACTCTATTAATTACCACTGCTATGTAGATGACACTCAGCTGTATATATCTATGAAACCCGTTAACACAAACCAGTTAACCCGACTTCAAGCGTGTCTAACTGACATAAAGGCCTGGGTGACCAGTAACTTTCTACTTTTAAATTCAGAGAAGACACAAGTTATTGTATTTGGGCCTAAAAACCTCAGAAATAACTTTTCTAAAATTATAGCTACTTTAGATGGCATAGCCCTGACGTCCAGCACTACTCTGAAAAACGTTGGAATTATTTTTGACCAGGACATGTCCTTTTACTCACACATAAAACAAATCTCTAGAACTGCCTTCTATCACCTGCGCAACATTGCCAAAATCAGGAACATCCTGTCTCAAAATGATGCAGAAAAACTAGTCCATGCATTTGTTACCTCAAGGCTAGATTACTGTAACTCATTACTATCTGGATGTCCCAGTATCTCCATAAAAAGCCTCCAGTTAATCCAGAATGCTACAGCCAGTCCTGACAGGAACTAGCAAGAGAGATCATATTTCTCCTATATTAGCTTCTCTTCATTGGCTCCCTGTAAAATACAGAATAGAATTCCTCCCCTCCCTTCCCTTTCCCTCTCTTCCTCTCCTCTCCCCTCACATGTCCATTCCACCATTGAATGTCACTAACCTTGTGCTCTCTCTCTCTCTCCCCTAGTATGTGCTCTCTCCCTCTCTCTCTGTACCTTCTGCAGGTGTCCCTGGTCCTGGAGCTGTATATTGCTGATGTGCAGTTACCGGTCCCACCAACCTGCAGTGTCTATTTGTTGTTTATTGTTGCTGTTCTTTTCTCTCTCCTCTATCCACTCACCCCAACCGGTCGAGGCCGATGGCTGCCCAAAGTGAGCCCGGTTCTGCTGGAGGTTTTTTCTTCCATTAAAGGGAGTTTTTCCTCTTCACTGTCGCCAAGTGCTGCTCATAGGGGATTTGTTGTGTTTTTTGTTTTTGTAAAGTGCCTTGAGATGATTTGTATTGTGATTTGGCGCTATAAATTGAATTGAATTGAATTGAAAGCTCATGACCATAGGTGAGGGTAGGAACATAGATTGACTGGTAAATGGTGAGCTTTGCCTCTCGACTCAGCTCCTTCTTCATGACATCAGAACAGTACATCAACTGTACTGCTGCTGCCAATACACCAATTTGTCTGTCAATGTCCTGTTCCATTATTCCCTCACTCATGAACAAGACCTCGAGATACGTAAACTCCTCCACTTGAGGCGGATCTCTCCCTTGACCTGGAGAGTGCAAGCCACCTTTTTTCGGTTGAGAACCATGCATGTCCTCGTACTTGGATGTGCTGATTCTCATCCCAGCTGTTTTACACTCGCCTGCAAACCGCCCCAGCGCATGCTGACGGTCCTCACTCAGTGAAGCCAACCTTCATCTGCAAAAAGAAGTGATGAAATCCTGGTGGTCCCTGAACTTGATTTCCTCCGGCCCCCCTGGCTGCGCCTAGAAATTCTGTCCATAAAAATAATGAACCGAACTGGTGATAAAAGACCAGCCCTGCCGGAGTCCGACATGCACTGGGAACAGTTCAGACCTAGTAGCAAATGTTTATTACTACAAATGCAAAGCAATAAAATTGGTAATCTGGTAAATACCATTTCTGTAAATTCCCCTGAATTTTGTGCTTCACCAATACATAAGCTCAAAAAATAATTAAGCATATTCCCTCAAAACCTCTGTAATAACCCACAAAGTGATGACTGTTGGGGTAGGTTAATGTCGAGCTGGCAATTAATGTCTGTATGTTTAAATTTATTAAACTTTAAAAAATTTATTCAGTTTTATTAATAACTAGCCGTCATGCTCTCAGAAGAACTCTTCTGTATCTGTTCAAGAAGACAGAAATAAGTCACACCTGCTGCTCAAACATGATTCATCTTTGCCAGCTTCAGAATTTCAAAACAGCACAACGCCATGTATTCAAGTAAAAGCCAGTAAGAGTCCTTGTGCGTTGGGGCGGTTTGCAACCGAGTGTGAAGTGGCTGGGATGAGAATCAGCACCTCCAAGTCCGAGGTCAGGGTTCTCAACCGGAAAAAGGTGGCTTGCCATCTCCAGGTCAGGGGAGAGATCCTGCCTCAGGTGGAGGAGTTTAAGTATCTTGGGATCTTGTTCACGAGTGAGGGAAGGACGGAACGTGAGACTGACAGACGGATCGGGGCATCAGCAGCAGTAATGCCATCGGTGTACCGGTCCGTTGTGGTGAAGATTTACCGGTCAATCTACGTTCCAACTCTCACCTATGGTCATGAGCTTTGGGTCATGACTGGAAAGAAGAAGATCTCTGATACGAGCGGCTGAAATAAGCTTCCTTCACAGGGTGGCCAGGCGCTCCCTTAGACATAGGGTGAGGATCTCGCTCAACCGGGAGGAGCTTGGAGTAGAGTCGCTGCTCCTCCACATTGAGAGGAGCAAGCTGAAGTGGCTCGGGCATCTGTATCGGATGCCTCCTGGGCGCCTCCCTGGGGAGGTGTTCCGGGCATGTCCAACCGAGAGGATGCCCCGGGGAAGCTGGAGGAACTATGTCTCTCGGCTGGTCTGGGAACGCCTCGGTGTCCCCCCGGAAGCTGGAGGGAGTGTCCAGGGAGAAGGGAGTCTGGATATCCCTGCTTAGGCTACTGCCCCCATGACCCGGCCCCGGATAAGTAGAAGATGGATGGATGGAGTCCTTGTTAACCTTTTAGTCACCCCGCTTTGCACACAGCTCTGAATATTCAGAGCGGATCCGCTCTGAATATTGTATGTTTATAGTTTGTCACAAAAAGATCGTCGAAAAATGTGGATATAGTATAATACATTTTATGTCTAATAAAACCTAAAGTCTCACCATTAAAATGGCATAAAGCAATTTAGGATCGAATAATCACAGCGACTACAGTTTCTTAATATTTAACAACAGTAAACATACAGTACAAAACGCCGCTCTTTACCTTTCTCTCGTGTAACTTCATATGTGTAGTCAAACATGGAGTGCCGCATATCGTTCTGTTCGTTAGAATCCATAGAACAAAGTGCACCCATGTTTTAGTCCAAAAAGACGTAATATTGTACAGTAAATCCATAAATCCATCGTCCTCCTCATAATAAGCCGTAAACCGCTTCGTTTTACGGCTGTTTTGTCCGTTTATTCAATAAAGTTTGACATAGCAAGCTTCTGTGAATCACATGAGGCCTCAATCAAACAGTGTTGTTACGTTTCATAGCGTAACCAACGGTAAAACCAATGGAAATCACATCCTCAGAGAAAATCCCAGTCAGGGGGCATAGTCTAACTTCGATTGACAGGAGAATTAGCCAGTCAAATTGTTCGTAAATGGTGACTGACGCATCTTGTAGCCAATGATGAGACCTGTAACTCGACATATCGCATGTCGTGCCAGATGACGCAACAGTGGGCTTTAACGCAGCCCCCACTCCTACTGTAAATGTAGCCATGACAACACTGGGCAGGCAGCGCTCGACGCTAGAGGGGGAGGGGAGTCATGTTTCACATTCTACAGCGCGCCGATAGAAAACTGGGACGCTTTTGCTTCAATCGGCACCAAGGCCGTCAAAATAACTCTTAAAATGTAAGAACAACAGCTAGTTTAATTTAGCTATGTGTTTTTCGGCCATTTGCAAAAAAGGGGGCGGGGTGACTAAGAGGTTAAAACATCATGTAATAGTAATGAATAGAAGGGAAGTAATTTGCATATCAACGTTAAAATAAATACTTGCAACTCAAGAGCTGCTCAACTTTAACTTAAATAACACTGGGATAAATTAACCTTAAAGGTGAAAAGCATTATTAGGTTAAGACCAGCAGTTTGAAAACCCACCTCTTCTTCTCTGGTAGCTCTGTAGAATTAGAATCTGCAACAACAAAAAAAGCTAACACTCTGCAGTGTTCACTGCTGCTTTCCACATAATTAATTACTTCTTGTTCGTAAAAACTAGTCTGCTCAAACAAGCTAGATGTCAGTATGAAGCTGGTTTAATTGGAACAATTTTGACCTGGTTGCCCAGTGGTGTGCACTGATGCATGGGTAAGAGACAACTTGTATATATTTCATGTGTACTGCAGGGATCAACCTGTGCAAACATGCTACAACATCTTTATACAGCATGTGAAATTATAATATATTGACTATATACTGACTCAGTATTGCATGTGCTGCACAGAATCTCCTGTAAAATATTCTGAATCTACAAACTATTATGGACATGCTCCTGTCTCTTAAAAACCTTTCTCTGCCTGGTTTCCTCTTCTACATCTATTGCTTTGAGAGGGGAAATCAATAAGGTATGATGGCTTTCACCTCTTTCATCTTATTAATGACAAAGACAAAATGTTCTTATTGTCACATACTGTCCAGTATCTAACAGCAGCACAAACTGGTAGCATCACATTAAAGCAACCTGTAATAGCAGATTTTAGCAGAAGAAAAAAAAAAATGTGTGTGTAACAGGATTTTTTTCATCATTTCATACTCTGGTGCTGGTACTCTGGTTTTTGGTATGATTAGAAAATGTGTTTCCTTTACCATGCCACCATTTTTTTTGGAATATCTCTGGCTTTTCACAGGAAAAGTCAATAGTGGTGAAAATAAACCTATGAGGATTAGCTCTGCTTGTGTTTTTATTGAGGTAGTGAATAAAGACAGCGGCTGAGAAATTACAAAAAAAGTAATCTCTCCTCTGCATGGGAGCAGGATGGCCCTGTGATTTCTGTATAATCGCCACTACATTCTCTTGCAGTGTTTGTTCAGCTTCCTGTTGTTTTTTTTGTTTTTTTTTTACCATAACCTCAGCTTGAAAAAGTAAGGTATATTAGATGTGTAAATTTGCTTCCTTCATTTGAGAAAAACCTAAACTCATTGTCCCAGAAAATCATCAAATCCTAATACGTCAACATTATGTTCCATTTGGGACTGTACCTATGTTTTTTGAGGTACAGTCTCTTTAGGTACAGTTTCTTTAGGTCTAGGAGCAAAAACTACTTGTTTAGGTTTCTATCCATCCATCCTAACCTCCACCTATGTAGGCTATTACATCACCTCACTGTACCTACTAGTACCATGACATATGGACTTTTTTTTTTTTTTTTTTTTACAAATTTACATACTAGATAACCATTTAAAAATTACCATGCCACTTGAATATTTAGCTTGGCTGGTTCGGTGATATGTTGTGTCATATAGGCCGATGGTTATGTATGTACAGTACACACCTCAAGGGCAAAAAAAAAAAAAAAAAAGAAATCACACTTGCTTTGGTAAGTCAGTAAACAAAAAGTAAAACCTTTTTCTGTGTTTACCTAATCTATCCTAGGTGAGTTTTGGTAGTTACATTTTTTTTTTATAAATTTGGGTGGATTTTATTGAAAATTTGCTATGTGACAGGAAAAAATTTAATATTAAGTGGATTCCTCCTCCCGACTCTGCCGCTCCTTACAAAACAAAACAAACAGTTTTGTAGAGGCTTTTTCATCTCTTTCCACAGCATCTCTGAGTCCCTAGAGCTGCCAGTGCATAAACGGGCAAAAAAAAGAGACTGAACACTCACACTCTCTCCCCATATAAGAGTTACAGTCATTATGCCTCACGCCAGGGAGACTCGTTAAAAACATGGAGATGCAAACTTTCATTCCATTTACAAGTTATCAGTGCGGTTAGTCACAGCCAAAGTGTTGTAAGGTAGCCATGGTGTTCCCATGAGGGTTCTGTCAAAGTGCCCACCATTTTCTTTTCATTACTTGCTCCAACTGAATGCAGTTACTGCACATGCAGCAGTGTCCTGTTAAGCCCTGATGACAATGATTAGATGCGTACATTATCAGTGGAAAAGAAGAAGTTCAAGCTGCAGCAGGTAAGCTGGTAATAATGTCTACTTCACAATACACCTTTTTTCTTTAGATATGGAGTCAGAGACGAGTACGTACCCAGTAAATAGCAGCCCCTGAGTCGATCTTTTTTTTTTTTATCAAACTAGGCCATCCATCCCTTTGCTCCCAGTTGTTTGTACACAGCTATCAGGCCTGGGCCACTGAAGAGGGAAAAGGACAAGCCAAGAGAAAGTAATGATGTTTGTGATGAGCCTCAATGTTGACTCAAGTCTAGCTGCTAAATCCCTGTACTCTCACAGTCAGGCCATTACACAAACTCAGTGTGGTCCCCATAAGCTGGGAGAGGGGCTTATAAGGAGTGAAGATGCTCTTATTTTAGGCTGTGGTGAGCACCAGATCACAGAACCCTGTTTGCACAACTTGCACGTTTCACCCTTTCAATTACAACTGCCTTCACCCAGTTATGTAGTGCTCACCTTTATAATTCCACCGTCTACTTAGCTGCCCTTTTTTAATGGATAGCTACAAACCATTTTCTTCCTACATCTCCTCCATCACTCCACAGTTTTTAACATATGCATGACTACTGGGAGGTGTACAATTGCCACAGGTTCACATTTGAAATGGTCCAGTGTTCATTTCCTATTAACAATCTACCCAAAGTCAGTGGTATCTCACAAAAGCATTGTTAGCTTCAGCAGACAGCTGATATTCAGGTGGTTTAGATAAAAAGTAGTTGCTTTTGCTGTGTATAGTGATACACACAGTTTGACTTTTAATTCTCTGGCCCTGTGCTTATTTTGACTACAATAATTTTTCTCAGGGACATGCAGAGAGTTTCTAAGGAGCAGGTCTCAAATGTTTTAAAAATAACTGCATATACCCATAATGAACTCCTTGGTAGACACTATAAACTGGCTCTGTTTTTCACGTTTACATTACCTAGTGGTATTTTATATTTATCTTGATAGAGGCAGTTTTGCTTAAGCAACCAGCTATGATAACCAATATCCAAACAATATGAAATAAAAACCATCTAGAGGATGATTACAGAGAGAACTTTAGACTGTAATCAAACATGCTATAATTATTGGCAGTAGAAAGAAGTAGGCATTAGCCTATGTTGTTATCAAATACAAGACAGTTTACCATTTTAGTTCATTTCAAGACACAATATAAGTAGTAACTTATTTTTTAACACTCACATGAATTGGTCCAAAGATGAAGAATGGGCCTATCAGTCTCACCTTTTTTCACCAAACTCAGTCGTCACTCTTTGGCATTTTCTTCACTGCCTCTGAGCAGATGGAATAAAAGGGTTGGGTGGTTAGTGTCTGAGTCACTGACTGATGGCATCGTAAGAGGCTGTAGAAACAGTGGGCTAAGTTATATGTTACAGTTACATATAACAAACGTTACCAGCACATCCTCTTTGGTCGATACAAAACTGTGTATTTCCAAGTATGGTGTGTGTCTGGTGATGACAAAGTCAGTGCTAATGTCTCGTCCACCTGAAGAACAGGTGTGCGTGTCTACACTGGAGGCGTTCAGGGACCGCACTGACTGTAGGTCACCTGTGTTTTTGAAGCCAGTACAAAATCAGTTCAAGATACCAGAGTGTCTGATGGGAGCATTGGGACAAATAAGTGTGGTGCATTCTCTGCTCTTTTGTGCATATCACATTAACCATAATATAATTCATTATTAATTTTGTGAAGGGGAACCAGGATTTATTTGGGGAATGGGCAGCAGGAGCTGAAGCCTTTAAGAGCAGGGGTGCTTGTTTTCCACCGATCAGTGTCTTACCCACTGCTAATGACTTTGATCAGGTGTGTTCAGTCACTCAGAAGCTGGAAGACACCATCTCAGATGAGGGTGTAAGTGGGGGAAGAACTGGTCATGTTTAAGAGTTGAACTAATGACCACATAAAAAACATACACACATACTAATTTGTCATTTAAAATACAAAAATAATAACATGACATGTTGCATTATCTAATAGATTACCTTTAAAGAAGCAAAACCACCCACCATACTGACTGTATAGTAGCCTAGGTAAGATAGGCCTGCAGTTATATAGGCATTATTGGGTATTCCCAAAAGTATTACCTTAATTGCACGTTTTTTTTTTTTTTTTAACAAATGAAAATCATGACTAATTAGGTCTTAAACCTATAAGAGCCAGAGACTAATGGATAGGTAGACCAAGCCTAAAGAATGCGCTGCACTGCCATGGTCTAAAAGGTTCACCTAGCTGTCATTTGTAATTAAGCTGCCTGAAAAAGGAGTATATTAAACATGATGAATAACCTTGAGAATAATGGTTCCAGGCTACAACATTAAAAGGCAGCTGTGTGCAATCTGCTTTCTGGAAAAAGCTGGTGAGGATGACAGGTTTACCTGAAGGTACAGAAACCAACACGAGTTGAGTGGAGACAGCTGACAGACAACACAGGTTGTCAGCCTGTAACCCAAAAACTCTTCAGCCCTCTTGGTTTTAAGAGCTTAGCTATTCCCTGTCACAGATGCACTCGGTTGTCCATAATATACCTATAACAAGGATTGGAGGCTTCACTGTTTTAGGGTGTTTGGCACAAGTTGATCCGAGGACAAATTGGCAGCATTTAGTGCGCCAACATGTTGATCCTCATTTCCATGTTTCACCTGGGTGTTAAGCCGAGCATTAGAGTGGTCTTCCACAAATACAAAGGCAGCAGAGCAGAAAAAACACAGGCCAGCGACACAATGCTGCTTGAAATGCAAAGCAAACAGATATCATTTACAATTTGCCCAAAACAAAAACAGTGCATCTTTTGTGCTCTTCACATCATGGTACTGTGAAAGGGGGTAGAATTTTTTTGTTGAAAACTGAGTAATTATCTCAAGTCCCTCTCTCTCTCATCATTCAAAAGAACAGTTGCCCCGTCTCCCTCTGTTTTCTGACAGCATTATTCAGATGAGTTCTGCATTGCAGTCTGAGTCATGTTTACTGACCAAAGCCGCAGTGTGAAATCCAGAATAATTGCTCTCCACAACTCCCCTGGCATTCCCTGGCACATTGTGCTGCTCTGTTCAGTTCAAGTAGGATATTCAACTGAGACAAAAATTTCCAAAAATAAAGTAAGGGAGTGCTTGTTCTGTTTTTCTCTGACACATTTTTGCCATGTCATTGCAAAACTCAAAATCAATAACATAATCCACATAATGTTTGTTTTGAATGTGTTGGGATATAGATATGTACATATGTATAAAAGTCACTAAGAAAGGGTATACAAATTCAAATACTTCTTGCACAGTATGTTTAACACCACTAACTTTCACACCTTGAGACATGAAAAAAACAGGTCAGCCTTGGGATCTGTACTGTAGATCCTACAGCATATGTAATTGCTTAAAAATGGCAGATAAGCAAAACAAACAGATGTTTCAGGGCACATTTTCCATAGCTCATTATACCAGAACATTCTTCGATGCGCAGCCATGCTCAGTGCCTGTACAGAATGACATGCAGGGAGGAGCTCTCTGTGTGTGATGTGAACTGAAGCAGTGCTGTTAACAAGCAGATAACAGTCCCACCAAGATGCTATTGCCAACACTTTGTACAGAGAGAGGTAGAGTAGGGGGGCATCATTGCCATCAGCACTATACACACGCAAACGTGTGTGCACTCACACACAGATCTCAAAAGCAGCCGTGTTTCTCCCTGCCAGCATGTTACTCTCCCAAATTGTTTCATGTTCTTTAGAGCGACTAAATAAAACCAAAAGGTAAACAAATCCTCCTGGGACAGGGAGGCAGAGAAAATACTCCTGTCAGATACTTTGTAGTTCCGCCTGTGTCTAATACTTTTTAGTCTGGTTTCTTCAAAATGGCATTTTCCATTAGAGCTCTCCGGAAGGCTTTAATAAAAGGAAGCATCTCTTAAGACTTACTGCCATCTGTTGGAACTGAGTAAAACTGATTATTGGTCATTAATGCTCTGTGCTGTACTGTAGAATACTCTCTTTGTAACATGCATACTGACTTGGACCACTATGAATTATCCATTTGATGAAGCAAGGACATGGTTGAAACATACTTCAGAAAGTGTGGTGTGCAAACAAGCCTTTATCACAAAGAATCACTCAGCTCTTTTTCACTTACATGTTGTAGTTGGTGCAAAGGTAAACAATTTTGCTTTTGAATATGCACATAAATGCTCAATCTGCATGAATGGACTCTTTCCACAGAGAGAGAGAGATGAGGGTCTGACTTTGACACTTGTTTGAAGCTCAGATAGACGTAAAAAAGTAACAAATATAGACATGTTGGCTGGTTTGTTGACACATCACCTGCCAGGAATGAGGTTTGATAGGCACTCAAAACTCCAAATTTGTCTATGGCATATCATTAAAATGAGCAGTCTGTTCTTCAGACTTTGGAAAATGACTTGTCCTAATGAATGTGCATGGACCCATGTTTTCATAATATCTTGAATCACCATCTCACTCTCATTTTTGCATGCTTGAGTGAACTATAATTACCATTTCAATTGGGATAGAAGTGAAGTGAATGAGGTTGTTGTTTGCACCCCAGGTCACGCGTGCCAGAATGCCTTTCTTGATTAGGTAAAGCTAGGGTAGGCCAACCAATGGAAAATTTTGAGGGAACACTTGTTGATCTGTGACACAACAAATCAATTTCCCTGAGTTTCTACAACCTGTCCATACATCTGGATGTGTATACACAATATGACTGCTATTTTTTTTCCTAACTGTTCATACTACTGCACTTTGTTTACAATACAATTATTGAATATTTCTAAATATGCCCAGTAATCACAAATACAATTGTAGTGAAAATCATTTATTTCCATTTCTTTTAAAAAGTCAAAATGTATGGTAAAAGAAAGACTATATAAAGCTTGCCAGGTCCTTTTACATAAGGAAGAAAAACTCATTTTACAGGGAATTTCCACCATCACCACTACTGTTTAAAATTGGACATGAGGCAATTGCAAAAACTGGCAACAAATTCAAAGCTGTCACATAATTGATAGAGATGTAAAATGATATTACAAAAACAGTTGATGTGTCTTTGAGAGGATCAAGATATCATGGTTACACAAACAGACCTCTGGCAGTAAGAGTTCCATGACTAAATACAATAGCTGTGAAATGAATGATTGATTCACTAATTTGAAGGGGAACTATTTTTCAACAAAAAAAACCCATTTGTTACTTAAAAAGGGTTTCAATCTGTTTAGCTAAATGTGGCACTGTGACTGACTCCTGAAGGATTATAAAGGCAAGGACAACTGTTGGTTCATACAGAAACCATATTGAAAATGAAAACAATATTAAAGCCCTTATACATTACAGTTGAGCTGGATATGAAGAGGTAGAGAATAGAAAAGGAAAAGAAAAAAAAATACTGCATCTGGTACTGTGCAAATGTAAAAATACAAATCAAGATGATTGTCTTTAGTCTGCCTCTTCTTCCTCAGACTCGGACTCTGGAAAAAATGAACACATCAGTCATCGCTACGCTTAGACATTTGGGCACGAGGCAGAAAGAAAGACATTAAATGGAGGGGGTACATCAGTTTGTTATTCAGCGCAAATGAGATAAAGCACAAAGCCGTGCCATGCTGTTGGGTGATCTACAGCTGCAGGAGATAGTGAATGACAAAGAGGAGACAGTGAAGTGTTTACCTTCCTCTGCGTTCTTGAGCCATTCAACAAACTTCTGCATCTGTTCAAGAAAAACGCTCTTTCCTTTGGCTAGATGGGCTTCATTGTACCACTTCAGAATTGCCTCCTCACTCAAGACGTCCGCTTTAAATAACGAACAACAAAAAAAAAACATCTATTAAACATGATGCCAACAGCACAGATGCATCCGCAGGTGCTTGAAAAACAAATGTCGCCAGCCAGGTTGGCGACATCAATCAAGACAAACTTTTGGCTATAATCTCTGGCCATCTGGCATAATTCACAAATGGTTCCATAGCTTCCCAGTACAAATTAACTTTTTCCTCAGAAGTGAGGATAGAAAATGGAGCCTTGTAGACACAGAAAAGTACCTTTGTAGAGCAGGACAACAATTTTCTGGAAGGCCTTCATGAAGTGGATGTTGTCATAACAATATTCCTGAATCTTCAGCAGGAGAGTAAGTTCAGAGAGGCCCTGGGATGTAAAAGCCTTCAACAGTGGGCTGTATTGCTGAGAATATAAAACAGGGAAAATTCACTCAAGGGTGGGGGGGTTTGGGCTATTTCTCAGATTTTTTACATCCATCTTACAGGTGGAATGGCTTTGGGTTAGTAAATCAATTATCTTCTCTGCTAAGTTCAAAGCCTGCAGCAGCCTGAATTCTGCAGCATCTCTGAGGCACAATTTAAAACTAACATCTGTAAGTTTCTTTAGATCTCTCAATTCCAGATTTGTCCTCATGACTGCAGCAGAGCCACAGAACAGAGGTGTCACCTTTAAATGTTTGATGGCTTGTTCTGTAACCAGCTCCTCCTTCTTGTTCCACTCCACAGAGCTCATTACACTGGACCAAATTAGCCCAATCATCGTCTGTTCTGAGATGTTGTTCTTCTTGATTTCCTCTCGGATGTAGGTAATGATCTGTTAAGACCCAAAACCAGAGATGCAACACACACTGTTAGCAAGACAGGCAAAAATGATGAAGCTTACTGCTTATCGAATGTTGCAGAAGTTTGAGGTATGAGAACCCTGCAGTAGCAGATAATATGTTTGGGTTGAGTGGATTTTAGCAACTTGTCATTGATTCACTGCATCATATTCCCCAGCACTGCTCAAGACAAAAGGGGGCAGAGGTTATGAAAAAAGCAATCTGAAGTGCTACCCACAGAGTTGTCATAGAAAGAAAGCACTCTGCTGGTGTAAAAGAAGCTGAAAGTCTAAAAAAGGCTTACATCCTTGAGGGGGTCCCCACGTGATATCAGCTCCTGAAGCTCTTTCTGCAGCTCCTTGCGAGCACCTATGGACTGCTGGTTTCTGGCAAAGTCTGAAAGCTCCTTGAGCCCAGCGTCTGTGAAGTACTTTGAGAAGTGCTCACAACTGCGCTTGTTAGCAGGGAACAGCTCCTGAAAAGGCACCATACATTGAGGTTGACTCTTTTCAGCAGACTTGTTCAGCAATTAAGAAGACTTTATTCATTAACTGCATGAATACTGGACAGCACAATAGTTTGGAACTCTGTTAAATCCATGCTGATTATTAATCTTATTTAGACACATTTGACCCTTACTGCTTTGGGAAGCACAGTGTTTCCCCTAGGAATGATTTTGTATTTAAGACCTCTGTCTCACCATAAGCCTGTTTTCCATGCCGACCTTTCGCAGACTGGCAGCAACAGAGTTGATGTCCTTTTCTGAAAGCCAGGATTTGAAAAGTTTCACAGCAAAGCATGCTGAAACACCTGAACAAATGCAGAAAAATGTCAGTCATCTGTTGGTAACAGACCTGCTAGGATAAAGTTAGGCCTGAGTAATACATGGGTAAACACAACTGTACAGGATGCGATTAGACAGATTTTAACTGGAACAATGCCTCAAAAAAAAAAAAAAAAAAAAAGAAAGTGAGGCAGTTGAGAAAATGAGTTTGGGCCAGGGCACATTAAATATGCATCTATAACTACACCAAACACAAGGTGATTTCAGAGAACAACATTTGAGTTGACAGTTCAAAAATGCTTCCTTCAGTCTATCATATCGGTTCAAGGGTGTTGATTCATCAGGTCGAGTTGATCAGCTGTTGGGCTATTGTAACCCTGTGATGCTGTCCATCCACATTAGTTTTTTTTTTTTCTTTCACAAGCAAAACAAAGTTCGCTGACAACACCAGGTCTAAGCTGAGCAAAATCTCACAGAACCGCTTTTTCTCATACACAATCAATTCATATTTCAAGAATGTAAATAGTAAATTTAAATACATTAAAAGCAGTGACAAGCTTGTCTGTCTTTCCGTAATGCTGGATGATGAACAGCACCAGCTGCTAAATAATTACTTCCTGCCATGCAAGTTCAATCTATGTGTATGTCAATCTTTGTAGTGTGTTCAAGTGCATCTTTTGTTAAAAGACTGATGTTAGGCATGCAAGCTTACTGCAGATATACAGGCATTGACACTGTCACAATTAGTAACAAGGAAATGCAGCAGAAAAAGTGGATGGTTTAGAAACATTGTCTCAATATATGAATTGTCTAATAGAGACACTGACAAGTACAGTATATTTTAATTAAAAAATGTCCCACTCTCTCCATACCCAACATTGGTTTGGCCATAGTCCTTTCCTGGCAGACTGGTGTGTCACAGCACTAAGCCAGTTTGCAAGGCTGTCTAGCTGCAATGGTTTATGGAGAGTTTGTTTATTCAATCATTTCCAATATTTTTGTCATAGAAATAAATTACAAAGGATGATGCTTAGTCTACTTATCTATCAGACATATACAGTAATGCAAGCACTTGTGTTTACTTAAGGTAATTAATTAAACTATAACAAAACAGACAAAAGAAAAAGGAAAGATTTAACCATTATAAATGCACAACATGACTGAGCAAGTCTAGAAGCGGTGCCATTATTTACCATGTGTCAACTCAAACCAAAGAATAAGACTGCTGTATCAAAGTTTATGCATTCCTTAATTGAATGACTCACAAACCTGAGATTTGAATAAAATTGTATATACTTAACGCATCTTTCTAAGAGTTCCACTTATAATGGACATAACTCTCTGGATCTATGGCTTTTCTGCTTAAAAATGAAAACCTTCATACTCCCATGTTTGTCTTATTTGCATGACTGCCTATCAGCATACTACTGCCTGTCACTAAAGGATTTAAACATCTGGAAATCAGTAAGAAGACAATAAATATACAATATTTTAAGTAACAGGTAATAAAGAGGGATAGAAAATAAAGAACACAAAAAGAAGGGATAAAACAATACTCTTCCCTCTTTCATCTCCGTCTAGCTATTTATACCTGTGAACCTTATCTGCAAAACAATCAACAACACATGAAGGCAAACCTGTAAAGCAGAAAACTGGGTACCTTCTTTGACCAGGTTTTCATTGAAGAGACTGCTGAGGATAGATGCAGAGAGACTGCCATTGGCCAGCAGAATTCCTGTTAGCATGGCCAGCTTGTTGCGCTCAGACTCCGTGAAGCCCTTGAGGAACAGCAGCAGCTGCAAAATAGTGAATGTGTGAAGGGCTGACTCAAGTCGGACCTGCATTTATTTTGATTTCTTTTTTTTAGGTTTTGAGTTAGAATAAAATGATGAATTTGTGTATGTGTTACTGTAAGGAACAAAAAACCTTTTTAATCTCCTCCTCAAATCCTTTCTCCAAGTATTTGTAACGCCTGATGAGCTTGTTGAAGACCTAAACGGAAACACAAAACAATTTTTATTATTTTTACTAACAGGAACATATACGTTTTTACTTCTTTCTAACTTCTAAGCTAATTCTTTAAGAATTCACCTGTGCATATGCCTGCATGGTCTCCATGTCTTCTTGTGCTTTGAAGAGACAGAAGTCTGTGCAGGTCACGTCGTCTGACAAGGTACCCCCTGGGGCTGAGAAGAAACAGGTTTGTGTGTCTTCAATAACCCCGCCAAAGACAAACTTTTTTTTACACTATTTATGTTTACAGTTGCATAAAACAGAATTATAAATACACACACACACACACACACATATATATATATATATATATATATATATGTAAAAGTTCTGTTTTTAAAAAGTTCCAGTTGTGACAGCTACTGATTCAAAGTCAAGACACCACTAAAGGCACCCGTTTACTTTAACACTGCTTGGTATTAGTCTGATGACACTTTTGAACCTTAGGTATACAAGAGACTGTGATGGACTGGTGACCTGTCCAGGGTGTACCCCTGCCTTCCACTCAAAGAGAGCTGGGATAGGCTCCAGCAGATCCCTGGGACCCTGGTTAAGGGTTGAGCGGGTATAGATAATGGATGGATGGATGGTATACAACAGACTGACTTCATCACAACAATATACATGCCACAAAGTCCCCTTTTATTGTTACTTTCAAAATGTTTGTTTGTAAATGCAGATGAAATCCAAAGGTGCTTGCTAGTTACCCAGAGTTCCACCAGCCACCAGGATGTCGAACAGAGTCTCAGCATATCGTCGGTAGTCAAGTTTGGCACCAGAGGCATCAAGGAACTTTGTGACAGCATTCAAATCAGTGCCAGTTTGGTTCAGACCCTGTACGATGCTTTCCTGAAACTGGAAAGGGTCAAACCTCTCCTTTTCATCTGTTGAAAAGACCGGTTTCAACTAGTTTATGTTCATATTTCTGTGTTTGGAACTTTAAAGCAGGGAAGGTGCCAAATAGTTGAGACTTCGTGGGAAAAAATTAATCAGTCAAACAAGCCATTTTATTTAATAACACTATTTTATTGGTCCCATATTTTCCAACTAATTTTCTGGAAACCTGCCTCATAATTCTCTAAAAATCCATTGTTAAATACCAGGATATTTCCACAAAGGGGCTATGCAATTTGGCTGTAATAATGGGGGAATGGATGAAGCCTCAGTTCTTACAATTATTAAATACTTCATTTTCAAATTATTCATTCATGTGTTCATAAAGAATATTATGAAAGTGAAAATTTGTTTTTTTTTTAAGCAGAGGGTGTTTCCTATGTTATGTGGTTTATATTACAAACTTCCTGGCAGTCAGTGAATGTGTTTTCAATAGGTATTTATTAAGAACGCTGGCTGAATTGTAGGTCGAACTGTAGTTTTCAGCTGGACTGGAAGTTTTCAAGATGCATAATAGTCCATTCTACAAAACTCACCAACTCAGCATTTATAGACTTATTTCTACTTAACATCTACAGACAATAGAAACTAAAGTGATAAATACATGCATACAATGGAACACAATGTAGAATATTTAGCCTTATTAGGAAATCCCATGGATACTTCTGTTTATTACCCATTTTCAAGTACCTGCTCAGGAACTGTAGCAAACACAGCCGCACTTTCCCTTACAATTACTACCTAGGCCTTTCTTGGAACTATTCTTATGATTTACATCTAAATACCAGCTAATTTGAGGACACCAGGAGAAAGATTTCCCAAAAATTAGCTGGAAAACATTATACCCTTAATTCTTGTACACAAACTGTACAACTGCTGCCTTACCTCTTTTTCTAGTTTTGAAACGCTGGCCTGTTAGCGTAGGCTTCTGCTGCCTTTGATTACTCATAAAAGGCTCTCTGGATGAGAAGTGAGAGAAGGAAATAACAGGATTAGGAGATTAAAAGGAAAACAATTTTCTCCATCCTCTATTCAATCCTGAATAAAGTGCATTTGAAGATAGGCAGATGGTTGAACACAACTATTCCTTCATTTTAATAAGCAACTGAAAACAAAGGAGAGGTGCACTATGATCAGATTCGTTTTTAGGTAGATTTTAATACATAGATAATCATGATGGCACCAAAAAGGGAAACAACAGTGGAACAGTGGATGTGTCTAGAGCCACACATGCAGTGCAAGGTGTTTTTTCTCTGACATGTTTTGTTAGGAGATGTGATGATCCGTGTGAACTGCTGACATTACTGTTAGTCAGCCTCGCATTTACTAGTTTTAAGGTGGCGAGTTAAAGCCACACGGCTAACTGAATGGGATCTGGTGTATACACTTTATCTACATTGGATTAATGTGCGCTAACGTTACATATTATTTAGATAAGCTGTTGGCTGTGCAGGAACCTGATACAATGACATAAGGACGTTAGGAGTAATTTTTAAAGACAAGCAGAGCCAAGCCAGATGTCAGATGACACCGGGCAATGCTAATTAGCTAACTGTTAACCACAGTTCAGCTTCCTTTATTTTGTTTACAGTGACACAGAAAGCTTAAATATCTCTTCACCGCTCAGTTACAGTCAACAAAAACAAACTGCAGCTCACCGAAATCCTCTGTATGGGCAAAAACAGTCCGTGAAATAAAAACCAATACCTCTGCTCTCCAATACTATCAGCTCCTGTGGAAAGGGAATTGGATGCGCATGCGCATTAACAGTAAATCTATGTGGGTCACTGTACTTGTGTGGGGAGTGCAGTTCACAAACTGTTTAAAAAACGGAAAAAGTATAGTCGGAGTCAAATAACCGTGAGGTATTTACCTCTGATTTTACTTTTCAATACATCTGCGTCTGTACATCTGTCGGTTGTGCCGGATGGACTGATATAACAACAGTCCTTGTAATTACCCCCAGGTACATTTGTGAATCATGTCGATAAAACAAGCAGTGACCTGATCAGTTTTAACACTCTGTTCACTCTCTGAAACAAAGCAGAGCTGGTGTCTTTAGACTATCGGTCAATAAGTCGCTGCTATCTAGAATTAAGACACAGGAGGGGGGTGTTGTGCTGTGATCTGTCCAACTTTAATGTCGCTTTACTGTTCACCTCGTAAATATTAGTTTTAATGCATGGAACTTTTTTAAGGACGTTTAATCAAATAGCACTGGTTCATTTTTTTTTTAATTTTTACTTTTTTAACCAAAGACAACTTTTTACTTTTTTAACCTTGAGACTAATGATATATATTGTTCCTTTTTTGCTAAACCAACCAATTGAAAACATATTAGGCCTACTTTACCACTTTCATTCCATCCATAGCTACTACGTCCATACAATTTCCAGCACAGACTACATATAAATAGCTTCATATGTCTCATAGATGTTTAGTTAAACCTTAGACGTGGCTATTGTTTGGAAAGTGTTTGTATATTTACACATCATGATCTAATGAGGGGTGCTCCGTGTGGACCATAAACAATGAGATACCGATACTTCCGACAACACGTGA
Organism: Mastacembelus armatus; assembly: GCF_900324485.2. Taxonomy (NCBI): domain Eukaryota; kingdom Metazoa; phylum Chordata; class Actinopteri; order Synbranchiformes; family Mastacembelidae; genus Mastacembelus; species Mastacembelus armatus. Next base: position 8,212,420 of record NC_046653.1, on the reverse strand, counting down.
AGGCGTCACAGCCCAGCCTACCCCCGGCACTGGAGGTGATTAAGGGACGCTGGACTATCCCAGAGACGCCGTTCCAGCCACTCCCTGCACCCGGCGGACCCTTCACTCAAGTCCACCCAGAGCTCCATTCAAAGTGCTGAGATCCGGATGAGAGCCACGCTCAGCTTGGTCCAGCATAGCATACACGAGTCCAACTAAAGACTGAGGGGGAAGTGCTTTAAGATCCACTCCAGACTTGGAGAATCACCTCTGGGATCCTGCTTTTGTCCGTAGTGGATTTAGGACGAGAGGGAGCAACTCTTAGAGATAAAGAGGCAAGTTTGACATCTTCTGTTACTCGGCTAAGTGCTGGAAATGCAACAGCTGAAAAGCTTTCTTTTAGTCTGGGGCATATTTGAAACACTTTTGCAGTCTGGAAACTTTTCTTACAAGTTAACTTTTCCTACAGTCTGTCTGCTGCCCAACTTCATTCATTCCTCCCCACTTCGGGGCAGGAGGGGGTTGGGTTTTTTTTTTTTTTGTTTATCTTTCTTTAATTTTTGTGAACGAATCGTAATGGTTGGTGGATAAAAGTGGACGCATTGAGTTTGTCGTGGTGTTTCTCGCAGTTTCCCTCTGTCTGGATGCAGAACCACGGCTCATTTAGCAACTTTAATGAAAAGTGTGGTCGCTAATTGCTTACATCTGCGGGCTTAAGCTCTGTCTTCGAGTCAAACCAATCCAGACCCCGACTCAGAAGACACTGGTAGATGTGTCAACTCCCAATACTCATCCAGAGTTCAGGTTTTTCACAGGCTGTTGTTGCCGTGTGTTGCCAGTTCGGCTGAGGCAACATAAGGACAAATATTTGAGTCATCATCACACAGCTGAACAACATGTGCAATGTAGATCTCTTTGTGCAAAATGAGTCTGGACTCCATTTTGGGACCATTCAAGTAAAACCACCGAGATGTTTTTTTTTTTTTTTTTCATTAAAATGATCTGATCTATGCGCATGTTTTGATCAATGGTATGCAGGAAGAGATAGATGTCAGCTGTAACAGTGCTTGCTCTGACTGAAGGTGGGTTTAGCCTCCAGTGTGCCGCTGGTTAATAGAGATCTTAATGCCGCTGACTGGAAAAAAGTACCGCTCAGCATGATCTGCATGAATTAAACTATTCAACTCTCTGAGAAACATCCCAGAGTTCCCCCTTGTCAAAGCTGACTTGCTTTCTTTAGATGAGGGTCCCCTCTGAGATCCGGTCTGGAATGCATGGAATCAAACAGGGAGAAAAATACTTTATGGGAAGAGAAAATATATAGTAACTTCAGAAGAAAAATGTATATCACACTATACATACACTGCTATTATATGAGCTAAAAATGTGAGTAAAACTGTTCGAAGGTGTTATACCAGAGGGAAAGTTGTGTAAAGCCATTATATAATGTAGTGTATCAATGCATGTAATACATTTCTTAATGTGTTGACGAACTAGGTTTTTTTTTTTTTTTTTTACTCTGGTTCAAGGCTCACAGAAACTTTTGATTGTACTCAGTCTAAACATAGGTTTCTCCTTGATATTGATTCTTATTTTTTATTTTTATTTTGTGCTTGCACGAATGTGTTTAGTCCTAACAATGCACATTACAACAAATGGGACCATAACTGATTGAAAACATGATTTCAGTGGAAAATTCACAAACTGTTCTGCTTTAAATGTTCCAGTTTGTCGCATGACTGCGTTTTGATGCAAAATTGTTTCTGTGCTTGGCTCTGCTTTGAATCCTGCAACTTTTCAATTCTTTAATTCTGTTTGGCGAACTTTGAATCTCAAGAGGATCAGATAAGACCCTTTTTTTTTTTTTAAAAAAAAAAAAAAAAGAGATGTGTCCTTCTCTTTGTATTGTGTCCTTTGTGGTGTTCCACAAGTATGTCTTACCTCTTTTGGCCCGAGTCTCAGTCAGGGAACCAGATGGGAACTTTATTACCCGTACTGATCAAACAAACAGTGATGTAAGATGACTGTGAAAGGGTGTGTGTGTGTGTGTGTGCGTGCGTGTGTGTGTGTGGTAAGACTTCAGACTTGCATAGAGACTCCTGGAAAAAGTAAGAACCATTTAGCCCAAACTTGGAAGATGACAGCGCCTGAGAGGCTTGGCCATTCTAGTAGCTGTACTCAGTGTGAGCTTGTTGGCTGGCCTGTTACAAGTAGCAACTGCTTTTGTGCCAAAGCCTCTTCATGAACACTGTGGGTTGATATGCTATGGTCTAATGTGGTGTGTATAGAGGACCAAAGTCCCTCAGCTAGTGCCATGGTGATGAATGGTGTTTGCACTTGTCTGCCCGTGGAGCTTAGTGTAGTGAGGCGTGCGGCTTGTGTTAGCCTCAGCATCAATGGAGGCACACATGCAGTTCCACTGACTGGACCTTGAAAAGCCTTCAGCAGACTCCCTTAAAAGAGGATTTTCTGAAGTGAGAAAGCATCACACCCCCCCCACCCCCCCACCCCACAGTAAAACAGATCCTCTTCTTTTTTTTTTTTTTTTGCCATTGCTTTCTTACTTCGGAGGTGAAAGACTAAAACTACACTGTCATTTTCTTTAAGTTCAATATTCTAACAGAGAAGTTTTCGCTATGCTGTGTTACTTAGAACATTTTTTTCACCCATTCAACTTAACTACTTAAACTTCAGTCCTTTTTCCCTATAAGCAATCCAACGTAGTAATGCTGTACACTTTGATTCAGTTCACATTTGCTTTGTTAAGCCCAGTACAGCTGCATTCTCCATTCACTTAAGTGAAACCAAGCCAGACAAAGTGTTAGGGTGCCTGCTGCGCAGACGGGGCTGTACTGCTAACTAGCTGGAACATTTGAGTGTGTTCATGTACTGTAATACACTGGAAAAAAAACTTAAATTGCAGGGTTTGCAGTGAATGATTGAAGGAGACAGCAACTAGTGGAGGCTCTGTCTAAAGAAACCTGGGTCTGCCAGTGCTTAGATCTTCCACCTCTCAGCATTATATGCTGACTGGGTGGATACAGGCTCTATGAGCATGTGTTGTGTAGCTAATGACACATTACTACATGTTGCTATTTAAAGTGGTCCAATGGCAAAATGTGCTTAAATAAGTGCCAATGATAGTGGCTCGTAGCTTATACCTGATCTATCCATTGTGCATGAATCACTCTAGGTTCTTCAAGTGTGTTTATATTCATACAGCCGTTCTCGTTTGCTAATGAAGAGATGAGTGAAACAGCAAAAATTAATCTGTTCTATTTATGAAAATAATTACATACAAATATGTTTGCAATGTTTGTGCTGATAGCGAAACACCTTTTTTCATGTAAACTATTATGAAAATCTCAGGTGCAAACTGCAAAATTTATGACGGCTGAATTCCATTTGGCGGATTCACTTTCCTGGCCCTGTTGTTGTGCATACTGTCACACAGAGCCTTTGTTAATGACATCAGTAACACCTGTGCCTTCCCAGCCATTAAAGCCTGGTTAGACCTGCATTTAAACTGTGGAGGTTCCTGGCATATTCAGTTCATCTCAATTGCACAGTTAGCAGATCACAAGTGGGTGTGCACGTTTTTCACATCAAGTTCAAGATATGGTTGAAATCTGCACCATCTTGACAGTTCTGACATTTTCAAGGGAACATGGAGCTACAGAGTCCAAAACAGTGTGAGCTGTTGTTGCTCATGAGCTCTACTGCATCTTACTTTTGTCATTTTGAGCATATATATATATTTTTTTCCCCAGAAGGATAAAGGTTTTCAGGTAATTATGGGGCAGAATTTGATGATTTGAATATGTCTTTTAAATAAGCTAAGTGTGAACTGTCTTATTATCAAATCAAATGCCCTACAGAGATGACAAAATGCCAACAGGGAATAAACACCACAGCACAGAGAATCAAGAAACAAACTCAGCTAGCCATTGTTGCCAACTAGCACCAGCCCAGCTGGCTGACGTGGTAACTTTCCACCTGCAGCAGTTCACTAAATAGCTCAGTGGGTAATCACTGAGTCACCAAGCTTGTCGAACTAGATATTTCACAAAGTCACGTTGATCAATTTTGTGGTTATTCTTTGGTGATTATGTAGTACTTCATTTCTCACCATGAAAAGCTGATTCTGAACATATATTGTCTCTCATCTTTAATACTGACAAATCAGGTTTTGCTGTCAGTCCAGACACGATGTTCTCAGTGGACATGGCTATTTGGTATTTTAGCATGTTGACTGACAGCTGTAGGCTCACGTTTTTGACAAAACCACCAGTGTTTGTTTGTGTTACAGGTTTATATTTAACCAGGCTGGATGGTTGTGTGGCATTTGCCTCACACACCACTGAGCTAATGAGGGATCCTTTATGTGATGTTAGCTTGATTGTTAGTATATCTTCATTTTTGCAGTTTTGACAGAAGTCATCAGTTTGTAGTCATTAAAGGCAAGATGTTCAAAAACATTTTGAGTTTGTTTAGCATATTGCCAGCATGTGCGATGACTGCCAGGTTGTCCGTGTGCCAGCCTCTGTGCCCTCATACTCGCTTAGATCTGCATCTGGAGTGCTGTTGAGTATTCTGGATTCCAGGTCACTTTCCCAGGCAGCTGCAGGCTCTCTGCCCCTCCAAACCTCCTGTCCTCTCTGTCCCGGCCTGCTCTTTGGCACAGCCCGACGCCCTGCTGCTGCCCCATCAGTGAGGGCTTTAATCTCCATTATTGCCAGCACCCTGGGATGTTGTGACTCTACAGCCCATATCAAGGCCAGCCTGATCTGTGGGGAAATGACTGACTATTTCTTTCTGTAATAGATTTTATTATCATTTGTTTGCACAGTGTTCTCAAACAACTGCTCCCAAGGTAGACTGACACCAGTATTCTGTCAGTGTAGCTCACATAGTCAGTACCCACTTGCTTTTTCACAGACCATATGTCATTGTAGACTACAAGCTTGCATTGTTGCTCTTGATGAAAATATTGACCATTTTCAAATAACTGATAACTGCTCTGAGCTCCTTTATTTTTAATCATGTACATGCATCCTAACAAGCAACAGCTGGTTTATTGGCTCCATTTTTTTATTTTCACCACTTGTGTGTTTTGCATGTGCTTGCGTGGCTGTTGACCTTTGGTTGACTGATTTTTTTTCTCAGAAAGACAGAGAAGAGCATGAGGTCTCAGTCTAGAGCCTGTAAATAATATATGTACATTTAATGGTGGTTTTTTTTTTTTGTTTGTTTTTTGTTATTTTTCATGTGTTCCCCCGTAGCTTGATCGTGCATGGAAATCTAGGTCAATGTCAAAGACAGGAAGCAAAGCCTGACTTATGGTATTGTTGGTGACATGCATCAAAATCTCAGGTTCATCCCATAAATTACTTTTTTTTGTTTGTTTTGTTCTTTTTTTTATTTGTTTTTCAAAAGTATGCATACCTTCTTTTGGCATTTTTTTTTTTTTGATCTCACCAAGGCATGCCTCATTCTTGCAGGACTTGAATGGTAAAGTAAAGTCAATATTTAGATCCAGCCAACCATGTGAAAAATGTTTTTTAACAGAATTGAATGTTTTTGAGGCTTTTTTTCAAAATGATGTATAAACCACTCCCACACATGGACACTGCCAGGCTTTGCAGAGCACACTAAGTTAAAGGTGACGTGTATCCAGACGAGAGTATTTGGCCATGAGTTCTGCTGGAACACTGGTTCATGAGATTTAGCTTTGAGATTAATAGCAGCTAAACCATGTGGGCGTACGTGATGCTTACCTGCTAAACATGCATCAGAGAGATTGATAAAGCAGGACACTTCTAATTCTGGTTTTCTGAGTAATTTGCCAAAGCTTCATACTGGGACCACTGATTTAATTCAATTCAATTTCAATTCAATTTTTATTTGTATAGCGCCAAATCATAATACAAATCATCTCAAGGCACTTTACAAAAACTAAAACTAAAAACCCAACAATTCCCTTATGAGCAAGCACTTGGCGACAGTGGAGAGGAAAAAACTCCCTTTAACGGAAGAAAAAAAAACCTCCAGCAGAACCGGGCTCAGTTTGGGCGGCCATCTGCCTCGACCGGTTGGGGTGAGTGGATAGAGCAGAGAGAAAAGAACAGCAACAATAAACAACAAATAGACACTGCAAGTTGGTGGGGCCAGTAACTGCACATCAGCGATAAACAGCTCCAGGACCAGGGACACCTGCAGAAGGTACAGAGAGAGAGAGAGAGAGAGAGGGAGGGAGAGAGCACAAACTAGGGTAGAGAGAGAGCACAAGGTTAGTAACATTCAATGGTGGAATATACATGAGGTGGGAGAGAAGGGGGGGGGGGTTAGGGTAGGGGAGCTCAGTGCACCGATGGTCCTCGGGCAGTCTAGGCCTATAGCAGCATAACTAACTAAGGGATGGTTCAGGGTTGCCTGAAGCCAGCCCTAACTATATGCTTTGTCAAAGAGGAAGGTTTTAAGTCTAGCCTTAAAAGTAGAGAGAGTGTCTGCCTCCTGAACCCAGTCTGAGAGCTGGTTCCACAGGAGAGGAGCTTGATAGCTAAAGGCTCTGCCTCCCATTCTGCTTTTGAGAACTCTGGGAACCACAAGTAGGCCTGCACTCTGAGAGCGAAGTGGTCTATTGGGATAATATGGTACTATGAGGTCTTTAAGGTATGAAGGAGCTTGATTATGAAGGGATTTGTATGTGAGAAGAAGGATTTTAAATTCTATTCTATATTTTACAGGGAGCCAATGAAGAGAAGCCAATATAGGAGAAATATGATCTCTCTTGCTAGTTCCTGTCAGGACTCTGGCTGCGGCATTCTGGATTAATTGGAGGCTTTTTATTAAGATATTAGGACATCCAGATAGTAATGAGTTACAGTAATCTAGCCTTGAGGAAACAAATGCATGGACTAGTTTTTCTGCATCATTTTGAGACAGGATGTTCCTAATTTTGGAAATGTTGCGCAGGTGAAAGAATGCAGTTCTAGAAATTTGTTTTATGTGTGAGTTAAAGGACATGTCCTGGTCAAAAATAACTCCAGGGTTTTTTACAGTAGTGCTGGAGGCCAGGGCTATGCCATCTAGAGTAGCTATAATTTTAGAAAAGTTATTTCTGAGATTTTTAGGCCCAAATATAATGACTTCTGTTTTCTCCGAGTTTAAAAGTAAAAAGTTACTGGTCATCCAAGCCTTTATGTCAGTTAGACAGGCTTGAAGTCTGGTTAACTGGTTTGTGTTAACAGGTTTAATAGATAGATATAACTGAGTGTCATCCGCATAGCAGTGGTAATTAATAGAGTGCTTCCTAATGATATATCCTAAAGGAAGCATGTACAGGGTGAACAGAATCGGTCCTAGCACAGAACCTTGTGGAACTCCATAACTAACTTTTGTTCGTGTGGAAGGTTCATCATGGACATGAACAAACGGGAATCTGTGCGATAAATAGGATTGGAACTTATTTAGAAAATATGTGTGTGTTTTTGTTTTTTTTTTTAATCTAAAATTAAAATAAAAGATTGGGAGTGTCTGTCATTTGTGAAACAAACTGCAAACGGTTTTAATATTCACTGATACTGTATTCTGGTTATATTCCTCATCCCTCAACTACTCAGCAGTGAGGATAATCCCCTGAGTTTAATCAAGGTTGTAAGGTTTTCTCTTATTTCTCTCTCTGGACCCAGTACAACAGTTAGCAGCAGGCAGCAACTCTTATTAATGGGATTCTGTCACTGGCCGCATGAAAGCCAGTTCAAAATCTGGGGTAGTGGGATGTCAGCTGAGTGTACCCAACATCCAGGCTGCAGACACATGCAATACCTTGTTGGTCAGAATGGCACAGGCACTGAGTGACATAAATACCATGTGTTCTCCCCAAGGTCAGCGAATTGAATTCTCTCGATTCAACGTGTGTATTCTGTTTAAACTCCAGTCATTTCATACCAGGGACCAGACTCACCATTTTCACTGCTGCACTTTCTGTTAGGCAGTAGGTTTGGAGTAGCTGGGTAGCTAATGATAACCTGGTCAGCCAGACTAACTCTTTTCCTATTCTATACAAAGAATTATTAAACATTATTATAAGAAAGGAATGGGTCTGGCTGACCAGGCCAAGCTAATGACTTTGTAGTAATTCTCTTGACTGGCATTAATTGTTGCATGCTTGTACAAACACCATCTGATGACCTAGATATTCAGGAATCAAACAGGGGTTATTTTTAGTTAATTTGAGTTTATTTACATTGACAGTATATCTTATGGGTGAAATGTGTTCTTAGATCTGTGTATGCAATGTTTGAATAAATTCCAACCACTCATAAATGAGAAGGAGTTCTTGAAACTATATCTGTAGTTAATATTAAATTTATTTATTAAAATGCTATTGGTGGTAAATGTGGAGAGCAGCTAAAATGATGTTTAATGTCAGGAACAAAGAACTAAACTGAAACTAATATTAGGTTCAGAGAGAACAACAAAAAGTCTACAGTGCTATAGCAAAGCAGCACTCTTATAAGACGCTACAGAAGAATAGCATGTGGACCGAGATCATCCAGCAACTCACTAACTATACTAAAAGTCAAAAGATTGAGAGGAAATAAGTCGATTTAAAACTGTACTGCAGATGTGCAGACATGAGCCATCACTGCGAATGTTTTGGCATTCCCATATAATGTCATATAGTCAAAGTAGCCACTCTACCACAAAAGCCTGATTGACAGAGGGTTGCTGAGATGCTTCCAGCAGCTTCTTCCATCAGTTTGAAACTCTGTTAGTGGTCCATGGTCACATCCCTGACTAATGCCTTACTTGCCCAGTAGCTCAGTTTGGCTGGAAGGCAAGGTCCAGGAAGAGTCCTGGTGGTTCCAAACTTCTTCCATTTCACAGTTATTGAGGTCACTGTGCTCCTGAGGACACTCAGCTCCTTAGAAATGGTCTCATACCCTTGCTCTGTTTCATGGTTTTGACAGTTTCAGGATGGTAGCACATAATTTGTTTGTGTTGGTGTATTAGTGTTTTTAGGGTATTTTACATCTTTGGTAACTTCATTAAAGAATTTGACACCTGTTTTAAGTATGACAGTGTTTACAATGGATTTTAAATTATGAGGGGTCATTATGACTTTCTGTCTATTTAACTGCCACCACCTGCCTCCATGATACCATCTGAACAACCATGATGCTGATTGCTTGTTTGTTCCTGTACTGCTGCAATGGTCTGTTTCAGGATTTAACTAGCCCTAACATGGCATGATCATTTTCACTGGGGTGTTTGAAGTGCTGCTCACGGCATACTGTGGTGCTCATGTACTTATTTTGAGTCTTCAGGCATGTTACCTGGCACTTGTGGTGTAAATTCATGCTAAATTGAGCTACTTCTATCAGGGCTAGGTGTTAGGGACCAAGCTGTCCCTTGGATGAGAGGTTGCAACTCACAATGGAATTTTACATGATTGTATAAAGGTTAAATGCAATAAAATCATTAAAAGAATACATGTATGTCACATCACATTTTTATCACAGAGGTCTACCAAGGTCCCTGGACCTTATGTTTGTTTTTTTTTTTTTGTTTTTTTTGTCCTGACATGCAATGAATTATCTAACCTTTTTATTTATTTATATATATATATATATATATGTGTATATATATATGTATGTATGTATGTGTGCAGCCTTTCGAGATCATACTCTTGGTATGTTTGCAGCATTATAGCAATTTAAAATGTATTAATTGCAAAAATGGTCATAAATTCTTTTGCAGCATTCTTCCTCATCTGTCTTGGGCCAAGTACTTCTAAGATCTGGGCAGCTTATCTATGGGTCAATAACATTGTGCAGGGGAAAAAAAGCCAGGGGAAAAGTGAAGGGGAAGTCAACATAGGGCATTTATTTTTTACAGGAAAGTTGGTTTGACAGTCAATCAGTGATTTTTGCCTTTGAAGCAAAGTCAGGGTATTTCTCCTGAAATCTTGGAGTTTTCTGTATTCTTGTTCTAGCTGGACACCAGTTATTTCGGGTCACATATGAGCCAGCTGTTTAATCCTCAAACTTCACTGTCGGGCTATGTTAAATGTATTTGTCAGCTTAATCTGTACAGAACATGTTTTTTGTCTGGTTGTCAATTGTTAATTTTGGGCTCTCTGTTACTTACTCACATCACTGCTTTAATCAGCAAAACATCAAAATGAATTATGAAAATTTAACCTAATGTAACCAAATTTTTGTTTGGTGCAAAGTAGTTTTTGTAATTTGCTATGCAAAAAGAGACATCTATACTACAAGGCCCATAAACACTACATAACCCCATGGCCTCATCTCTTCTTCTGGTTTGAACAGTCTGTTATAACAGCACACAGGTTTTTGCTGCAACAAAGCCCTGTATCAAGGCCCTGATTGTAACCTAGGCCCCTCTTTTATTTCCAACCCTATAGCATTGGGATTACTGTCCCAAAGGATGGGGACACTGGCCTGAAAACTGCCACTCCCAGCACTGTTATTGTCATGGTGCAGTCCAGCCCAGGTCCTTTACTGACTGCAGATATATACAGTTTCTGCAACAAGCAAGTAGTGTGAAACATGTACTGTTATGTAGGGCGATTTATTTGATTTATAAGTAGCCCTGAAACAGGAGCAGATTCCAGCTGAGCAGACACTCAAGTGAAGGTCAAGGGCAAGGTTCGTTGGTTATGTAACTGCCTATGGGACGTTCTCACATGCCAGAGGAGAGCAAGACCCAATCAAAAGGCTCTGCTACTCCCTTGGAGTCAAACCACTGCTGTACAAACATGTCCACATCCAGAGTTTATTTGCATTGGCCAAGTTTAGGGTTGTTTATTTTCTGATCAGTGAATGCTTCTTTAAAACCTTTAAGACCTCACAAATAATGGACAGCAAGTATAAAATGATGATGACTTGATAGGTTTTTAAAGTTTTACATTTATGAAGACTATTTTCTTGCTCATAGACCATATTTAAACATGTTTTTTTTTTTAATGTGCAATATGTGTGATGTGTCCCTTCCTCTGTTTTGCTGTTCAGGGGGCGACACCTGCAGCCAAAATGGAGGTGAAGACGTCACTTCTAGACAACATGATTGGAGTGGGCGACATGGTCCTCTTAGAGCCCCTGTCCGAAGACTCATTCCTCGAGAACCTGAGGAACCGCTTTGACCACAGTGAGATCTATGTAAGTGTACCATTTTGTATTCAAGTAGTAATGAATAATAATGTAACTAAACGCTGTTGGAGTAGCAGCATTGTGTTGTATTTGATACTTCTTGTAACTGCCTCTAAAGACTTTTATAGAAGGCTTGTTGAAGAAAACGCACACATGCATTCTTCACAACTCTGTTGTTCCTCAATTACCACACTCATTTTAGTGTTGGCTACAAAAGTGGCACAGACACAGAGACCAGAGTAACCAGCCAATCAATAAATCACATCACCATGATGCCTTTAAGTGAGGCATGAAATCCAGAGCTCAGGGACAATGAGGGACTGGCAGCCTGACTGGCTATTTATCTCTAGAAAAGGGGGTTGTTAAACTGTCATTTTTGCATCAGGGATCTTGGCTTATTGCTGTGGTACACCATGACTCCTCCTCTGCAGGTCGGCTGCTCTAGACGTCAAGCAAGATGATTAGAGCTCCTCTCTGTCTGCCTTAGATTCACAGGGTTCAGGGCCCAAGGGATGATGTCACTCCATATAGCAATGATTGGCTTAGTCTTGCACTAGATATTTTGCTGAGATGCAGCCCACATCCTGCTGAGGAATCTGGGAATGGTGTTTTTGCATCGTAGATGCCCTCAATTCTCTGTCCTAAACTATAAGCTCTTTTTTTTTTTTTTTTTTTTTTTTGCTTTTTTTTTTTTATTCCTTGTGTATTTCTGACCTAAATGTTGTGGAAGTAGTTAAATCTGCATAAATTACATAATGTAAAATTATTAATGTAATAAATGCCTCTTTAAGAGGTGCTTTCATGAAAGTGGTGAAAAACCTTGTAATGATATATTTTACTTTAGTACTGACTACATAGGAAGTGAAAGTAAAACATAGCATATTGATGGAAAGGTGAAGCACAAGTCCATAATTGAAGTTTTTCAGAGGTATAAACAGCACCTCAAGAATGATGCCATGGATAAATTCTGAATCCTATACTTATCCAATAACTCTGTGGTGTACAGTCTGTGAATGCAATTTTTTTTTTTCCCCTCATGTGGCATCATGTCTTACAAATGGGCCCAACCCCCACTCTAAACTATCATATGATAGCTCACAGCAGAAGAAGCATGGCTTTGTTTTCCAAAGGCACATCATGTATCCAATAACTCTGTGGAAAAATCAAAGGGAATGAAATTGCCCTGTTAACTATTGACCTGATTATTTTGTCTTGCTGAGCAAAAGGAATCACTGAGAATATGAGTGTGTTTCAGGGTTTATGTAACTTCACTCTGCACTCTCTGTTTTAACTTGAGGTCTACATATACATTTTTCTACATAACTGCAGAATTTTCTGCTCCACTAATCTAAATTAATAATCTTAAATCAGTAATTTAAATTACTTGCTTTTTTTTTTCAAAATACATGGACAAAGATAATGAGATTTAGAAGTGAGTGACAGGGCAAAAAAATTGATTTGTTTATTTTTCTGGTGTGTTTGTCATGTCATTTGAGCTGTAATTTTAGTGCTGCAAATGGAGTTTTATAATAAGGAGCACAGCAGGTATAGAGATGCAAAAGAAAGAAAAGCAGCATGGATGGCGGCTGTGTAAATTATTGGTCTCTCCTGATATGACTTGACACTCCTTTCAGCTGTAATTTTAGAGTGAAATGCCACCCCAACTTTTTTACTGCAGTGAGGGAGGTTAAAAGATTGCTGAGAAGCCACCATGAGGAAAGAGAGCTGCATAATGGGTAACTCTGAAGACAGCAGGAATGAAAGAGAAATAGCAAAAAATAAAGACTGGGGTTTGTGGTGCCTTGAGAACACAGCAGCAGACACATCAGTTTTTCTTCCTTGCTTTGCATCTTAAAAAATTGCACTGCATTTGGTAGCAAAAGGTTAATATGCATGAAAGTCTCTGTAAAGCATTTTTTTGTATTTGTGTATGACTAAAAATAGTTTGGGGTTCAGTGTGAAAAGACCCAAAACCCCTCAATTCAGAGCTGATTCATGGTTACAATACTGACACCAGTTTTATGATCTGTCAGAGGTCTCATGAAAAAAAAAAATCATATCTTTTGCAAGTTGTGATTTTGTTAATCTGCAGAGGCAGAGAAAATGGGTTGTCATCCTGAATGGGTTTTTTTATGCTTTTGGTCAGGAGAACCCTTCATTAACACATGACAGTTTGTTTACATTGCACACACTCTTCCCCTTTGTATCCATCCTCTGCACTTGAAAAAGTCTCATTCTGCCTCTAGTGTTCTGTTGATCGAGAGGCTGTGGGAGGTTGTGTTGCCACAGGGAAGGCCATGCTCCTCTCTTGTCAGAGTGGGTTATGTAACAGCCATTACCATGGAAAGCAAAGAAAATGATTCAGGTTGATGTTTGAAAAGTGCTATCTTGGCTCTGTTTTGAGTGTGGGAGAATGATACGGATGATAGATAGTTACATTCGCTTTCAAAAATATCTGAAAAGTATTATCTGTTGAAGAGGACCCGTGTGTATGTTATATAAAATTGTGTGAAAATGTATAACAGAGACAACAGTGCTTTATGTTTTTTCATTTTTGATTTAAAAGCCACAGCCAATATTATTTCATGAATTTTAATTACTTTCTATGTAATTGACTGAGTGACTATGGTAACATGATTACTTGTGAACACATATACACACTAAAACCATCCTTAAGTACCATGACCTCTTTGGAGTCTGTTTACTGCTCAGCCCACAGATTCCATAAACTTTTCCTTGTTTTCACATGTCTTGCACATCACTTCAGGCATTGCGTGCCTCAACCATGCCCAAAAGCTGACAGAGGCAGAATTCCTCCGACCTTAACTTAACAATTGATACCCAGATGGACAGAGGGGAGGAACATTTTTTGCAAAGTGTGCTGCATTAATTAGAAAATGCCATGTGATTCACACCAAATGTTTCCCTTTTTTGATTCTCCCTCCAGACATACATTGGTAGCGTTGTGATCTCCGTGAACCCCTACAGATCCTTGCCCATCTACACATCTGACAAAGTGGAGGAGTATCGCAACAGGAACTTCTATGAACTTAGTCCACACATGTGAGTCCACCTTGCAGGTCTTCTCCAAAACCATCTAGTATTTATGTCAAATTTACATTGTGCTAATTAGTTTGACACTTTATCTCAAATTCGGTTTCTCCCTTGATTGTTTTGTTTATTACTGTAACAAAGAACCAGTAAGGATGACACTTCATGTCGAAAATACAGTGTTACAAACTTCTATAAGGATTGTCAGTTTGGATTCAGTGACTAATGTAGACGGTAAGGGGGAGATTGACATCAGAGGGACCCCAGCTATTGTGTGGAGAGCCAGTGTGGAGCTTCTGCTGGCCATTCAGCACTGTGGTATACCATCTGTCCACTGACAACATTAAGTCAGCATTGCTGCGAGACTGCCAAGATAAAACAACGTCCAGCACTCGTCAATTAGCCTGCTGTGTCTCTAGGCTGCAGCAAAACCCCTGAGAAAGAGACAGTGAAAGTCCAAGTCTGTCCTTACCCTGGAACAGACACACTCCCTGCAGACAAAAGCACAGTCCTTGGCTTTACTTTGCAGACAAATATAGAGAACTGACATGACATGGTTTCAGGCTGTTTTGCCCCTCTTTTTATTTGGTTTTGTGCCTGTCTCCAGCTTTTCTTCTATAAATGGATAGCATCTATTCGTGCATACAAGGTGTTTTTGTCAAGTTTGGCTACTCAGTGTGTCGCGTTAAAGGAATGCATCAAGGTCTGAGAAAGAAGAAGGTCCAAATTTTAAAATAATACAGATCTTTGCATTAAAAAAAACAAGCTGTGTGCTTTTGTTGGCTTAAAGCTCAAACTAGGGATTGATGTATTAAATGATTAATACCTTAAACAGAGATGTTGCAATATAAGTGAATGAAGAACATCATTTCTGTTCTTTAAAAGAACCAGTGTTGTTAAATAACCTCCAACGCCTCCCTAACTGATTACTCACTACTACCAAACTTTTGGATGGCTTCTCAGTTTGGACCAGCAATGTTCACAGGCATCATCTTTAAATACGTACATTGCTAGCAGGTTGATCTAAGTATGGTTAATACTGGGAGATTTATAAATGTTGTTTGGCAGTAGACGGGCTTTTTGAAGTGATCTCTGCTATTAAGTGCATTACCACAAGCTCATTTAGCTAAATCGCCAACCATTTGTCAAAGTTCTTTGCAAGAACATTTTCATACCACACTAATGTGAACTGAAACCAGTGCTTGCCTTTGAAGGGTAGTAATGTAAAGTATGAACTCGGTGAGCTTGAATATACAAAATCACTGAAGAGTCATTGAAGCTGCTAACGTTAAGCCCTTGACAAATGGAATCACATATATAGTTCATATGTCTAGGGCATCAGACTGTTACTTCTCTTGTATCTGACTGAGTTGTAACAGATCTCGCTCAATCTTAAAAAAAACAGGACAACGTCATAGCCATCTGTGCATCCACAGAGCCAGCTTGAAGGAGTCATGGTAAACCAAAGAAGCTAAGAAATTCTGCTTTGACTTGGTTTCAGAGGCAATTAAGTATCTAATTGAGTTGAGGCAGAGACAGCTTTCTATTTCCTCAGTTTCCACATAAAATTTGTTCTCTATCTCTTAAGTTGAACCAGCTGCAATCGAATACACAACATGATAATTTCAGTCCAAACTAGAAGTGTTCTCACATTGATAAAAGAAGTGGCCCTAGAATAATATTTGAAACTTCCCTTACTGTTCAAGCTCTGCTCCACTTCTGCATCTCTAATGGTGGATAACAAAGAAGTTTCACCTATTAACTTAAATGTACAGCTTTTATATGTTAAACATCACCTTACCATTAGTATTTAAGTAAAGAGGATTGTCATTTTTAATAAGTCAGGCTCTTTTAGAAGACCAAAAATGTCAGTCAAAGGCAGACTGTTTCAATGTGCTACATAAACTGATCTTAATCCCACCCCTCAGGCCATCTGGTCCGAGCTTTGTGGCTTTGCATTGATCGTCCTCAAGTAACATTAAACGCTCAGTCCCATCAAATGCATCAGTCCAATTATACTCAAATTTATTTCATTTTGGTTATACTTTATACCATTGACTTATTTAATATTAACAAGCAACCATGTGTGGGCTACTGGTGGCAGTGGAGATGTTAGGCACAAAAAAAGGTAGAACATACTGTATTTTCAAGATGTTGTTTACTTTTCATCTAGAGTGTCCAAAAGGAGGAAAAAAAACATGATTACTGAACCAAATATATTTGGCTTGAAAGATATTCAAAGCAAAACCGCAAGTATTAATTGCTTATTTCATGTATTGTCTTTTCTTTAGGTATAACTCTGCAGTTGAGGAGATTTTCAGAGCCAGACACTGTGAACACTGAGATGACAGAAGTTTAAATAAATGCACAGTAAGAGTTAGGGTATAGCTGTTATGTCAGCTATAGGGTTAGTTTTAGCTGCGGCCAGGAAATAGTGTTAAGTATCTAAATGACACAAACTACAAAAAGGTCATTTTCTCTTGTCTTTGACCAAGAAAGCTATAACTGGCTGAGGGGCATTATTATCACAGTGACTGGCCAGTGCTGATGGGGATCAGTATTGGGCATTAATTAACGTAACAACGGGGGTCCGAGGAGTGTTCCTCTTCCTGTCTGTGAGCCTCATTAGACACTTGAACTGCATAAAACCAGAAGGTTGCAGCAGACTGGGCCAAGGTGGTCTGAGTTTGCAATGGCCCCTGAAGGTGTTTGAGTATATATGAACCCTCACTGCTGTGTGGAACATTTCTGCCCTGTGTTATGTGCATTAAAATGGTAGGTAATTGAAGACTTGATATTCAAAAGTGTTTGTTTTTTTCCTGAGATGGGGCTAGGCAATAAAGCTAAAACTCAAAATTATGACCACTGCAGATATTTTTCAGTTATTTGCTAATTAAAAGGTTTGACAATACTTGAACAGCAGTCATATTTTTGAAGTAAAACTGAGTTAGCTCATAGAATATCTTCTAAGTGTGGACCGTTTTATAAAGGCATTTGTGCTCATTGAATTGTTTTCTGTTGCTGCAAGAAAAACTACTAGCTACTGGCTTGACTAAATTTCTCCCTGTACTGTCACTGCATAGATACTAACAAAATAAGTAACAATTAACTGCCCAGCCCTTAACACTCCTTTCAAACTCACATATACAGTGTAAAAAACACTACTGTGTGAATCAGCAGCTCCAATAAAGACTTTGAGATATGTATATATAACCTTGTCTGGGGTGGCACTTTTCTATAAGTTCCTGGCAAGAACTGTGCTCATATAGTGAGTTACAATCAGTCCCACAGTAAAACGTGACAAAATGCTGATATGTCAGTGACCTACTGTTTTTAAAACAATCACTTGTCATCCTGTTTGAGATGAGAGATGCAAGTGGCTTTAGTGTTGTTGTTGATTAGGAGACAGGAGAAGGTCCCTGCGCAGGATTTGTTTTGTAAAACGTGTTGCTTTTGATTAATGCTGTTGCATAATCACTGGCTCATTGTGTGTGTGTGCATCTGCATCTCCAAGATATGCTTAAATACCTTCTGTATGTGTGGAAGCGCTTTTGTCTTTTTTTTTTTTTTTGTATGAGTAAGTAATAGTGAGTGGGTGCAGGTGCTCCTGCATTTCACGCTTGCCTTTGTACTCCCACCACGAATGGAGGTGTGTGTGTATGTGTACACACACATCAGAGAGAGAACTGCATCTGGCCCCCTCTCTGTAAAGTTGTTAGTAGACTAATTGCCTGTTAACTTCCATTTTAATTAACGTTATTGCAGATAAACGGTGGCTCATGCTCAGGCCAGAGACCAGTCTGGCACATATCGATCAATTTAGAAAGTCAGACAGCAGATGCTTCCATTTGGTTGTCCAAGGGATTTCACCAAAACTTGAATAATGTGACTCTATGCAAAATGTGTTTCATGTCCATTTTTAAGTGAACATAAACAGGTGCGTTAAAACAAAGACATGCATCTGTGGAGGTTCATTTAGCAATAAATAAGTAACAGCAACAGGGAAACGCCACAAAAAGAAATCTTATGTTGTATAATTATAGACAGTGATATAATGACATTTCTATGCATTTGGACTGATGCATTGTACAAAAATATTTCACAAAATCCAGAGCTGTTTTGCAATTATGTCAAATTCTACCAGTAATGAGGACAGTTATATTGAAATATTGAAAATTTGGAATATAAATTAATTTGGTGTTTGCATTATTTCTTCAGATTGTGAATAGAGAGTTTTTTTTATATTTCCAGCAAAGTGCACTCAGTTATCCATTTTTCTTATGCCATGCAATTTAGCAAACTGTTCTCTGCCCAGATGAAATGCCTCATAATTAACTGGCAGGTGTTTTTCCCCCATCCGCACACAGTCTGAGCATTAGAGATGAACTAATCAGTGGCCTTTCTCCATGCACAGCAGCACAGATGCCTGGACTCGTCTTTGTATGTCCCTTGCTACCCAAAGCAGTCACAGATTGAGGTGTGGGTGTATTAGAGTGAGGACAGGAAGTTGCCCCCTGTCTCTGAGGTGGGATCACATTTCCCCAGTGTTTAATGAGGTATTGAGACCCCTAATGCTCTAAGTGCTAAGTACATAGTGCCACTACCGCACTGGCTACAGTGGGGCTAATGGAGTGAGGCGGCCCTGTGCAAAGTGTATGTCTGCTCTCAACTGTCATACATATGGTTATGACAGCTCAACTGTGAAATCTGCTTAGAAGTTTGACATCCAGGAGTATTTTCTGCCTTTTAGTGTGCATTGTTTCTTAAGGTGTGATGTGTGCTTGATTAATGCCTCCCCATATGGTAAACCATGAAATGTAGGACTACAGATCTAACTCGCCACTCATTCTTTACTCTCACCTACAGTAATATTCAACACTAAATACATTTGGCATATCTCTTGAATGTCAAGTATAGGATTAGAAATCCTTAATTGGTCCAATCTTTAGTAACACAAGATGGTAATAGTGAAATATAGTTAGACTTTTTTTTCTATTTTTCAGTGTAATATTTTCTGTTGTTTAGTCAACTTAATAGCAATTCTTCATCTGTCCCATGAGTGTGTGTAATGTTTAGAATTTGTTACCCAGGCATTGTTTCTGGGCCTCATTGTTACTGACACCTGTCAAATTGCTTATGAGAGCAACTTGATGATGCCCAATGTACAGTGGGTACGGAAAGTATTCAGACCCCTTTAAATTTTTCACTCTTTGTGTCATCGCAGCCATTTGCCAAAATCAAAAAAGTTCATTTTATTTCTCATTAATGTACACTCAGCACCCCATCTTGACAGAAAAAAACAGAAATGTAGAAATTTTTGCAAATTTATTAAAAAAGAAAACCTGAAATATCACATGGTCATAAGTATTCAGACCCTGTGCTCAGTATTGAGTAGAAGCACCCTTTTGAGCTAGTACAGCCATGAGTCTTCTTGGGAATGATGCAACAAGTTTTTCACACCTGGATTTGGGGATCCTCTGCCATTCTTCCTTGCAGATCCTCTCCAGTTCTGTCAGGTTGGATGGTGAACGTTGGTGGACAGCCATTTTCAGGTCTCTCCAGAGATGCTCAATTGGGTTTAGGTCAGGGCTCTGGCTGGGCCAGTCAAGAACAGTCACAGAGTTGTTCCGAAGCCACTGCTTTGTTATTTTAGCTGTGTGCTTAGGGTCATTGTCCTGTTGAAAGGTGAACCTTCGGCCCAGTCTGAGGTCCTGAGCACTCTGGAAGAGGTTTTCTTCCAAGATATCTCTGTACTTGGCCGCATTCATCTTTCCTTCAATTGCAACCAGTCGTCCTGTCCCTGCAGCTGAAAAACACCCCCTCAACATGATGCTCCCACCACCATGTTTCACTGTAGGGATTGTATTGGGCAGGTGATGAGCAGTGCCTGGTTTTCTCCACACATACCGCTTAGAATTAACGCCAAAAAGTTCAATCTTGGTCTCATCAGACCAGAGAATCTTATTTCTCATAGTCTGGGAGTCCTTCATGTGTCTTTTGGCAAACTCTATGCGGGATTTCATGTGTCTTGCACTGAGGAGAGGCTTCCGTCAGGCCACTCTGCCATAAAGCCCCGACTGGTGGAGGGCTGCAGTGATAGTTGACTTTGTGGAACTTTCTCCCATCTCCCTACTGCATCTCTGGAGCTCAGCCACAGTGATCTTTGGGTTCTTCTTTACCTCTCTCACCAAGGCTCTTCTCCCACGATCGCTCAGTTTGGCTGGACGGCCAGGTCTAGGAAGAGTTTTGGTCGTCCCAAACTTTTTCCATTTGAGGATTATGGAGGCCACTGTGCTCTTAGGAACCTTGAGTGCTGCAGAAATTCTTTTATAACCTTGGCCAGATCTGTGCCTTGCCACAATTCTGTCTCTGAGCTCCTTGGGCAGTTCCTTTGACCTCATGATTCTCATTTGCTCTGACATGCACTGTGAGCTGTAAGGTCTTATATAGACAGGTGTGTGCCTTTCCTAATCAAGTCCAATCAGTTTAATTAAACACAGCTGGACTCCAATGAAGGAGCAGAACCATCTCAAGGAGGATCAGAAGAAATGGACAGCATGTGAGTTAAATATGAGTGTCACTGCAAAGGGTCTGAATACTTATGACCATGTGATATTTCAGTTTTTCTTTTTTAATAAATTTGCAAAAATTTCTACATTTCTGTTTTTTTCTGTCAAGATGGGGTGCTGAGTGTACATTAATGAGAAATAAAATGAACTTTTTTGATTTTGGCAAATGGCTGCAATGACACAAAGAGTGAAAAATTTAAAGGGGTCTGAATACTTTCCGTACCCACTGTACCTCTGTATCTGTAGACGGGATGGACTTTGGAGTCATTTACTGCATCATGGCATCAGGCCTGTTTGACTTTCCAGTGTTGTCAGTTGGAGGACAAAGTTGTAAATGTCCTATACAGCTGGGGTTAAAGTGTCTCTTACCTTCTATTAGCAAAACATTTTTCTCAGAAATTGAATCCTGAAAATAGAGACTGACAGGTAACTGGCATCCATATTCTCAGTTCTTTGTAATAGAACAGACATGCTGCTTGTGATTTTTCATGTAACATTTTACTTTAAATAATACAAATAAAACAGCATGGGCAGGGACACAGGGCCACTAATGTTTTCTTTTTTTTCTTAACAGACCATTTTTAGGCAATCACTGCAATCAAACTCTTTTGCAGCTCTTAATGAAACTTGTACACTTCTCAACTGGTAAATTCAGCACACTGTTTGATACAGATTAAGATCAGGACATGTAGCAGGTCACTTCAGAATGGGCCAACGTTTTCTCATCAACCTTTGATTGTTTTATGGGGCTTTTCCATGGGGGCCACTACTGATTAGCCAGGGAGTGACTGTTTGTTTTTCAATTTATATAGTCTTTATTAAGGCAAATGGCTAATGCTGCTTGCAAAGCAACACCGTGGTCATTTCTGTGCTAGGCGGCGTCATGGCAGTTTTGCTCCACTGTGCTATAACGAACCCGCCCACATTTGAGGTGGTACTCAGTTGTAATGGAAAATGACCAAAATCGGATCGAGTAGAGTAAAGTAGTGCTAAAACTGTATAATGGAAGACGGGCTTTAGATGTACATTGGGAAAGCCTTGACCTGAGGCTCAGATCGAGTTCTTTGACACTGTTTCTCTATAGAATGAATTAATAATCGTCTGATTTCATTGTGCCCTGCACATATTAACTCTGTGCCAGATGGAGTAAAGCGGGCCCACAACATAGCTCGGCGTCCTTCATGTTTCACAGTGTGGGTGGTGTTTTAAGTCTGTGTACATAAAAGCCAAGTGCTCATTATTTCATCTATCCAAAAAGCATTTGGATTAAAAAAGCACTATGAGTTGTCAACATGCATGCAACCAATATCCAATCTTTTTTTTTTTTTTTTTTAATGTTTTGCTTTCAAAAGTGGGGTCTTCCTGGGTCTTCTTCCATTAAGCTCACTTTGATTTTTGAAAAGCAAATAATGGTCAATGGACATGGTTGATCTTTGGAGGTCAGCTCTTTTTGTACCATTAAAACTATTCTTCTGTTCAGTCTGCAGTCAATTTTCCTCTTCCGGTCACATCCAGGGAGGTTGGAACTTAAACTTTTTATAAATTTAAGCAACTGTGGCAACAAGCATGTCAAATTGCTGGAGATGGCCTTGAGCTTCAGCTTGGCCATGCTTGCCAACTGTTTTTGTCCTTATCTCTTCAGACATCCCTCTTCTCTCGTTCTGTCCGTCTTCAGTCTCATACACACCATTATCCCAACCAGCACAATAAAAACTGTTGATTTAACATGATTTAAATAGACAATAGTCTGCTTGAAACTTCCCAGCAATCCACTTATCACCACTTCTGTCGAGGTACCAATAACTTTGTTCAGGCCACTGTAGAAGATACTTGCAGAAAAAGCGGCAATTCAGCTCGTTTCAGTAGTTTCCTGAGCATTTTTTGAATGAGGTGTAAGGGTATCAACACTTTTAGATACATCTGTACTATTGCAGAATATTCTTGCAGCAGTTGTTTTTTTTGCAGGAAAACCCATGGCACAGTAGCAAGTTGATAAAACACATGGATGATCGTGTATAATGTCATTGCTTCTTACTTACAGGGACATCTCTGAAAAAGTGAACTGCTCTCAATTTATTTTTGCATTCTTCCCATTTTTTTTTTTTTTCATCCATCACAGCTGCAGTTATTTGGTAACTGCCATGTGTGCACTGTTATGGTGTTTTATATAAAAACAAGTTCTTTCAAGGAGGCCTAGATAAGCTGCAGCACAAAACCTGTACGTAGGTAGATTTAAGTGGGCACTTGTTAAAATGGCATTTTGACACAGGTGGGTGTAGTGAGCCCTCTCCAGCATGTGTGTTGGTGTGATGGTGAGTTCAGTGAACCTAGAAAGAGATGGCAGGGAAAGTGAGAGAGAGAGAGAAAGACTGTGTGTGTGTGTGTCTGTGTTCCTTTTTCCACCCACCTCTTCAAACCAAGAATAAAATCAAATATATTAAACTGGATAATGTAACCATTTTTAATAAATTGCTACATTTTTGAAGCACCTACACCCGTCTACTTAGACATATGGGCACATTCCTGGTCCCGTTCTCACCTACAGCATATAAATTCCAAGCAATTTGACAATTCACCAAAATGCACATTTAAAGCCATTGGCCAATTATATTTCTTCCTTTATGTTAAAGTTACTTCACTTTCCAGTAGAGCTGTAATCACCATGTCCCTCATTCAAGGTTGGCCCAGATTCTGGAGATTTTTGATGTGATCCCCATATCCCCATGTTGCCTGTACCTATACTGTAAAAATGTGAGTAAAAGAAACAGAACATATGTAATATAGGTAATACAGATATGTATTTGTTATAAGGCCCCAATACAAGTCCACATTTTTTTAATTTAAGCTCAATTTATTTCTTTAGTTGTGTTGGCGTACTGAATTTTTTGTACTATGTACGATGTATGTCATAGCAGTATTTGAAATAGATAACCCTGTGTTAATCATTAATAGACAGAGGTTATGAATTCCTTTGTTGTTTCAGAGATAATCTATTCTGTGACTAATTAAACATTGCAGGTGCTATCATTCATTGCTTCTGTGAGCCTGAGATTTTATTTCATATTTTTTTCCTTCAGCTGTGACGCTACAAAAACCACTAAATTCTTTCTGTTCTTGGGGAACAATGGGTATTGAGCTCTTTTATCTGTGTACTCAAGCTTGCATACCAAAATGGAGCCATATAAAGACAATAATAAGCTATGCAAAATATTTTTCCACCAGGAAAGCTTTTGTTAAATACTCTTTATGTCTTTTTAAACCTTTAGTGGCATTTATTGTGATACACAAGCTACTAGCATTAATTCTTTGCTGGACCCATTTTGTTTAATAGGCCATGTGCAGCAGTGCTATAGTTGATGGACTCCTTTTGTTTAATTACTGCACTGATTTCACCATAGAGTGAAAGCAGAGCATGGGCTGGCGTGTGATTGGTCCACCAAGCTGTCCACTGTTTACTCTGTCAGCTAATAATAAGATTACATAGGTTTAGTATCAAAATGAAAGTGAAGTAGACATGGAGATGAGCTGTTGACTAAAGTCAGTTTAGAAAATAACATGGTTTGCAAAACATTGCGACATACTGCTTTGATGAATTAATCTCTTGAATGCCATGCATTTTTCACTAAAATTGAAAGTGTAAGAATTTCTTAGTGGAAGTGGTCAGTAAATTTTGTGATTTAAAACCAGTTGCAAGAAGTTAGACACTTGGACCTTGCTTGTGTCTGAGTTACATGTAATGTTTTAGGTAACTGTTAGTGATGCGCTGTTCAACTCATTAAACCAGCTTACCAGTGTAATATCAGCTAACTGGTTAGGAACCAGGTGTCAATGTGTCTCTTACATTTCATCTGTAATATGTCATTGTTGTTTATTTTGGCTCTGTGGATAAAGAAAAATAACTTTTGACAATTTTACTTTCTCTGTGGCTTCCTCCTTTCCTAGTGTGGAGCAAGAGACATGTCAACCGCCAGTGTGGTGCTAATGTGTGACCAACATTACACTCTTGGTCAGACCCACAATGATTCCATCTGTTGTCTGAATGGGCACAGTGAATCACATGGTCACCCTGAGGCCTTTGCTTCTTTGAAGGCATACCAAGTGATCCTGGTCTAAATTAGGCATGCCAGTTTATTTCCACACAGCCTTTGCATGTGAGTGTGTTTGCACTGGGCTTGTTGTGATTTACTCCTCAAAGATTACACAGTTATTTTGCTAATTTATAAAAACAAGTCAAATGCATATAGTGCTTATGACATCATTCACCTTTTAGATAGGTCATAGGTCATCAACAAATGATCAACATGTGATGTTGAATGTGATCGCCACAGTGGAGAATAACAACTGCGTGCATACTACAGCAGAAGTCAAGAATGTGAGAGACATCAAAACATCTTCAGTTGGTGTCAGTCCTCAGGATCAAAGAGGTCATTGAACACTCATTCAAGGTGTGATTGTCACTCAATAGGTCTTCAGCAGCTTGTTTCATTCCATGTCTATCTGTGTATGTTAGCAGCATTGTCCTCAGTGCCAGGATGTGTTATATATTACAAGGCCTCTGTGAGCCTGAAACAATCTAAAACTCTGCCACAGTGAATGGCCGAGACATAGAGAACAGGATGAAGAGAGGAAGTTCTCAAACCTGACAAAGCCAGTGCTTTTCGAGCTATAAAAAGATGTCTTCTGTTTCCATCATCCTGACTGTGGCTGTGCGCATGTGGCTGTGTACCCCCCCCCCCCCAGCCCCTTAAGTATGTTTTTCTGCGTCTTCTGGCCAAGTGCACAAGGACTTATTGTTTCATCCCAGGCCTTTGTAATTTATGATTGTATAAAATCATGACTCAGAATTTAGTTGGGTCTTAAGGAGGTTAAATGACTTAACTACAGAGTGATTTAAATCATCTTTTTTTCTTTTGAAATATATGTGGCTTCACCCATGTCTGCTGCTAAAAGAGGCTCAGAAGGGTCTTTGAGTATTGCTTTGAGGATGTTTTGCTGCCTTACTCAGCATGCTTATTTCCTGCTTTTCCAAAGGATCAGACAAACAGCTTGGACCTGTGTTTTCCCCTGCTGTGGAACACTACATTGCTGTGCAGTAAAGTAAATTAAAGCTCTGGACCCCCTCGAAGTCTGATGCACAAGAAGGGGGAGTATGAATGAGTAATTTAGCAGGAAGCAGTTTGTCACAATGAACATTTTATTTAAAGATTTGAAGGCGCTTTCTATTGCACATTTTGAGTATGCTTTTCTGACTGTAACATTATTATTATTATTATGATCTTGTGTTTTAATTCTTAGACTCTTGCCCTGTGTGCCGATCTACCATACCACCTGTTTGGTTGTCCTAACACATACACAGATGGACCACATCTGTTGGGTGTTGTTTTTGTGTATGCATGTATCTGCCCCTTGCACACCCACATCAGCAGATTTGCCAACAGTCTCTGAATGCTTGCTACTGTATTTGTGTGTTTGTTTCATGCACCATCCACCCACTCGTCCACCTGGTTCTACAGGATCAGGACAAAGTTCCTTTCTTGGCATTTTCATCAGACCCAGCCAGATTTCCTGAGGCCAGTGGAGGAGCAAGATCACGCTGAGATCACAGACTATTCTACTGTCCCTCCATGTGTACACACATAACACATAACAAATTTAGCATCAAAGTGCTGAAAGTTTAAGTCTGCACGCAAATGTGTAACATATCAGTATGAAACCCCAGATAATAATTAGTGTTTGTAGAAGGCCTGTCCTCTCCCAGTAGCTGGGTGGGCTGCATTCCAGCCCATTCATTACAGCTTCATTAGCATATACAAATCACAACATTAAAGCATGCTCAATCTGCCCTCAAAGTACTCCACCCTTTCAAAAATCAGGTCACACACACTGCAGGCCCATCATCCCCTCCTGTGCCCCAGTTACGAGGTTGGTGGTAAAAGAACTGACTAGACTATTTTCTCCTGCTTACCTCATGCCAGTGTGGCTTTGTGTTCACCGCTGCCACGTGCAAGTCCAAATTACAGCCTGTAGCCAGATGTAAAGGGGAGGTGCCAAGCAGCACTTATTGTCCAAGGCCTTATCCCAGCATAACCCCCACACACCCAGCTCCACACACTGAGCACGGAGGCCTTTGGGATTTTGGTCCTTTACTCACTGCTTTCTTTGCCTTTGATGGTGACCTTGGTCCTTCATGATCAATTTGATGCGCACATTGTGTAATGTTGTATAATGGTGTGGTTACACAGCTTTTGTGGTCCTAATGATAGTGTCATTTTTCTTGCTCTGTGTGTCCCCAGTTGGAACAAAAATACTGATTGGTCTCTTGTGTGAAATCAGCTGAGGCTTGGTACCTTTTATTTAAATTTTAGGATTTACTTGCACAGTTTTGTGTGTGTAATCTTGCTTCTGCTGACCTCTAGTCATATTTTGATTAGATGATGGTCATTCATATGACCGGCTCAGCATGTTTGTGTCTCATTGGGAAAAGTTCATAGCAAAGGACCTCCCACTCCTATTTTACACCCCTCGCCTTCGCTTGGTGCACCGCCCCTGCCAGCTTTCTCTGGGGGTAAGGGAGGGGTGAAATAATTGTGTGATTGTTTGCTCATTGTCAGGATCAGGTCAGGCAACAGGACTGTTTTCACAAAACAGACATCTGCTGTGCTGTGCTGCCCCACTAAGCAGTGACGTAATGTCCTGTGGCAAGTCTCATCCATTCAAAGGGGTATACAGGAGAGGGTAGGGGTTGGGCTGCGATCAGAGATTAGGAGGGTGGAGAATAAGTGAGAGGCTTGTGCTCCAATGGACAGAGGAAAGAATACATTGGATGCAGCTGATGGCACCAGAATTTAACACTAAAGATTTATCATCAAGTTTTAAGCACTTTTAAGTGTTTCTCACCATAACACACTGCATGTTTCCTAGAGATTTAGTAAACTTGTGAATGGGCAAAGCATTGGAAAAGAGATTTTATTGTATTTATTTTACTCACCCAATGCACTTGGCAAGGGATTTCTTTTTTATGACTATTGTTGATCTGTAGAAAAAAACAAACTTACATTGGTCTATTTTTTTCTCATCCATGTTAATGAGACAAAGCCTAGTAACATAGCGGTAGTGCCAGTGCTGAGGGCTTTAGCAACAGAACTCCAAAAAACCTGAACCTGGTTCAACACAATAATCTGATCATTTTGTAGAGTGGTTAATGTATTATCACTGTATAACTTGGGATTTTTGCAAAGAAAAATAAACCCAATTTCAACCCGACAGCTTTGCAGTAATAACATCCGACTTCACTATAAACCAATGTGCATTATGGCATTTTATAAGACTTAAAGTCATTGATCTGTTGGTCAAACGATACTTCACATCTGAATGGTACAAGAGAAACACAATACCACCACTGTAGCCCCATGTGTTGTTTCACTGCATGTCTGTGTTCAGTCTGTTTGTGCCTGTTTAGTAAGTAACAGAATTTTCCCCACAGACACCTGTTAAAAAGGGGCATTTGTTAAACTGTACAAAGAGATCAACCATTATCCTTCATATTGTGAACTGGTAAACCATGAAAGAAAGTAGCTAGACTAAACCACAGCAAACTAGTTACACCAGCTTAACAGAAAGGGATTTTTATTTTGAGAAATGTTGCAATACCCCTTTGCTTTGGTGGACCCACTCTTGAGACTGATAAGGGAGACTACCTGTGGTGGGGCTGCATGGGCTATGATCCAAAACGCTGTGTGATTGTGCGGAACCACAAGCTCCATTAGTACAACTGTGCTTTAACTTTGCACTGTGGCCTGGAATGCATTCATCTGGCAGTCCATGGCTGCCTTCTTTCATGGCTTCTTAAGAGCAATCAGCTACTTTTCAAATTCAAGGTCAGTGTTAGTTCACTGTGATTATATGCTCCAACCTCTGGTCCTCACCGCACTGACTCCACTAATGCATTTGTTGGTGTACTATGCTAATTTGGATTTTGACATTTTTAGACATCTGTTTTTCCCCATATCTTGGTATATTTGTGGAAGTAGGAGTAGATCATCTGAATGATACCATATAATGCTACAGCATATTCAAATTTGTTTTGAACATCTCGCTTAGCAATAACTTTAAATCCTAACAAGTTTATAGGCTGCTGCTTGGTGCACTATGTAACACTGTGTTTTGATGTGCAGTGTGCCTGATTCTGACAACATCTTTGCCTCTTCAATTAAATGCCACCTCACCAACCATGCTCAGTCGGATATCCCATTCAGACAAGCCAGAGAGCCCATCAGTCGGGCCATATGAAAATCCCTGTCAGCATCTGTGAACGTCAAACCTTCTTTCCTATCTAGAGCACTTAGTTCATATAAATCCATAATGATATTACTCAGACCTGAGACCTTGAAGTACCCCCATCCTCCAGGCAAGAAATTAGACTGAATTAGACACTGGGGAGAGACCATTTTAATGCATTCCTCTAAGGTTACCTCAAGCTCTATTTACCCTGTACTCAATGTGAAAGAAGACTTTAAGATCTTGATATTATCTTGGCATTTAAATGGTTGGAGATTAAGCACTTCACCATTTCAAAGCTATCAGCATTCAGTTGTATTACCATGTAACCACCTGTAGAGCTTCTCAGGATTGCCTTGCTCATTATCATTTAGCCCAGTTTATGATCCCTCCTGTAAGGGTACACCAGTACAGACGGACTCACCCTAACCATGGCTAGGCTCACCACAGAGGTCTGAGATGATCCAAAAGTCCCTAGCCACTGTACTGTTGTGTCAAACTAACTCATCCAGCTTCACAACAGCAAATTCATTTTGAGTATGTCAAAAGGCAAAAAGTGGGACGCTACATCCAACAACCCCTCCCCACAATCGCAGCTAAAAATTCCTGAGTAATGAAAGCCAATGTACAGGGGGACGGGAGACCTAGCACGCTAATTTGCAGTCTTGTGTCCTGCTGGAGGAGAAAGTTGGAACACAGTTCTTGCGGCACTGTACATGACTGTTTTCCTGCCAAGTAGAAGCTGTAATAAGCTGCAACTTCACCCTACAGTGTTGTGTCTTTGTGGGGTGTATCACACCCAAATTACAGACAACCGTGCCACATAAGATAAGAAGTTGTCATTGTGATATGGCCGTCACTCCATCCACACCCTACTCTCAATGCATCATAAGGGATTATCCACACAAAGAGAACAGATAATATATTGTTCTGGTTTAGTGGGGGTGAAACATAAAATCAGTCCCACCATCCCATTGTATTACTGTCCTGGAATGTATGACAATAGGCTTCATTTTATAATAGAATCTCTCTTTTTATCATTCATGCAGAAAATATCCTGAAAGTCATTAGATAGCAGTTAAAATATGATTTTGCATTTGAACAGCAGCAGTAGCATAGTAGCTAAGTTTAGGTAAAGGGGTGAGAATGGTCAGGTATTAAAGATAGATCCCAAACATGTAGCTGTCCTATATATACAGCCCAACGTCCAATAAAGCCACGTGCCATTCGTTAGGATAGGTTTCATTGAGGTTTGCACAAAAGTATGACATTTTTTTATTTTTAAATCTCCCAGAAAAACTTCACAATAAGGTTGTTGTGTAAGATGAGGAATAAGTAATTGTGACAAGAAGGCTTATGTTGTCATGTCTTTTGTCTTCTAGCTATGCTTTGGCGGATGAGGCCTACCATTCACTGAGGGACCAGGATAAGGACCAGTGCATCCTCATCACAGGGGAGAGTGGGGCTGGGAAAACTGGTAAGTCCCTAATTGCTCCTGTTTAACAACTTTTCATTCCTGGGAAAGTTTGAGTCATGGCATTAATCCATTTACCCTCAAGTCCAGGATCACTCTGCTTCACAATACAAAATTATATATAAACGTATATGGGATCTTCTACTATACACCTATACACACCTGGAGGCTACAGATGTCAGTAGCACATCTGTTCTCAACATACACACAGAAGTTTTTCATTTATCAAAAACCATGAAAAAAACATTGTAATCAGGAGCACAATCAGCCAGTAGATCACTGGTTGGCTAAAAAGTACCTTTGTGTCTGCTCAGCTTTTCTTTTTCTTTTTTCAAAATGTAGTCACAACTTATTTCTAAAGTAAGATAAGGGTTGTTGTGTATAAACCCACAGCGCAGGTATAGATCAGATCTGCCAGCTTGATTCCAGTTTTGTTTTGAGAACATCCTGTCTCTACATGAAATGTGACAGTAACTCTGTGATGACCGGTACGTGGAAAACGATAGAGGCAGACAAATCGAAGTAGACCAGCAGTAGACAGGTGGTGTCCTGGTTAGATGGCACTCCCTGCTTACAGTCAACATCTACACCTACCAGTTGGGAAACATAAGCTGGCAGACTGTGTACTGGACTTGAAAATCTAAACAAATGCTAGAGGCAGCTGTGTTCACACCCTGGTCCTTTTTTTTCTTTCTTAAGTGTTGTGGAGCATTTTCACATACATCACAGAAATCCAGGAGGAATGGAATTTCCTAGTCTGTGTTGGCACTCGGTAGGCCATGTTGACTTGGCAGGGCACAAACTGTGGGAAAGCAGCCAAATAATTTATCTCCCTTTATTAGATTAGAGATAGATACATATGATTTCAATATTAACTTCAGACTCAGCAAGTTGTAATTTGCCACACTAAACTTGCATGTCTTTAACTCAAGTGTGCGAGTCATCACACTGCTCATTTGGATCCAATTAAATTGTCCATGTGGCTTTAATCAAAGGATGGGAGATATGCAGAAATATTTTATCAACAATAACTGTCACAGCATTTCCAGTGGCGGAATTTTTACTGACATCCTAAATCATACACTGAAAACTTTAAACTAGTTATAATGTCTGCTTGTCCTTCTGTAAATTTTGTTGATGTTTAAGTTATTATGTTTTTAGTTTGGTAAAACTTTAATCCTATGAGTGACAAGGCTTTAATAATAAATAAAAACGGTCTATCGTTTCAATTTTTCACACAGCCCCATCTTCGTCTCATGCACAGTAACATAGACCTGTTTCAGCATCCAGCACTGCTCCAATATCTACTGCCTGTATTGATAATGTAACTTCACGTTTGCAGGCTGTTGATAGCTTTGAACTATTGACACATTGTTGTTCCAGTACCTCTCTCTTATCTATTGCCTGCACTGATAATGTGACGGTATGTTTTTAAGCTGTTAATAGTTTGGGCTATTGGCACATTGATCTCTGGCTGTAGCTCAGATTCCACAACACAACTTCCCCCTGTAGCACTTTGGCTGCAAATATCCAGAGCCATGAAGGCACACAACCATTTTCACAAAAGACACTGCTAAAGATTTATTAGGTATTCATAAGAATAATACTGTTTTCAACTGTGAAATACTGTGATGAACAAAACCCAGTACAAAGCTATAGCACATTACAGTTTGACAGAGCATGTGTTGCATGATGGACTAGTCTTTATTTGGCTGCGTTCAACCTCTCATGGATATTTTAAAAATCCACTCCCAAGAAGCTGTTCAGCTGAGTCGAGGAGATTTTGTTTTCTGTAATCTCATCAGCCCCCAAGCTTTGTAGTGGAAAAAGGCCATCAAAAACATGCCTTCCCCTTCTATATGGGTCATTGACATTCATGTCTGGCTGAGGGTTTTCTTGTGCCTCCACCCTGCTGTAGCTTTTATAGGAGTGAGGAACTGTGACATTATCAGATGCCAGCACAGCATACAGGAGACATAACACTTTTATTGTCTGCAGGAGATGACTGAGATTTTTTTTGTGTTAACCTAGGAGATAAAAATATGAAGATTAAACAGCAGTCTGCATTTTTGTTGCCTACCTTCTCTACTTTAGCAAAACGTATGTCTGGAGCTGTTGTGTTTGCCAGACTCATCAACAGTCCGTACCAGCAACTACTGTCAAGCTCTTTTCTATCTTCCCTTGGCACACCACACGTATCATCAGTTCTGGGTCACCGTCATCTTATTGGACAGGAGAGATGATCCTGATGCTAGTAGTCATCCTACTAGACATGTCACTTCTTCCAGACAGTACAAGATGCCCTTTGAGCCACATGTCACGTTTCTCATGCAGAAAACAATTTTTGTAACATGCTTCACTCACAGTACAGTACAGTACTCATTCTTAGAGCCCCTTAGATCAGCTTCAGTTCTGACATGAGTCTGGATCATCTCTGCAGAGCTCTAAAATTTCCCCAGTATGCACCCTTGGATTCAGTTAAATCAGTAGTTTGAATGATGATAACATGATGCAATGATGGTCATTGCCTAATTGTCTGCATAATGGGCCGTTCTCTCCCCTGTCTTGATGGGTGTCAGGAGGGATGATGTAAGGGGGATTTTATGGGGTATGGTGAAATGGGTGTATATGATGCCCTTGCCGTCTCTAATATCTTGCAAAGGCTTTGACCTAATATTAGTTTGTGTGTTCATGTGTGTTCCAGAGGCCAGTAAACTGGTGATGTCATATGTGGCAGCAGTGTGTGGGAAGGGCCAGGAGGTGAATAAGGTCAAGGAGCAGCTGCTGCAGTCCAATCCCGTGCTGGAGGGTGAGTGAAGTGCCTTGCACATTCAAACGACATCCCTATTCTGGTTGGCTGGAGGTTCACATTTGGAGATTGAATCTATGTTAACAGGTTGTCAGAGTTCAAACATCCGAGAAAAGCTGATTCTTCTGCCTAAATTTGGAAAGCGCAGTGTATAGTTGCATCCCAGCAGCCTAACACTTTACCCACTGTGTACTTGTTAATTGTTGAATGGAGTTTTGCGATAATCGGTGGTATTTTCACTTGGATTTGAAAGATGTATTGAACAAATACACTATGTCACTACAAAAAACATAGCTCTAGGAATTGACACATAAATATGCAAATTACACTGTTAGGTAACTGATCAGCAAGAAAAGAAAAGCAGGGATCCTGTGAAAATTATATAACACTGTGTACTTGCTTAGACTAACCCCCTGTACACACACATAATGTCTTATTCCCACAGCTTAGTGCTGGCATAGGAACAGCTGTATTTTAATTGGGGGCAATGAACAGGAAATGCCCATGAATGATGAAGCTGTATGCCTGGGTTGAGTCGCTGCAGAACCCTGCACATCTGCAAGGGTTTAGCTCTTGTCGATCTAATTGCCCTAATGTTAAAAAGGAGGGTAAGGGCAGCACAGTTGTCCTGTTACGCGCAATATATCCATGTCACACTTTCTCTTGGCTTCACATTCATTCAGAATATTAAATTGTTTGTCACCCTATATTTCCTTTCATTGCCTGCTTTGATTCCTCCTTTTTTGCTTTTCCTCTTTATCTTTCTCTGGCTTTCTTATTCTCCATCTTCCTTCCTCTCAAGCTGCCAGTGTACCAGACTAGCAGCCCACACATTCACACTCACAATAGACTTAAACACATATTAGTCAGCTGTTATCAGCAATTAAGCAGTTATGCTAATAGTGCTGTGATGCATGACATATTAATAGAATATTAATGTAGAAATGTAGAGCAAATGGAAGGTGCCCTTGATTGGAAAATACCGTTTTCAAAGGTTCGCTTATGCACATAACACAAGGCCCAGTGTACCTTTGCACGTGTGTTTATGATGCATTTAACACACACAACAATTAATACTTCATAACACCGCATTCGAGCACTGGATTGGTTATTTATAAGCATATTGACATACTAAAGCACTTTGACTTCAATGTGGCATGAAAGTGAGGTTCAGGCATCCCTAAGCCTGGAAAGCCCTGGTGCTTTGCTTAATCCATACAGAATTATGGGGTTTCATCAGTACAAATGGCTTTGACATCCACCCCCAGAGATGATTGGCAGCTGGTTG
Organism: Mastacembelus armatus; assembly: GCF_900324485.2. Lineage (NCBI taxonomy): Eukaryota > Metazoa > Chordata > Actinopteri > Synbranchiformes > Mastacembelidae > Mastacembelus > Mastacembelus armatus. The sequence continues at coordinate 8,177,793 of NC_046653.1, read as the reverse complement.
GTGAGGATCACTAATGAAGTTTGGAATATTTGCAAACAGACTTAGATCTGTCTGTTATGTGCTGATTATAAATTTATAGTAGGTTTATGGATTATCTTAAATTGTGCATTGTTTGCAGTGTTTTCTTTGTGTCTCCTCCTTTTCAGCTTTTGGAAATGCCAAAACAGTGAGGAATGACAACTCTTCCAGATTTGTAAGTACTCTCTCTCCAGAACTGGACCTAGTGCAGATGGATGAGATTATACTTCTCTAAGAGCCTATGCAACTGAGTATCAAGCATATCCTTACTTTTCTGTCATCTTCTGTATTTATGTTTTTAACTTGCACAGGGCACAACAGCCTTTGTAACTGCTTGACGTCTTAAGTAAAGGCCTGAAAGTGTTTATTCATATAAACTGGTTTGAAACTTGAAATCTTAAGGCTGATGTTTCCTGTTGATGCACGCCCTTGGTAACTGATACACGTTAGTGCATGTTTCATGACAACGTTGTGATGTTATAACAGAATAAATACAAAAAAATATCATGTCAGTAGCAACTCTCATCAGACAGGATTTTGTCATGTGTCCTTTCTGCTTTTGTGTCAATATTATGTGAAGACAGAGAGTAGCCAGCCCAGGCACTGCACACCTAATATATTGCTCTCACATAATGTAACTGTTCTTTCTATGGACTTTGTATACAGCGTACATAGCAAAAGACTTTTTTTTTCCCCCTTTTTTATAGTTACACTATAATTAAAATTAATGAATCCAGCCAATACTAGCTGACAGGCTAGCTGCCAACATATTTCTTCTCTCCCAGTTTTAGATTTCTGACTATATTCAATCATCCATTTACACTGTTACATCTACTGCATGCCAGTGCTTGGACATGCATTTGTAGCAGGGAGTATTATAAAGGATTAAGCCCGTGATCTGTTTATATTTAGGTTACCTTGGCATAAACCCCTACACAAGGATCTCAGGACTCCTCACTAGAAACCAATTCATCAAAGCTCCATCAGTGTATCAGAAAACTATGAATCAAACTGTCACCTCATTTTGCTGAGTGCAACAGGCATATTAGGCACATTGAGTATTAGGCATACTCACCAGTAGTGCTTGGTCTGAGGGCCTGTTTGCTATTAATACATCTGAGGAGGATGGAAAAAAAATCAAACACACTTGACTTTCTGTTTACAAGTTTCAGAGAGAACAGAATGGGTTTGTGCAGAGATCCTTGTTGTGAACTGACCTGAACTAATGGTCTTCATTTTTTTGTTTTGTTTGCATTTTCAAAGCAAAGGCAGTGGCAACCAATGACTGTATATATTGGAGTTATATCCAGTGTATGTTCAGTTCTATCTACTGTGCTCTGATCCATAGGGGAAGTACATGGACATTGAGTTTGACTTCAAAGGAGATCCCCTGGGTGGAGTCATCAGCAACTGTGAGTAATGCTGAAATAAAAATGCCCCTACATTTAAATGTTGACAGTGTGCAGGCTGGTGGCACACACAGCATTTCCTGCCTAATCTCTCTCTTATTATTCAAGTTCAAGTTGTTCCTTCTGACATGTCCTTCATCAGTGTGATAGTGATTGTTTTGCTTTCTCCTAGCAACACAGGTGTCAAGGTGTCTGAGAGAAAACAAAAGATGATTGTCTTTGTTTTACAGAAATTCTTTCTAAAAACTTGAATAATAATACATTATTGGTATGTACAGATGTGTTTGCACCCCCCTCTGTGACTTTTTTTGTCAATTACCTGCTCTTTTGCTTTGTTAAAGTGCAAGGGGCTTAATAAATGTTAAATTCAGACAAAGTCTTATCAGGATCAGGCTCTGGTTGAATTAGTAGTGAAGTGAATTTGTACCTTACAATGACAAACGGCACATCTGTCCAGCATACAACATGTCTATCTTTAGACCTGTTGATTCAGATAAGGAAGTGCACCCCACACAAATCCCCAAAAATACCCTTTAACAAAGGGAAATAGGATAGAAACCTTAGGGAGAGCAATAGAAGAAGGATTCCTGCTGCAGCAGGTCATAGTGGGACTGCAGTAGCTCAGTTTTCTTTTTCTGCTGTTTAAGAGGCTTTTCAGACTGTCAAATTGTACAGGTGTGTTTTATGAAAGCTGTAAAAATCATAAAATAAAAATTTTGCTTGATTGAAACTCATGCAATTCTCAGACTAAAAAAACACACTTCCACCTCTCCAGCTTTCTCTTCTCAGAGCTTCTCTTTGTTTTGGTGTGATCTCGCCTCACTCATATTATTTGGTCTGCACTGGCTTCCCCACCAGAGGTCACAGAAACAAAGAGAGGAGCTGATGGCTGAGACACAAATGAACCTCTGTGTTGGCCTGTGTTAGTCCAGCACAAGGGGTTGTCTGTAAAGACCAGCCACTGACATGTGACTGCTTCAGACAGAGTTGGCTGATTGGCTAGACAGATGAGGATGTGCTTGCAAGACAGGCCAGGTTGGCTGTCTCTTTGCTACTCAGTTCATTATTTTCTCCTAGATATGTATTTCTGGAGCCTCCAGTGGCTTCCTACAACTGATGTTGTGTTTAAAGAATGGTGTCATAAATGATATATGTAGATAGAAATATAATCAAATATGTTTAAAACATGAAAAAAACCTATTCTCATAAAAGGAGTACCTCCTCAGTGGTATTATATCCAGTCTGTATTGCTGCTGCCAGTCACTCAGTCATGGGTGTTGTATTATTGATGTGCTGCCTCTTATAGAGCCACTTCTGTGATTCATGGCCAGTGCATGTCGCAGGTTCCCATTCGACCCGATCCACTGCCACCCAGGTTCCTGACCATGGGCTCTCTAGTTAGGTGCTTGAAGTGTTTTCATAGATTCTGTGCAGAGTGAGTCAGAAGCCTGAAGATTGACAAGGCCAGGGCCAGTTCTCTTTTTGTGGCTGTAAATCATTATAGCCACAAAATTGAATTTTATGTGGACATTTGTTCCTAAAATGTTCACTTCACTGTAGTGTAATTTAATTTTTAAGGTCTCCAAAAAAAGATGCTTTGTAGCCAGACAAATAGGATGCTTATTATCAAACCAGAGTGGCAGTGAAGAAGATCTCAAGTGGCCTCAGATGCTGCTCAGTGTTGTAGTTGGTCTTTAATTAAATCATAGTCAACTTAATGTGGTGAGCAGATGATGGTTCCCCTTTTGATCAAGTACTGTTTCATTTGGTTGGGAGCTGACGTTTGATATCCTTGCGTGGTTTCTTCTCAGTGCACTTCATGTGGTGTTTATAGACATAACATTGTCACCTTGATTGCTCAAATACATAATTGAACTAAGAACTTGTTTGACCTCCACAAGCTGGGTATTTTTAATACTGAAAGGACAGCCCCATATTTACTACTCAAGGGCATCTCTGTGAGTCACTGCAGAAAGAGTTCCTGTGAAGACTTGTTAGTCATGATTGTGCTATTGTTTCCATTTGTTGTCCTTTGCTCTTCTAGATCTGCTGGAGAAGTCACGTGTGGTAAAACAGCCAAGAGGAGAGAGGAACTTCCACATCTTTTATCAGCTCTTGTCTGGAGCATCCGACGACACACTCAGTAAGTTGTTTTGGAATAGCATGCACAGGGAGGGACACACTGCAGCTGAAGATTAAAGAGCTCATGGATTTGGGAGAAATGGCAGTTTGAGTTTGGAGTCACCAGGATGCCATTCCTCATGATCAAATCCTGTACAAAACATTTTCCAGCAGGACTGCAGCTGCATGAACACATGGGTGATGCATTAATGGCCCAATGTTCCTGCCTAACAAACACTACAGAGAACAAAGACCCATCATGAAACCTGTTCCCTCTATTTGCTTTTTCTGTGGACAGAGGGCATTGTTTAATGTCCTGAACACAGGAGAACAATATAATGGCCATTGACTCCTGAGCACACACATCAGAGGGGCTTGAGTCAGTAGTAGTTAATGCAGCCACTAATGAAATTTGACACATACACCCACGAGAGGAATAGATTTCTTTGCTACTAGGTGGGGGGAGGGGGGTTAAGAGGGGCATTTGATCTACCAGAATAATGTTCATAGTATTAGCTCAGCGTGTGCGTGCATATGTCGCGTGTCGGTGTGTTTGGAGTGAAAACAGCATGTTAGGTTGGACATATTAATTTAACCTTGAAGTGTATTTTTAAAAAAGATTTTAAACCTCCCAGCTGTGAGTTTGTTGTTGTGTAACTTGCATTTAAGGTAATTAAGGCTTTATTTTGTCTGTAGCCAACCATCTTTAAACAGATGAATTTTAAATACCTACATTGTTTGTGTGTCACAGAGAAGCTAAAGCTGCACCGGGACTTCAGCAAGTACAACTACCTGAGCCTAGACTCAGCTGTGGTCAATGGGCTGGATGACGCGACAAACTTTAGGACAGTCAGAGTGAGTAGTGCACACACATATTTGTCATAATGATATTAAACTTCACCCTAGACATAAACCCAGATGAGCTTTCAAGAATAACCACAAATATATTTGGGAGTGGTGAAGTCACTTGTAAAGAAGTTTTGATTACAATTCAGTTTACCGCAAACTGGCTCTGACAAAAACCAGCTGAACAAGAACACACTCTCATCACAAGCAGTGCCACACTCCAGCAGCGATCAGCGCTGACTTTCCTTTGTTGCATCATGCTAAATTAATCTAAATCCTGTACAGAGGGTAGAGGAGGTCTGATCTGTCCTTATCTCATGGACATTACAAACTACCATAGTGTACATTATGAAAGTCAGTCCCCTCAGGTTATGAAAGGGCTCCACACCAGACTCCCTCCCACCTGTTGCACAACCAGGTGAACTTTGATCTCATCCTGAAATTGAAAGCAATCTAAAACCAGATCTACTACTTTTGTATTGATTAAACAGGGGAAGTTTTATATAAACCATTCAACATTTGTAAACAACACTGGTCCTGCTTGTAAGAGAGGAGTAGCAGCAGTGGAAAACCACAAGAGAAAAGGAAACTACTTTCTTTTTTCTTTGGGACGTTTGTGAATGTACATGCAGGATCTTGTCTGCATGTGTAATCCCTACTACCTTTGTCATTTCTGATAGTGACATACAGGATGTTGTGAAAGGAATTATTGAACTCCAGTATTAGCCTTTGCAGCCATACTCTACTGCAGTAGTTTCCTTTTATTTCACATCCTGCTTCTGATCTCCCCCACACTGAGTTTTCACAGTATTCCTTACACAGCTGCAGGTCACCACCGGAAGCACAAGAGGACATTCCCACCAAAAACAATGAACCCCTGTATATAGCCTTCTCAGTTGAAATAAAAATTGTTACTTAAGCACTGTGCTAATTTTAATTTCAACAAATATGAAAATACTAACACAACAAAACCTAAACAGTAAGGGGCCAATTGTGAAGGTTGCACTCAAATTTTTGCTGTTTTTTTTTTTTTTTTTTTTTTTTTTTTTTTCTGTTCCATTGGGCACAAATAAAATTTGGTATACTTTGGTATATAAAATAAGGTGGAGTCTGAGCTTGAAGAAGACAATTATGTTGAACACATATAAACGCATTCATCAAACTCATTATCTGTTGACACTAGTTACAGTGCTGACAGGCTGGAACCATCGTATTTCAGTCTAACTACTGTGTTGCACGGTCTTGGATACTCAGTTTACATTTATGGCTTAGTTCCCCTTTGTAATGTCTCTCCAAGGTTCAACGAAGCCAGTTGCTTAGTGAGTTTTTCACTTTTGCCTTCCCAGAATGCCATGCAGATCGTGGGCTTCATGGAGGACGAGGTGCAGTCAGTCCTGGAGCTGGTGGCTGCTGTGCTGAAGCTCGGCAACATCGAGTTCAAGCCTGAGTCACGCTGTAATGGGACTGACGAAAGCCGCATCAAAGACAAAAACGGTGGGTTTGACAAACGGGAAGCCAAGTCTGTCCTACGTGAGAATCTCTGATCCTTTTCCAAATGATTTACACCCTCTTCGTGGCATGATGTAGCCACCTGTGGTGAACAACAGACATGTCATTGTGTTAATCTGTTCTACTAAGATAATTTATTTTAAATATTTTTACATATACACCTCTTGTGCCACCAGTCAGTCAGATGTTGAGTCACTGTCCCCTATTGGCTGCTTTACTCTTGCCTGCCTTCCTCCTCACTTAATATTTGCATTTCATGAATTGTGGGACACGCTGTTCTCTTCAGGCAAATGTTCCAACTACATGTTTCTCTCCAGGACAGTGGCATAAACCATCATTTGCCAAGATGTGTTTTTGTTTTATGTTTTTGTTTATGTTTTTCTCAATTGCTATGCTTGCTGTTGTATGGTAACGTTAATGTTCCTATACTGATGAAAGTTGCTATTATTTGGAATTTTTACATGTTCTTTGTCCAACTTACAGATTTGAAGGAGATGTGTGAGCTGCTGGGGATTGAACAGTCAGTGCTGGAGAGGGCGTTCAGCTACCGTACAGTCGAGGCTAAGATGGAGAAAGTCTCCACTACCCTGAATGTGGCCCAGGTCAGGGGGAGTGTTACAAACCTGCCTTGCACCAGTTACACCTCTACAATTCTGCCCTGCTTTTATCCACATGAACACAGACACACTCACTGCAAAATATTTGATTCACCAGTTGCACACACTCATCCATGTCAGTGCTACATAAAAACCTCTCCATTATAGATGAGCAGCATTCCTCCTGGATATTCAAATGTAGGTCATATTTTGGAGGTTAGGGAGTTCACTCAGGCTGTATATATAACGTGGGCTCCCTGAACCATTTCCTCTTCGGCTTTTGGTCACAGAGAATTAACCAGGCCTCAGAATAATGTTACCAATCCTGGGTTGCCTGTGTTGGTGTATAATCTTTACTGTATGTGCACAGTTTTTATTGGTTCCCTGAGTGTGCCTGCGGAGGCTCTTTTCATTTTCTAAAATATTCTGAATGACTCAAATGATACTTTTTAGGCATGTCACACAGGTCCTTTAAGATACTGTCTATGGATAAATGTGTTTTCTTTTAAAATGAATTCATTTCTTCATCTATATTGTCTTTTTTTTTTTTTTTTTTTACAGGCTTACTATGCCAGAGATGCCCTTGCCAAAAATCTCTACAGTCGTTTATTTACCTGGCTAGTTACCAGGATCAATGAAAGCATCAAAGTAAGTAATGTCCAGAATATAGTCCACTGTATTTCAGTTGTTTTAATTAGTTATTCTGTGTAGTTTTCCTGGCAGTGAAATATGATGCAATATTGTCTCCCCTCAGGCACAAACTAAAACCCGTCACAAGGTCATGGGTGTGCTGGACATCTATGGCTTTGAGATATTTGAGGTAAGATTAATGGCAGATCAAATTTGTGCTTTTTATTCTGATAAGCAATAAGAATCTGATCACCCAAACATTTTATTGCATTTAAAAGGAATTGGCCCCGGGTTGTTTGCGTGCATGTTTTGCCAGCCATGAGGGCCTTATCAGTCAGAATTGAAGGCTGATAAAAACCACATTCAGATTAGTTATGCTTTACTTCTGCCAGCAGTGAAATAATTTTTTGGGGTAAGATGATTTCCCAACTAATATCAGCATTTTACTTTTAAAGAACAGCCAAAACGTCAATGCACTGTTGAGTACACAGGAAACACACATCACATACATGTTATGGACACATAGATATTACACAGTAAACAGCATGTCAGATGTGCAACATGTTAAGTATGTCCTTGCAAACACATTGTTGCATGAAATGTTCATTGCCATGTTGCTCAATGCCGTCAGATCCCCTACCATCCCCTGCCCACCTGCATACGTTCATGTCTTTTTCATATCCCTGCTTGTTTGCCCCACTCACTCTCCAGTCCTTCCTCTCCTCTGACTGTTGTGTTGTGTCTTGGGTCACCAGGACGGAGTAAGTAACACCTGCACCGGCCTGTTTGCTGTGCCAGTGTGCATGCTGTAATTTCAGCTCCTCTAGACTTAATTCACCTCCTCTTTAAAGACTATTCAGGGCTGTTGGTGTGCAGCAAAGCCACATGGCTGAAACAATGCTAAAGAATCCTGCCTGTCCTTTACCGCAAAGGACCATGAGAATGGTAGCAACCTTTTTGTGTAACTCTTATGTGGTAGCACATTAGCACACAGTAGCACATTACCACAACACTGAACAGTTTCAAATTGTGGTAATAATTTGGATGTTTTAAAGCATGAATGTCATTTTAAAACAAATTCTATACAGGGTATGAGAACTTCTTTATCTTGAATTTCTGCTCTAACAGGCATGAAGGATTTAGCAAAGAAAAGTAGAAATGACATTTATAATACATTTGGTAAATAATCAACTCTTGCTGTATGTAGTTTTCACCTAAAAATGTAACTTACAGCACATTAGGCAAGGACTTTCCCCTGCCTTGAGGAAAGTGAAGCAGCACTTTTGAGAAATGAGCCAAATGACTTCAAACATAATTTTAAGATGGTTTCTACCTTGAGCTGCGCATAAAACATCAGTTTCAGCTGAAATATTTCAGTGTTACAGTACAAGCCTGTCATATTTCAGCCTGGTGTCTGCTGCCACTTGGGTATGACCATGCTACTGTGTGTGTGCGTGTGTGTGTCGTTACTGAGGGTGAAGACGCCCTTTTGGTTTCTCAGTATAAGGAAACATTAATAACTGATCTCCGTGCTGTTATTTTCTTATTTCCTGGTCACTGAGAAACCTTGCTGCGTCCTTCACTCTGACCTCTAAAACTAAACACATTGCTCTAACCACTGCTGTGTTTCTAGAAAATAAACACTAACCTGACCCAGCATATAATACAGCCATCTGCCAAGAAGCATGACTCACCACGGTCATAATTGACAGTAATAATAATTAAAAGTTGCAGAGACAAATAAAATGGCTGAAGCTTTTAAAAGGTTAACTCTCCATCAATGTTTAATGAAGTCTATGACAATTTACAGGAACCTTTTTTTCTGATAACAGTTTATTACGATAACTGTATGATTTACTGGTATCAGTTGTTCACTGCTCAGATGGAATAAATGTTTGTTCAGTTGTCAAAGCGATGAGGTAGCAAATCATGGAGCAGAAGGGAGAGTGCTGCACATTATAGTTTATTCAAGCTTATTATTGCTGGTATTATTATCAGATGTAGTGCCATTTTTAAAAATGCCTATCTCCCACATCTAAAAAATAAACATATGAAGAGGCGGAAATAGATCAAGAACTTATGATAGTCTTTTACTTTTAAGGGGAGGTAACATCAGACAAGTTGTCAGACAAATGCACGGCCAGTTTAAATAGGAAGAACTGAGAACCTGAGTTTGTAGGTTTTGAAAAGGTCACTCTTCATTCCTGCTTCAAATCTGGTGCTAAATTCTGGAAACATTCTTTTCTAAAGCAAAAGCTGTCCTTGTTAAGTACACATTTGTACAACCGTCCTTTTTAATAAACACTGCAGGAGTATAATTGAAAAGGCAAAGGTTAGAGATAAGGGGACCTTGCTCCTCAATGAGAGGAGAAAATTGACAGGCTGAAGGAGAATGATATATATATGGTGTACTGGGAATGTACTGCCTACATCTGTCACATAAAGGTATTGCAAAAAGCAAGGGCAGTATTTATGATGGCTTTCCTTATCTCAGTGGTTCATGAAGTTGAGTGGAAACTGACACTAGACATTAAAGAAGTTCAGGAATTTTTTTTATATATGGAAAAAAATTCAGTGACCTAGAATGACAGTGTGTACACTGTGTGAGCTGGAGCTAATTTTTCACCTGTTGCTGCTCCCGCAGGACAATAGCTTTGAGCAGTTTATCATCAACTACTGCAACGAGAAGCTGCAGCAGATCTTCATCGAGCTGACACTGCGTGAAGAACAGGAGGAATACGTCAGAGAGGTAAGTTGGCAAACACATTCTCTCTCTCACACACACACATACACACATAAACAAATGTGGACACTTGGATAAACGGCCAATCAAGCAGTGTTTCACCTGCAGCTGTACATCTACATTGTCCAACATGTCATCTTGGTCATGTCACTCATTTGTACACTTTTGGCTAAGTTGCCATTCTTGCCCATGATCCAAACACATTCCTTCTTCATGTATGTCTGTTTTTTAGGCTCTCTTGTCCATCATACACGTAGTTCATTCACTCCCGCTCTCCCCCCGGTGGACTTTCCGGGATGGCAGTAATCTCTCACTTCAGCAAGTGTAAACACATTGCGGGCCTTTAAGTTCTGTTTGTTTTCAAAGCTCTATGTATGTGAGTCTTGTAGTGGTGACCCCCATACCCCTTCCCCAGTAACACCACCACCAATGATATTCCACTCCTGGCCTGTGTCCAGTACACTGCATGGGAAAATACCACAGCACTGGAAAAAGGAGGGAGGCCCACCAATCAGGGATTTGGCCACAATCGGTCAATCAGTTTAAACCCCACCTTCTTTTTTGCATTACTTACATCAACCGATATCTTCCCAACCATTTAGCAGCTGTGAATTAGAGGTTGGCAAAGTGGGGTTTTCAGGGACCAGTGGACTTTTTGAGAGTGTAAGATGCAAAAAAGCTCCTTTTCCTCTTCAGAAGGGCTTCATTCTCTGTCCTTACTCAGGCGATTAAAAGACGATTAGAAGATGGTCACAGGGAGGATAGTGGTACAAACACTGACTGAACAATATTTACACTGAGTTCATCATTTTAAGAACGCCATTAAAGTTCATGATCAGTCAGTGCTTAACTTGTCTAGAATATTTGTTCCCAGAAGGCCCCATATTTTGAGTGTTACAGTCTGTGTGTAGAGAACTGCTTTTAATGTTATAGATCAGAGTGAGACTCACAAGATCCAAAGTGCAGCTCTCTTCACTTCACTTCTTCACATCCTTTGTTTTCTGCTTAGAGGTTTAAAGAATTACCGGTTGTTTTTGTGGACAATATAACATCTCCCTTAGTCTGTTTACCACACCGCCTTGCTAAAAGCCATTTAGGCACCTCTCGGGCATTTTCGACTTCTGCAGCATACTGTTTTACTACAGTGGAATAACTATTGAGTCGTTTGTTTTTTGTTTTTTTTTGCATAATTGCTTCTGCAAAACCTTACTAAATATGTGTCATATGTCACTGGGTTCACTAAAATGTCCTTAGTAGTAAGAACGGAAATATAAAAATGCTCTGCATCTTTCTGCATTTAGGCTAGGTTTCTTAACGTCTGTATATGTATTTGTGCTGGCTGGAAGAGATTACAGCCATTTGCAAGAGATTGAGCTGCTTACTAAGCAACCTTGGCTGTATACGTGGTATAATGATGTTGAAGCATTATAAACTTTAAGATTATCACAACTGTTGTGTCTTTTATACTGGTACTTGACCAGGTGCTGCATGTTGCTGGAGGTTCAAGACTCTTATTTCATCAACCACAGAAAATATTTCTTAGGCTTGCTAAAAGGCAGAAACATCACATTACATTGTTCACCACTATATTTTTTTGTCACAGGGCATCGAGTGGACCAATATTGAGTATTTCAACAATGCTATTATATGCGACCTCATTGAGAATGTAAGTACCACACAAACCAATCCACTCTGAATTCACATCTCAGGTTTGACAGTATTAGAAAACAGCATCAAGCAGGGTTTGAATTTTGCCATTTTACATTTTACATCCTTGAATCTATGCAACCTTTTGTATTTGCCCACCTTGTAATGGCCAGAACCAAAATGGCATCTTGGCCATGTTGGATGAGGAGTGCCTGAGGCCCGGTACAGTCACAGATGAGACCTTCCTGGACAAACTGAACACAGTCTGTGCTGAGCACCAGCACTTCGAAAGTCGCCTCAGCAAGAATTCAAAGTTCCTGAACGACCACAGCCTGCCACACAGTTGCTTCCGCATCCAGCACTATGCTGGCAAGGTACTAGTGTAGAGAACAGAAAAGGAATTCACCATAAAGAGTATTGTACCATTAGAGAGATTTTTAATTGTTTCTTATCTTTATCAAGGTGCTGTACCGTGTCGAGGGATTTGTAGACAAGAACAACGACCTGTTATACCGAGACCTGTCACAGGCCATGTTCAAGGCCAACCATAGCCTCATCAAACAGCTGTTCCCTGAGGGCAACCCAGCCAAAGTCAACCTGAAGAGACCACCCACTGCTGGATTCCAGTTCAGAGCATCAGTGGGCACACTGATGAAGAACCTGCAGACCAAGAACCCAAACTATATTCGGTAAAGCCCCATCATCATATTGTTGTGTTTGCGTGTGACCTTCCCAGTCTAATCTTGAATTCTTTTGCAATACTGGGTCCAAACAAATATTTCTTATGAAAAATGGACCATAGTGGTTCACTTCCTGTAATTTCCACTATCCAGTATAACGGTATAATTACCCAAAATCAAAACCATTATTTTTCATCCTAGTATTGTTATTGATGCCACTTAGGGTTTGAGACCACACTGTGACATAAAAAAGATCTGCTGTTACTGTTCATAATAAGCATAGATAAGTCAAGACAGAAATATGAGCTGTGAATTTTGACTTGTATGCCCCAAATCAAATCTTTACAGCGATATACATCAGTCTTCTCACTTCCCAGGTGTATCAAGCCCAATGACAAGAAGGCGCCCCACATCTTCACCGAGTCTCTGGTCCGCCATCAGGTGCGCTACCTGGGCCTGATGGAGAACGTCCGCGTGAGAAGAGCAGGCTACGCTTTCCGCCAGGCCTACGAGCCCTGTCTGGAACGCTACAAAATGCTCTGCAAACAGACCTGGCCCCACTGGAGAGGGCCTGCCAGGTAATGGCTGTGTTTTATTCTAAAGCTGTGACTAATTACGGAGCAGAGAAGCAACCTTGTCATTGGACAGTTGCCAAAAAAAATCCCTCCAAGGTTTTTGTGAGAAAATCTAAGTGCGGAAACTGAGAAATGCTCCCTGGTGTCTTTAACTAAGGCGCTGAACCCCAGACTGCTCCCAGTGGAGTGACTGTGACCAGTGCTAATGGACTGTTGTTGGGATGGTCACCTCCCAGGTGTGACTGTGTGGTGGTGTGTGAATGTGAAGCAAAGGCTCAGATGACCTTTACCCAACATACCATTATATCTTTAAGCTTATTAAGCATATTACAAATATTATTTATAGGTGGTTCTATGCATTTTATCACAACTATCCTGTTTCACTATCACATGAACCCCTCATAATGTCCTCTCAGAGACAGGAGTCTTGTCAAATACCAGTTGTTCGCAACTAGTCACCCTCTGAACCACAACATGTTGAGACATTTTAACCTTATCTGTCTCCTCTGTTCCATATCAGCTTGACTCACATTTCATCCACTCTGCCGGTAACACATTGATTCCTATCGACTCTTCCACACATTGGTATCTTGTTGCTCAGCTGTCCCTCAGTGCTTTATGTGGTTTTCTTATTTCATTCCTCTGCATACATTTCTTTCTCATTTCTCATTTCATTCATTCTTCTGTCTCCCAAACTCAATGCTGTGCTCTTTTGTTCTCTCTTGTGTCCAAGCCCTCGCGCTTGTTCTTTACAGTTGCACTTACATTACTTATGGCCAGCTGAAGTCGCAAGTGAGCTGTAAATGAACCATCTGACTCTTGTGACCTCCTACAGGGAAGGGGTCGAGGTGCTGATGGCCAACCTGCAGGTCCCAGCAGAAGAGTTCTCCTATGGCCGCTCCAAGATCTTCATCAGGAACCCAAGAACGGTAGAACACACCTATTTATAGAGATATAAAGTAGCCCTATATCCCTCCAATATGTTGTTTTTTTTTTTTTTTTTTCAGCCAGCTCTGACATCTGCTCTGTACTCGAGTAGATCAAGCTGTGTTTGAATGTGATTAAGTTGATTCCAATGTTTTCATCTGTCCTGTTTTCTCACAGTAAGATGTTTGTAAAGCAGGGTGGGCTGCACTTAAAGCCCCCACTTCAGCAATTAGTATGCAACCACCGCACTGCAAACACATGGTTTCACTTAGACTTCCAATCTAACATGGGAAAACAGCCGCTTTACTTAGCGCTTGTAGGCTCTTCAGCTCTTCAGCTCTTCAAGCCTGTCACATTTGAATGGACCAAACAAGAAAACAAAGCCAGGGAATGACATGACCTCAACCTATCTCACTTATGTATCAGCATCTGTGATCACTAAAGCATATACTTGTGTAAAGCAGATTTCAGTTCTGGGTTGTCCATGCAGTGCCTGTTTTTATTTATATATATATATATATATATATATATATATATATATTCTCAAGATATTCTGCCTGATAACAAATTACACTGGCTTGCAGGAGGGCAATAAAATTTTGTACATCCCTGCTGAAAATGATGATAGGTCTTTTTTTTTATTGTCCTGAGCAGTAAAGGGTTACTTTTTTCCACCTGCAGATAAAATGGACTTTGTTTTTGGTATCACTCAATCATTATTAGCTCAGATAAAAGGGCGATTTTTTTTTTTTTCTCTTCTAGAACATTCTTTCATAACCCTCTTCTGTATTGAAGGGGTTAAAAAGATTTTATGCTTGGTATAAGAAAGTTTGATGTTGATACCTGCTAATGCTTAACAACAGACATCAATCATAAGGGCGTTGTCTTGCACAGTTAATTATCATCTCTTCTCCTCTGGCAGCTCTTCTTCTTGGAGGAGAGGAGGAGGCAATGCCTGCAAGACCTGGCCACGCTCATTCAGAAGATATACCGTGGCTGGAAGTGCCGCAGCCATTTCCTGCTGCTGAAAAAGAGTCAAATAGTGGTGGCAGCATGGTACCGTCGATATGCGGTGTGTATTTTTTGAGGGTTTATGCAAAATCCCGCGGAAAGCTAAATAAACATAACCATATTGTTTAAAATATTTTCATGCTCATTTCTTTTCCTCATTGTGTCTCACAGCAACAAAAGAAATACCAGAGGATCAAGAGCGCCACCACTGTGGTGCAGTCCTACACCAGAGGATGGCAGGTGTGCACTGTGTTTAGAATATAATGTAGCAGGGAACAGTGTAGAAATTATGACAGAAACAGTTTTAAAATGTCAGGTTGTTACTTTTTCACTAGGCCCGCAAACTCCTGAGAGAGCTGAAGTATCAGAAGAGATGTGAAGAGGCTGCGACCACGATTGCAGCCTACTGGCATGGCACCCAGGTACTGATGCATTGTAGTGCAGAGGGATATCAGAAGACAGAGGTGTTTACCTTAACGGGGCATCAGCCTGACTTTGATATGCATTTTTATTTGAGACAGCTATTGAAGACTTTCAGTATTTCCTATAACACTTGTTCTTTCGGTGGCTGAAAGCTTTATGGCCCCACAGTATTACAACTATTCCATTCTTAAACTAAGCTGGCCTTAATATTAATTCTGCGGTTTCTCTTTAATCATACTGCTTTTGCTTATCACACACCTGCAACATCTCTTTTTATTACTCCACTCCTCTTTTCACATTCTCAATTCTTCCCCTTCCCACATTGTCAACCTGTCTCACCTAACACCCACCACATCCCACCAGGCTCGGATGGAGCTGAGACGTCTAAAACAAGAAGCACGGAATAAACATGCTGTGACAGTAATTTGGGCATACTGGCAGGGAACCAAGGTATTTCCACCCAGCCGTAGTGTGTCGCTGTCCCAGCTGTCTTGTCATAACTGTTTGCAACATCCCATCCCATCCCATTTACAATGTGAAAACATCTTATAGAGTAGTAGAAGCTTCTGTTCCTTTTGTTGTCGTATGGCCTGATTAACGTCCCTTTTCGTTTGTGCTGTTCTTTGTTTTGTAGCTGTTAGTTTTGCTTCTTTTTTTATTGCTATTTTAATTTTTTTTCGGTCATGGCAATGCAAAAACTAGCTTTTTAGGCATATAAAAAATAAACGTATCTCTGGAAAATAGTCTCAAATAGATCCTTAAACATAGCACACGTGTTTTACATTTATGTATCATTGATCTGGTTTCTAGCCGGTCCAGTGGTTTTTAAAATCAACGCTCCTTTTCTGTAATCAATAATTAGTTCAAACACACCATGCCCACCACACAGATGACTGTGGTATTTACTCCAGCTCATGCAGAGAAGCAGCTTTTTAATATACTGATACGCTGACAGCGAAACACCAGGAAGCTTTTAGAATAAACATGAAATCATGCTAATATGACAGCACATATGTTGATACTTTATAAAGCCTCAGTGGCTGTGGAATGATAACCACTGACAACATTTTGTAGTCTGCATGCACAGCTGAATTATACACCTATTACACTGCATTATCATTTAGTATACTTTATGTTATATTTCAGGGTTTCACAGTCTGCTGATAACTATCAATTCTGAGTCATTACAGATTCCATAAATGATTATTTCGCGTTGTATGTGAACTTTGGTCTTGCAGTCGTAATGGCTTGAAATTGCCCACTGTCCTTATGAAATATGAATGCAATAGTAATGTGGCTCAGTCTAAACCTGACTACATACAGAGTCACAGAACATGAGCACCACTGATTTGTGCTTGCGTGTCTCGCCACTGTCCCATCTCTTGACATCTGTTGTCATCTTTCGTCAGTGTTTCTTTGTAACACTATTTCACACCTACTCAGTGCTTCTCCTGGGACAATTAAGTTTTGAATGTCACTGAAATTAACCTCCTCCACAACTGCCACCGCTTTTCATCAGGCCCGGAGAGAGCTGCGTCAGCTGAAGGAGGCGGCGAGGAATAAGCATGCCGTATCGGTCATTTGGGCTGGCTGGCAGGGCACCAAGGTATTTGGGAAGCGTGTCGACCTGAATTGTCATGGCTCTGTGACTTGTCACCTCCATCGATCCACCCCCCCCTCTCCAAAACAACCCTCAACATATACACCAGTCCGCTTAACCCATTCTGAATATTGTGTTGGTCTTTTTTTTTTTTTTTTTGTGTGTGTGCTGTGAGACAGCACCACACAGTCTCAATTCTACTTCTACTTCACATCTACTGGATGCTGAGATCAATGTGGATGTTAATTCCACAACTCTATTTGCTAGGTTGTCATTTTTAATTTCGAATTTTGTAAGTACTAGTTAAGGACTCATCAATACATGGACATTTTCATCCATGGCCTCTACAAATGCATTCATCTGTAACACACAATATATTTTGGGTTTTTTAGCTTCTTCCTCCAAGGTCAATGCCTAATTGCTTCCATGCTCCTCCCGCATGATTTCTTCCTTTTGCATGTCTACTCTTTGCAGCAAAGCATTGTTTGTCTGGAACTGCTGCTTTGAGGTGACCTCTGCTGCCCGAGCTGTGACTTTTGCTGAAAGTTCCACTAAAAAGCATGACTTTTATTTTCCTTACAGTTTGCCTGTTGAAAGCCTATATGACCCACAGTGCCATATTTGTTTCTGGAAGCTGGAGGAGTAGAGCTGTATTTTTGACTCGATGGTCACACGGGGCTCGTGTGCAGTGTGTATCTGTGTGAATTTGATTTTTGCTGGCCTCAGGCAAAAGTGTCTTTCTCTTCTTCTTCTCATCTTCTCTTGCTTCGTTTGTTCCCGCTCTCTGCCTCTTCCCGTCCACCCCTTGAACAGGCTCGCAGGGAGCTGAGGAGACTGAAGGAAGAGGCCAGGCGTAAGCATGCTGTCGCTGTGATTTGGGCCTACTGGCAGGGACTCAAGGTACCTTCCAGCCCCACGGCGAAGCCCATCACCATGTCTGCCACCTTTTCATCACCCCGACCCTCCTCCTACTCCTCCTTTTCTCCTCAACCACCTTTGCACTGTCTTCAGGAAGTCCAGTCTGTCTGATGTTGTGACCTGAAATCTTTCTATTCTATTATCCATGCATAAATTACAGTATATAGAAAATGAATACAGATTAGTAATTATGTGGTCATATTAAGTCAATCTTTGTTGCAAACTGACAAAAAATGTTCTATTTTTTCCTCCCAATTACTTGTTGGGATTAGGAGGCCTTCAGCATTTGGCCCTGTGGCCTATTTTTTTTTTTTTTTTGATTTGAGACTTTTGCCTCTACACCCAATACAATTTAAGCAAATCTAATTTAATTTAAGGTGCTCAGCACATTGAGGAAATTTCATTTGAAACTGTGAAACCAAGGCCTGGTTAGTCAAAATAATCCCCAACCATCACACGAAGAGTTTTCATTAGGCCAATGACTTTGAGAGGAAAAAACGAATATAATGACGAGCTAAAACAACTGAAGGTTAAACTTGCTGCTGTAGGTTTAGATACATTTTCCTCTTTCCTCTTTTTCATCTATTGCAAGTTAAACTATCAGTACCCGACTGACATGACAGAGGATGTGTGTGTGTGTCTCTCTCTGACCTGTTCTTTTCTAAATGTCTTTTTCTATCTGCTACCTCTATCTGTGCAACTAACCCATAAAACAGCACTGTTTTCTGTAACAGTAGTTGTTTTACCAATTTTTTTGTGTATAGGTTTGCGTCCTAGTGATGTGGTGCTTATCTGTTGCGTGTCTGTCTGGTTTTCATCACACTGGTCATTTGTTGCAATGTTAATCTTTTCATCATGTTAATTGACCACCTTGTGCAGCACAACGCACCCAGTTTACAGCTCAATTTGTGCAGTTAAGGTCTGCATGAAGGTCGTCTGTAGTAACCACCCACCGTGAACTTTTCAGTAGTTACTGTCTAGTAATTGTTGTCATTTTGATTCCAACAGCTTGGCGGTTATTTGTATGTTCCAGTTCATTGTTTGTGACTAACCAAATGTCTGTTATTTTAGAGTGCTGTTTGTGTATTCGGCCATCTTCTTAGCAGTGTGCTCCCCTGTTTTCCCTATTTGACATCAAAATCATAGGTGGCAATAAGTGATTGGCAGTTTATTTATTTATTTTTGCTGTAACAGGTCCGCAGAGAGTACAGAAAATTTTTCAGGGCAAATGCAGGCAAGAAGATCTATAACTTCACCATCCAGAGAATTGTAAGTATGGCTTGAAATTCTTGCTTGAGTGTTTGCTGAAATAAATGCATGAATTTGAATTTATATTTATTAATTTGAATGTATATGCTCAAGTTAATTTTCTATATTATTTGCTGTCTTTTATTTAAATTTTTGACTTGTCTTTTATTTCTGGAAAACACTTTGAATTACTCTGTGTATAAATTGTGCTATACAAATAAACTTGCTTTGCCTTGCTTTGCCTTACCTCTTTCTTGTGAGCATTGGTATAAAAAGGTGTTTTTTGTTGTGCAGATGCAAAAATACTTCCTCGGTCTGAAGAGCAGCCTGCCGTCCATGTCACCCATAGACAAGACCTGGCCCACTAGGCCTTACCTCTTCCTGGATGGCGTTCACACAGAGCTCCGGAGAATCTTCCATCTTTGGAGGGTCCGTCTCAAAAAACCAGAGCCATTTCTGTTGGTCCCATTCAGGCAGTGAACTCTGTTATTTCATGATTTGTCAAAGCATTTTGATCATAGGCCTGTGTCAACCATTAAACTCACAATGTGAAATAACTCCAAACACAGGCCAGAGTCAAATCTTAAAACACTAAAGGGAGCTGTTCTGTAGACAACTGCTAAAACATATATAACGAATAAGATTGGAATTATAAAAATCCATGGCATGCAATAGAAACCTGAAAATGCGAAATGACTGGATATGCAGTGCAGTACAATGTGAATATTTATCCACACGACTTTCTGGTTTTAACTTCTTCTTATGTGTGTGTGTTCAGTGCAAGAAATACAGGAGCCAATTCACAGAGGAGAAGAAGGCAGTGTATGAGGAGAAGCTGGAGGCAAGTGAGATCTTTAAGGATAAGAAGGCTCTCTACCCAAGCAGGTACCTGAAATTCACCTGAGCAGACTGCTGCTTATTTCATGGTATAGGCATATAAAAGCAATATCTATTGACAGTGTCATTTTTTGATGGATAAGTAGAGTAGAAAATCTCTAATTCCACAGTAAACATCAATAACAGGCCATTTCATGCACAGTGAACTGTGAATGTCTCATGTCTCAGTGTGAGCCAGCCCTTCAAAGGAGACTACCTGGAGATCAGCAAGAACCCCAAGTATCAGAAGCTCAACAGTACTGTGGATGAGAAGGTTCTGCTGGCTGATGTGGTTAACAAGATTAACAGGGCCAATGGCAAGGTAAGCAAAGATGACTCGCACAATATTCACCATCCATTTAGCTTGTGTAACAGCTGAAAAGTCCAAAATACAAGTGATGTGGTTGTGATTACATTGTCACTCGCTAGTGTAATTTTTCCAGATTAGTGGAGCCTGAAATTAAGTTGTTTTTGTATGTACTTCACCCACTGGCATTATTTTTGTTCCAGTAGATAGAAGACTTATTTTGACCAGTCAGCTACATTACAGTTTCCAGATTGTTTCAAAATCAAAAAAGATGTTTTGCTTTGTCCCTGAAGTGATCCTGGGTTGACTAGTTTCCACTGTGTTGCAGGGTACAGCCCGAATCTTCCTGCTGACTAAGAAGAGTGTCGTCCTGGCTGACCAGAAGACAGGCCAGGTGAAGGCCAGCGTCCCTCTGCCCGACCTCAGTAGTGTGTCAGTGAGCACACAGAGTGATGGCTTCTTTGCTCTTAAACTGAAAGAGGTGAGGGGGAAGTGTTGCGAGAAGAGAAATGTTGTGATGTATACTTTCAGTGAACTTGTGTAAGTGTGCAGTCATGTGCATTTAAACATATATGGATGCTGAACCGAGAAGTTACACTAGACAGCGTTTTTATACACAGTGGAAATAGGCCTGCAGTAATATCCCTAAATGCAGCTAAGGTGAATAGATCTATTCTGTTTACCTAAATGAAATTGTGCCTTTGGTTTAAATGCACATGGGAAATCTCCATCTCCATATCCAAAGGAAGTGCTAATTCAAAACTATTTTTCAGTGGTTTTAGTTTTTATTGAAAACAAGTAAACTCTTGTGAAATGAGTTAGGTTTTTTCCTTTTAACCAAACCCCATGCACACAGCTGACACAACACATAGAGGCAAACAGCTTAAACAAATTACAAAGAAAGAAGCTTATAGATGACTTCTGAGTAGTGGTAGAAAGTAATAACAAAATAAACTACAAATGCCTGAGGGAAAGCAACAAATTTGTTGTATGGAAATAATGGTAAACAGGCTCTACCCTAAACTAGTGTATCGTCATTTTTTTGTATGATTTTACTACAGCATACTGTTTGAGTGTTTTTCAGTCATCACTTTTACAGTAAATGTTATGTGTAGTTTACTGATATTAAAGAGTATGATTACATGGGATGGTACTTCTTATGCTTTAGGGCTCAGCTTCAGCTGTCAAAGGAGACTTCTTACTCAGCAGTGAGCACCTGATCGAGATCATCACCAAACTCCACCGCATAGGGGCCACAGACCAGGAGCAGCTCAACATTGACATCTCAGATGAGTAAGAGAGCACGCAGAGTTAAATCCACTCCGTTATGGTCAAAGTATGTGATACATCTTCCACCTAGAAGGGGTTTAATGATGTGGAACATATTTCTGTGTCACAGGTTTCTGGTGCAGTTCAAGCAAGACAAAGTATGCGTGAAATTCATCCAGGGAGCCCCCAAGAACGGTAATAGTGTGTCCTGCAAGCGCAAGAACAATCGCCTGCTGGAGGTGTCAGTGCCCACAACAGCATAGTGCAGCCCCCCTCTCTGCTTCCAGTGCTGCAATCACAGAACCGCCACCCACTCCAAAACTCTGAGAGTCACCACGCCAGTGCCCAGCCTGTGCCCAAAAATGACAGTGCAGTTATTTGGCTTGTTGCATTTTTGTTTTTCTGTCTCCTCTTATCTGATTTACTACAGCACCACTATAGGTGTAACCATCTGTGGGTTTTTTTTGGCTAAGAAACCTGTATCTGTGTTGCATGCCACAGAAATTTGGTAAAATGTCTCACTGGCATTTTATAAAACTGGGGTAAAGAATGGAAGATGGATGGAAAAAAATGTTGGTGGTGGACAAGAGACTTCTGTATGCCAGTAGTGAAGCTGATAATGATTGTTCTGCCTGTGTGGTATATTAGAGAAAATCTCATTATAAGAACTTTGTGACCAGCTCCAAACTCAACTGGCCTAGACTCATCATGTTTTTTTTGCAGCTCTGGCTTTAAGCACATGGCTCAAAATTAGAAGATGAACTGGGAACCTTTGGGTTTGATTTAGTTTTTCTGAAGAGTGTAAATACTGCACTTGTTTTCACCTCGGTGTAACCAAAAGAGGATGACCTAAATTTAAGTGAATGTTGTATTATTTCCTCTGAACAAAACACCATGGGCAGTTAAGTCAAATGTAATTTGCTAGATATTTGTACAATCTCAGCTGTAATTGCTATGTGCCATTGAACAGGTCCCATGACTTGTCACGTGTCAGTGTACAAATACAAACCACATAGGTGATTGACCCCATTCTCTTACTGTTATTGACAAAATGAATGCCAAAAACTTTTGCATAGAGGGGGCATACCAACCTGTGGTGGCTTTTTTTTGTTTGTTTTTATTTTGACAGCACTGCACATGTGATCAATTTGCATTTCTACTCTTCCTGAACCGAAGATTCCTTAACACATAGTATTTCTTGCATGAATCAAAGGAAAGCTTCTCCCTTTACATGGGACTTGATTAAAGGTAGTGGCAGTACAGATGTTCCAGTGGCAGGGAAAGTACCCAACGACAGGAAGCGAAGGAATCCACACCATAAATAACGGCTACACTAGATTCAGTGCTTTCTCTGGTGTAAAGTGATACCCTTGATAACTTTTTTGTGTGCAATAAATAAAAGGCTTTGTCTTGATTATTCTCTCTTCCAGCAAAACAGTGGTGAGAACCCATAGCAGTCGCCTTCACTGTATCGTAAGCTGTACATAGGCTCTATAGGCTATGGATCTGGCATAGACGAAGGGTTTATCTGGCATCCTAAATTTAATTGCTGTGTTAGTGAAATAGCTGTTACCACCACAGCTTGATTTATTGTTGTGCTTGAACCCACTCTGACCTAATGTGTATTTTCCAAGGGGTAAGACTAAATATTAAGCGCACATGACCATAGATTCAGTTTTAGCTTTTGCAACTTTTTAGTACATTCGCATATAATTTGGTATGCATATATTTACACATAAGCCAAATTTGAGTATCAAAGAAGAAAGTGCTATATTTTCAGGTGTGTAGAGGGTTTTGCACTATCAACCAGTTGATTCTTTTTTTACTGGTGACTGTGTGAAGGAATAGCACAGCCAAACTTGGTCTAGCCATGTTTTGCAATCCTGGGTGTCATGGTTGGTAAGCTGAATTTTTTTTTTTGTTTTTTTTTTTGTTTTTTTAATGTCACACATGACACGGGCTTGAGAAATCAGTTGCTGTCCCACGTATGGGAATGCTTGAGCTGACCACTGGTTTTGATGTATTTGTTCCTTGGCTTGGCACTGTTTGAGTGCACTTTTTGCTACTTCTACGTTTTTTTCCCCCTGTCCCTCTCTCCTTTCATATTTGAACAATGGCTAGAACTGCAATTGATGTCTGCATTTTTGTGTGCTTAATGTTAATCTGTGCTGAGAGACAGAACATGGAAATGTTTCAGTAGAACTCAATGTAACATTTACAAGTAATCTTTTTATAAATTAAATAAAAATCAGCAATATTCATTGTTGTTCTGGGGGTCTGTATGCTCTGCATTATTTTGTTAAAATATTTGTGTAGTGTTTTTTTTTTTTAATTGGGTGCCCATATTTCTGTAAATCACTCTGACTTACCTATGAATGACATTTCCCAACCTAAAATGATACTCAATTAAAGATGCATGTTCAGTTGGCTTCTTTTGTTCAGAGCCAGAGCCTTTCCCTGTAGCCCACAGCATCCAGGCAGGTTTTGGAATCAAACATGAGTGGATTAGATTATTAAATCTCACATTCCTTTAAGGGGCTCTGTTGCTATTTAACAGCAGTATCAACAGGGGGTTGTCTGGGACTGAGAGTCCTGTGGGTTAGTTGCACTGGGCCTGGACAGCCAGACCTTGTAGTCAAGCAGCTGGCAAGATGTTTTCCATCACATCTGGGGAGAGCTAGGGTTAAATTCCACGGCTTGGGGAGAGCTGCCGGCAACAGGTCTCCTGGGAGCGGCCCTCAGATTGAGCACAGAGTGGTAAAAATAGCACACCATTTTGAGCTGCCCAGTACCCGGTTCCCACCACTCTGCAGGCTGGGAAAGGAAGGAGGAGTCCCAGCCTTCCCGTGGATATTCACCCCACAGTGGGAGCGCAAGGGAATTGTACTTAACACAGTCCTATCTGCTTCAAGGTCTGTAGTATTCACACAGAGATGCAGATCAAACCAGGACAAAAGCAAGGGTGGTTCCCAAAGCTGATTCAAGGTTCATCTTGTTGTGGCAGGTGATCCACAGAAAATTAAAGTAAACAGTAATTTAACTACCAAATTATAACAAACAATAAAAACTATGGCTGCTACTTGGAATGTACAATTGAGTGCTCACGTCCCTGTCACCTCACAGTGTGGGGAAACATTGGATGGCTATTTCTGGAATTAAGTAGTCTTTGCTGCCATCCAATGGATTTCAGATGGCATTACAATTAATGAGGATCTGACGTTAAAAGAGGCTACCCAGCAAAAAAAATCTGTCCTTAGTCATGCTTTTTACTGATTTATAAAGCTTTCATAAGTAAATGATCACATTAGGAAGCAGAGTTATTTACAAAATATGCCTCATTTAAAGTTAGTAAAATTGTATACTTATGACTGTATAAGGCTCTATATACTGTAAACTAGTTACATTGGATTTTTTCCTATTTGCATTTCTGCAAAAGTTGACCATAAGGATCTGTAGAAGGGGCACCTTCTGCAGAGAATCATCTCAGTGAAACTTGTTTTTAAAAAACAGCTTTTTTTCATATGGTAGAGTAGTTTACTGTAAAAGCAGCATTCATACAAACATGGTCTACAAATCGCAGTACGGTGGTATATACAGAGCTGTATTGATTTTGCAATAATGTTACTAGTCAAAACTTTATACAAATGTTTAGCTCTGAAAGAAACACTGTTTATGCTTAAATTCAAAAATCTATGCGTCAGTTGCAATTGCCGTGCAGAAACTCTCATACTGTGGAGTGACCAGGCAGATGGAGAGCCAGTAAACAACTGGAAGACTTGACGAACTCTCCTATGGGTATTTCACATCCTGCTCAAAATCCTATTCGCTGCGGTGGACTCTAGTGCTGCTGGGAATAAAGGCAATGAATAAAAAAATAGATGTATTGCAAGTATGAAATCTGCTTCACAAAATGATACTGCTTACTGCCCAGGCTGTTACACCAGCATATGTTTGGAGGCCCATTAACATTCTGCTTCTACAGCACTGCATAATGTGTGCACGGAGGAAAATGTAGCACAAAAAATAACACATCACCTAAAGCTTGCAAAAGCGCACTGCACTGTCTGATTTTTCAACACCTCCTCATTCTGTTGGCAGTGTTTTGACACTCAAACATTTTACACATGTGCCATACACAGATGTGTGAGGCCTCCAGTTTGTGCTTAATAAAAACATCCTTGTCCAATAGTTGGTGGAGAAAGTGGGCATTGGTCAGTCCCAGCCTCCCTCTCAGAAATACATAATGTAATAATAATATAGTGTGACTGTTTAAGTCAGTGGGCCTGATTTTGGTGTCATTTAAGGTGACTTATTGTAATTACAATTTTTGGAAAGGTGGACAGCTCTTGAAAACATCTTTGTGCTGAGTTGTAGCCCTGTGACTGTAAGTAATAACCCTCCACAGGAACCTAATTGTATTGGTATTGCACTGGTGTGCATCATTATTTAAGTGCACTTTCTGTCTTCCTTCAAATAAAAGCGAGGACTGTATTAATTGTGATATGTATTAAAATAACTCAGATGGAAAACTTGTGCACAAACTTCACACAGGGTGACATATAAGCTACGGTATAAAAATAAAGAAAGAAAAGAAAAAAAGTGAAAAGAGAGAAAGAGAGAAAAGAAAAAAACAAAGAAATGTCAACGCATGACTAAAATCACTGAACACAGTCACAACAGAGTAGAAAGAATATGCAGTGGCTACATGTCCCTGACTGTTAAAAAGTCATCGCCTGGGGATGCTGTCTGCTGGTCTGAAAAGTGGGGTGCACCTTGATCTGACAATAGAACCTACCTGATGGTAGCAGCCAAGATAAACAGTGGCCTGAAAGAACTTTGGCTCTGATAATGGCTTATGCTCTTTCCCTGCACCTTTATATTGTGGATCTCTTTCAAGTGCTATGTATTGTTTTGAGGCCATCTTAACAATTTTATAAAGTTGCCTCAGGTCAGTCACAGGTTACCAAACCTCCACCAGAAACACTTTACACTGGGCACATATTTGTAGTCTGCAATGTGGTTGCTTCTTATTTTTTTCCTTCAAAATAAGAAGTCATGTCTTAGGTTTTGCACACAGTCTGTTCATTCAATAATACAAACAGCAAAAATCATACTTTTTACCTTTAATTCATATTTCAAATGATCTTGAAATCGATGAGATTTCCTTTGTCACATTTTCAGGCTGAGGACTGTGGAGTTTTAGCACTGTCTTGACATAACTGAGAGTGACCCCCAGTGGAATTTAATGTATGTGTGGTTATGCAGAACAGGCACTAGAGGCAGTCAAATCCAACTTGTGGGCCCATAAATAACTATCATTAAAGAAGCTCTTTTTCAAAGTTAGTGTGAAAGGAGGGAACACTCAGTCCTGGAAGCTAATGAATCTGTTAAGATCTTGCATTTGTCCACATCATTTAGCGTTTAATATTTATGTAAAACCTTCTCAAGGAATGAATGGATAAATGATGCATATATTAAATATATTATTTACTTACTCTCAGTGTTTAATGCATTAACATTGTATACATTGCTATTTGCTCTGTAAGGTCACTAAGGAGAGCCAAATGAACCAAATTAACATTACACCCAGTAGGGTACCGTTTTATGCTCCTGGACAATTCCTGTGGGCTTTTTGAAGTCCTGAATTTACTGCCGTCTATAAATCAATAAGAACAAAGTTCAGTGTGAACTAATGAATCACTAAATTCAACAGGCAACACGCCTCCCACCTTTCTCCTTCTCCCTCTCTTCCTTACCTTCTACTATTAATTTAATGTTGCATATTATTAGAGATAAAATCTTCATAAGTAAGCACCTTTGTACATAAAGTAAAATAGCATTTGATCCTTTATTGTTGTAGCAGTAAAAGCATATTGTCTGTTTCATGTCACATCAGAGCATTTCTCTCCCTTTCTCTCCAGAGCATTTCTCTCTACCTGTAATACATCATTTGTTGATCATGTTAAAAAAAATTAACAGAAGTTTTGGTTTTTGCAAAATGACAAACATGCCCTACGTGTGTTGAAGGTTAGTTAGCCATATTGATTGTATTGAGCTGTCACAGCATCAAGGCTGATTTTATTATTGAGTGAAGGAGTTTAGGATGTAGATGTCAACACAGTGGTTACCAGTCTGCTGATTTACTGCCATAAATCTATGCTGTGGTTTAAATGAAAACAGCCCTAAAGAAAGGAAACACTCTTTTACCTTCCATGTAGGAGCAATAAGGTTAATGTCTAGTTTTGAAGGTCATTCTTTTTATGTCCTTTATACCCTGTCATTTTTGAAACAACTTAAGCTTGATATTCAGGTGAACATCCTGCAGATCATTTTACTCAATGGCCAATTAGCAGTGTTATGATTGTATGTGTGTTTTTGTCAGAACAATGATAAAACTGTAACTTATGTGAAGGTACTGACGCTAATGCAAAGACTAGAAATATTCCCAGAGAACAACACAGAAAGTGAGGCAGAAGACAAAGACATGGGGGAGCGGGGGACACTTACAGACAGCGACACACACACACAGAGTATTGCTTTACAGCCACTGGCAGTGTGTCAGGCAGTCTGGAGGCAGGGACAGGGGCTGGAAGAGGTCTGATTAATGAGTGTTACTGGGTGGCTGAGAGTTTGTGTCCCTACTCACCCTCGTGTCAGCAGCACATTCAATGGCTTCATCAGTTTGTAGCAATTATCACATCAATAGGTAAGAATGGAGGGAGGAGGCGAGTCAAGTATTGAGGGGAAAGATAGGCTTCTGCTGCACCATCTGTGGATAGCTGAACATGGATGAAGCAAGTCACTTTATTCATCTACTTTATCTGCATCAAAAATGAAAGTAGAACTACGTAGAATGTCCCAACACATCATGCAGACATAGAATTTTGTATTTTACGGTTACTAAGGGATATTTTAATTGTTTCTGTTCCCTTTTTTGTACCAAAATGTTAAAGTGTTTAAAATGTTAAATTGTTTCAGTTTCAGTGGTCACACCCAGCAACAAAACTCACATAGTACCACAGGCTTTACTCATTTTCCTCTGTTTTGTGCTATAGGGACAATTGCGTTGCTAAATTTGAGCATGTAAAGTACAAAATCATCACTATGTGCTCATTTTTCAGTATCTGAGCGAGTGTGTCCTTTCTCTCTGCATGTACGTGTGAAGACAAGCAGCTGTGAACCTGATATGGATAAACAAATAGCTGCACACACATCATTAGGTGCTCATTTACAGACATTTGCAGAAGGCAGGCAGTGCAGTAACTGAACAGGCATGTGTGTGAGAGCGCTTATATCACATGCTTGTTGTAAGACCTGTGAATTTGGAAAATGTGGAACATAATGTCAATTATTCCCCCTAGCACCAGCTTCAATTTGCCATACTGCTTTTCCCTCCCTCACCATTATTGCGTCTAGTTGTAGCAAGACCGTCCTAGAAAAAACATGTATGTATGGTGTTTGTACCAGCAAGTTATTATGTATGTGTTTAAGTTAGGAGACCTTAAGAATTATGTCAAGAGAAAAGGAGGAAGTTAGGTGATATATGGCACGACAGTGTCTCTGTTGGATCATTCACACCACGGTCTCAAAATGTATTGCAATCAAACTCTCTATGCAGCCAAAAAAGCATTTTCTCCAAACACTGCAATGACAAAACATATGTGGGTAAAACTATTGACAAGATACCTTAAACTGTTCAAACTGTCACTATACAAGCAATATCCCGGATGGGAGCAAAGAAAAAAGCAAAGGCAGGGTAGAACTAGAGGCAGAAGGTGGACCAATACAATAACAAGAGAAGGTGTAAAATAAGGGCACAAGGGCATCAATTAGGGAAATGAAATCTCATCTTCTCCATGGGACAACATACATCACCAGTGACAGCCCCTCCTCCAAACCTGTCAGCCCTGGCTCTGTCAAAATGACCAATTAAAGCAAAGCTAATTCCACTCTTAACCCACCCTTAGCCTCTTTCCCAGTAACATGTTATTCTCCTGTAAACAAGGACACAAGCACTAGCATTTGTCACACAGCATTACAAAGGTTTATTTGTGTATAGATTTCTTTTATGTAATGGCATGGTTCTTAATACTGCTTACTACTCAAAACATATAAAGCAGGGAATGTTCCTATTTTCCTTGTGAATGTATTTCATATTTTGTCTCTAATTATCCCACTACCACCACTGAACTTTATGTCTGGCACTTTATTAGACAGAACGGCCCTGTAACCTGGTCTCATGCACAGAATTTTGCTGTTGTCTTTTAGCTGTTTCTATGGTAATCCATTTTTATTTACATGGTTACAGTGCAATTATTCAAATCTACAGAAACAGCAAGAACCAATGCCACAGTTGACACCATGTGTGTACAATGCAAAATAAATAAATAAATAAATAAAATTCATTGGAAAACATGTCGTTGTCGCTACAGCACCTCTGTATACAAATTGCTTTTAAACTATAGTGGAGGTCATTGAAATCTATGTTTTTCAAAGGGAATAAAGCCATATCCCTATATGCAGCTACTGTATGAAATGACTTTAGAAACCAGCAGCCTACACACATTACCCAAATTGCAACCATTATGCAACCACCAACTCTTTTTATTTAATCTTCCTCACCTGAGGAACATGTTTCATCTAAATTTGTCAGGTGCTGAGGGTTGGAGGAAGGGATAAATGAAAAACATGAGCGTGGTGGTGATATGCCAGTGAATTATGTCTCCTTATGTGAAGTATAATCCAGGTGTCATACCACAGGTACCTAAATTACATCCTATATGAACTGTAAGGCAGAATGTCAGCTGGTTTGTCCAAGTAATGATAAATGTATACATCCCTCCAATTTTAAATATGAATGACCAAATCCTATCTTCAAGAGTTTGGCAAAAGAAGGCTGGTTATACAGTAGGAAATGTTACAGGAACAAGAAGTCATTTTCTCTCAAATGTAATGGATAAGAAGTGATTTTAAAACAATTATTTTAAAGTATTTATTCATTATTTAGTAGAGATCTCAGAGGTGTGAGAGACATGATGGTAGCAATGCATTATTCTAGCATTGTAGTTATTATAGCATTGTTGTATTTGAGCTTAGAAATAGTTTATCTTACAATATAGCTACTTTAGATGACATAGCCCTGGCCTCCAGCACTAATGTGAAAAGCCTTGGAGTTATTTTTGACCAGCACATGTCCTTTAACTCACACATAAAACAAATCTCTAGAACTGACTTCTTTCACCTGTGCAACATTGCCAAAATTAGGAACATCCTGTCTCAAAATGATGCAGAAAAACTAGTCCATGCATTTGTTACCTCAAGGCTAGATTACTGTAACTCATTACTATCTGGATGTCCCAGTATCTCCATAAAAAGCAGCTGCAGCCAGAGTCCTGACAGGAACTAGCAAGAGAGATCATATTTCTCCTATATTAGCTTCTCTTCATTGGCTCCCTGTAAAATCCAGAATAGAATTTAAAATCCTTCTCCTCACATACAAATCCCTTCATGATCAAGCTCCTTCATACCTTAAAGACCTCATAGTAGAATGGGAGGCAGAGCCTTTAGCTATCAAGCACCCCTCCCGTGGAACCAGCTCCCAGTCTGGGTTGAGGAGGTAGACACGCTGTACTTTTAAGGATAGACTTACAACACTCCTTTTTGAGAAAGCTTACAGCTAGGCCCATAGCAACAAGTTATGCTGCTATAGGTCTGAGTTTATTTCTTGTTTATTGTTGATGTTTTTTTCTCTCTCCTATATCCACTCATCCCAAACCATCGAGACAGATAGCCGCCCAAACTGAGCCCAGTTCTGCTGGAGGTTTCTTCTCTTCTGTCTGTTCTGCCACACTGGGAGAAGAAAGTGAGCAGGTCCTCAAGCTCTAATTAGACCTGGAATCAGATGATACTGTATCCATCCCTGGTTCCCTTTAATAAATATTTATCTGATGGGGACCAGCATCTAGTCCCCAGGAGGAATCCCAAGTCCACATAATGTGTAAGGACGTTTTGGTTCCTACAATGTGAGTAATACACAGATGTATGCACACACACACACACACACATCTATGAAGCTGATTAAAGCCTATAGCTATGGATTGGTGGGAGTGCCCTCAGACCACAAGGCTAATTGAACTGTCTCAGTCCTGAGAGGTGTGGAGAGAATGATGAGGACTAGATCAAATAAGCAGGAATAATAGTCATAGAAAGATAATATACAAAGAAATAAGAGAAGGAAAAGCTGATGAAGAAAGGTGTTCACTCAGCCTGTACTTAGTCAGATATCTATACAGTGTTATACAGTTATACAGTTCAAAAACAGAGGTACAGGGGAAAATTCTTCATATAGCAATGCTGACTGGTTAGATGACCTTTGTGGTCAAGGTTGAAAAACCTCATGAACTATTTTCACAGCTTGGAATATGTAACAGTTTTATGTGATTGCAGTTTACAGTTAGTGATCTTGGAAAAGCCTCAATTTCAGAAGTAGACAACCGAAGAAATTCCACTCTGACTTCTCTCCAGACTCCTCCAGGACACATGAAAATGCAAGGCTTAGTCTTTTTTTTTCCATGAGAGAACACTAAGAAAAGGATCATAGCAATTCTCATGGCTCATTCAGCTATAACTTAGCTTAACAGTTATACTGACTAATGTTACAGATTTCAGGAAAATAAAAAGAATCCCCCCCCCAGACAAAATGAAACTGATTTGTCACACAGAAATATGGCCACCATGGCGTCACTTTTTAGCCACACCAATATTAATTCTGGTTTTAGTTCTTGTAGCATCCAACTTCGTTTTAGTTCTAGCTTCCTCGGATACAGCTGTTCTGTTTGTGAGTAAAAGCTGCTGTTGGTGAATAATCAAGATGAATTACACCAACATCCACACTATGGCCATCAATGGCTGAATGTAATGAAACAATCTGTGTCTTCAAGCCTCTTCAAACATTTGGATTGCTACTCATATAAGATTGACTCTTGACCAAATATGGCACATGCCAATGCTTACAGAACTGGTAAATCTATTTCTATGACTGTAGGAGGAATTATTTTCTGTGTCTACTCACAAAAGCACACGCAGGGGATTGAGCATCAGTTCCAGAAGTGAAATAACTCACCAAAAATTACTAGGAGCTAAAAACAAAGAGAAAGCCTGTGTTTTCTGCAAATGAAATGAAATATATAATCAAAGTGGAACATCACTCATTCATTAGTCACCCAAATGTTCTTAAATATGCATCAATTTTTGTAACATTTTTACTAGTTTACAGCTTTTATGTTTTTGTGGTAAAGAAGGAATATTTGAGTAATGCATATTTTGGGAGCCTGACCTTACACAGCAGTCTGGGTGTCCCACAGAGCAACAGATGTTTAACTGCTCTCTGCAGCCACTGCTCTGCCTGCCCATCACTGCCCCTGTCTTTGTGTGTTAACCAGCTCTACGTGTGTCTGTCTCCTCCTCTCATTCACAGAGCTCTGTTTACTACTAATTAGCTCTGTGCCTTCTCTCCTCTCTCTCTCTCCACTTCTACCCTGAAGGGTCATTTCATTGTGCTGCCATCTCACTGTTTACTGTTCAAAGTAATAATCATCCAATCTCAGCCTTCCTCCTCCCACCTTCCCTCCATTCCCTCCTCTGCTCCTCCCTCTTGTCCTACTCATTATGGTCTGATCTCCATTGTGACGGCTATCATTAATCAACTCATTTTGAACAATGTTGGACCTTGCAACCCTGAACACCCATCGCTGCTAAAACAGGAAGTGTTTTATTCCCCTGTGGTCCATTAGGTCCATTAGGCCAACCAGAGCACAACTAGGGCATGACAATGTATAACAGAATAGAAAAGCAGATATCAGACTAGATCCCACAATAGGACACAGACAGCAGGAGAACAACAGGCCTTATTATACTCTATATATGGGGGATTTGGGGAGGATTTTCTTTTTGCTGCTGGGATGCATAGTCATATTTTACTTTAGTAATGCACTAGCTGGTATAATCTGTGTTGTTCACATCTGCCAAGCATTTACATTTGCCAAATGAGCAGAAAAACCCATTTAGAAAACACAGAATATGAACTGAGTAATTAGTACAAGCTGTAATAGCTGTCATGGCTGACAGCATCAACTGAAAGTTAACACCAGAATTACCACTGGATGCTTTGCTTGTGATCTTTAGCCAATAGAGTACAAGGACAGTGGCACCAAGACAGTAAACATGAAAAAAATAGCCGTATGTGTATATTCAGATGGAATCTAAATGATTTTATTGCTTCCAGAATTTGACTGGAATTCTTCAAATGTATGTACTTGTCTAGACATAACAAATAAAATCCATGGGCAGATTTAAAAATCTTATTTTGGCTATTTATATCCATAAAAGTGATCTCTTGTAGTAAATTAGTAAAAATAATTTAGTTTTTTTAAATGCATCCTTCACCCCCATGTTCCTGTGCACCAGGCTGGGATGGTGTCAACCTTTTCACCTCCTAACTATGTTGGGATGACAGACATCGCCCACTGACTTAACCTCTCTTTACATTTGTGTATGAATAGAGGCAACACAAATGGTTCTTTTATGTAGAGAGGACCAGTGGCCTGAGTAGTTGTTCTGTGTCTCCCAGACATGCCCATTTTCACTCTGTGGTCTGTATTGTTGTTCTTGTCTATATATAGGCTAGTATAAGTGTCTGAGCGCCTTTGCACATATCTTACCTATATGTAAGATCCTATCTTTGGCCTTTCTGTGTGGAGTTATACATGTCTGAACGGGTTTTCTCTCACAGTCCAAACACATGCACGTCTAGTTGTGATTTTGATTATAAGATTGACCAAAAATAGTAGTCAATGCAAAATAATACTTGGTTTTTTCCACCTTTGCAAATAAAAAAATATAAATGTTAATGTACCAGTATCTTCTGTTATCACAATTCCACACATGGAGAAACTAAATATAATTGTGATAAGGAATGCATACCCAGCTAAACCTCTGCTAAAAAATAATGTAAGTACCTAGCTAAGCATCACTAATCATATGCTGTAGTGCACTATGTAGTACTACTGTAGTACAGTATATACTGCTAATTATGAATGCAAATTTCTACGTGTTAGGAAGGTTATTGACCACACTGAAAATTTTTACTCTATATCTCAATTTTACTTCTTCCTTACTGCTGTCCAGCCTGGAAGGGCAACTTAAATTTCTTATATTTCCTCCTGACTCAATAAATGTTTATTCCAAGGCCCAGCCTTTCAAGATGAAGGCCTTCAGCTGCTGTTTTACTCAGACATGACAACCTTACTCTTACAGTCATTCCATCCTCACACCTGAGTATATTACAGTACAAACTATCAAGTTATGACTGCTATCAATTTGTGAATAGATAAAAACTATGGGTGTTGGTTATATCAGCACAAAGACTATGTTGTTAAGGGTTGTTAACACAGAAATGTAATGACCCTAAATCACAATTTCTTTATATTACCAAACATAATATCACTCAGTGGTGTGAAATTTCTATCACTGTGTCCTTTATATCTAGAGGACCTTATCTCAAATGGTGTGATATTTGTTCTTGGATATCATTGTCAAGATATACTGTAAAAGCTTGATCAAATTATGTGATGCACTCTTTCTCATATGAGAACATATGAGAAAGTATTCATTTTTTTAAGGCAGGCTTTTGTAACTTTTGTTTGTCCTACATAATACTTGACTGTAACTTGTCTATCAAGGGCGATGTGAAAGAATGACCTCATAAATAACAAATACTGCATGTATTTAGTCATAAATTATGTCATGCAGAACTTGATAGCCATTTATTTGTATTTCAAGCACTTCCTCCTACTGCCAAACTAGCAGAAATGCGATTAAAAATGTATGCTCCATGTGGTGTTACTTCCTTTGTGGATTTGTGGATTTTGTAGCTCAAGTATGACTTTTACAGTTTTAAACAACAAAGTAATGAGAATCTTGCCATGTTATGTGCAATTTTAGTTTAAAAAAAAATCATTATTCTATTTCTCAGTATTTTATAGTTGAATTTAATGAATATATTTTATATATATTTTTTTTTCAAAGTCTAAAAAAATGTTTGCAAAAGTATGACAAAAGAAAAGTGGAATTATGTGTTTAGTCTGACAGTTTTCTGCATCCACATCTTCTAAATATCTTTGCTTTTGATCCTCTGTAGTGTGCATGAGTATGGTCCTCTGTGACTGATGGAAGATGATGTAACTTGTAAATTAGTAACCTTCTGTAAGATGACTTTAAACATAGCATCAGGACATCTTACATATGTACAAATGCAGTAAGAAGCTTTATCAGGATTTATTTCAGTTCATTAGTTCATTAGATTAATCCTTGTCTACAACTGCTGTTCCTGGTACAGTTGTGCCATAAGATGGATTCATTTTATTTCTGTTGAACTAAACTTTGATATCATAGAAATGCAATGCTTGCAAACCTTCATATCATGATATTCAGATAATCATTTACCTTGATGTCACACACACACACACACACACACACACACACACACATGCCTGTACACATATGAACCTAGTGATAATTTAGTTTAAATGTTGGGTAGATCAGCAGGTGTTGGTGTGTTTGTCTTTGAAAAGGAGATCAGTTTGTTTTCCCAGGGCTATGTCTGTCCATTATCAGTCCCGTTTACTGGCAGGAAATCACCACACTGAGGAAGAAGCCTTCTTAGATGCAGTTTTGTGACACACTTCTACACTGAGGTATCTCTCAGGGATGGGTAAGAATCAGAAGATGCCATTTGTTGTTTAGATTCACGCTTTGCTTATATTAATATATAATCTGTACTCTTCTATGTCAATATGTTTTGGAGGAGGGGACTACACTGCATATACCATGGTGAGGAAATAAATGCCACGCAACTACAGGGTCCATTCTTTGTATGTGTGGCTCTGACCTGCAGGGAGAGAAAATGAGTTTGTTTTCTGTCAGTTTACTGCTCATTTAACTGCTCTATGGTGTGGTGATGGACGATAATCATAGCAGCAACCACTGATAAGAACAGCTGAGTTTCTGTCAAGCTTAGCAGTGCCATAAAATTTAATGAAAAGTTAGTTGTAAAATCATGAATTTTGTCATCTTTCTAAGGTGAGATGACAGTAATTAAGGCAATAAAGCTGTAAAGTGTGTTTGTCCATAGGTCTCACATGCTCTTCAGTGTGTAACACATCTGAAGCAAGGATGGAACTGGATTTCAGACTGCCAGACAGACAAGAGAGAAAGAAAAAAAGAACATATTCCATGTGTTCATACATTAAAATAGGAATTAAATTTAGAAATGTTTTTTCCTGTAGTGTAGTTTCACCTGATAGTGATATGACCACAAACTTCTTAAATCTTTGCTGTGTTGAATTATATTACCCTTGAATTTAATATACTTCTGTTACAGTAGTGCATGAATCCCTTTACTTAACCTTTTACAATGAGTATACCCTGCCCCTGTGCTGGGGCGCTCTAGCCAATCACAACAGAGCAGACTTTAAAGCGCAATTGTGTGCGAGTCATTTTTCAATTCACTGTTTGACCTAGTGAGTGTTTTTACGCACATGGCATAAGTGGCGTGGGTCAGAAAGAAGGCATTTCTTCAGGGAAGAGGAATGAGCGGTTTCTGCTGACGTTACAGTCTTAGGCACTGTAGCGTGTACAGAAACAGACACCAATTTAAATTTAATCAGAGGGCTTTTTCCTTAGGTTATCGTTGAAGTTCTGAAAATACGGTGTTAACACGAACTGGAGCAAGTGTTTGACGAATTAACGCCAGCTGTTCACTGGAGATAGCTTTCAACACAATGACTACCACCATGGACAAATCCAAAAACTTTCGCATTGATGCGCTGCTGGCGCACGACGTGGAACAGAGGACGGATGACAACTGTGCGTCCCCCCCGGCCTTATTTTGCAGCAGGAGCCCCGGCGACAGTCCCGTGTCGAACCGCGGTTCTGAGACGCCCTCCCCTCATCCAAACCCAACAAACTCCGTTCCAGACCAACCAGGGGTCCCCTCCAGAACTCCTCTCTTCAACCTATCCCTATCTGGATTCGCTGCTCTGCAGCAAGACGATCTCATAAGAATGCACCCGGGCTCCGTGTACCCTCTGGCGGCCCTCGGAGGTCCGCATTCCGCATCCTTTATTTACCCCGGCTTCACGCAACTGGTCCAGCCGTACCCAGAGCAGCTGAAGGGGCCCATGGCCGGGACTCTCCCGCTGGAGCCCTGGGTCAGAGCCGGGATGATAATACCAGGACTTGGTGACTTTGGAGGTGAGAGGCCCTGTCTCATAATACACTTTAAAATTACCTC
This sequence comes from Mastacembelus armatus, assembly GCF_900324485.2. Taxonomy (NCBI): domain Eukaryota; kingdom Metazoa; phylum Chordata; class Actinopteri; order Synbranchiformes; family Mastacembelidae; genus Mastacembelus; species Mastacembelus armatus. The sequence continues at coordinate 8,140,089 of NC_046653.1, read as the reverse complement.
TAAGATGATAAAAGAACTGAAATGCACGTTTATCCACTCCTCAATGTGGTTTACGGATGAGATAACCTTATTCAAATAATAGGATATTAATCCTTTAAACGTTTTTAGATTTTACTCTGTAATATTACATTATCAGCTTAAAATATAAATTCTCAAATAATCGCATAGCCAGAAGAGTATTATATTAATACTAAGCCTAAATATTAAAATATTCTCTGTAACGTCTTTTTATTTGTCAAGGCCATTTTTCTACTTTTTTATTTTCAGTGAATTAAAAAAACAAAACTTTCAGGAACTTTTAAGCACAAACCTTTAGGAATATTGGAGCTATACACCACGTTGGAACTGAATTAAAAAACCAGTGCTCTCCCACTCCCCTAAAATTTAGGGCCTAGTAACACCTGTGTGTTGGTTTTAGATTTGAAAGGACCGTGACACTGAGAAGCTGTCACTTAAAGATAGCCTAATTTATTTTAATGGTTATAAATAACAGGCAACACTTGCAGTAATGATAACACTTGAAATAGACTTACCACTTAATAAATTAATAACATTTATACAGTTTTCATTAAGGAAATGGACCTCTGTGAAGGTTTATTACCCCACCAGAGCAATATCCTTTCAGCATGACCTCACCTAGGGCAATAAATGTTAAGGGACAGAGAGACATCAAGATATTGGCTATACAGACAGAAATATAGACAGGCAGGTAGGTTCTGTGGCAGCCAGATACCGAAATAAGAGCCACACTGAAATGTTTAGATGTGTCCTTTGAAGATGTATTGTAAAGTATCTGTCAAATTATTTGGCTTTTTTCCTCCTTTCTTTGCTTTTTAGCACTCATTCATTTATGGACACACTCTCATGTTGGGCACACTCTCACAACTCTCATGTTGTGTTTTTAATGAAATAGATGAAATAAATGATAAAATATACTAAATAACTTCATCAGTCTGCTACTGTTTGTCTCTGCCCCACTCTGCATTTCCTGTCTCAGCCCAGGCCCAGGCAGGTTTGTTGGCGAAGTGTCGGAGGCCCAGGACAGCTTTCACCAGTCAGCAGCTGCTGGAATTAGAAAACCAGTTCAAGCTCAACAAGTACCTGTCCAGGCCTAAACGCTTTGAGGTGGCCACTTCACTTATGCTGACTGAGACTCAGGTGAATGATACTGTGTAGTGTATATTGTATTGAATATTATGCTGTACTTTATGTTAATGTGTGAGTATATCTTCTTTAACCCATCCAGCATAGTTTCTGTCAAAATATGTATAGATCAATGCTGCACGGCATTGCAGCAGCACAGCAGACAACCAATCAAGGCCTCTCAGCAGATGGAGAGACATTTTTTGGAAGCTACTAATGCTAGCAAGTACTAACAGTTAATACTTTATGTATTTAACACATCATATTTTATTTACTTTTAGATTATATTGCTAAATTACAAGCAGAAATATGTTAAGATACTGGCTAAACATTATTGTAATGAAAATGCCAAGATTACAAATGTGACATCAATTATCATTGCACACTTAAATGCACATTTTTGTGAAATATCCTCAGTTTTATCATTTACAACTAGAAAGAAGAAAAATACATTGTTCAATTTTATTTGCTTTTTTACATTTTCCGGGTTTTCAGTTTCACAAGGCTTAACATGTTGTATTTTCAAATAAACATAAAAATAAATATTAAGAAAGAACAATAATATAAATCAACCCATGAGATTTACTTATGATAGGCGAGCATAGTGTATAATATACTGCAGCTGCAGTGTAACATTGCTATATTATGCCACGATGTGTCTGTGTAAAGTGGTAAACTACAGTATGTTTTGAAATGAATATAGACATATTGGTTTAGGCATAATAAATATCTCTGCAACAGTCCCAAAATATGTTTAAGCTTGCTCACCATCATACTTGTTTAGGACATGGTAATGCTATCTTGGTGTTTTAAACTATTTATCCCTTTTGTCTTTCATCAGGTTAAGATCTGGTTCCAGAACAGACGTATGAAGTGGAAGAGAAGTCGCAAAACCAAGGAACAAGCAGCCTCGACCACCCCACTGACTGATGTAGAAAGAAATGGGATAGATATACACAGTGCAAAGAACCGGGGTGACTCACACAGCTCAGGTCTGGAGGATGAAGAGGCGCTAGAAGGGGAGGATGAGGACGAAAAAGAAGAGGCACTGAGGGCATATTCTTTAGGTTCTGTAGGCTTTATGGGGCATCCTGTAGGAGGAATAGGTAAATACACCTCTTACTCAGAGAAGGAGCTGGATGAGGGAGGCCCAAGAATGAGAAGCGGGGTTTCCCCATAGTTGTAAAATTGTGCATACATTTACTGTATGATATTTATGTTTAAAAAGACAATACAAAATGCAGTCAGGTGCGCAAACATGGTGGCATGAAGAGGATCATTCAGTTTTCTCAGCCCAACCTATAGTGCTATATCTGTATCCAGAGCTCTCAAATTAGCAAGAAGGAATGTCAACATTTGTACATTGGATTGGATATGAAAAATGATTGCATCAAAGCAGGATAATGCCATATTTATTTACCTTAACATTTAATGGTTCAATGGCCTTTAGACACAACAAATAATTCTGGTTTATAATGGGCATTTTTGTGCATGATTCACATGTGATTTAAAATAAAATGAAAAATGTCATTTGCAATAAACTAATTAATATAGTACACAAAGTAAACTTGTATGAGGTGTAATAGCACTTTTATGGAAGGTAGTCAACAAAGAAGCAGATAAATGAACTGGGAGATCCATGTTGTAAGGAGAGACACTGTTACATTATTTTCAGTGCCACCTTGACTGTTACAAATGCTGGTCAAATATATGACTAATATTGGAAGCATTTCCTATTTTAAAGACTTGGATTCACCTTAACTGAATTTAAGATTTAGAGCACTATAATTGTGTGATATAAATACCACTCAGGTTATTGTAGTACTTTCTGACTATACAGTCATGAAATTTTGTTGTAGAATATCAAAGTGTTTGTTTTGTATTGCATGTATGTTATATTTAATTAAAGCCACACTCATACAAAGAAATGGCTGCACGTATATGGTATTTAAATTAACTGTTGATATAGCATTTTCTCTGTATTTTCCCAGTGCTATTCTCATACTAATCTCATACATGGTGTCAATATCATTTAAAATGATAGAATTTAATATATTTCACTTCAACTTCAACATTAGTGGCTTTGTGGGATAATTTGGATAATTTGGAAAATAAAGTTGCATACATGACTTTGTTTTGAGTCAGAGAAGCAGACTAAAGGCCCAGTGTGTACAATTTGCAATTAATTCATTTTTTTTAGTCTTTGGTAATAACGTATCCCTTGTAGTGGACAACAGGTCTTGCTTTTTCACAACAATGACAGAATAAGCAATTATGTAATAATGATTTTTCAATTTCTATGCACTTCTGACTAGTTTTTCTCACTTTACAAGCATTACAAACTAATATAAAACATACAGCAGGATTACAAAATGTCATAGCCAGTTCACAAAAATCCATCCATCCATCCATTATCTATACCCGCTTATTCCTTAAATTTCGGCCCAAAATCTATCGTAACTTCAAGCACAACTATACATGGTTAGGTTAGATTAGGTTTAGGCCCAAAAAGACACAATCAAATTTAGGATAAAAACTGCATGGATAGGGATAGAAACAAAAGCTGCTGGGTTAAGAGGCACTTTTTAAAAGGTACTTCACAAATCATCAGTATTTGAGGCCTCTGGAATCAGAACAGGTTGAGAACTGCTTTCTCTACTATTCATAATCTATAGACAAGATTAGATCATTGTGTTTTGATTAATCCCCATTGTGTCATTTGCCAACTCAGCAGTTTTGAATAAAGCTAATAGATTTGAAGTTGAAGATTTTTGTGAAGACCTGTCCAGGGTGTACCCCTGTCTTTCACCCAAAGAGAGCTGGGATAAGCTTCAGCAGATCCCCGTGACCCTGGTTAACCAGATAATTAGCTTCAACACAACACCTGGCATCTCATAAGGAAAAGTACCAGCCAGGCATTTTCTGCCTCACAGTTTTTTTGTTTTTGGGATACAAGGCAAGATTTTCTACACAAATTTTCATCCAAATTGTTTCTGCCTCATTTAATGCTCTTTCTACAATAAGGAAAGTGGCTGAAAATGAGAAGAAGCAAGTCCCTTTGTCTCCTACAAAGGATAAAATGTGTATTTTGAAAGCCTCAAAATTAACATAATTTCCTAAACTTGTAACATAATATGGTTAAGAGCTTTAGAAATAAAAACAATATTATTATGAAGAACAAGCATATACTGCCTTTATAAATTTGATAATTTACCTCTCTTACTGCCAGGAAAGGTAGTTGCACCCATTCCTACCACTTTAGAAAGACAAACTGCAAGCCCTGTTGGTAACACCTCAACTTGAGTGACATCACTTGAAAGCCCAGGATGTTCTTTGTGTATGACATTAGGACGCAGACAGACAAACAGCAAGTATAGTGTCTGAAATAAAGGCCACAGTGTCATGTCCCCAAATAGCAGGGGTCACAAACCCTGGTCCTCCAGGCCTGCTGCCCTGCTTGTTTTCCAGATATCCCTGCCCAACTGCTGATTACCTGGATCAAGGGTTGTTCAGCCGGTCAGAAACTGGAAGGGCAGAGATAGTTGGAAAAGCAGCAGGATAGTGGGCCTTGGCGACCAGGGTTGGTGACCCCTGCCATAGAGGACCATAATCAGTGCTGACCTGGTCTCTGTGAGCGCTGCCCAATTCTACCAGTTCACGATTTGCAAATGTCCCTCCTCGGCTGTAGTAGCTAATCACTATGGTGACACAAACAGTTGTCGTTACCATGGAAATGCTGCGGCCTATAAAGGTTTAGCATTAACCCTAAAGCTCATTCCAGGTGGCTGCTGTCAGCGGTGTTTTCACAATATAAACGGAATAAAGAGCAGCCACCTAGTTTGTAGGTTTTTTTGTTTGACGCTTGAACGAAGGTAAGAAAGCGTTAAGTGTGGTAACGTTAGGTATATCAGCCGTGTAGCAACGCTTGCTAGTTGTCAGCTTTCTCAGCCATGTGTTAGCCAGCTAAGAATGATAATTCAACTTAGCGTTAGTTAGGTTAAAATATTTCTGAACACTAACTAGTTAGTTAATATAGAGTTATGTATCGGTAATATGTTCCGCTGCTGTCAGCTGCTTTCAGTACACATAGTTAGTGTCGATATCATAAAATTACAGATCCTCAACAAAACCACGGTAAACACCGGGCTAACAGCAAAAAAACTTTGCTCAGTATTTTAAAATGTCAACGTTAACTAAAGTTTAAATGACTTTTTTCCCCAGCCATGTTAGCTGGAGCTCGGGGTCCAGACCTTCTGGGATCAAAACCTCCATGGACGCGCTCAGCGGCTGCAAATGATATCCAAGTAAATAACTAAAGATTGAGTAGAAACAGCTTGGCATTATTAAAACGACAGGACCCACCTTTATCTCGTAATAGACATGTATTTCACAGAAGCTGTGTGTAAATTGAATGAGTTTATACTAGCTACCTTATGAAGGATGGTCTGTGAGCCAGAGCAGTTTCTTTTTTATTACAAATGTCATTTTCTTTTCTCTCTTCCTTGGTCTGTCTTTCTATGAGAAAAATAAATAGCTGGGATGCTTCAGGTGGGGGTTTTTAGAGAGAATGGACCATATCATGTATGATCATATAGTATTGGTCTGCGTGTATGTCCTAACAACATTGTTCTTTAGTTTGTGTCTATTAGCCTGTATTATAATACTCTTGTCTGTTCCTGCATTAATCATCAGTTGTTCTGACATAATGGCACCTGTGCCATCCATCCATCCATTCCTACTGCTCAGTCCCATAATATGTTTGCATAAAACATAAAGTTTCCATAGATTCAATGTTCCTATAGAATGTGATCATGTTTTCATTGCTACTGCTATATGCTCTATAATAATATTTATACATTAAATGTTAAAATCATCACTTGAAATTATTTATGTGTGTATTGCTCCAAAACCCACATCTTCTGCATTGGTAGGATAAAGGGATTTGCCACAGTCAACAGGGAGGGGAGCATCGGCAGCAAACGTCCAGCAAGAGAAGCTGCTTCTTCGGGTTGGAAACAAAGCCAGAGCTGGTGTGGGAGGACTGGAACCTGGGGAAAGAGTTCACCAAAACATTAGTGTTAAAGAACATTGATAGCAAGCTGCAGAAACTTAACTTGAGGTCTTGCAAACTCACAGAGATACACCTTGGCATACACATAAGCAAACATATTTAGCTATCGTTCATACTAGAAATTTCATGGAAATTTACTGGCTAACACATCCTCGTCTTTACCCACCCACAGGCCTCCAGTGTCCAAGTTTTTCACCACCTCAACTCCCCAGAAAATTGTTATTAGCCCAGGGACTTCTTTCTCCATACCAGTCTCCTTTAGACCACTTCAGAAGGTAACACATAGCAAACAGCACTTAAACTGCCAATATTATGAAAGTGGAATGTGAAGAAACATTTTTAAATTTTTAAATGTGAAGAAACATACTATGGCTTTTGTATCCTTAAACCACAGACCATCATAAACCTTTTACACTGTAAAATGATTTTAATTATTGTAGACAAATAAGTTTGCAGTCTCATCATGACACAGTTGGTTAGATACTGTAAGTCTGAGAATGTGTGAAGAAAATAACACAGCATCAAGTGAAGCAATGAAATAGAAAATTATATACAGTAAACACTCAAAAAGTTGAAAGAATGTTATTCACATAAAAGCATGAGGGATGTTACATGACATACCTAAGATAAGAAAGTTTCATGTCATGTTTGTGTCTATCTAACTGCTTGGGACAGTGTGAGTATGAGGACAGCATTGAATTTCAAGGCAAGGATGGCAGCTTCCAAGTATACCTCCGTGCACTCATTCCCCACCATGCTCTGGAGGTGCCTGACTCTGTTAAGCTTTCCATTTGTGCTGTTCAACACTCGTCACATACTACTTTCCGTCTCAAAAATGCAAGGTACACATGAGGTTTATATGTGTAAGTCCATACATACAGTATGTGTGTTTGGAGACAAGAAATTTATATTTTCTTTATTAGATCATGTGTCTACTCTTTATCAGTCCCTCTCTTCTTTTTCTCTCTCTATCCCATTTTTTGTATACTCCCACAGTAAACTCCATACATCCTTCCAGTGGCTGTGTGCCGCACCATTCCATGTGAGCCCTGAGCAAGGACTGTTGAAGCCCAGCCAGGAGTGTCGCATCACTGTGGCTTTCCAGCCACAAGAGGCACTGGTGTACCAGCAACAGGCGTACTGTTGGTTTGGAGAAGGGGACAAGCTAGAGAACTACTGCACTGTGCTGCTACAGGGACTAGGTACTATAGATAGCAGTTTCAACTGGACAAGATGAGATTAACAGAACCAAAAAGTTTGTTTACATACAAGTGGTTAAATGGATTTTAAAGGCTACTAATCTATTAATCTTACCAACTTTGACAACATAGGTAGACATAGTGATTAACATAGACTGTATGATTACTATCTGAACAATTAATGCTGTGGGCACAATTTGTGATCCAGCAGTAAATGAATGGGCTTGGTTCAGTACCAAAATCATTGACTGCAGCTTACTCTCTATTGATGGCTGATTTGGTTGCATCATGTATGTTAAAATAAACTACACCTATATTTTGTATAGCAAGTATGGATCTTTAAGAATCACAAAATATATTTTTCTTTTAAAATCTCATTTCTTAGTTTGTGAACTCAAACCTGTCTGGCCAGTTATGCTGCCCATTTTACCTACCTCTTCTCTGTCATGATTGTTTAAATATGCAAATCTGAGCAAAAATGTCCAATATTTGAGCTGACGACATGGCTCTGTATTATGGATTCTGCAAAATGGGAAACAGAAACCAATACTTCATCACTTGCCTATTCCTCTAGCCAAATACCCATGTCTTCAGATAAGAAATCCAGTTACCACAGAGCTAAAAGAACAGGAGGGTCCAGTGCTGCACTTTGGTTCTGTGGCAGTTGGCCAGAGTTTGCAGAAACACTTTGAAATCTTCAACCCCTCTTCTGTGAGTAATACACAAAGATACACAAATGCATATGTACACTTTCAATGAACTTCAGTCTCGTCTTCCACCTTCCCCACCTTCAGGTTACTGCATCTTTCTCCCTGTCAAGACTGTCTGATGAGGTGCCCTTGTTTGGGTCAGAGTTCAGTTGTGATGTCACCAGTGGTAAGGTGGAGCCAGGTGAATCACAGTGGGTTGCAGTCAATTATTCTCCAGCTGTAGTGGATACAGTTTCTGTCGAGTACTTACGGCTGACATGTAGAGGGGCACTTAACGACACTGTGCTAAAACTCTCTGGAACCTGTATAGGTAAGGGACCCCCCCCCGCCAGAAGGACACATAGAGACACAATCAAAAAATACATTGTGGTGAAATGTCACAAAGACAGATAAATGTGCACCCTCCAGGCTTATTCTTCAATTCTTTAAATAAAAAAGGAGGATTTTGAACTGAAAATCTAGAATTAGATAGATGTATACTAAAATATTTCTTTCTGTAACTAGGTCCCAAAGTTACCTTGTCCTCCTCTGTTGTGGACTTTGGCTGTGCTGAAGAAGGAGGAGCAGTCATACAGACAGTAGAGCTACTTAATTCTTCACCTGCTGAGGCTTTTTACCAATGGGACCTTGACTGTAATGGGCACAGTGTGTTCCGGATCCAGCCAGCAAGTGGCACTGTACATCCACACAGCAAAACCGCACTGACGGCGGTCTATAGGCCCACACAGCCCATTGCACACCACAGGAGAGTGGCATGTCTCATACTGCACATGGTAGGAACAAGTATGCAGATGTACATGCACTTACAGACACAAACATACAGATGTGGACAAAATTGTTGGTACCCTTCCATTAAAGAAAGAAAAACCTACAATGATCACTGAAATACAGTAATTGAAACTGACAAAAGTAATAACTGAAAATGAATTAATGAAAATCAGACATTGTTTTGGAATTGTGGTTTAATAGAAGAATAAAAAAAAACTAATTAAGCTGGCCTGGACAAAAATGATGGTACCCCTGACTTAATATTTTGTTGCACAACCTTTTGAGGCAATCAGCGCAGTAAAGCCATTTCTATGATATCAACGAGACTTGTGTCGACCTGTCGTTTTGGAGCAGTTTGCTCTTCGAGGGCCATAGAAGGCCACTCAGAATAGTCCAGCTGATGTGACTTGCCAAAAAGCTCCAGTTTTGTCTCATCTGTCCAAAGGACATTCTCCCAGAAGCTTTGTGGCTTGCAATATGCATTTTGGCAAATTCCAGTCTCGCTTTTTTTAAGATTTGCTTTCAACAGTGGAGTCCTCCTCGGTCATCTTCCATTAAGTCCACTTTGCCTCAAACAGCGATGGATGGTGCTATCTGACACCGATGTACCTTGACCTTGGAGTTCACCTCTAATCTCTGTGGAAGTTGTTCTGGGCTCTTTGATTACCATTTGTATTATCCGTCTCTTTAATTTGTCACCAATTTTCCTCTTGTGGCCACGTTCAGGGAGGTTGGCTACAGTCCGGTGGGCCTTAAACTTCTGAATGATATGTCCACATGTAGTCACAGGAACATCAATCTGCTTGGACATGGTCTTATGGCCTTTACCTTTAACATGCTTGTCTATAATTTTCTTTCTAATCTCCCAAGACAACACTTTCCTTAATTCTGAAATGGCTACATGACCCAAAGGCAGGACAACAGTTTTTATTGAGAACACAAATGCAGAGGGAGAACTAAACTGAGAGCAGAGTGACGGCGAGAATCACAGGGGAAAACACAGACGAACCAACACTAAACAAAGGAATGAGGCAGGTATATATAGAGACACGAAGAGAGGGAGACAAGGCAGATCAAGGACAGGTGAAACTAATCAAGGTGATTAACACAAAGCTACTAAGGACTACAAGAGGAGAAACAGGGACCAAATACAGAATAAAATCCTTAGTAGGAAGTCCGGGTGAGGATCATGACACTTTCTGTGGTCCATGTTCAGTGTGGTTCACACCATGATACCAAACAGCACATTGATGACTTTTCACCCTTTAACTAGCCAGACTGACTGATTACAAATTTGAAGACACCTGTGATACTAATTACAGGACACACTTTATTTTAACATGACCCTATGGTCGAATTATTTTCACACTTTTCTAGGGGTACCATCATTTTTGTCCAGGCCAGTTTCTTTAGTTTTTTTTTTTTAATTCTTCTGTTGACCCACAATTTAAAAGTAATGTCTGATTTTCATTAGTACATTTTCAGTCAATTTTTATTTATTATTTCTTCTGTCAGTTTCAAGTTATTTCATTGAACCATTGTGGGTTCTTTTAATGGAAGGGTACCAACAATTTTGTCCATGTGTGTAAGTCAGAGGACCTACCGACCCATCTAATCTCTCTTTTAGGACCCTCTGTTTCTTGACATGATTGGCACCTGTCACTCAGAGCTTGAGAAACCAGCAATACTGAGACCTGAACACTTGATTTTGTACAAGCTTAACTGGTACCGTAGTCAGCACCCACTAGACACGCTCAGTGTCATGCAGCAAGAACATAATGTGCACTTGGATCAGCAAAGGATACACTCTGTCCTAGAGGAGGTAATGTGCCACAGAAATATGTGTCTGTAATCTGAGGGAGAGGTTGTCTACATGTTTACGTGAGTCTGACTTTCCCAATGTCATATTTCTAGCAGTCAAACCAAAAGATCAGACAGCCACAAACCCCCATGGAAGAATTTTACCATTCCTACTTGGGGTGCATGGATCCTCTCTCTTCCTCATCATCTTTTCCATCTCCACATGTATCTGTGGTGCCCAGTGAGCTGCTGTTTAATCACAAAATGTCTTCCTCCATGTCTACTTCATCAACTTCCTCTCAGTTCATCTGCCTCACCAACCACACCAGAGGGAAACTCAGGTACCACGGCCTGCCTTTCATTGCGCTCTCTCATTATTGAACTAACAACATACATTCTTTTCCTAGAAGAAATATTGCTTGACTGTGTGCTGTGTTGTTTTTCCTGCCCAAAATGGCATCTATTACATATGATTTTCTTCCAGGCTGGTGTGGACTGTTGCCCAAGATTCTTCATTTACTGTCTCCCCCACATCCTGTGATCTAGCTCCATTAAAGACCACTTCATTCAGAGTGATGTATGACCCCAAGCAGCTCAATAGTGTACATGGAGCACAGCTTGAGTGCTTTGCATACTACAAGGTAAAATTTTTAGATAAACTGTAGTAACTGATGCATTATATTAAGTTAGGGTAATTTTCTTGTTTGAGTTAATATGCCAAAAGAGTGTAATTTATTTGTCTCCCTGAGTACAACTTGAAAATCTCAACAGTTTTGATACAACATAATTTGGATTTTTCTCTACCCTCGTTACCTCTTTGGATGCTGCAGGATAGTCATCACATAGGTGAGCAACTGCTCTGCGTGCCCTGGTGTGTGACTGTCAGAGTCACTGGCCACTCCTTTCAGCCAGGCAAAGAGCACTTCATCCCATGCTGCTCCCTGATGCCTCCTCGAGTGGTGAGACACAAGCACAAAAAAGAACACAAACTTTACATTATTATCTCTCTCTCTCTCCCTCTCTTTTATTCTATGTGTATACCCATCTCCTGTATTCTGTTATGTTTAGTTTTATGATTCTCTCAACAACCAGAAATAAATTCAAGTGGCATTTAAAAAGTATCTTTTTTTGAGGACCTTGTGTAACTAAAACATTCCTCTGAAACCAGTAAAACTGATCTTTACGACACTGCTATACATTAAGAGAGAATTCTCTGCTAATGATAACATTTTCTCCTTTCTAGGTATTTCCAGCCCTGAGTGTGCTTTCCTATCAGACAGTGCTTCTCCAGAATGATGGTGACCTGCCCCTCACTTTCTTTCTGGACCACAGCTCAAACCCAATCCTTGCAGAATCAGTGTGTGTAATTCCAAATAGTGGTCTGATCCAGCCTGGTGCTCACCAAATCCTCAGTCTCAGAACAACTCCTACAGAAGACAGTCCCAAGCATGGGTTCAGGTTACAGCTGCAACTCAATGCAGCTAAACACACAAAGGTAATACATTTAGAATGCAGACACACAAACACAAACGATAACACTGAGCCATACTGTTTTTGAAGGTTTTTTTTAATCTATTTTTGTCTTCTTTAGGAATTGACAATTGTGAGTGTGGTGGAAAAACTGCGTGTTTCTCTGGACGGAGACAGCAGTTTATATTTCCAGCCAACAGCTGTAGGCTCACAAACACAATGCTCCCACAACATCAGGAATCTCAGCCATGTACCTCTACGGTTGGTTGGCTGATTTGTTATCCTAGTGTTGTTATTCTGGTCCTGTATTTCTGACACTTCCAGTGTATTGTTTGTAGTCAGGATCTATTGCTGCACCATTTATCTTGCCTGCAGCTGGCCTTCTGTGATTATCCCTTATGATAGGTTCCAATGGTGCATTCCAGAGTCAGACCTGGAGATTATCTTTGTTGATCCAGATGCTGGTGAACTGCATCCCAATGAGAGCTCAGTAGGAGATTGAGAGAATCACACACATTTATGAAGTCAACAACTTTGCAATTTGTTAATAAAAAACAGAGCAGTTGACTTTATTTGCTTTTGTCACAGATGCAGACATGGTCCTTCAGGCCGCTGGCAGAGAAAACATACACAGTCAACCCTACTCTCACCTTCTGGCCAATCCAGACAGATGGAAGTAACAGGTCACACATTAGTCTTAAAGTGGTGGGAATGGGCTCCAAAGTTTTCATAAAGGTGGGAGTGTCTTTTTTGGTTGTGTGATTTTATGTGTGTGTATGTATATTAATTTGCACATACAGTGTAATCACATAGCAATTGTGCATGGTTGCCCCCCCCAGGCACTGAAAGCAGTTGTGGATGTTGGGGAGACTCTGGTTGGAAGTTACCGGTCAGTTGAAATTCCTCTGGTGAACAGCAGTCCCTGTCCCGTGTCTTTCTGCCTCTCTGTACAGCAGATACTTCTGGAGGAGGACCTTATTTATGACCCTGAGACTGAGCCAAGTGGTATTGTCTTTTCTTGCATTCTTTGTTTCATTTTATATGTGCATCTATGTTCTCTCTATATAAGAGAAGGCCCTTAGTGATTTTAGCATGTATGTAAGGCAAATAAGAGTCATCACTGTTACACCCTGTTAATTTCTGATTATAACTAAGATAAATTTACTGGTACTGTAGATAACCAGTGTTGTGGACTAAATCCTGTTGGGCCCTTATAGGATTACAACTGGACTGTGAGAAGGGAACCATCCCCTCACACTGTACAATGCTCCTCAGATCTACTGTTAAACCACAGAGGCAAGCCCAGTACTTGTGGACCATCAGCTACCAAACACTGAATGCCATTGGTAAATAAGCAGACACACACCCAAACTCTTCCAACCGGAATATATTCTGCTTTCTATTATTTTCTGCCTTTTCTACTTCATGTGATCTCTCTTTTTATATTATAGGGGTTGTGTCATCCCCTCTTCAGGCAGTGTGTGAAGTACGAGCTAAGGGTGTGTTCCCCACACTACAGGTGATTGATGTGTGCAGTGGTGATAGTGGTGGTGGCAGACTCAGCAAGGTGCATCTTTGGAAACTCTTCTCATTGGACAACCTCAACAAGCACCTGCTGTGCAACCCCTCATCTGCAGAACTCACTTATAGAACCCCCACCAGGCACAGGTTAGGGACAGAAATTTCACAATATTCTAGTATTATAAATATTATAAAAGACAAACATTTCATAATATAAGTGGAATAGACATTTTGTATTTACCTTTTCGGGATATATGGTATGTGCATGACATTGTTTTCACTTCCTGTCTCTAGTCTGCGCAGTTGTCCCTCCATTTTCACAAAAACAATGTTGGATTTCAACTTTAGTGCCGCACCTTTAAATTCAGACCCCTCAACCTTTGTGCTGATATTTCACAATCCTGGCTACATCCCTGTAGACTGGTCAGTAAAATAACAGATTGCAGATAATAGACTGAAATATGCAATTTTAACAGACTTTCTGCAAATCTTTGGTCCACTCACTTCTGATCTACTCCTGTTTGGTCTTCAATATTAGGGCATTTTTGTTTCCAGAGGACCAACAGATAGAGCTGGAGTACTGGGCAGACACAGGAGAGTTCAGAAACAATGACCTGAACCACATGAAGGTCAGACATGTCATATTCTTATCTAAACATATGGAGGAATTTTATGAATATTAAATGTTAAAACTTGCTGAAAGTCAGATATGTATATAGAGAATCACAAAGTACAGATATCACCAACAGGTTCAAGACAACCATCTCTTCAGTGTTTCTCCTCGTTCTGGAACTTTGCAGCGAGGCCAGCAGAGGGCAGTACACTTCAGCTACAGGTCAAACACTGCAGAACCGTAAACAGCTCAGACTGGTGATCAAGTTGGAGAATGTTGGCAATAGCAATTAAGCTTTACTGGATTTATTGAATTGTTCATTATGAGTGTCAATGATGACAAATTACGCAGCTCTTCTAAGCATCAGATTGCACTAATAACATGATCCCAGAATAAACTACATTTTTTTCCCTGACAGTCATGACTTTGCTGGGACAGATCGGTTTCCTGTCGTGTTCAAACTGTCCTATGGCAGAGAGATCTTGGTGAGGCAGAAATAAGATAAGAAATCCAGATAAGTTTACATAAGGTTTATATTTAGTCACAATATAAACATACCAACAGGAAATTTGTTAGACAACGTTAGAGTGATGTGTGATATAAAAATGATATAAAAAAGGTCATTCTCTAACCTCTATGCCGCACAGGTCCCATTCCAGTACTCATATATCTGTCACATCTATCATGTAGAGATGAAGAAAAGTAGTAACTTAGTATATCACTAAGAATGGTGACTCTTCATAGTCGTAAAATCTTCAGTTAACTTCATGTTCTTGTGATGTGTTTCTGAGCATAGCTCAATTTCCAGGGAGTGACGGTGGAGAGAGACAGACCATATCTCCATTTTGCTTCCAATCGACATGTCTTCACCTCTGTGACTATCGGGGAATGCAGTCCTCCGAGGCAGGCATGTGTTTCATTTCTGGAACATTTAGTCAGTATTAAAGGTGTGCGGATCAATCCCAATATTGATAGTATCAATACCAATGTTGGTATCAGTATAGATTGATACTAAAGTGATGGGATCGATACTTTACTTTCAGTTCATTACAATAATTAAAAAAAAACCCTTCTAATTAAGTCCTGTCCTGGAGTTTAACATGCACATTATAAAATAATTATTACCATTTAGTGGTCATGAATAATAATGATGATACTGGTGATGTGTTCACTGAATAAATCTTGACACAGCACTGATCTCCCCTACATCTCCCCATGAACGTAAATAAGCCTGTAAAAAGTATTGGTATTGGTATCAGCGATATTAGTGCTATATTTACTTGGTATTGGATCAATACCAAATTTTGCACACCTCTAGTCTATATGAGTGGCATCTTTACTGTGAGATGAACTATGAATCTAATTAAGATATTAAAGTATTTCATCTATTAACTCATATTCAGTAGAACTGAATAGGTTTCTCCAGCTACATAATTTGAATCCTAATTTCATTTTATTGCTTGTCATATTGTTTGTAATTTCCTTTATTAAAAATACTTTATACTGTAAACATTCTGTAAATGTCTGGACAAAATCAGGGTGATTCAGCATTTGCATGTCTTTGTTCGCCCTCAGATGTATGAATTACACAATGCTGGTGCAGTGCCAGTCCATTATGAAGTGGACACAGCAATGTTGTCACAGCTTCAGGTGGACAACTTTAACCATCCACTGCTGTGCTGCCTCAATCCAAAGGGAGAGGTCCGACCTGGGAAGACGGCCATGATGGAATGGCTCTTTTCTCCACTGGAGGCTAAGATGTACTATGTATGGATTAAACCATACTCTGCCTACTTTCCACTGTTTTCTTATAATTGCCATTTCCAAATCGTTATACTCTGTACACTCTCACTAATTTTGTTCAGCTTTTCCTGTAGATACCATGTTTTAGCAAGTGTTTTCTTTTGTGATATTTTTATATATAAATATGTACAGAAACTCATGTTACTATAAATGTTAGTATGAATTCTTATACCCATAAGTGCAAAGGATTTGACTTTTCATTCATTTATTCAGAACTATGTTACATACCTTAGTATGTATATAGTTAGCTAATTAGCATGTACTGTCCCTAAATGCCTAGTCTCTCTCTCTCTGTGATCTTGATTGTTTCTGATTGTGTGTCTCCTTAGATGGATATTCTTATCCACATCCAGGATGGGGACTCGACACTGGTGACGTTTGAAGGATGTGGGTTGGTTACTCCAACACTGGGATCCCCAAACCCATTTAGCTGCAGTGATTCTAAGGCACCTGTACCCTGTGTCCACATGATGCCCTTCTCAGGACAGGTGAGAGCAGCTATGAACAGAGTTAAATACAACAAAACCCATTCTATTGACTGAGCTGTTGACTTTTGAGACTTCAGGTTATTCAGATTCTGCTAAACAGTACCAATCTATCATCTTACCTTTGTATCTATGATCATTTGAGGCCAGTTTGCATTCATCACAAAATGAATCTTTCTGTAGCCTTGTTATTCTATTATTGTAAGGATCCAAAACAAGAAACCCATTCACACTGTGATGACTATTTGAATTTTAGGGACCAGGTTAGGTTTAGGTGATGGTTAGGGTTAGGCAATGAGTGGTTATGGTTAAGGTTAGGATAAGTCTCCACAAAATAAATGGAAGTCAATGTTAAAGCCACAGGAATGAAAGCAATTGTGTATGTATGTGTGTGTGTGTTTAGGTGGTATTCCTGTCTGAGGACAGTCTCTCTCTAGGTGACATCCTTGTGAACCACCAATTTTCAAGAATCTTCTTCCTCACCAATGTGTCTCAGTCAGACATTGTCCACTACAAATGGGACCTGCCCCAGCAGAGCAACCAGCAGGTACAGCAAGGTGTACATGAAGCCTGTGAAAAATCTATTAGGCCACTTTGAGGGAGAAACACACGGTTGCTCCACCTTTGTGTTGATCCATCACAGTCACAGGTGTCATACAGTATAAAATAAAAATTTGGTTCCCCCTGTCCAACTATTTAAAATGTTCACTGATTCAAATTTGTGATTTCCATGTTTATAAAAGTTTTTATAAAAAAACTGAATACTACAGCTTTCTCAATTTTGGCCTGAGTTGTCTCTAATGCAGTATGGCAACAGCATAAGAAATTGCAAAAAGAAGTAAGAAACCAGACTGTGACACTAAAAGATGGGAAAGGGTACAGTTTATGTGCCTTTATGCTAAGTAGCATCAGTTGTCTACTTAGCATAAACAGAAACACGCATCAAGCAGTGATTCAGATGTATTGAATGAGCCATACTACCAAGGTGCAGTGGCCATCCTCAAAAAATGAAAAGCAGACAGGTGAGTGCTTTTAAATTGGAATATATATGAAAATTGATGATTTAGAGACTTCTCTTACAGAATGGCATTGCAGTTAACTGTCTATGGATGGAGTCCAAGAGGATAATAATAGCTCAATAAACAGTAAGATTAAACTGTGCATGTATGTGTGTGTATTGTGGCAGGTGGTGCAGGTCCATCCAGAGCAAGGCAGCCTGTGTCCAGAGGAATGCGCTCTTTGTATTCTTACTTTCACGTCTACTGACTACCCCACTGTTTATCAGCTAGATCTCATCTGTCAGGTACCTCACAGCTGCACATTTATAACTTTAAATCTGCTTTTTTGATTTGGTTTGTTTTTGAGTTTATTTTAGTTCACGTTGGTAGACTTCATTCTCTCTTTCTTCCCTTTCCCCTCCTCTTTAGGTTACTAAGGAAGCAGCAATGGTTCAATATCATGATGCTTTAAAGCGCTGGGAGGAAGAGAGAGCGTGCCAGCAAAATGAATTCACAATCACAGACAGAAAACCTACAAAGAGCCAAGGAGTTTTGATGGATCAGGTTCTATTCTATAAAAAAAGTGTGATATTTTCAAAATAATTTACTGGTAAATTGTATTCTTCATCTTGTCCACTGTTGTCTTGTTACAGGCACTTCCAGTAAGAAAAGGGCCACCACTCAGGAAATATAAGGTTTCCAGTTAAGATCAATGTCTTATGGATGAACATTATTGTAACCAAATTAATTCACAGATATGCAATATAAGAGCCTTTGAGAGTTTATAAAGCTTAGGTTTAACTACAGTTTTATGTCTTCTGTTCTCTCCCCCATCCAGACTCTTCCTCCTATATGTGGCAGTAGTAGTGCTAAAAGAATGGGCACTCTATGTAACAAGCTAACAAGAGCTGAGCGGTGGGCAGAGCAAGAAACAGCAACAGTATGGAGCCAACCTGAACCACCCCTACCCACTTTGCTGCACCTGTGGGTTACAGCCCACTCCCACAGACCGCTGAAGGACCTCACCCATTTTCCTGACCAGTTCAAGAAGATTAATAGGTAAAATCTTTTACAGCACTCAACAGCCTTAGCCTTATTGTTCACAGACTTCTGCTGCCATGCTCTCTTTTGTCTGCCTCAGCACCCTGCCCGTGTGTGTGTGTGTGTTTTCACCTTTGTGTTTAAATGCTTTCTAATATCAGAGGCCTCTTATTAGAAGCAATTTTTTAATCAGCTTGGTGTGTGTGTATGTGTGTGCATGTGTGTGTGTATGTCTGTGTGCGTATTTGCTTCGCTCTTCTTTTCCAGGAACATACATGATGATTCAGCATTCATCCAGTCTGCGAATGCATTGGTCTCTGACCCCATCACCTCTCAGCCAGCAGAACCTTCTCTCTCCCACTGCCCCTCATCTCCATTCTTCCTCCACCCCCTTGTGCCTCGCACATCTTCTTCTTCTCCTGAACTCCAGTTGACAAGGCCAAAGCTTGGACTGAATGAGGAGCACAACACAGTGGGCGTAGAGGGAGCTGCATGTTTGGAAATCAGACCTCGAACACAGAGCACAGAGCACACTAAACATGTGCCTGCTAACATTAGTGAAACAGTTCTGCTGAACACCCTCCAGAACCTGATGATGGAAGCTGTCAGAGGAGAGCTCAACCTGACAGGACATCCACGCAATGTTATCCTGCCACGTGTTTCCACCAAATGAAGACATGAACACACACAACACACATTTTATATAAAATGGTTAATATATTGTGTGTTTTATTCAAGTCACAAGGATGTCCAGAGCTATGGCTGAGGAGGAGAGAGTGAAGTTTAAACACAAAAAGGAAACAGCTGAGACTTAATTTGGGCCAACACCATGTGACCAGCATCTCAGAAGCCCATCTCTCGCTATGATTTTTAGCAAGATCCTACTCATTACTCATCAGCAGTCTTATTTTCCATGTTCTGTTCATGCTGACACAACTTGTAGGTATTCCATCTGTGCCATCCATCCATTTTCTTTCCACCAACCCATTTTCATTCATGTCTCTCTCTTCCGTAGCCCCCTTGTCTTTGCACTCATTCTGTTTCATCTTGCTTTCCTTTGTTGACAAGACTGCTGACATCCTATTATCAGCCACAAACCTAATCAGCATATTGGTTTGATTTTTTAAATTAATGAGAAAATAAAAAAAATACATTGACTTGATGTGTACCCACAGGTTACTTGACCTGTGTACTAGATATTATTTTTGCGCTGTGACATACTGAAGGACTGTTACATGAAAATTGATGAGTTTTAGGAAAAGCACACCAAAGTATTTAAATATCTGACATCATTCCCCAACAACATCATAAACATTCACTTAAATCATTTTGATTTTACTTTTTTACTAGACCTCTTTGAAAATCATATTCACTGGTTTTTAAAAATATCCTTATAAAACCCCTAAAACTATGCATTGAGGTTTTTGATGCTGTATAGGTCAAACATAAAAAATAAAAAAAATTTGCAGCCTATCGAATTTACATGACGCTTGATTTAGATCTGGTTTTAATCTTTAAGTAAAATTTTGTCATTTAATATTTGCTAGTTTTAGTAAAAAATGCTAGTGACATTTTAGTCTCATTTTGTTATTGTATTTTTAATATATAAGCATTTGAGGCTACATTTGTCTCCATCTTTTATGTGCAATGCACGTAACCTATTTCAGAATAAACCATACATTTTAATAACTGTCAAAAGCATTGTGAGTAGCTTATATATCCACTCTTCATATGTGTTATTTTGACCTATCACACAGGCACTTGCCTTAATTAGTAACTTACATTACACTTATTATTAATATTAGGCATTAAAAATCATCCAAAGGAACTTTTTTTGTGGAAATCTCTTTTTTGTTGTGTGGCTGCCTTTTATTTTGAAAATAGACTTGTATGCATGCTTTTATGAAGATAACGTCCGGGCTTAATGAAGGATTGATAAGACCTGTGGCGGGCATCGGCCAATGGCGTGGCTGAGAGATGGCAGGTGATTTAGACAGGTGACTGTGTTGCAGAATGGCGGGGAACACTTACAACAAGGGGCAGACTAAGTTGGTAACAGTGAACTTCACAATGCAGCTAAAGATATAGGTATGTTGAAAGGTTTTGCAAATACAATTGCAGAATGTTGTGACAATGTTCTTATTTCATGGTGTGAATAATGGATGCACTTGAACATGAGATTAGCAGTAGCGCTGAATATTATAAAGCATTGCAACTGTACCCATTCTTCTTTAACAAATGAAATGAAATTTTATGCTCACATTACTCAGAAATATAACCTATTCTATCAAGCTCCATATGCTAATTTGCATACATCAATGTGAACACTTGGCTAAATAGCAAATATAGTTTTTTTATGTGAAACTGAGATAAAATTGCTCAAACAACTGTATTTAACTAAGCTAATTACCATGTAAACACACTTAACAGAAATATGTCCTAAAGCAAACACTGATTTAAAGAGTTAAATATAAACAGCATCCCTGTAGTTAGCTGAACTGATGAAGCGATCCTCTTTACTTTACTACACCAAGCAACCTCTCTCCAAACTGTTCTTTTTTTTTTAACCAGGTGCCTTTCTAACTTTCTCTTATTTGTTCTGTTGTGTTTATTCATTTTTCCTAATATAGATTCACAGAAATAGCATAACATGATATGTGTTAAAAGAGCAGACAGCCTGAGCTTGATTAGTCCTGACCCATCATATTAATAAGATAAAACTTTATTCACCCAAAAGGTAAATTCAGTGATCATATTTATATTCATTGTAATTTGACTTATGACTTACAGGTATCTCAATTGTATGCAACTATGTGAATCGCAAGATTAATTGCAGTGCCATATCTTCTCTAAGGTAAATAAAAAAATCATTCGCAGTCATTGTTCAGTGTTTCTTCTCCACTTTAAAGTAGTTAGTGTTTCTCACCCTGATAGAATTAGGTTTTATTGTATATTCCCAGTACATTTATAGGCAGCAACATTAATCATTAGAGCAAACCATAACTCACAAGATATATCTGCTTTTAAATTGTTTTTTGTTTTTTTTTAAGAAAACAGCCAGGTGGGATAGTAATGTCAAAATGGTATTATCTGATTGCAATGCCCAAATCAGCTCACTATCCAATAAGAATAATAATGCTATATATTTATTTAGATCATTTTATTAATTCTCCATTTGGTTGATATGTTTGTTTTTTGATTAACAAGACAGAGAGGAAGAGGAGGAGGAGGAGCAGCAGGTTGGAGTCAACAGGGAGAGAAAGTGAGCAAGTGCAGGCAACCAAGTCTGGGTAAGGGTAAGAACCAGCTGAGTAGGTGGATATACTGATAATGCCAAAGCAGCTTCTGGTTTGCCTACATTCATTGCAGTGGAATCCATAATGATTTCACATAACTCAGCATTGTATTGATAAACTGCTATATGTATATTCTCCCCACCCTCCTCAGTTTGCTTTATTTTTTATCAGATTGTCATTTTCTAATTGAATGTAATGTATTTGTAATGTGTGTGATAGTGCTCATTCTCATTAGGAGCTGAGTCCCCATAAAAGTCTGATCCTAGAATTAACCCTGCTGCAATGAATGGTTGAATTTAAAGATGCTGGGAAAGATCTTGTTAAATGTTAAACCGAAATGATAAACTATACATTGGGTCTTAATGTTTACAAATCCAATCATTTGAGAGCACATATGGATAATTGCTGCTTAAAACCCATGAATTTTTACTTTAGCATTTGTTAAAAAGAATAAAACACAAGAAAAATCAGATTGTGCAACTAAAAAGTTTAACACACAGAATTATGCATTTGTTTGGTGATGTGAGGGGCAGTAACCTTCAATGCTATTGCTGACTGTGGCAGCAGTGTTTATCCTTACCACAAGATGGTGCTAGAGACAAACAAACAAGCTCACCTCGTGATTCCTTTCCCCTCAAGTCACAGCTGATCTTAATTTCATACACGTGTTATGGAGGGAACTGAGTGTTAGCAGGTAAGTTACTCTAAAGAAACATACCTGGCAAAGAAACATGCACATCCCAGAATAAACAGGCCTTTTGTCAGCGGCAGAACATCATGATGGAATTTCTCTCAGAAAACCATGTAATGGAAAATCACTTTTCCTTTAATTCATATGATGGCTTCTGCTCCCACGTGTGCTGTGTCTAAAATGAGCTTAAATCTCGCTGTGTCACAGGCAGAAACACACACACACACATAAAAAGCCTTCTGTTCTTCAAACACAGAAATATTTCTGATACATTACTTTTTTTTTTTTTTTGATGATTGTAAATGCTAATATTGAAGATTAAGAAGGCATATACCAGAATGTGCTGCTTTTTATTATTTTTTTCTCTTAAAGCTGTGTGTTTGTGTGTGTGCATGTGTGTGGCTGTGGTGAGAGACAGAGTGTGTGAAGGCTAAGCCAAAAGTCATCTGCTCTGTCTATCTCTAAGACCATCTCTGTGCATGTGTGTGTGTGTGTGTGTGTGTGTGTGTGGGTGTGTGTGTGTGTGTGTGTGTGTGTGCGTAAGTATCTCTGCGTGTTACCCATCTGGCTGGTCCCCTCCGTCTCTTTGCAAACAAGCGGCAACAGAACAAGCCCTCTGGACATGAATTGGACAAAGAAGAAAGAGTAAAAATACCCAGAACTTTCAAACAGTGAACAGGACAGACTAGATAAGATCTGCTATAATAAAGTCACTGTTCTGCCAGTAATGCTGATGAATCACACTGAAGAGTCACTTTACTGTGTGACTGTGTTTTGTGTAAGGACAATGAAAGAGAGAGCAAAAAAAAAAAAAAAAAAAAGTATCAATTTGGGTTTCTTGTGAAAAACCCAATGGTAGTATTTACATTTGTGTTGATGTTTTAAGTATGTAAACACCCAGCGTCACTTCCTCAACCAAAAATACATGTTTACACAATACAAATTAAAGCAACAGTTTACTGGGAGTTACAGCAACCCCTTTTATCATCATAAATGACATGCATAAAATAAGTCTTATATACCAGTAAAATGTAACTGGCAAAAATGTTGTTTTTGACCCAGTGCCAGTGCACATGTCTATCTTTATGCTCACAAACACACAGTGTAAGGGAATAACATCACACTACTCCTGGGCCAAATCTAATCTAATAATCAAAAGTTCAATGGTGATGTTATCATTACTCACAAATTGATGTGACGCATTTGGAGAATATGTCTAATCTACCTTGTCTAGCCAAAGTTATTGCTGCTATTGGATTAAAAGTAAAACAACCCAAAAGGATAGTTTTATTGTGAAATTAGAAAAAGGGTGGTAGTCCATTGAATTGATATCCAAGTAAGTTACTTTTAGTTTTTTATTTAACCCTTTCATGCATAATTAAAGCTGTAGTCAGAATTTTTTCCTATATGTTTTCATTACTCATTGAGCTTGAAAATAAAAAAACAACTTTTGAACACACCTTTTTCAGAGTTCGTCACATGTCCACTCAGGTGGACTGCATGAGAAAAATATATATGTGAAAACTATGAAATAATTAAAATGATTACTTACTTAACAAATTTTAACACTGTTCAGTGCAACATTGAGGGTTTCTGGCTTTCCATTGGCCAAAACTTTCTTAATGGGTGACCAGTGTATCACAGAATATTGGATGACACACTGGCGTCCACTGTAGTGGGTGATATGCAACTACACAATCTCAACCCATGCACATACAAGAAAACTGCTTTTAAATGGCTGTCCACTGTAGTGACCACTACACATGAAAGGTTAAAAAAAAAAACTGGTTACATATCGTCGCTCAGCGGCTCTGCTTTGGTTTGAGAAGGTTCTACTCTTAAATATAGCTCAATAGTGCCACTTGTGGTCAAAAACTCTATAGGGTACCTTTAATCTACAAAGTAACAAGTAGCTATCAGATTAATGTAGAGGAATAAAAATGAAACATTTGTCTATGAATATTGGACTAAAACTATTTATGTTAAATGGAAGTATCTCAAGTTGTA
Source organism: Mastacembelus armatus (assembly GCF_900324485.2). Taxonomy (NCBI): domain Eukaryota; kingdom Metazoa; phylum Chordata; class Actinopteri; order Synbranchiformes; family Mastacembelidae; genus Mastacembelus; species Mastacembelus armatus. The sequence continues at coordinate 8,115,473 of NC_046653.1, read as the reverse complement.
TTTAAGTATAGGCCTACTACTTCAGTAAATGGCCTATAGTACGAAGTTGCTTTCACCACTGCTGGTAGGTAAAGTTTACTAGAATTCATGATGAAAGCTATCAGACAAAAAAAAATCGAGAGTGCAAAACTGTTTTCAATCTTATGTTTGGAGCTTGACCTCTTCTTTATTTAATTGCCTATAAAATAAATTAAATTATCCTCTAAAAACAGGTCAAAAAATTTATAAATGCAATCACATAAAAACTTGCCAAACCTGAGAACAAGTACTTGAAGGCTAAGCACAGACACCAAGTGTTTTCTCCTCTACTGTCTGTGTACAAATATGGCACAACAGGAGCTGATACCGTTAGAGATAGCTTGAACAACTCAAATTCCTCTGGCAGCACAAGCGATGTAAGTTTAACCTTACTCAGAAAAGATCTGTACCTGGTTTACTAGAAGCTCCAAGTTTAACTCATTATTAATGTCTCTCTGCAGAGTACTATTTTTTCTTCCAAATAATAACTGGTCAACTAGTTGATTCCAAGTGTCTGCAGATTGTTATGATCCAAATAATGTGTGTTCAATTATGATAGGGTCACTGAGCCATAACTGGGCCAACCCTATGAGAAAGAAAAGGCAGGATATATCTGAATCACACCAAAGATCTAGCCTGTGTTTACAGCCATTCTCAGTGAGAGGCAGTTGCCTGGAACAGGGTTTACTTTCATTACTTGCTGTAACAAGACCATAATTTTGCTCAACTTTAGTTCCTTCCTCTCCAAAAGCAGATTTTCTGCTTGTGGACATGTAAAATCATGTGGCAGTGTGTGGTATCAATATTTTATACTACAATCTCTCTCACACTCTGTGTGTGTGTGTGTGTGTGTGTGCGTGAGTCTGTGTGTGTGTGTGTGTGTGTGTGTGTGAGAGAGAGTCTGTGTGTGTGCTTGTGTGTGCCAGTTATGAAGGAATTTCATGAACATGCCTTTCTCTTGGGGATTCCAGGGATGGCTGTGGTTTGTTTTAAAAAGGTTAGGGCTGTCATGTGTTTCTGATTTAGATCTAATTCAAGTTGTCATATAAAATATTGGATCCAATGAGATTTCTAATCATATTTTTTATCATAATCACTTGGGAATGCGTTTTGTAGACTTTGCAGTCCGGGCGAGGCATTTCACTGTGGAAACAAAAGGGCACACGTGTGGCACAGAGGCAGAATAAGAGGAGAACCAGGGTGAAACAGAATCACATTAAGAGATAGGTGGTGTATTCTGGCAGACAGTAGGAATCCATTTCACGCCCAGATGAAAGCAGTGTGAGAGGGGGAATGTGTGTGCAGTGTGTGTGTATGATAGGTGTGGCAGGACAGGGGTTAGGCCCTGTTAGCTAGAGGAGGGAGGGAAAGAACAGTTCATAACCCAGACCAATGCTCTTTCACTTCAATCAATCACAGACCCAAGGGGAAACCACAAGTTATTACAAAATGTTACTTGTTTAGGGTGTTTTTAGTATAGAATAGCCCCCTCTTATTTTCTAGAGTGTTTAATATAGTTTGTCACAGTGTACTATGTAATACAGTAACAGTATTTTATGAAGATTTACTTATTAACACAGTGACTTGTGTGGCACGAAAGTGGATTGGCCATAGTTCTGCTGTACAGCATACAGGGTGCAGAATAGTTTAGGTTCCTTAATCCCAGCGAATCTATACCAGCAGCTCTATGAGGCTTCACTCAGACACAGCTTTGGGCTTTGTGCTAATGCTAACATGACTTTTTGCTGATGGAAATGTGTTTAGTTTTTCCTTACCTGATAGAAGAAAAGTCAAGTAATTCGATTTTCTTTGGTTAAGTGAAAAACTTAGATGGTGACATTACAGGAAAAGCTATTAGGATTAATCTTGACACCATGAATGTCTACACCAAATTGAATGAGCAGTTCCTGAGATATTTCAGCAAAGATTAAAGAAATGGTGCTTGTGGCAAATTCTGGACATGACTAGTCAGCAGGATTCACGTCCATCACTAAAGATCTCTACCTAACTGATGGACTGACCAACAGACTGACAGACCAACTTTTCTCAACATGAAACCACATCAATAGCTTGGCTAAATTTTTCTAATTGCTTAGAAATAATATTTAAATTTACCATTTTATGAAATGTTGGCTTTTAAACAAACACACCTATACTGTCCTACAACATACAGCATGCACACTTGACTGACTAGATGTAATTGTATGAAATGGATGAAATAGTGTAGGTGTAAACCAGTGTAAAACTAAATGTGTTTGACTGATCCTTTCCATATATACAGTGCTGGATTTGAGTTAAGACTGCCAAAGGAAACATCAGGAGTATATTAAAAGAGGTCTGATGCATTGGGCAGCTTTTGTCATGTCAAGAGTAAATCTCTGTTTCACAGCTGCCATTCTGCTCCCCCTCAACAGCAAAGTATTTCAGAGATAGAACCAAATATTAACATTATTATTTAATCAAATGTAATGGGTGAAAAATGCATTGTTTGCTGTTCCTAGTGAAGCTCCTGTATATTTCAGGGCGTTCTCCTTTACAACACTGAACTAAGTCCCTACAGATGTATTATACATAGCTCCACTCTGAGCTATGTGATTAAGATTAAACAGCCAGGCAATAAACAACTAAGGGGACTCGAGCTAATCACAAAGCTGTTTAAGGTCAACATGGTGTCATGGGAACCGGGAGAGAAGGATAGAAAAACTATGATGAAACTAGAAAACCCTGGTTCCAGCTTCTGTGGTGATGAACATCTGCCCTGCTTAAGTGTCTCTGAGCAGGACGCTGAATCTCGTGTTCCCGGCGACAGAGCAAACAGACAGCAAGGAGCTAGAGTAAACTATTTTGATGACTGTACTGACAATTTTAGCCCATTAACCCCAAAACACAAACACTTTTCTGCCATTGCATACTGTATGTTTTTACTACCGAGCAGCTAGTCTTAACTCAGTGGTGCTTTGCATACAGTACACAAAGTCAAAACATATTACAATACTTGAAGCATAGGAGGAGGTTAGTGCAGCTCATTGACTCTAGCCAACATTGTGGTAGTGAAGTGTGGAGCTGCACACACTCAAGAATTTGAACAATACACATAATGTGTGATATTAATCTATTGTATGTGGGCTGATGGCCATCTGGTTAGGGGCTGTGCAGTGTCTCCTCCCAGCAAGCAACTAAAGCTGTGAGCCAAGACCCCAGGCCCAACACCCTGCTGGACTTTGAAATCAGATCTTTATTGTCCATAAAGCGTCAGCCAAGTATGAAGAATCAGCCCTCCCTAACAAAACACTCATCCAACAGAGAGAGGGACAAGACAAGAGAGAAATTGGGGGGAAAGCGAGTTTCAGATAAAGAAATTGTAGAAAAATGAGGGTAAGGTGTTTGAAAGATAGATTTGGAAAGAGAACAGGCAGTACAAAGCATAGAGCAAGTGTCCTGTGCTCATGCTCACAGCTACGCTGCAGTTATTTATAGGTCATTGACAGATAACTCAATTTTCATAACTTTCTAAATTTATTGTGGTTAGTCCCAGTTCACATATAACAGCACAAAGAGACATAAAACAAGTCAACATAATGATGTAGATTAGATATAAGGAAAAAGCACACTATTTCTTTGTAAGACTGAGGCTACAAGACAGAAAATATATTTTTGATCATATACATTTACAGTTCTAAAATACAATTGACTAATTACTTTACAGAAGAGAGAAATAAAGTGTCAAGTTGCTAGAAAACAATGGATTGGATTCAGAAAGTCCTGATCACAAGCTTTTCCCAAAGGTACACAGACAAGTTGTAAAGTCACTGGTGGCGACCCATGAGAAGATTGACATTTGAATTTAGTTTAGGTTGTGTGGCTCAGTGCTTGTGGAAAAGAGGTTTGCACAGAATGAAGCCTGTCACAGAAAGATGAATTATATACTTTGTTGTGCAAATACGTTGAGTCAAATTATCATTGTGATAAAGTGAAAGTTTGGAATGGAAAACCTCTATTCTGTCATGAAATATTTGGTATATTTGTCAATCCTACCTGAAGCCAAACCTGGAATATAATCAATCAATGATTTGCATGTATTAAATAGCAAAAACTACTTAGGTGCAGTTTTCTTGGAAATTCTGCTGCTTCAGCTTAGCCTGGAAGTCAATTCAAAATATTTCTGTTGTCTAACTAAGCAGGTTAGTATGTAGGTGATGACATCGCTTTCATGTCATCTTGAGGACACATTGTTTACAATGTTCATCCTAATATTAATTGTTTTGCCCCCTTGGGGGAGTTTTTATAGGCAAGTATATTAAACAGGTGCACCTAGAATACATAGGGCGACATTAGTATTAGCATGAGTCCAAAATTCACTCTACAGACTCAAACTGCTCTTTTGTAAGCTTCACAGACTCCTGGGAAATACTGCATCTTTAGCTTTCTGTCTGTTCAATATGAGCATGTCTGCTATTTGGTGCTGGTATTAAACAGTGGGTTTATCAGAGCTTTTTGCTGAATACAGCTGGAAACAGAATTCATGAGAACCATGAGAGTGACAAAAAACTATAAGGTTTTAGACCATAAAACAAAACTGGTTATCTTTTCTTCTACCTTATAACAAACACGTTGATAAACTGAATTTATATATATGGCCAGTTACTCCTGATCTTCTAAGCAAAACACCGGCTCACGCCCCCACTGTGATCATGTAATATCAGGTCTTAATTATATCTGTTGCCAGACAAACGCATGAGCATAAATTAAATGGGTTAAGTGCCTCTTCTGCATCGAGAGCCCTAATCATCAACATTAAACAGACATGTCAGTGACTTCATAAGATTGTTGCTAAGCACACCCAATGGCCATGTTTGCAGTCTGTCAGTCATAGGCCAGGTTTGGGAGAACTGTGGTGACATGGGGTCTAAGCTGAGGCAGAAAACATTTTAAATGTATCCCCATTAGTGCAGAATAAGGTTTAAATAGTGTGTGCTGATTTGAAAGGTGTTCCAGTGAATTCCAGTGGATTCATGTGCTTGTGCAGAGCAATGACATTTGAGACTTGGCTTACAAAACATTTCATGTTCACAAGCCAAGTTGTCAAGGAATCTAACCTAAATGACAAATAATATAAAAACATGCATGTCATAATAAGAGCATTTAAATATGATAACTCGTCGCATTATGAAATAATCTGTTTATCAGTAATTGCCAAGTATAAAGGTATTTCCGGACAGCACATGGATTCACCTCTCCAGATGACTTTTTATACTGGTTCATATTTTCATTTTCACATTGCCACACTGTTACTTTGACAGAGAGAAAGCATGATATTAAATGTACTCATGACTTATGTCAAGTGCACTTTAACTCTGTATAAATTGATGTTTATGCTGCAGGGGGAATGAATAGACACTATGTCCAATGCAAAGTATACATGCTTTAAATGGACCAGATCAAGCAAAACTTTTGGTGTGTTTTCAATGGATTAGTTTCAAGTAGTTTCAGCCTTTTCATAAGGCACTGACACGCAAAAATATTTAAAAGGATGACAAGTTTGGATAAATCTGCCACTAAGGGTTAGCTTTGCTGAGGTTATGGCTGAAAATTATCTTGAATGTTTTGTGTCAAACTGTAGACAGCAAGACTTTGTCAGCCTCAAGTTAGTGGCTACAGTCAGATTTGGCTTGAGTGCATGCCTTTTATTGGTGAGAGCCACAGTTATGGTGTGTGCATTAGTGAATGGAACTGGGGCCTTTGTGAAAGACAGTGGTACTTGACTGTGTGAGTTTGTCTTGTGATTGATTGCATCACTGCAGTGGAACGAAGTTGGGTGTCAGGACTTTTATGGGTGACTACAGTACAATGGTGTTGAATTTCAATGGATATGCCCTTGGCCAGATATGTGATAACACTACCCTGTCCCTACACACACGCACATATACACACACACTTTTATTAATACAGAAATATTTTCTTCGAGGGCAACTGTTAAACTCGGTACAGTTTTGTCTTTGTAATTTATATAAAAAGAATATATATATGGATTTATCAAAAAAATCTATTTTAATTTAGCCAAAGACATTCGGGCAAGAACCTATCCAGATGGTTTGACATTGTGCCAGTCTGTTGGCACAAATCTCAGAAAGTTACTCCCACCCCTGTACTCCATCCATAAGCTCTTAGTTGGGTTCACCATAAACACACTGTATAGTACATTGTATAGGCTGTCCCTACAAAAATTAATTGCAGTCCTTTTTTTTTTTTTTTTTTTTTGGTTTTGTTTTTTGTTTTCATTTTTCTCCCTCCCTCTGAGTGACAGTGAGGTTTTTGCTTTGCCTGGAGCGACGTCACACCAAGGTGGAAGACGACGAGTGCATTCTTCCCCCTTTTATCATCCAAAGAAAACACACCGACAAACTTTGGCACAGACTCCTCTACCTGCAGCCGAAGCGCACCGAAAACTACTTCACCAACTTCATCCGTGCGTCAGTGCAGAGCGCGTAGAGAACGCATAACATCCAGCACTACCAAGAAACAAAAAAAGCATTACGTTTAGAAGGCTAGTCTTCATAATCTTCGTCTTTAATATCATTTCTTTTGTTTCAAAAAAAAAAAAAAAAAAAGCCTCCGGGTGTCCTCACGACCAGAGCTGTTCGGTGCGCTGTTTTGCTCTTGGTGATGTCTTTAGTGCGTTGACTCGCTTCTCATTGCACCTCAGACCGTTGTGAAAGCATGTAATGTGCTGCGACAGACAGAGCAGAGCGACAATGAAGAAGTTAACCACACCTTTGAAAGCGGACATCTCTTCTGTAGCCTCTTGACCAACTTTGTTGCGCATTAAAGATGCGGCCAACAGAAGAGGAGTTGGATGATGAACCTTTTGCCCCCTTGCTGATAGACAGTTTCCTGTAAGATTTCGCTGAATCGTACCGCCTGAAAACCAAAGGCTCCTATGCATTTAAGAAATAATCCAAGTGGTTGTTGAATGAGCTCATCAGAACTTTAGATTTTACTGGGAAATCTCTTGAGGATTGGCAGCGTTCAACATGACGGTTCGTCTGTCACGGATCCAACTGGCCCTGTTCTTTATCTTGCTCTGTCCGGTCAATATCATCGGACTCTGGTGGTAAGTGCTCTGTATTCACCACGTGTTTTATGTTCCTCTTGTCAGCTTGGAGCAGTTTTAATTTGCTTTCCGCTAGAGAAAAGAAACGTCTGGCGTAATCATGTTGTCTTTACTTATCCACAGCACCATCACTGAGCGCTAACCTACCGGCGTTTTCACCCAAATGCTGGGCTGTCCCGAGAGTCGGGTCCAAAGACAAATGGGATCAGAATAATTGAGCCGTTGTGCGCTGTAATCAAGGGTATAAGTTATTAAAAACTCGAGAACCAATAAAAATGGACCAATCGGATAAATCAGTACTCACACGCAAATAAGTGCCTGTTGCCTAGATGAAAAAATAAATCAGTTAAACTGACCAAAAATTCAGTTATCCACAATATTTATTTTTCCGGTTTTCAACAGTCGTAGGCTAAATACTTATTGATGAGCAGTGAGTCGCGTGCCTGGACCCAAGAATGCGCACTAAAATGAACTTGGCTTAATTGGAGTGGGTAATATGGGTTGCCCGTGCTGGGGAGTTCATTAAGCTTCTAAGGGGTAAGGTGCTAACAGACTGAAGCCAGATACACAAAAGGAGGAACATGAGAGAGGTGTCTGTGGGTCGCTGCCTGCAGTAATACACTGAGGAGAGGGAGATTGGTGGAGGTGGTGTCTGGTGCATGTGTGTGTAGAAGGGGCTCAGCGTGAGGAATGTCAGGTGGCCCTCTAGGCACAGTGGGTATGTCATCGTAAAACAATCCCTACAGCCTCTGCTCCACAATGTGTGTGTGACAGACAGACAAACTACAGATCTGTTGATAACATATTTTCTATCCATGTGGGTGTGTGTCTCTGTGTTATTTATTTATTTTTTGTGTGTGTTGCGTAGTGTTTCATTAGACAACATCCAGTGTTTCTGTGTTCATTTCTCTCGCTCACTAACACTTGCACATGCTTCTTGCAAAGCAGCAGTGTTTGAATGTGAAGCTTTGTGAATTCTTTTTTTTTTTTTTTCTCCAGCGAATCCTCCCACTGTTCATTCATAGCCCTGTCAAGGTCAGTGTGGGATGTAGTGTCACAGAGGCTGTGTAAGTCTGCTGTGTGTCCTTGTATGACTGGTAGAACAACTGGCAGCTTTAGAAGACGGGTTTCCCTAAGTTTCTTTTTCTTCACATGAGTAACGTTGATGGGAAGTCAGTTCTACCTGTGGCACCTTTCCTTCAGTATCTACAGGACACATAGGTTCAAGTCACTGAACAAGAGGCCAAAAGGTGCATCCATGCTAAGATATTTCAATCTAAAAATGCAGTTTACGTCTATAAATTGCTTCCATTCAGACTCCTGCTTTCATGTTGATTTTATTAAGATCTACATGCACAGTTAAATGTTTGAACGGTTCAAAATCATTCAATCTGTTCATTGTCCTCTTCTGTTTGGCAGACTACAAGAGTGCATTACAGCCCACGTGCATTTAGAAGAGGGATAGATAGCTTGGTTACTTTTCTGAGTCTCAGCTGGTCCAAACTCTGTTTTAGCCCCTTCTGTTTACACCCAGTTGTATGTAAGATACTTGCTCTTTATTTTGTCAGTCAACTGAACAAGTACACAATAGTATTTTGATCTTGACCCAAGAATGTTGTTGACCGGGGAAACAGAGACTCTTATGTCGTAACGCTGATCAAATCACACATTTGTAATCACAAACCTATACTATATCCACACACATTTCCGAGGTAATGACAAAAGTTGTCTTTTTAACTGTACCGCTGCAGAATCTTGACATGTCTGGGGCAGCCTATGTCCTTGTTTGTGGTGGTGTTACCCCGCTTTTGGGAAGCATCTCTTATCTGATGTGCTGGTGTGTAAAAATGCTCGAATTGTGTGAACAGTGAGCTAAAACAGAGAGAAAAATATGCTTTTTCAATTGTAGATGGCTTAGTAATGACATACTGAGTCAGATTATCCAAAAGGTGCTGATCTGTCATTGAGCTGCTGCTTGACCCAGCAGTGTAGACAAAGAGAGGAAAACTATGCCCCCAGAGGAATCATTCATTTCTTACACTGGCTTTAGATGCTGGTTGGTAATAGAGCTTAAGGCAATTGAGATACTGTAACATTTTACACACTTGGTTTTATATTTACAAGAGCAGGATTTATAAAATGTGTTGTGCTAATTTGTAAGAGAGAAGAGAACATCAGATGAAAAATAAAATAAAAGTGACGAATGTTTGCCACATGTTCAGAACTTTCCCAAGTTTGAAGAGGCAGCTTAACTCGTCTGCTTAACTAGAGCAAAACTACCACTAAATAAAACGTTGCTGTCCATTTCTGTAAAGTTTATCATGTTCTACTTGATAGATGTTTAGTTTAGTTTGTTTGAAGATGTTTAACAGGACTCTGGACATTTGCTTTATTTTACTGATTTGACTTTATATAACTATAAAGCAGTGTCATCTACTTCCTTTTTATCCCCATAGGCTTAAGTTTTCATCTTCTTTCACTCACTTGTTTGCTAGTTCACTCACACACTAACGCACAGACTCACACATACACACACAGTGGCCAACTGTGGTGAAGCCAGGGTGAAGCCACACCTGTGGGATTGCTCCACAGTCTGCCAGGACAATGATGCTCTCTGTTGAAAGCTCCTGGACATACCATCATACATCTCTCTGTCATGCTCATGCCTCTTCAGTGTCTCTATCTCTGTCTGTCTTTAGCCTTGTCTTTTGGAGAGGAAAATACCTATCATATAGATAGGTTGTCGCTGAAGGAAGAGAGAGAGCTGCAGTGACAGAGATGAAATGCTGGGAGATAGCTGTCCTTTCAGAGCCTCTGCTGATTAGAGTGCTTTAATCATTTGGCCTGAGAGCACAGAGCTCAGCTCAGCGACTCACAAGAGTGAGGAATGCCTTTGCTCTCTTTTACTGGTTTTGACTGTGGTGGTTAGCAGGGCCAGCTTTGCTTTATGCATGTGTGTGTGCGTGTTTGTGCGTTTTTGTCACAGCCCGGTTTAGCGTACAGCCCTCCCAGAGTGTGCCACAGGCCCACAGGTGCACACACACGAGGTTTGTGCATGTGTGTTTCAACTTTGCCCTTTGTGTTTATGTGTATGTCAGTACAAATACATCTTCAGCCAGTGGAAGCTGGTTAATCTGATTAACATACACTCAGAGATGTACAATTGCGCTCATTCACTCGTACATCTATGGGAACATATATGTACATACGCACATGCTCACACACAGAGAGCCCATATAGTCAGACCCACCATCATCACCAGAGGAGAGTTTCATTGTAACAGATCTTATCTTGTCCACTCCACTCTCATTCTGAAAACCTAGATGTCTAATCAGGACCAGGGAGATGGGTACAGATAAAGATTAAATGACGATGTGGGTTTGGCATCAGGTAGAGAACTGAATTAAACATAGTTATGTGTGTATGTGGGTACATGCGTATCCACGATTGTATGTAAGTATACGATTTTGCTACAATATATTCCAGTGCCAGATGTATATACAGGGCAGAGAGTCTCTATAATGCCAAGAAGGGGAAAAATAGTTCTCACAGTTGTGGAGTTGGCAGAAGCCAGCTTGAAATGTAAATGCAGCCTTAATGTTTGCTTACAGTGTTACAAGATAGGATACCTTGCAGATTTCTGCATCAAATAGTTCTCTGGGATTTTGAGTGTTTTCCTGTTTTTTATTACTGTTCATACATAAACACTAATAATACTATTCAGATCTGCTCCCATTTCCCATATTGCCCATAGTGGTGAGCAGGCAAGATTAACCCTCAAATAACAGGACAAATTTTTATCAATCTACTCTATATGTCTTTAATTTTATTTCAGGAATAGTCCCATGAAGAAACTTCAGCCTTTGGCTGAAAAAGGATTACAGCAAAACTGTTTCTGATAACCCTGACACTACAAATGTCATGTTATTAGCACGATTATGTTGCTCACAGTAGGAAAGCTTTGTGGAATTTTCTCCCTAGGTTAGCTGATGCACCACAATACCAGTGTAACTGCACATGTTTTTAAGCCATTTGTACTGAGCTATCAATACCTGGAAATGTCTACACATTCTAGATCATCACTTCTACAAACATTCATTCCACTTTACTTGAAAGGCAGAAGCATTTCTGTTTCATACGGTCCTGCACCACAGTTCGATAGATGCTCTCGCTGATGTTATTTGATGTTAAACATAATTCTTACATGATAGGACAGTAGCCCCAGATTGTTACAAACAGAACTATTCTCGGTTGAGTTTAGGTGCTCTGATCAGTTCGATGTATGATGTAGACTACTCTTCTCAGTCATACTTGCCTCTTTAGATGCTCATGCAGCCCCAGCCTTCAGAACTAGTTTTTATAATAAAATAGTTACTGTGGTGCTGAGCTCCACAAACCACAGGGTACCTTTCCAATCCCTAATTGTCATCTGAGTATATCTACGTGTATTCTTTCCAGTTTTTATCTCTTGACAATCGCTGCTATTGGGTGTGCCACTGTTGTTACAGCAGAACAAACTTTGGATGCTTTTCTTATGTGAAATTGGTTTAGTGGTGCTGGCTTCCTGCTGGTCACACTTTATTGCTACTGAAAGTTTTTATTGGAGTGAATTTTGTTGTTGTCCATCTTGTTAACACAACAAAACAATAGAAAGATGTTAAACGTTGAATGACATGTTCCAGCCATATTGACTGGGGTGAGAAAAAAATGTTTAAGGCCACACAGAGCTTCTCACAGTGTCCAAGCTGGGATGCTGCCACGATGCTGAATCTGTTCCCATCCATCTTTAAATATATATATTATATTTGTTTTTAGACAGTAGACAAATTTTGCATGTGTTTTGAATTTGATTTGTTGTTCCTTTATCACCTTGCTTTTTTCTTAGTCTCGTCCTTATCCTGTATTGAACCCATCGAGTATTATTTTGTCTCTCCTCTCTCTTTGACCCCTTTTCTCTCCCTTTGGCGTCTCAGACTAGCGCTTGTCGTGACTCTCTTCATCTCCAGCATATTTGAGGGATTAAGGAGGGATGAAATTCACTCATTCGTGGGCGGAGTGAAAAAAAAAGAAGGGCCTTGTACAGTACAGCACTTTATCTGTGGTTCCTTAATGAAACCTGAGGTTTGTCTGAGCACTGCTGTTTAATCTCTCTCTGACCCACCTCTCGGCCCAGAAAACACTGCATAAAGCATCTATTTCTAATTTCTTCATTTGAACCTCTTTTTTTTCTTATTTTCAGTACCATAAGAAAAACAGTTTCTTTGTCCTCTTTTATCAACTCCCTCTCATTGACTGAGGAACTTTTCATGCAAGACAGTGTTTCCTTAAAGTCTGATAGTATCACTCCCTGTAAGTCCTTGTTGGTGTTTTGTGTTATCTGTTAAGGATCTGTACCATAAAGGAGGAACAGTGGCACTTTGCATAGAGATGATCTGATTATTTTGAAGTTCCTCATAAGTGTATGTTTCACTTTTATCTGCATTGTAACAAATGCACCTGCGTGTGTGTGCTATGCAAGAGTGTGTGTGCACACTGCATATATGTGAAAGTATGCACATGAAGCATGCCATTATAATTGAGCCATAACAGGGTCACCTTGATCTGTATGATACTGTGAAATCAGAAGATCAGAAGCTGGATATGAGCAGAGTATACTTTTTTTTTTTTCCACAGCAGCAATTCTAACCAACTAAACAAGATCAGAAAGGAGAAAAGACAAGAAGGGGTTACATTTTCAGTAAGGTTCACTGTGCCCTCTGCAGGCACAGAAAGCTCTTCACCTTTACCCCAGCACCAGTCATTTTACAAATATTACTATCACACCTGCACCATGCAGTGGTGCGCACTAATATTTCACTCCCCAAACAAGGGCAAGAACACTGGGCACTTACAGTCATCCCTTTATCCAATTAATGCACCCCATTTTTGGTTATATCTTCAGCAGTGTGGTTTTCCACATGAGCTCACTTCACTTTTGGATTCACAATATTCCCATTCTCCCCATCATGCTCTATCTGAACCTCTGTTTAGAAAGTCCCACCTGGATTATCAAAACAGGCTTCAACCAATATTAAGTAATGATTCAGACAGGGGAACATTGGCAACAAAAATACAAATACATAACCTTTTTGACATAAACTGTACATCCCACCTTTTGACTCTGTGTTCAGTATATAAATGAAAAGACATAAAGGAAATGGTGTATACAATTTATAAAGAGATTCAACACAGTTATTTAATGATGTTAGTGTGTAGTGCAATGTGGGATGGAGTGTGGTCAATTAAAGCCCAACTGAGTCTTGTAACAATAAACAAATGGATGGTCCATTTGTTGAATCAAAGCCTAATGCTAAAATGTACTAGTGTTCCATCATCCAGAGAAATTAAAAACCAAGTGGCACCACAGTTCATTAAAAAGTGCGTAAGCACACAAAAATGGCTGTTGTACAGTCATTGCTACATCTGTGGTTCCATTAAATGCAGTCTCTCTGTATTTCCGTTGCTGTTTCTGTCTCTAACTCCCAGACTCTTTCTTCCTCTGACTACAGCACAGGACTCTCAGAGCAAAAATCAGTACAAGTACATTCACTAGTTTTACAAGTTGACACCTCCCAATTTAAAACCAGGCTGGCTTTTGTGAGCTGTTGAAAGAACTCGCTTCCCAGCGCTGCCTCTGGCACATGCACGCACACTCACACCACTTTACGAACACACTCACAGACGCAAATAGGCACAAACAAGAAAACTGCCTTTGTCACTTCCACCAAACACGAACATGCTGCATAGAAATACATGCATGGATATAAGTTTTATTCCCTCTCTCTCACACACACACTTCTCTGTGGGTAGATAATAAGTGGTTGTCGAGAGGGAGTGTGTGTTGCTAAGTATTGTATCTGTAACTACTAATTAACACAGACTGTCTGAATGATTTAATTATGTGTGAATACTACCCACATACACACACACACACATCATACTCCCACACACACACACGTTTGCACAGGAGACCTGTATTGTTTCCATAGCAATATTGTCAATATACTCTAAATAATCATAGAAAGAATGCAACAGTGTGTGTGTGTGTGTGTGTGTGAGTGTGAGAAAGCTTACTTTTTACAATGATGATGTCCAATGATGTGTTTCCCCATATCATGGCTGATTATGTGGAATTACTACCAACTAATCTTCAGACAAGTTGAATTACTAGAATGGATTACAAGGGAAACCATACGTGTACAGTAATTCATGCTGTCTGCCATTATCACATGTTTAAGTTCTTGTGGGTAACACTATTTGGGCAGTCTGTCTCTAGGTTTCTTTTCCATGCAGTTATAAGAAGCTGGCACAAGACTCCCTGTACATGCTGTTATCATTCAGTAAGGTATTGACATGTTACTGTGTCATATAAAAAGCATTTCTAAAATAAAATTATATTGATTTTCAAATATTTAAAAAACCACAGCGGCTGATTGTGTGTCTCTGCAAATGTCTTGTTTGTGGTTGGCAAGACTGTTCTGGTTCTTAAAACAAACTGTTGAAGTAGATAAATGACATCAGATGGTGCATTTCATGGCATAAGTCTGAATGACAACATTTGATGAAGTGTTCTGCTGTGGAGTAGAGGTATAAGGGGACTAAATGGAGTAAATGAAGGGGAGAATTGATGTAAATAAGATTAATATGAGAGAGGGGCTGAGTGGCTGATAGCTAGGTACAAAGCGGACAGTTAGTATGGAAAGAAAGTCATCTTACAAAGCCACTTCTGTTACATCGCTGAAAGTGGCTACAGGGGCTGGCATTGCTTTTAAGTGGGAGAGCCAAGTCTCTCTTTCCCATTAAGAGTTAGAATAAACAATTTATCTTTATTATATACATTCATCATTTAAAAGTATTGAGGAGGTCCATATTCATGAAATACAAGATATATGTGTATTTATTTAATGTTTTAAATATTTAAACTACATGAGGCATAGTTGATTTATCTTGTCACACATTTAAATATTGATTTTAGTTTCTTCTCTGTAATGTAACAGGTACTTAGCAGAGCTAATTCAAGGAATATGTGGTTTAAGTGGTGACGTTTTTAACTGTTTCAAAAATCACAAGAGAAGCTGTATCACCAATATCACAACGTCTGCCTAGGACCACAAATCCAGCTTTTCCAAGTGTGGTCCAACAGCAAAATATGGAGACTTGTGAATCTGACATCAGACCTAAGATGCCTCTGGAAGACTCAGTGCTGTTATTTACCTTGTACGTATTTAAGAAGCACATTATTGCTAAGATATGCTGGGTATGGTTCATTGTTTACAACATAACAGATATTACTCAAAAAGAGATATTACTCTGTTGTGGTCACTCAAAGATTGTTTTCTTCTCTCCCATTGTTTCAACATGTATAGGGCGGTGGGCAGTCCACTGGTCATGGACCCCAACAGCATATGCAGGAAGACGAAGCGTCTGGTGGGAAAGCAGGCTGAGCTCTGCCAGACTCAACCAGAGATCGTCAGTGAGGTGGCCAAAGGAGCCAGGCTGGGCGTGAGGGAGTGCCAATACCAGTTTAGGTACCGCCGGTGGAACTGCACCAGCCACAACAAGTACTTTGGCAAAATACTGCAGCAAGGTGAGTGGGGGAGGAACTGATGTGTCGGGTTTTGCTTTTATGATAACAACCTTTGTGTCTTTCTTTTCCCACCTCTTTTTTCTGTGCATAATATCTTTATATTTGCTGTGCCACTCATAAGCAGAAGTTCCTACGATTCACTTTTTGCAGTGATTTAGATAAGAATATTCATGCCACTCACACGTCTGTTCAATGTGAAGCCAGAGCCAGCTGGTTTAGCATACAGACTTCAAATGGAGAAAGAGCAGTCAACCTGCCAGCATTTCATTCTCATTTGTCTTTACATCCTTATGTGCAGGACTATTTCTTGGCAGCATGCAGAGATTTTCTGGTGCCACAGTAACGTGTTAATAAGTGATCTTCTTTGACACTTATAGGCAGACTTTATCTTACATAGACTAGCTGTTTCTCAGTGTTCTCAGTCTTTTTGCTAAGCTGACCTTCTCATTAAGCTCTCAGCAAGAAGGCAAGTAAGTGTTTCTGCCAAAACATGTTCGATTCTTTCAACACAAGCAGAAATATAATTTTTTTACACAGGGGTAAAATGACTAGTGTCAATCAAATTCCATTTAAAGTTGTTTGAATTTGGCCGGATGGGTCAAAGCACTTGTACGTGACTCAGCTCTATAGATTTCTGATTTTAGATCTAGATGTACAACGCTAATGGAATTGATATAAACTCCCTTTATCTTTATGTAATCCGTCCATCCTTCCAAAAATTTTGCAGAGGATTTTGAGAACTTCCATTCAAAAAAAGTGTCACATCCCGTTTTTCTGCTGTGGGTGCCTTCGGATCTGAACCCCTGACCTCATGACCACAGCCGGCGGCCTTACGTCAACTTGAGGTCAGATCCCTGTCTGACGGTAGTACAGCAGACAAGGGCAGCTGTTGTATTTCAGACCAGACATATTCATACATGACTGACTCTTGTCTTCATTAGATCGGGCATGCTTGAAATGATCAGCTAAAATTGCCTTTTCTCTTGACATCTCTCTTAAGATCTCTTAACATCTTCCTCCAACTCTTTGAAGTCTGTAATATAACTGATGCTGGGTCAGAGCTGGGTCTTCTGCAATTACTATGTTGGATTTTTTTTCTTATATGATTGGATTCATAGGGAGCTGCCTGTCTCTTCTTTGACTAGTACTACAGAAGACCTTTATCTGTGTGTTTAGTCAACAAACAAGGAGCAGCCAACAAAAAAAAGTGTCAAGCATGTTATTAAACCCATTTGGGATCTCATGGTTGGAAGGTGTGTGTACTGAAGTTACTTACTTAAATCACAAGGAAGCGGCACCACTTTTTAATCTTGTTAATTTTCCATGTCGCAATGTATCAGTCAATACAACACTTGATTTTTTTTTACATCAAAGTTGCATAGTTTTTCCATTTTAGAAAACTTGTGCTTACGTCTTGACCCCTACAGTTGAGTGCACATCAAAATCATGGTTACCTTAAGGAAACAAAACACTTAAAAGTGTTTGACTGTGGCATAAACCTCTAACAATGTCTTTTACTGGAAAGAAAACTTTTGGAATACATATGTATGACATTTGAATCTTTTGAACGCCTTTGTGTAGAAATGCTGTAGTCATTAAAGCCTAAAACATTTAACTCTAAGGTGGCAGCTATACTTTCAGCTGGGAGAAGTCAATAATATTATTGAAAACAGACGATCTGTTAGCCAGAGTTGTGCAATATGGTGGAACATTATTGCTGTTATTATGTACTATAAATTATGGATTGATAAGACCTGTAACTACATAAGTTTTATTCTGTTCCAGACACTGTGGATTTTTCGACTTAGTTGTGATCACTGCAACATTAAAACTGCCTTTCAGGCTAGGAAGCTGGACACTTATTGGTCTACCTGTCTGTGTCATGCATATAAAGCAAAGATAAGCTACTGAAATGTTAAGTTGCAGTACTGTTGTTAGTAAATGCAGATGTTTTATGCACATATTAAGCTATTAAACATGAGACAATTCTCCTCTTTTTAAGCTATAAAAGATACAGTTTCCTCAGAAAATATCATGAACATTTTACCTTCAATAATCACATGCCACATCAAAGAACCACCATCCAAATGGGCTTTATCTGACTTTACACCCTTAGAAAATTTGATGTTATTTGTCAGTCATGCATTTAGTGAAAACTGACTATGGTTAAAAAGCATATTGTTTTGTCTCTGAATTCCTTCAAATTTATGGTTCTACCTGTGTTGCCAAGTGTCTGTGACAGAGAAAGATAGGATGGAAAGAATGAAGACAGAACATTACAGTGAGAAAAAGACAGAGGACGAGAGAAGGAAAAGGGGCAAGAATCTACCAGTAGAAGACAGAGTAGCAATTAATCATAAATTCCTGCCTGTCTATAAGACAAGCCAAAGTGCTTCTCTGTTTTGAAGCCTTTGTCCTCAATTACCTGGATCTCCTCTTAATGGATGTTTATCATGAACTAGTACCAGTAAATGTCAAAATAAAAGTGCCTTTGTGTTTAACACACTCTTTCTCTTAAGTGGTTAGCCTGATTGACCTCTCTTTAGACTTCCATGTACTGATACATAATAAGACTCTTTTGAATTGTTCTAATGACGTACGTTTTTAAAACCTTTCCTCTCAGAGATTATTGTTAAAGTACTATTAAGTATAGTAAAGTACAGGAAACACCTGTCAGACTATTAGTAGTGTGTGTGTGTGTGAGTGTGTATGTGTATATATATATATATATATATATATATATCTTAGGGCTGTCAATCGATTAAAATATTTAATTGCATGATTGTTATGAGTTACCTTGTGATTAATCGCACATTTTTATCTGTTCTAAATGTACCTTAAATTAATACTTTTCAAGTTTTTAATACTCTAATCAACATGGGCATGGACATACATGGATGCTTCATGTAAATGTGTGTTTATTATTAGTGAAACTACCCTAAACATACAGCATAAAGAACAGATATGTTTCAAAGACCGTAGATATGTTTTTCAAAGAACTTGTTCATGTTCCCATTATTTCTCTTTCATTGCACTGAGCCAGTTGCTAATACAGACAAGTCAACTTAATTCACATGGACAATAAACGCAGACTTTTGTCTTGTCGACAGAACCATCAGACATTTACTGTTCAGAAGACCTTTGTCTTTCTCCATTTCTGTTTACTGCTACACTCTTTACTGTCTATGGCTGCATTTTCGATTTGTCCTACTGAGAGCTAGGCCACGGTTATTTGCGCGTTATCATTTATATGTATATATATATATATATATATATATATATATAATTTAGTTGTCAAATATGTTTCAATCTCAACAATAATATCTCAAATAAAGTAATAAAACACTAAAATAGGATTTTACAAAATGGGTTTTCTTCTAGAAATTGACTGCAAATTGTATTTATTTTCACTATTCTGCGTTTTGCTACTGGTCCTCACTGGTCAGCAGTGTCTTCTTTGTCATAATCAACAGTGAGAACAAGGTTTCTGACTGAAACCAGCCTTATGAAGATGCATCAATCGCAGTCTGAGTTGCATGCGTCCTGTTTGGGCTCGTTTTTCCATCGTCTTCCATCATCAGGTCTGAACAAAGTCTTTTGTCTCACTGTTTACATGCATGATGGGAAACGTTGGAGTAAGTTAAACACACAATCAAATCCAAATAGCAGTCTAAATGCAGCTGTAAGTACACTGCATATTAAAAATAATAATAATAAGCAACTATGTGCAACTTGGTTTGTTTTTGCAGCTTAATCTGCACACAGAATATTTCATAGTGTGAGTATGATAGGGTTACATTCAGGCCCACACCTCCAAACTTTACAGTGAAAACAAAGCCACAGGGTGTTTGGGTCTGGAGCGCAACCAACCTACCTGAACCGGCTTTTTCTGTCGCCCACTCTACAAACATGTCTCCAAGCTATCTTCACTCACTATTCAAACACAAACTTGTCTGTGTTGTGTTCGTTAGCTAACCTTCAGAGAGTGGCATGAGTGCTGTACGTCGTGTGTCTGGCTAACAGACTGCCTACTGTAGTTTGTCAGTGGAGTAATAAGATGGATTGAAGAGATTCTGTATTGATAACTGTACTGCCAGCCATCATATAATGTGTGTATTCATCCCTTATTTCATATATATTATATGCATCTATGTGGAAATTAAATAAAACAGACATATTCATTAGCCATGGTGCAAATCTTTATTTTCTGATTTGCATCAAACCGTAAGATTAGAAAGAGAATGAAGGTGATGTGCAGAAATGTGGGTGTCTTGTATAATAGGGGTTTATAGGTGATTTCACAACATTAGTCAAACACGTTTATTGTGAGAGGTGTGAATGAATGGACATGTCAACACAGGGATGGCAACTTATTTTGCGTAAGAATAAAAGACGTACGTTTCCCAGCTCCAAAACAAGGTCGATTTTCTTGTTTTACATCATTAACTGGTAGTTATTCTCTTTTTCACGATTGCTATTGTGTTTAAATAACACACAGACCCTGGAGTGGTCATGACTTGCAGTGCAAGCCAGCCAGCATAGTGATGCTGGTAATCACATAAGGGTTTTATTTTAAAGGTCTGATAGGTTGTGTGTGAGTGTAACGCTGTACTGCTGTAGAATAATAATAACTCTTGCGCCGATCTGTAAAGTGGATGTGTATTAATTAAACTAGTCCTCATTTGTGTTGAAATATTTCCGCATTTTGTCATGAATGATGTCAACAGGCTGACACAGGCTTAGAGACATTTACACATATTTAGCATATTTAGAATCATACATGAAATGCAGATTTTTTTTTTTTTCTACAGATAAAATAATTAATGTTTGACTGCATCCCCAGAGCACCTTCTCCCATTAATAATTAATGGGAGAAGGTGCTCTTGAGGGTTGGTTTCCACACTTCATTTTGTTTACCCATGTTACAGAAAGAGTCAAAACACTGTCATTAGTCTTCACACTTCAGTTTTTGTGTGCATGTTGATGTTTTCATTGCATCTGGCGCTGCACTTTTATCCCACAGTCCAAACATGCAGGTAATGTTAATGTGTGACGCAGTTGGTGTGAATGCAAATGGTTGTATAATTCAGCCTGGCACCCTCTCTGTAACACTGCCTCTGTTAGTTTGTGCTGGGCTGGGCTCCAATGCCCCATGGCCCTGATCATGATAAGATAGATAGTATAGTATAGATATAGATAATTGATGGACGAAACACCTCTAGATGTCAAAAATCACTTCAAATGTTGTAGTCTTTAGATTTATAGATACACTGAACTTTATATAAATAGGTTGCCACCTGTTCTCTAGCTCTAGTCACTTAAATGTCTTTCTGGCAGACTAGATGCTGCAGGGTGTATGGCAGTCTTTTACATTTCACAGTACAAGCTCTGATCTGTGTGTTTCTGTCACCAAATGCACCAAAAGAGATGAGCCAAGGAACTAATAGTCTATGAGATAACATGACATACTTTTTAACCTCTGCTTTTCAAGACAGTGAAGACATTGTGTTAGATTTAACATACTAGACCACCCTTGTATCATGACCTAAAAATCAGGTTAAAAAATATGTGCTAATTCCTGAAGAATAGGCTTTTGAAATTAGAAGCAGAAATAGACAGGCCCAGACACCCATGGAGAATTTGTTTGGAATTTATATCTCAGAGGAAAATATGAAACAGGGTACCTCAAGTAATCTTATTTTTGATAGCTACTTTCACACATAACAGACTTTTCTCTCTGTATTCTCTGTTATTTAACCTTCCTCTTGTTTCACTGTCTTTCTCGTCTTTTATTGGGATCACCAATATCTCTTTAGGAGGTTTAAATAAGCTGCAACAAAATGTAAGTCAAAATGCATTTCTTTAATAAAAATTAAAAATATATCAACATGACATTTGCTTCATGGAGGCCATGCACAAATTGCAGCATTTCACCAGTGTATCTGAGTACATCTGGCTAGACTCAAGGCATATTTGGACATAGTTTGTGTTATTATCACCATATTGTACTAATGAGTTCACACAGCTTTCTAAATAGATCCAGGGATGTTTTTGGAGACGACACATCTTGATTTGAGTATGTTGCTGCTTCTGAAAAATCTCAGAAAAACCATATTCTGCTGATAAGCAGGAACAGTAAGGTGTGGTCCATCTGACGTCTGACAAGGGCATGCAACACACACACCCACACCCACACACACACACACTATTATTGTACTATATTTGTGAGGAAACTTACTGACACAGTACATTCCCTAGACCATTATTCTAACCTTACAATGACCTCACAATGATGTTACTGAATGGAAACTGGTCAATACCACCACAAAAGACATATACACACCCAATAGTTGCAAAAGTGCTCTATGTGTATCGCCATGCACAGTTAAGTCAATGATTTAATTAACCTAGCAAAAGTGAGAGCAATAAGACATAGGAAGTCCACAGAACAAGTTCACACAAACATTATACAGTCATTTTGTTTCTTAAATGTCATAAATGCTTTAAACTTTTCACACATGCAGTATACACAGAAACACACATGCACAGAAACTTTGCCAGAATTAGAGGCGTCACTGGGTGTTGTGGTGTACAGCTGGTCTTGATATCACGGTGTGCTGCGTTGGGCAGGTTTCGTCGCACGCCACCCATTCCGTGTGTGCGTGTGTCTGTGTGTTACCATTCCTAATGAATCCCATTCTCTGAATCATGCGATATGGAGTTGGCAGTGCTGATGGCGGCAACTGCATGCTCACGGCCTTCCAGCTCTCAAAAATAAGTCTTTGGCTTAGTGTCCCCACACACATACTCACACACACACACACCATGCCTAAGAGGCTATTCTTCTCCTCTCTAATACGCAGACATATATACAGTCAGTCCGTTTCTCATTTAGAGTAGAATAGAGGCAGAATTTTGCCACACAAGTCATCAACATGCCCAACAAGCTTATTTCAAGGCAAAATTTGCAAGCTCTTATTGTCAGCAAATGGTGCAAAATTATATTAACCTATATTAATCTGTCTTTTAGCAATGTAGCATGCCATTGCAAGCCCATGTTTTATCCGTGACGACAGCAAAATGGATTGTTTTTAAATCACTGTCAGCAGTACACAAATTTATGATAAAAATAGGTAATAAGTCTTCATAGCTTCTCTTATTTTGCTGTGTGGATGACAATAGCTGCAATAACTGAGAATAAAAATGTTGTTGAGCTGAGGGCGAGAATGATACTAAAGTCACTGGTGAGAACAGATGATCAATTTGCAGTTGTGGTTGGACATGCCTTTAGCCCAGTGTTAAGCTCTTCACCCGAAATAAACCAGCAGCTGTGGGGTATATATGAGTGTATGTGTGTCAGTGAGAGAGGGGGAAATAGCCATCCTCTCAGCACTAAAAATCCAGTGACGCTTAAGACTGTAGTAATGGGCCAGGACTGAAAGAATGGTACTTTTATCCTGCTCCATGTAGTGGAGATACTGATTGACTGGACAGAGTGACAGATGCTGGGATGAATGGATGGATGGAGACTAGTTTCTTGCATTGGTACAACTTTCTTTTTTTCCCATTTGTTATCCTGTAATTGATCGTAGACAAGGTGTTCAGAGACCTCAACATGCCAATGAAACATCAACAATGTCTGTCTGTGGTGTGGTGCAATGTGTAGGGGTTTATCATGTTAATGTACTGCCACTGTACTATAATGGAAATGTTAATAGTTTTAAAACTTTCAATTTGTGAAATGTTGCTTTAAGTATTACTTAAAGGAATAGTTTCTCATTTTGGGAATATGGTTCTTTACTCGTTATGCAGATGGTTAGCTGGAAGAAACCAGTGTACCTCCGTACTGGGTTAGAGCCACTGTTTGTTACTTTCTGCTAGACTAGCTGTTTTCACCTGTTTCTTTATAGTAAGCTAAGCTAGGTAGCTTAATATTTTGCATATAGATATGACAAAGTTGTAAAGTTTAATCAACTAAAACCCCTTTTTTGCTTGATCCTTTACTATAGATATTCGTGAGACAGCGTTTGTTTATGCCATCACAGCAGCTGGGGTGACTCATGCTGTGACCCAGGCCTGCAGTATGGGAGACCTCCTGCAGTGCGGCTGTGAGGCCACAAGAAACAGAGCACCTCCAAGGCCGCCTTCATCCTCCTCTGGGGATGGAGTGAAGTGGGAGTGGGGTGGCTGTGGAGACGATGTGGAGTTTGGGTATGAAAAGTCAAAACAGTTTATGGATGCCAAGAGGAGAAAAGGCAAGAGTGATATCAGGACGCTTGTTGACCTGCACAACAATGAGGCTGGGCGGCTGGTAAGAAATAGTTTCACAATAATTGCTAGAGAATGTGCAGTTTTATTATTATTATCATATTTTTTTTAATTTTCCATTGGCAGAGCATCCACGGTGGTGGGTAAATAAAACCAAGATATACAAAAAATATATGCAATTGTAACAGAGCAATTTGTGATATTCTACAGTGCAGATTGAATCACAGGTTTGCTGGTTTCAGTCTGACATTTTGAAGGGACACACAAGGATATGTTGAAAACTTGAGCATAGAACACTAACTACTAGTGACACAGTTGAAACGATTCACCTTAGGTTTGGGTCAAATAGCCGAGGCTAAATCTGGCAAACACCTACTACAGCAGCAAAAGAACAACATGATGTTACAATGCAGGGATTAGAGGTCTGCAGACGAAACCTCCCAGCCTAAGGATGAGACACAGGCCATAGAGGTGAAGGTCAGAAAATGTTTTTTTTTACTGAAAAGTGGAAAAAGCTGACAACTGAGAGTCACCTGACCAGTTAGTTTACAAGGAGACAAGCTAGACAATATTCTATCTTCTCCACTGTCACCAAGTGCTTGCATATAAGAGATTTGTTGGGTTTCCATTTTTGTCTCTTTTTCTAAAGTGCGTTGAGATGATTGTATTGTTATTTGGCGCTATACAAATAAATTAAATTGAATTGAAATGAACTCATGAAACATCAACTGAGATGCCAGAGAACTGGTAGTTTCATTGTCTGGATTAAAGGTTTACCGTATTTTCTTGACTAGTCACACTTTTTTTACTCCTCTGTTTTGTAGAGTGACTTTTATAATATTATTTATATTCACAGTCATTTTGTCGAGTACTCACTAGCTTTAGATGGCACTCTTCACTCAACTGAAGATGATATTGTACCGCCAAAAAAGTAAATACGTTTATGTTCACAGTAAACTATAACTCCTAGTGTAACACAAGTGAAAATGCCACCCAAAAGAAAGAGCTATACTGCAGACTTCAAAGTGCAGGTAATAAAGTCTGCAGCTGAAACAAAGTCTGGAGTGAGTGTCGGCATTCAGACAACCTGAGAGAGGAGGAGGACGTGCCACTTCATCCGCCCCTCGCCTATGCCCCCGGAAGTTTGTGCAGTTGTTTAACTTTATATGACATGGATGTTTGTTTTTATGCATCGCCTACATAATTTATAGGCTAATTTAGACTATAATTACTTTACCTTATTACCTGGACTATAAGTCACACTGGAATATAAGTCGCTTTTATCAAAAATAACCTTGTTGAGGAGAAAATAACATATATAAGTCCCTTCAGTGTATAAGTTTGCATTTCTAATCGTACTAATTATAGTCTAAATTAGCCTATGAAGAACTTAGGCTAGGCATAACAACAAGTAGAAGCGCATTACGATATTCGTTCATCTGTCTCAACTAACGATAAACAACTGTGTCAATGTTTTGGTGGGGGGAGATGAAGAGCAGTGTCCTCCTCCTCTCTCAGGTTGTCTGAATCCCGAGGCTCACTCCAAACTTTGTTTCAGCTGCAGACTTTATGACCTGCACTTTGAAGTCTGCAGTATAGCTCTTTCTTTTAGACAGCATTTTTACTTGTGTTACACAAGTAGTTAGAGTTTACTGTGAGCATAAATGTTTTTACTTTTTTGGTGCTTCATTTAAGTCAAGAGTGCCATCTAACACTTGACAAAATTACTGTAAATATAGACATATAAATCGCTTCACTATATAAGTTGCAGGACAAGCCAGAGGGGTAAAATAAAGTGTGACTTATGTTTCAGTAATTAGAAATGCAACTTATACACCAACACAACTTATATATGTTTTTTTCTGTTCAACAAGGTTGTTTCTGCTAAAAGTGACTAATATACAGGTGTGACTTATAGTCCAGAAAATACGGTAAAATGTTACAATGTTAAGGACCTCAAATCATCGCAAATGCCACATATGGGTACGAATGATAGTACAAGGCAAAATCAGCCTGTGAGGATACTCCTGCCATGAAGTCACTTACTATGGCGTTAAAATAGTTCCAAAAATCCTTCGCATAATAAACTTTCACGTGTGAATTGCAGAGAGGAATGTTTTTGATTTTTGTTTTATGTGCCCAATTCAGTATTTTCCTTAATTTACCTTATGAACTAAAATGGCTTCTTTAGCTATTTAATCATGCTCAAATATTATAAATATTGTTGTATTATTTTTCACAGCAGTTATACGCTGTAAGTTAAAACAAAAATATGTCTGGTTAAAAAATATGAGTGGCTGGCAACTTTTAGAATCCATCAGCCAGTGTCAGGTAGAACAGAAAGTTGATTTCCAACTTTTATTCAGTTTATAAAAAAAAACATTTTAGCTCCTGTGCTTAAGACATATATGATGTTTCACTAAATTCTAAAATTTTAGCAACAACAGTGATGCTTGTCCTGTGGAATGCTCTTCCCTCCACGAACATCCAAAAGAGAGTTTGCTCCCGGCCATATTCGTGTAGTGCCGTAAGCTGATATTCTGACAAGAGTCAGGTTTCTGAAACACAAAAACAAGAGCGTGCCACACATTTTGTTTTTAAGCCTCTGAGGCAGGTAGCTTCTAACATTTCCACAGCCCTTTACAAGTTTAAAGTTCCTCTTTGTTGTTTATATGAGCATCAAGTGAATTATGGCCATGACAAATCATCATGCTACTGAAAGAACAGGGAGAAAGTAGCAGCTTTTTGGAAGAGTTAATTATGTTAATTTATGGTGTAACTCAGAAAAAGATCAGACAAAATGACATTCCCATTAGTCTTTTTGTTGATTTCAATTTGCTACACCTATCTTTAGATATGTTATGCACACGCAGACAAAATAAGAGTTACAAAGTTCACTTCATTTGGGGTCAAAGGCAGAAAAGAAGAGAAGAATTTTAAGATTTTTAGATATTTGCAATATTCTCTATATGTAGACACACAAATGTAAATGTGATGTGTGCAAATGTGTCTTGATTAGCATGGATGCATGTTTACTTATATATATATTTTGCAAGTCATGCGTGTCAGAATGGACAGGTGTGTGTCGCTGTGTGGGGGGGTATGTGATGGGTTAATTATGTGCAGTATAAGTGAATGATCTGTTGTCAAGGCTTGTTAGATGTAGGAAGGCCAGAGGCAACATGGAAGGAGAGGGGGTTGGGGAGTTAAATTCCTTCTGAACAGCATCTGCTTTTATCTTACCTATCGCTGTGTGTGTGTGTGTGTGTGTGTGTGTGTGTGTGTGTGCGTGTGTGTGTGTGTGTGTGTGTGTGTTTCTATGGTATATCATCAAAACACAATAATAAATAATATCTTTACAGAACTTTTCATTTGTCAATAGTAGCTCTGCTTCTCTATGGGGTACAAATTTAAAAGATTTTTATTTATTTATTTATTTGTCTTTTTTCTGTTTGATCAACATTCTCTCTTTTTGTTTTTTTTTCACCCAATTGCCCTGCTTCACCTCCCTTCTCTCCCCTTCCACCCAAAACCTGAAACCCTTGCTCCCCTTCCACATTTTCTCCTACCAGGCAGTGAAACTTTACATGCGGACAGAATGCAAATGCCATGGGCTGTCAGGCTCATGCACCTTGCGCACATGCTGGAAAAAGATGCCACATTTCCGTGAGGTAGGCGACCGCCTGCTGGAGCGCTTCAACGGCGCCTCCAAGGTGATGGGTGGCAATGACGGCAAGACCCTGATCCCTGTCGGGCAAAATATAAAACCACCAGATAAGCAGGATCTGATCTACTCGGACGAGTCGCCCGATTTCTGCCTCGCAAATCGGAAAACAGGTTCATTGGGGACGCGGGGACGCATGTGCAACAGCACAGCCATGGACATCAGTGGCTGTGATCTGCTGTGCTGTGAGCGTGGCTACAGGGAAGAAACTGTGGAGTTTGAGGAAAACTGTCTGTGTCGTTTTCACTGGTGTTGTGTGGTCCAATGTACAAAGTGTTTGGTCCGGAAAGAGCTTAGCCTCTGTCACTGATGAACTGAGACTGAGAGTTGTCAGCAGGACATGGTTCATGGACATTGGTAAAATGACTTCTCTTACTCTTTGAGAAGTCTTTCTTGGGCTAGTGGGAAAAAAGGAAAGTATTTGGACTCATGGTGAACCTTTCTTCTTATTTTTGCATCATTTACACTCAGATAATGCCCCTAATATTTTATTTCAAATAGTGTTTGACTTCCAGAAGGAGACGAGGTGCTGGTCAAACGTTTTAACTATACAGAGAGTAGATACAGCCACATGGAATCAAGGGACTGTTGGACTAAAATAAGTAAAATAGAGAAATATCTTTCCCAAACTACCTATTTTTTATTTCTTGTTTATTAAAAAGGACCAAATAATGTGAAAATTTGTTGTGTTGGTTGAAAAAAGAGGATCTAGACATGACAAGCTAATTCAGTTTCTCAGTGGTCTTCCACTTCCAGTTCAGTAGAGCCTGGTGTGAATATAAAAAAAAGCTTTATGCATCAGCATGTTGTGATGGTCTTGACTTACTGAGGCCACACTCAAGATTATGAGACCTTGTAGGTTTCTGAATAGTTTATCATGTGTTATCTGGTATTAAAAGTCCTTCAGAGACTCTGTCTTCTATCACAGAAAGCTGATGGATCACAAGTTTGTGATTGTGGCCACTACATCCTTACTTTCATCCCACTTTGACTGAGCATATTTATGTTATACCAGTCAAGAATCTTGCAAACTGTTGATATTAAAAAAACAGTCTTACAGTTACCGTAACTGTAGCCTAAGCTTTTCATGGAACAGGCATACCAAATACAAAAAAGATGCTGTTCTTGACTTTTTTTCTGCTGTTGCGTAAAGTGTCCAAAAAAGGGAAATTATATCAGATGATCCTATTTGAAGAATACTGTCGACACCGCTCTTTGAAGGTGTGGACCTGGCCTGCCAGCAAAGGCTGTTATTTATATAAAGATATGATGACAAGACTACTCACTTCCATATCTCTCAGAAGCACTTTGGATGTGACGGCTGCCATGGACTTTTTCCGTAGTTTGGCAATAAAACCTGTTTGGGGGTTGGCTGTTTCTTGTAAACCAAAAGAGTAACCTCTATTTACATGACATTGTTCAGTATCATGAAAATGTATATGATGTATTTTGTTTATATGTTATGATATACAGGGCTAATATTATAATGCACTTTGGATGTTAGCTTTCATTTGATAGCGTATGAGCATATATGTGTGTGAGAGAGGAAGTATGTGTGACTGTGGTTGTGCAGGTTGGCCAGTTATCACCATATCCTTCAGCAGACAGTACCTTTTATGTATCTCTATGTTGCTGACTGATTGTAAACTGCATTATTTTGGTTATTAAAAGCACACATCTCTTTGACTCTCTGTCTGGGACAGACAAGATCTTTTATTTGTTGTTCATTTTCAGTTTATGAGAACATAAACCTACCCCATCATTGAACGGTTTTACTACCAGAAAATATACAGTAAGTATCCTGAATGATTTTGCCACATCGCTTCTGATTTTTCCGTTAAGGGTGTTTGTGCTTAAGCAAGTGTTAATGTAGGATTTTAGTATTTAGAATCATCATCTTGTTTTGATCTTCCAGGTAGTGGTGCATCTGGCTGTTTTTTGCAAGGGTACCATTTTAGCTTCTTTTCCAAAATTACATTGACCATGTGTGTCACTTCCCACTGATTGTTCTTTTATGTTGTTGTTCTGTTTTGTTAATGTTAGCAGACTTTATCGTAACAGTTACTGTAGATTTATCAGCCAATGTCATTTTAGTATTAACATATTGAACACTACAGAATTTCATTGACTCTTATTTTAAGATAAGCATCCACATGTAATTGAATGAAAAATGCCCCAAAGTTTTGTAATTCAAAGATAGGGAGTGCAGTTACGCACAGCAGGTCAACCATACAGTTAACTACAGGTTTATATTATATTGCTGTTTGATTTTATAATTCCTAATTTGATTCACTTGTGTTGCTATAACCTCTGTACTGCCCTATAAATGAATGGTCACAAATTAAGTGATTTTGTTTATTTCTTTTTCTGTCAAGTGGTTTGAACCTAAAAGCCATTTTGGTATCTGCATGTGTGAAATTTAGCATTTTCCTAAATCCTTCCTGTTTTGGAATATTATATATAAATTATATTACATTTGGTGAAACGTTTATTTAATACAGCAAATGCAAAAAGGACAACAAAGCATTTTTAACAATATATAAATGTGGCAATAATGACATTTAAAAAAAAACAGCATACAGTATTTAACAAATATCATTTAACATGTTTCAGATTTTATTCATTTGTCATTTATTTAAATGTGTTTGTCATCCTGCTTTAGATTTCATTCTGCTCTCCATGCCATTTATGAATTTCATTTAAAACACCGGTCAAATTCAAGTGCATCTGACGTCTGTGTGTGTGGAGTGATCAGACACTCGTTTTGATCATTTATTAGTGCTTGGACAAATGTATTTTTGGACCAATATTACCATATTTAGAGGTGTCCTACTGAACACCTCTAAGACAAACGAAATGGTGGTGGATATTCAAAGGTCTAAGCCCGCTCCTTACCCAGTTAACATCTGTGGTGTGGATATTGAAGTGGTGCCAGCCTACAAATATCTAGGCATGCACCTGGACAGTTGGACTGGTCACCGAAAACAGGTGCACCCTGGAAAAAAAGGGCAGAGACAACTTTTCCTCCTAAGGTAGCTTAGGTCCTTAGACATCTGCAGGAAGATGGTGCACATGTTTTACCAAACTATGGTAGCAAGTGTGCTGTTTTATGCTGCAGTCTGCTCGGGAGGAAGCATAAAACAGAAGGATGCAAGGCAGCTGGACAAACTGGTGCAAAAACCGGTTCAGTGACTGGATTGAGGCTGGACTCACTGGAGGCTGTGGTGGAGAGATGCAGACAGAAAAAGGTAGAGTCTATCCTGGAATACACTGATCATCCCCTTCACTACATCCTGATGGAGCAGAGAAGCAGTTGCAGTGGACGACTCACCTCACTGAGCTGCAGGACTGGAGGATCCTTCATCAGATGACGACTGACTACTCTCACTACTGACTTACTAATTAACTACAAGACTACCTGAATTTCTCTTTGGCGATGAATAAAGTTTATCTTATCTTGTTTAGGTGCAGAAAGTCACTGATTTTCAAAATCTCCATGCAAGAGAAAGACAAGAAAATTAGTCCCTAATCAGGCTTGTATAGTCTGTTTCATCTGAGTAAGATTTTTTGTGTGTTATAGTTTGGACTCTTAATGTGGCTTTGCGCCAGGTCTTGACAAAAATATTTCACATCAAACCTCCCACACTGAATATTACATCGTACAAGGAGGAGCAACGCAAAGCAGAAACTTTAGCCTGCTGAAATGTATACTTTAAACCTTTACAGACTAAGGTATCCTTTGGAGTTTGTGAGTATAAAATGCAATTTTTTACACAGGGTGGAGTTAGGTTTGGACTTAAGTAATCATTTTCACCAAACTTAGAGCCTTCCTGATTAAGCTGTTTTTGCCACTCAGCAAAAAGAGGTGTTGTTTTGAGCTCTTTATGCTGTAGCAAAGACCAGGGGGAAAAAAGAAAAGCAGGCCTGTATTAGTTTGAGCTGTACAAGTTGACACAAGTTCATATTTTCCAGGAATTTGTTGCACAGTGGTGTGTAGCAGTCAGGCCAATAGTTGTTTAAGATATCGAGAGCTAAGCCAAATAGGAGGTAAATGCCATGGGGCACTTGTTTTCCTTTGTCTCCCTATTACTTGCCCTCTCCTCTCATCTTCTTGTATCCTCTCCTTTCCTCATCTCCCATCCTCTCTTATCATCTCTTTTCCTCTCTTCTCCTGTCCTTTTGTCTCCTCTCCCCCCCCCCTCTCTCCTCTGTTCTCCTCTCCTCTTTTTGTATCCTCTCCTTTCCTCACCTCCCATCCTCTCTTCTCATCTCTTGTCCCCTCTTCTCCTCCCGTCTTCTCCTCTAGTCACATCACCTCTCCTCTCCTGTCTTCTCCTCTACTCACGTCTCCTCTCCTCTCCTGTCTTCTCCTCCCCTTTTCTCTTTAAGCTGTGCAGGCATTCAGTGCTGCATCGGCAAAGCCAGAGAAAATAGACAAGTGAGCAGATAGATTTATTGGAGCATTGGTATAAATAGAGATGCCTGTCGACATCTGTGTGCATGTGCCTGCATGTGGCTGTCTTTGTCAGTCAATGTTTGTGTGTGTGTGTGTGTGTTTGTGTGTGTGTCCGTTAGAGTGCGCGGCCAGGTTAAATTGGTGTATTTTTCCACATGTCCCTCTGAGAAAGAAATAGTGCCTGAGGAATGAAACATAGTCCCCACTAGAGGTGAGTTTTGTCTCCATCCACGTTGACTGTTAAGTGCATATGCACATATAAACACAGCCTCACACAAAGCACTAATGAAGGGTTGCCACTGTAAATGGATCTATAGTGTTACACTGCAGACAGTCATTTCCGTAAATCAGTCGGATAAATAGATTCCTGCCATTTCTTATCTCCCAGAGTGGAGTCTTGGTGGTCCTTTGCTTCTATTTACAACACATTTACAGAATGTATGTGCTCACTTGCAGAGAAACAACAAGAGAAGCAAAACAAGTGAACATATAAAAATGAGAAATGAGTGGGCCACTATAGGGAAATGAGTGACAAGGGAGGTAAATTAATGAATAGAGGAAAAAAGAAAGGAGGGGTGAGGCCTGAGAGGAAGATTAAAAGAGAGAAAGAAATACAGAAAGAACTCTGAGGTAACTTGACACTATAATGCTCTTCCATGTGTGTGAACTCTCCTGCAATCGTCTATCAATCTACCAGTGAGATGTTGCTTACACAAAGGGCACATCTAGAGCTCAACTCTGTGTGGGGTTTCATCTGATACCAATGAGTTTAATTATAGGAGTGGGAGAGACAGACACAGAAAGAAACCATGAAATGAAGCAATATTGCTTGTTTTACAGATGAAATATGGACTAAAAGTCAAATTTATCATTTTGAGATAAGGAATAAGCAGATTCTCACATTTGCACGCACCCGCATGAATACCCTCACACACACACACACACACACACACACACACACACAAAACCTCTACTTTGGCTTAGTGAGCTTGGATGAGACAGTGATCTTTATGAGTTAATGCAGGCCCTGGAGGTGATGGCTCAGCTGCTGCCTCCACAGCCCACCCAATGAGGCTGTTAGTGCTAAGAGATTTAATAGTCCATTTTGTGCACATCATCACATCGCAGCCATTTAGACACAGCTTGCCTCAGGACCCTTCAGTGACATTTACTGTACAAAAAAACATATCAGGGGAGTTTGACTTGTCTGGCATAGGGTTGTTCCTGAACATGAGGTGAGTCAAGCGCTAAGACAGATAAATTGCAGTGCAGATAAAGCCCAATGAGAGTTGTTTTAAATTTAAATGGATTTTGGCAAATTTATTCTCCTCCTTGAGAAATATACTGCATGAGAAAATACCTAAATGTTTTTCTCGGGGAACCTGCCATCATTGCAACATCCTGAAACAACACTTGCTGCCTTGAGCAACCCTCACTGACCTACATCATTGTCGTGGGTGGATAAACATTGAGACGACCTCAAAATGTATCTTTTACTCATCTCTGTCCTTCACCCCCACTCTCCTCAACCTCCCTGCATCTGTCCCACATAGCTCTCTCCCTCGCTGTCTTGTTCTCTCCTTCTCTCACCGTCACATGAACAATCTTAGTCAGGATTTTGTCATTTATCAAATACCGGACCGTAACTGTGTCTTGCAACCCCACCTCTCCTTCTCTGCCAGAGGCTGGTGGGAGACAAAGGGAGCCTGCTGTCTATTGTGGCTGCTTTGGCTCAGTGTCTCTTCCTGTGTGAAGACAGGGCAGGTTCTTTTTAGGAAAGAGACAATAAACAAGGTTGTTTGTACAACAAGAGTCTTGGAATGGCTTGATGGGAAGCAGACAACCAGCTTTCTAAAGTGCGTACACATGTGAAAGGGCAACTTGTGATCAGTGTACAGGATAAAGCATCTTTAGGTGCTCCCAGGTTTCTTTAAGATGAAGGGTCAGAAAGCAATAATGTCACAGGACTCAACATAAACCAGCTACAATGTCTCTGCTACACTTCTTAAGTACAGCTTTATTTGTGCATAGTATAACACTAATATAATATAACAGGTCTAGGCAGATAAAACAGTGCTATAAAATATACATGATGGACACAGATTGGCCATTTATTTTGGTGTTTGAACACAAGATGGCGCCCTTGGAGCAGGGAGCTGACTCAGTGCAGTACTACCCATCCTTCCCACTGGGCTTGAAAGCCTACACAGAGAGGACCAATGGTAATAATATTGATGATC
Source organism: Mastacembelus armatus (assembly GCF_900324485.2). Taxonomy (NCBI): domain Eukaryota; kingdom Metazoa; phylum Chordata; class Actinopteri; order Synbranchiformes; family Mastacembelidae; genus Mastacembelus; species Mastacembelus armatus. Next base: position 8,081,030 of record NC_046653.1, on the reverse strand, counting down.
AAATAAAACAAAATTAAATGTGAACTAAAGTGTGTTATCCATCCATCCATTATCTATACCCACTTATTCCTAATTAGGGTCACGGGGATCTGCTGGGCATGGTGGCTGAGTGGTTAGCCCTGTTGCCTCATAGCAAGAAGATCGTTAGTTCGTAACCCGGCCTTTCTGTGTGGAGTCTGCATGTTCTCCCTGTGCTTGTGTGGGTTTTCTCCAGGTCCTCTGGTTTCCTCCCACAGTCCAAAAACATGTATGTCAGGTTGATTGGTGACTCTAAATTGCCCATAGGAGTGAGTGTGAGTGTGTGAGGTTGTTTGTCTCTATGTGGCCCTGTGATGGACTGGTGACCTGTCCAGGGTGGACCCCTGCCTTTCACCCAAAGAGAGCTGGGATAGGCTCCAGCTGATCCTATCCACCTGTCTAAAGTGTATTATATTAAGTAAAATTTTAAAAAAAATTTAAAATCAAGGAAAGCATGACATATTATGGCACTTGAATAGTGTCACCTCATTTAAAGCAGCCATATGTACAATATTTAGCGTGTGTGTGCTTGTGTTAAGTGTGTGTGTGTGTTACATTAGCTATTTGCACTTTTTTGTGCCAAGCAGAGAAAGAAATATTTTCATCGACATTTCTAGCTAAGTAATCTGTATATTTATCCAACTGACCTTTATACGGTAATTTTACTGTGAAACTGTGATGAGGCTTTCTGCTACCTTGTATGGATTACATACACACAGACACACAAACACATATCCCAGAAGAATGAACTCACACATGAATGTTTTGAGCCAGCAATATCATGCAAACATGTTGTAATGATCCCTAATTGATCCCAGTATGTGAGGTGTTAAGGAAACAAGCGCTTCTGATTCCTCTAAACAAAAGACTGGGTGAATGAGTGTGCTAATGTGTGTGTCGATAAGTCAATAAGTCGATAAGTTTTTAGAGGAGCAGAGTTTCCTTCTATTTTCTCCTGTTATTGACACAGTTTGTTGTGCTTAGATTAAAAAACAAAACAAAACGTGTCAATGCAGATTGCATGTTACCTGAGTTCATAAGTGATATTCTTATTTAATCTGGGTGCAACATGTAGCAGGTTGAGTCTGGACATTATTTTTAACCCTGTGAAAGGGTCTTTTTTAACCATTATCATGTAGTGTGTAGTGAAGAAAGACAAACTGCAGGAGGGACAAGGATCTACAAAGGGTCATGGACTAAACTCAAACACCACAGTCATATGATAAGCACCTTGGGCATCTCGTAAGTATTTTTAAGCAAGACACTGAAGCACAGAAATTGTGATCAATGTAAAATTAGAAAAGCAACCTGTTTGTATAAATACCTACATGGACAAACTGCATTATCCATAACACTGGGATTTTTTTAAGTGCTACTTTTAATGCAAACTTGCATAAAACATTGTTCCCTGGAATAGCAGAAATAAGTTAACTCTGCATCACTGCATTAGTGTGAGCCTATTAAAATTACCTGTGAACTGTTTTTAAAATGAATAATCACCTTGAAAACTTTGGTTGAACTGAGTTTCTAAAATGTAACTCATTCACTTTCCCAAAATACAACCCAAGGAATATTTTCTTTTCCAATCTCCAGGGGGAAAAAAAGATCAGGAAAGTTTAACATCCCACTTTGGTGCCTGTTTTGTTAAAGGATCCTCAGTTAAGTTTTACCTCCCCTCAGGCATTTGTTCTCTGTACAGTATGCGAATCGCTTGGACCATCCAAAATAAAGCCAGTTCTCACAACCCCCAGGACATTTTCATTCCCCACAAAGACGGGTTAATTGATTAGAACCACACTGTGGTCTTGGCATGGGGACTGCAACACAGATACAATACATTACCGTAAGAAACAACTTTGTGACACTTCTAATAACATGCATGTATGACTGGCACAGCAAGGTACAACAACAATTAGATCTACAGCAAAGCATGTGTGGGTGTACGTTTTATAGCTTATTGATATAAAACTGTAGTAAGTAATACAGTACAGTAATACACTACATGAGAAAATATAGAAGGATCATTCTTAAACAAGAAATTCAGAGCCCAGCTGATTTTCCTGTTGATGTTAAACTCTCTACTGTTAAAATAAAGGCCTACAGTGTCACACTGTCCTGGGCAAAAAGACTCAGAGGAAGAAAAAGCAGAGATTTGTTTTTAACTTTCTCTTTTTCAAACCAACACTTCAATCATAGATGCCATCAATCTTGTATTCTGATTGTGTAACTGACAGCCCTGTCATTTGTCCCAGTTCCCCATGGTGTAATTGCACAGCTCTATGTTCCTTTGCACTGTTTGTCCTGCCCTGTCTGTTCTCCACATTTCACACAAAATCACTCACAAAACATGTGTCCCTGCATGCAAAAACTAACAAACACCCATGCTTATTGACAGCCTTGTGCACCCACACTATTTTTTTCTCCTCTCTGTGTCCCCTGCACTCACACAAACACACACAGACGGAGCCAAGAATTTGCTTGTTAGAAGTTAGTTACTAGATTTGAGCCTTGTAATTGACTAACCTCTGCTCTGCCGCGCTCTCCTCTGCTTTGCTCATTTTCGAAGGCCCAGTCCAAAACTCTCCAAGAAACATGAACTCCGCTTGAACTCCCTTCACAGAGACACACAGAAAGCGAGGGTGTGACAAAGGGAACTTCTGTTACTGTGTGCTATACTGTCACAGTGTTATAGGCCCATGTGCTGAGAGAGAGTCAGGTGAAGAAAGAACAAGATCAGGGAGAAACGCAGAAACAAACAAGATGAGGGATTTTACAAAACAGCCGCAAGGTCTCTTTAAATGACTGTGTGTTGTAATTATTTCTGACCTTCTATCATAAATCCTATCACTGTACCATGCCTGTACAGTTAATTAGGGATGTATGTGTTGCCAGGTTGAGACTAACAGCGGTTTGGGTTCATGATGGCCCCTGTGTGTGCATTAAATAGTGAAAGTAACCATGACACTCTGTGTTTTTGCTGCAACAATGAAGTCAATCTTAATAAGTTCATGACCATAAAAAAAGGGAAGCTCATTACTGTACTGCATAAAATACACCAAGCTCAAGGAACCTTTTACAGTGTAAAAGGCAGTAATATACTACATCCTTTTGTATGGCACCATTGCCTTAACAAGTGTGAAAGACATATTCACACCAATAGTCACCATGGTCTCCATCCAAGCATGAAAGCACCAATGCAGCTGAACTTTGCAGGTAAGAGGAAAGAAGTTTAAATGCAGCGGCTGTATATCAGCAAATAGGGTTTTAAAAAACTGATGAAAACTAAAAGAGTTAATTTGAATGTCATATTCGGGGAAATACATTTATTTGCTTTTCTGCAAAAGGTTAGATGAGAAGATAAAATGCACATACAACATATACAACATACTGTATGAAGAAACAGCCATCAGCAAATTACCTTAGTACAAAGGCTGGAAGAAAGAAGGAACAGCTAAGCAAAGGTAAGAAGACCCGTCAACCAGCACTTCTTAAAATCACTACTAAATATATACATTATTTGTTTAACATATAAAAAACTAAAACTGTAGATAAGTTATGCAACCATCCTATTTCATGCTGTTTCTAGTCTTTGTGCTAAGATAAACTACTAGTGCAAACTACAGACTACTAGTGTTGGTAGGTATGAGGTGGGTGAAGGGATGAGGCGCAGGACCCAATTGCAGGACAACACACAGTTTTCATTCAACCTGGACACACCAGGGTTCCGGCACATACAAAATATTCCTCGGCCCTAAACTAAACCAATTTTATACAAAGTGTTTTTGGGAAAAACCATTATGTCTTTTATGCCAGGTCACTAGAAAGACAGATTCAAGTATGTAGCTCATCCTTATTTTGATAAGCCTGAATTTACCTTTATTTATCCCATTTCTACAAGTACTTGCTTAACTTTTGTTCGGTCAAACTTTCTGAATGTCGGTTTCTAATAATATGAAGACAGAATGGCTAGTGTCTTGCTCTGTTTGACACATAATCTAAACTGGCATGGTACTAGTTGCATGGAGTAACATCTACAGTTTACTACAGGGGAAGATCACTGGAAAGAATCGATCACTAACTTGGGCTTGAGACTTTCTCTTGAGCCTAAGGCAAGGGCCACGTCACAACTCGGGTTTTAACGTTTGCTGTGTTTAGGCCTTAAGCACACGTATGAACCTAAAACTTTCAAACTAGCTTTGCCTGACACGAGACAACAAGGAAAAAGATAAACTCCTACATTTCTATGTATTCCACTGTAATAGTAAATCACTACTGTTTTATGATACTACCACACTAAAAGTTAACAGTCTGATTACATGGGACCATAAACTATAGATTCATAAATACTGTATGACCTAATGTGTTTACATGGCACTCACCACCAGACTGTGAAAACATAGCTCTGGCGTGTCTCTCCCGCCAGGACAATAAAGTTTCAATTGAACCAGACACTGCAACTCGACAAAAATACCGGCACCAGTGGGAAAACTCAGTGTTTTAGTTTATTATTGAATTAGATGTTCGGCAGATTCATATTTCATGCAGCGGAGTGAGTGAGACTGAGCAGCACAAGAAAAAAATGTTTTAAAGCGCTGCAGGAAAATAATGTTAAAAGAAAAGCTTTTGGGCTCAAAATATAGAACTATGAAATGAACCTGGCATGAGCATTCAAAAGAAATAAAGTATTTATGTCTCTAGACACAGGAGTCAAGTTGAAGTGAGAGCCCACAGCATTTTTAATGAAGGAACATAGTCCCTGGTAAAGGATGGGAAACAATTAAAAGTGTGTGTGTGTGTGTGTGAGAGAGAGAGAGAGAGAGAGTGAAAGAGCAGAAAAACACAAAAAGAGACAAAGAGAGAGAGTAAGTCAGCGGGCCTTGGCAGACCACTCCAGTCCAGATGGAAGGTGTGTGTGTATTACGTGTCTGGATGTGTGTGAGTGTGCGTGCACACTATCCTTTTTTATTATGAATAACGTGTAATAGGTCCACAGCCACATTACGTAACGTGTAAAAAAGTGATGCTGCATGCTGGGATCTACCCTTGTCATTCATGTCCCAAAAATGATGGTGTTCACCTCTGACATGCGAATAATAATACTCAAATATAAACAGATGCAGCTTGTAGTTCCTAAAGTTATTTGCTTTTTACTACATCGATGCAACAATGTGAATACTTGATGCCAATGTACTTTGTAGAGTTTGTACTTAATTAGTTTGTAATCACTAGAAAATACCAACCATTGCTTTTTTCTTAATCTCAGAATGAGGCTTTTAAATCTACATAGGGAGCAGGTCTCCTTTAATGGAGGAAGCCATGTTGCACAGCCATGTTTTTACAGTTGCCCAGAAAGGACAAACTAAACACTAGCTCTAGACAGGGAATCACATTTTGTTGATGACCACTGACCCTCCCACGTACCTGGAAATAGGGTGGTGTTCATGATGTTTGATTCTGCAATCTCACCACTAGATGTCACTTAACCTTTCACATTTTACACACTGCACCTTTAAGAGGAGAAATGTCTTTTTTCTTCTTTCAAAAATGACACTGTTTTGCCCTAAAAAGTCTGACTCACATTACAGTTTGTACTTTACCTTTTAATTTCAACATGTCCATCTTTCCTCAATTACTAACATTTCTTTCTTCTTCTTTTCTGGGTGGAAAAATCACATTTAACTCCTTTTTATAATTCAGTTCATAGACTTGCCTCACAACAGTATCACAGATGCACCACTCTGCTGCTGTTTTTGATTGTCCAAGTGCAGAGAGGGGCATGATGTATAGTATGAGTCATGTTCATAAAGAAATGTGATTCAGAAAGTAGTGCCATTATCAGACATGATGAGACCAAGAGAGAAAGAAAGATCAGGATGGCAGCGTGCAACAGATTCAGCTGTAGAACTGAACTCAAAAAGTCACAAAAACCACTAACAGGCCTGTTTTCCTTACATGCCTTAAAATAATTAAGCACAAAGTTGCCAAATCGTCCCTGCCAAATCTTCCAGATCAGGCTGCTGTGACAGATCCCTCTGGGAGAAAATTTGATGTGGGATTGTTTTCCTGATCTTCTAAATTTGTGTATGGCAACTTAATTGTGTCTCGATGCTAAACCCGTGTTGTGTTTTACTGCTCTGTGACTCCATGCTGGCAGAATGCTTGCTTCCCTCCACTGGTGGGGGAAAACCTTTTTATTTGTGGTTTTTGAATCTTTATTCTAAGCTACTCATAAAGCACTGAGATGAGTGATATCATGTGGGCTTCATCAACGAGGGAGCTTTTTGCTATACTTTATAGTCATTTAAATCAAAAGATTAAAGACCATGACACACAGGCACAGTTAAAGAGCAATGGATGACTTCAGGCAACAGTTTTAACAAACTCTCCTTTCTTTGCAGACCCACCTCCAAAACCATATTGTTTTTTATGAGGTGCTTCTTCCTATGGATTTACACATCAAGCTCAGTTTACTTCTCACAGTTGGCATGACTCAGGCTGTGAAAATATAAATAACTGAGAAAATAATGTAAATATCTTACATTTCTACAGCCTGACACATCCCAGTGACTAAACATCAGGATAATTTGGCCTCTGCTACTCCAGTTATGACCATTCAGTTAGTTTTTAAATTGTATGATGTGAGTCCTCTAACTTAAACAAAATCAAATCAGTGTAATAAGCTCTGGAGATGTGATGTGTCTACTCTGCACTTTGAAGTTTGAGGTAAAGCACTAAGAGTGACGTGAGTTGAAAACCATCTGATGTGAGGCTAAAACAGCAGTGTGAATCTAATCGTCTCGTCATTCTAGATCACCATTTCTTCAAATGAATCTAAAATCTATCTTAGCATGGCTTTCCTCTTGCAATTGATAAACATCCTTTCTTCCTCCACCTCTTCCTCATCATCATCATCATCATCATCACCCTTTAGCCAGTGCTGCAAACCCTTAAATCAAACACTAAAGTCATTTGCTGTTTACAATCCTACTCATCATTGCCATCCTTATCCTCGGCATCGCTCCTCCAGTGCCCTCACAGAAGGCGCAGGCTCAGTGGTTCTGGTTTCCTTATCTAAAATCTCTATCCCTGTTTAACGAGGCACTTGACCTCCCTCGGCGCTCTCCCGAGTGACGCAAAAAAGTGGGCCGGGACACCGCTAAGTGCAGAAGTGTAGAGGACTGTCGGTGCGCACCGAAACACCACTAGTCAAACAGACTTCAGTCAGAGCGGCTGTCTCGGTTCTGTCGTCGGAATCGGATGTTATACCAAAGCAAACACCTTGCTGGCGGAAATAGCAGAACGTGTACGGATGTGTGTGCGTGTGTGTCAAAGAGAGACAAAAAAAAAAACAGTGCGTTTTCCTCAGACTGGTGTCAACCTCTTCCATTCAGTAAGTTGAGAGGTTGATGAAACTTTTCTTGAATGAGTATCCCGCCTCTGGCAGGCACATCTGGACTCGGGTCCGTCGAAGCTGTCATGTCTAGTGCCAACCTTTAGCCGGACCTAACTTGACACCCACCTCCTCTGCTTTGTCCTTCGTAAACTTTGAACCGGCGTATTGGACTTTTGTTTGCTTTTTTTTTTTTTAGGTTTTCATTTCTCGTTTTTACAAGAAAAAAATGGAACATTCAATCCTCAGATGGACGTGCGTCTTGGTGGTCATCTGTCTCTTGGATGAAAAGTGAGTAATGTCTGAATCAAGGTAGAATTTAATCTGCGTTGTTTTAGTGCAATATAAGAGCACGCAGTACATGAGTCTGTATTTTATGGATCTTATACTTAAAAAAAAAAACAGCTTGAACTATTAGTTCTTAGTAGCTAAAACAAGTTTGGCTGACATGTGTCCTTAATGGCAACGCATGAAAAGTAGCATAAAGGAAATCAAGAATGGAACATTAGTAAACATTAGCGTTACACATACACCCCTCACTCAACACTGCTGCCCATCAGCAACAGGCTGCCCTTTGGAAAGACAGTTGTTCAAACAGCTCTACTCTCCAAAGCAGGAAACACAACAGGTAGTGACAGAAGCCTAACTGGAATTACAGAGGCACACGCAGTCCACAGTGCAGTGCTACCAAGAAAGTAGGACACCACCATGCTAATGAACAACCTCTGATGTCACAGAAACTTGTCTTTTTGATTCAGAGTCATGCCCCAAAGACCGTTCTTTTCCAGCATGAGCACAAGGTGATTTATGGATGTTTACACCTGTTTCTCTGACATAGAAGCTTGCAGACTTGATATGTGCAGGATTTACACATGTTGACGAAACTGGGGAAGAAGTAGTATGCAAATTTGCTGCAGCTGTGGTGTACACTCCTTTCTACCTGGGTATTTGTGTGTGCATGTCAGGGTGTGCTGGAGCATGTGTCCATGCTATTATATATATAACTGTGTGTGTGAGGGTGTGTGTGTGTGTGTGTGTTTGCTAACAGCCATATATACTCCTCTGCAGTTGTGTGTTTCAGCGTTTGCATGTTTGAGGCACATGCATGTGCTTTTACCTGTAACCATAATGAAAAGAAAAGCTGAACACTTTGCAGCTCTCAAGCCATCATCAGCACAGCTTGTCTTTTCCTTGTTACTGTTTCTCTGTGAAGTGGAAAAGAGCTTTGCTGGCTGTCAGCTGAATTACTGTTGTTTGGATGATTGATCTGCAGCAGATGTAGGAGACAGTTCATTGCACATCTCCCAACTACAAAGCCAGTGAATTTACATGCTAAGGCTTTTCCTGTGATGATTTTACGAGGCAGGTTAACTGCTTTTCCCCCCTGCATGTATCTAAAACCGTTAGTAAAACTTCTGGCTTTGTGCCAACAAAGTGGATGTGGCTTTTTCACCCCCCCCACTTCAGCTCACCTGTTCCCATGTGTAAGTCAACATTAAAGTTATAGTCACAAAACCTGAATTGGCTCGTTTAATACTAAAAGCAACTACAATTTGTTGCATGTTTTGATGCATTTAAAATCATGTGGACACATTTCCCTCTAGAATCACTCAAGTCTTTTCTTTTGGTTCCATGTCAGTAAGCATAATCTCTTTTTGTGTCCTTAACACAATATTTTTAGTAGTCTAAGCTTCTATTTTTGCTGGAGTGTTGGAACACTAGACCTTACCAATCCTAAGTAGACTTTTGTACACAACCGAAGTGTACAGAGCCTCTGCTCTATACACTTCGGTTGTCACTTAGGAGTATGTCATATGCTATCTAATAATTTCACCTGTGTGCTCCATGCAGGGCAGAGGCCAATGAAATATTGGGCCTGAAACTCCCCAACATAGACCCCATCCTGAATGCCAACACGGTGTGTCTGACGTTGCCGGGGTTGACGCGGCGCCAGCTGGAAGTGTGCATGCGGAACCCGGACGTGACAGCTTCAGCAATCCAGGGAATCCAGATTGCCATCCATGAGTGCCAGCACCAATTCAGAGGACACCGCTGGAACTGCTCCAGTCTGGAGACTAGAAACAAGATACCCTATGACAGCATAGTCTTTAAACGAGGTCAGTTTCATGGTCACTATACAAAACATACTATAAAAACAAGGCCGTGCTCTTTAAAAGACGTCGTGTAGCCGTGTATAAGACAGTGGTACACTTCATATGTGAGATATCACCACAGGCTAACTTGTGTTAAAAAAACAATACTGTTTAGGCTGTTCAGAAGTTTGATCTTCAAATAAGTTGTGGTTTGATCCTCAAACACACTTTGATAGAACACCTTGAAAGGATAGGCTTAGAAAGATTAGCCACCACAAAGATGCACATCCTATACAAGCATTGGAATAATATTCTCTGAACACAATCAAAAGATTGCCAGAAGGGATCATTTTCACCCATAGTTACAATTCTTGAATATTGTCTTACTAGAATGAAGCCGTCCAACTGGTTGGGCAGATTCATATATCTACTTTCTAACCACCTTAATGTGGCTCCTCAATAACCCGTAAAAAAAGAGCAGGTAACTTCAAAAGCAGTTAGTCACCTCCAGATTACCAGACCCCGTACAGATCGGTTTTCTCTTACGCTTTGTAGTGCTTGGCGCTCTGCAAGACAGCCACAAAGGATGAAAGAGGATCTTTAAAGTTGGGAAGGCTTCAGATGGGCTCATCCCAGGTTATTGACTGGAAAAAGCATCAAGTTTCTTAGTAGCCTGAGCACCTGGATTGAAGAATAGATCGCAATGTGGTCAGTAGTTAGAATCTTGAGTTGAATTTGCACCAAATGAGAAAGCAGATAGTGTTCAAAACTGTAAGACTTCTATGCAAATGTTGTGTCCAGCATTTTACACACTGGACTTGAGACTTCCATTACATTTAGCTTAATCATGGTCTCAGTATGCCACCTATCAGTTTGTGTAGGTTTTGAGTTTTTAGTGTGTCAAATGGTTATAAAAAGTTTGAAAACCAAATTATTTTAAATATCCTGAGTATTTTTCTAGACAATGGTGCTGAATTGTGGATGGAATTCCCCAGTGTACAAAAAAAAAAAGAAAAAAAAAAAACGATAAAAAGCATCAGATGTTTTTTTCTGGACGAGATAATTTGTATGTCACTTTGTACCATGAAACCTTAGTTTGATAACCTGGAACATTAACAAGAAAACCTTAAATACAGTATATGCTTACACACCTCTGGTCTAACTTTCACTCCTCACTGACTCACTGAAAGGCTGTTTGTCATTATTAGTAGAGGCAGTTGCTAGTTGTCTGGCATCCCTGGTTTGCCTCGGGTGCAGAAACTCCAAACCACTGACATAAACAACCTCTTTAAATCGGATGATTCATCTGTTACATGTTGATATGTTCTTCTCCACAGAAGCTAAAAAACTGATGCAAGTTAATGTGCTGCAGCAATTATTGCATTGGAGTCACTGCAAAAAGGCAGTAGTTTGGCTGAGATCGTTTCACACATTAGATTGAATTGTGGACATTAGCAGTGTTCAGTTTAAGTGCCCAAAAGAAAATAAACAGCATAGTCTCACACTGGGCCTGTGTATACCAAACTGGTATTTTAGCTTTACAATTCATATGCTATAACAACAAGTTTATATATATCTCAAAAAGCCTGTGAAGCAAAGTTTACTCTAGGATACAAAACCATCCTAGTAAAACCAATAATACTTCTTGTTGTTGGAACTTTGCCTATTCAAATAATCTTGCAGAGCTTTTTCAACTATCAGGTGCTCTATGTTTCAATGTTTGTTTTAGTTTCTAATTGTACTACATCAAATGCTGCTCGGATTCTCTCTGGCTCTGCAACAGAGCTCCCCGCTGATGGATTCTGATAACTGCCATGGGCCCATGCTCATTCCCACTTAGATTGCATCAAAAACTAGACTAAAGATGACAACAGCCAAGACATGGACAGACAGAAATAGGAGGAGCTCTCTCTCTTTCAACATCTTTTTCTGTTTCTCCTCTTTCTTCCTCACTGTGTCCTGCATCCTCCCCTGCTGGGCTGCTCCTAATGCTTTCACTTCCCTTGCCATTGCTAGTGCTTGTGAATTTGCTCTCAGCACTTTCCCAACTCTTGACGGGAAAAGCATAAACCTGTTTAGTCGGTTTCTGTAACACAAAGTGACAGTTTCCTTTGAATCTTTAATTCATTTTGCCACTTCCTCTGCCATCAGTTCAGCCGGGCGTGCCGCAGCCAGTGAATTATTTGTTAGATTGATTTGTTCCCAGTCTTCCGGGAGCCTGAGTCGCAGAGCCTGGCTCAGAGGAGCGCTAGAGCTAAAACAGGCTTTCTGTGCATGAGGATGTGCCTAAGTGCCATCCCTCTCGCTTCTCGCACCTAGTGTAAGTCAAGGTTGTTGAGGGGAGGAAGGGCAGCATGGGAGTAAGTGAGTCAAATTATATGTATATAGTCAGTGCAATTTCAAAGTTTTTATCTTGAACATTCGAGCTGCTGTAATAAGTCATTTTTATTGAATCTCTACTGGTACGTTGAAGGAGCTGCTTCTAGTTTTTTTGCTCGACTTTGTGGTTTACCTCATTTTTACAAAGTCTTTAATGTTCAGTCTCACTGCTTTTGAGTTTCCAGATGCAACATGAAGTTGTTTTCAGAAAATAAAGTTCCAAGTGGTCGTTCCTCTGTTTGTTTACTAGGTCGCTACAGGATGTCAACATAAAAAGGTAATAATGGGCTGCATACAATGCTGCGTTTGCAGCTATTTTTTGTTGCCCCCAGTTGGCCAAAAAAATCTGTGGTCTAAGGGTAGTTCAACTTTTTGTCAGATGACCCTGTATTTATTTTTTTATTTTTTTTTTTAAACCAGAGCCCTCTGCATAGCCCCACCGCTGTGCTGGACTGGATTCATTGAAATGAATGAGTTTTCACACAAGGTCATTCTAAATGCAGAATGTAGTTTTGCCATGTGCATCTTCCTTTAGTGAAAACTGAAGCAGAGCAAGCCAGTGAGCCAAATGTAACAATATCTTTAGCTAATTCAAATGTGTGCTTTTTAACCCTGAAATGGTTAGATGGAGGCTGGACATGGGCTTTTTGATCAAATATACTGTAGATACTGTATGAGTTGAGCTGTAGTGACTCTTATTATTGGGTGAACCACACTGATCTATAGTGATTCTGCTGCCTCGGGCTATTTGTCTTTTGTCTAATAAACAAAGAGCAGAAAGAAAAGAACTTCAGTATAGAAGAAAATGTGTTAAGCTTTACATCATAGCTCACAAAACAAAACAGCATTAGCTTTACTTTAACATATAAATATGGTGGTAACATCAAATATTGCTACAAGGAGCAGATCCAGTTATTAATGTTTTATTTGATCCCAACAAGCAGTTTGGATCATTTCCCCTTCAGGCACTATGCTGTAAACTCCAAAGTGGTTTTTTTTTCATATTTTCTTTACAAGTTTCCATGATAATCTTCACTGTTTTTTTTTTTTACAAGAGTGCTACTGAAGCACCGTGGTCACAGGCAGTTAACTGATAGAAAATGTTTTATCCTTCAATATTCACAGATTCCATAACTGGACAGCAGTGTGTGTGTGTGTGTAAAACCTTAGACTCCTGAATTACAGAAGAGTCATTGTAGAGTTGTACTCATTACAAATGCTATGCTTGGACCTACTCTCGAAGAGAAAGGGATGTGTTTACCTCTAATGGCAATAGCAGAAAGATTACATGCACACATTCCTTGAACCACCTGCTCTACATACAGCAGTACATCTGGGCTAATTTGAAGTAATTACAAGGCAAAAGCCACATTATGGCATAGTCACCCTCTTTAAGCTAAATACATGCCCATAAAGTACAATAGCACATAGTTTGGTCCTAAATTTCACTGCAAGATATGATATGACTGAAACAAATAAAAGGGTCAGCCATCTGATGCCACTCAGTCAGTCAGAAAAGTAAGTCATTGACCAAATCTCTTCATTGTTTACTGGCTGGATCAAAGATCCATGACAAATGGAGAGAGGCTGGGAGATATGCAAAGCTAGAAATGGATCCAGTGTTGTTCAAGGCTCATGGTATTAGTACAGAGCTTCAAGAATCATTTGTTTACCTTTCTGCACACTTCAGACGATCAGTGTCCACAGGCAGCAGTCAGTTTTCCAGCTGAATATCTTGTAGACACAGCCTGGTTTAGTAACAGTCCACTGATAGGAGGAGTAGTGGGTTCATGTTGATATGGCCCACAGGGACGGTGTTTGCAGGTGTTTGATGCACTTCATTTCTATTGTCCCACAGTGTTTACCCTGGTTTTATGAAACACACCACGCGTTGATGTGAAAGTGTGAACAAGCTCTTACGTACATCCTTGTCACAATATAAGCTTTTTTGCTACGGCCTTACTAAATGTGTGAATCTCACAAAGAATTATGACTTAAGTTGCTAACAGAAGTTATTTGCTCATTTGGCTGTTATTAAACTGAATTTTAGGGCTTGGAAAATGACTTTTCATCTATATCCAGCATTTTTACAACTTTAATGAGAGTAACTACATACTTTAGCCATTTTGGTAAAGAGTACCAGTTTAAAAAATTTCGGAGCAGGACCTTAGTCATAGTCTGAATTTTTATTTATGTATATGTTTTCCTGTATCTACCTAGTAATCCTCTCCTTTCATGACAGGTTTACGACATATGTACACTGGTATGCCTGCAGGTTAACAGTACTTTATATAAACTCCTAATGCCCTCGTAATAATCTCTTCAAAGCAAGATTGGCAGATTTCTGACTGAAAAACAGCCCTCATGTCTTTCAATCAGTCCTCATTTAGCACTGTCAGTTCAGAAAGAGTATATTAATTTTTATGGCAACTGCAGTTTTAACAGAAAACATGTCTTGGCATAAACTGGGAAACTTTGTGCCTTTTCAGACAAAATATGCCAGTCTTTCCTTTCTTAAACGTTGTTTCCTGATCGTGAAACTTCAGTTTCCAAATTTTGCAATAAATTAACACCACTATCCTCACCCCTCACCCACAGGGTTTAGAGAGAGTGCCTTTGCATACGCCATCGCAGCAGCAGGCGTGGTGCATGCAGTAGCCAATGCCTGCTCCATGGGCAAACTGAAGGCATGTGGCTGTGATGAGAAGCGACGTGGGGATGAGGAGGCCTTTCGCATCAAACTGCACCGCCTACAACTGGAGGCCATCCACCGGGGGAAGGGTATGGTGCACGGCGTCATGGAGCACTTCCCTGCTGACCTGCCAGGACCTCAGGACTCCTGGGAATGGGGCGGCTGCAGCCCCGATGTGGAATTCGGAGAGAAGTTCTCTCGGGACTTCCTGGATGCCCGTGAGACCTACAAAGACATCCATGCCCGCATGAGGCTGCATAATAATAAAGTTGGTAGACAGGTGAGTGCAAAGTCTGAGAATGTGTGTGTGTGTGTTTGCCAAATAATTGCCAGCTGTCTAATTCTGCCCATAAAACATACATCATTGTTGACTTAAATAATTACATCAATTAACTTCAAATGTATGTACCAGTTTTATTATACATTAGGCACAATCTTAATTACATGATGTGATACAGGACGTCTTGTTAAATTATTACCAGAGATGTAATTTGACAAACGTCTGTTTAGCAGTATAGCTGCTTAGTGTTTGTGAGAAAATCTTGAATTAGCTAGTGACGTGTTATAAATCTGTCAAGAGCTGATGGGCCAGATATGGAGACCAACGTTACCTGTAGAAGTGACTGGAATCAAAAAAGTTTATCTGAAGTGATACAAGGTTTCAAGAGTTCAACTTTCAGGAAATCAAACATATTAACAGCAAGGTTAATGTATATAAAGTTAGTTTTATATGATATTATTTCATAAAGTAAACCCATGCTCTAAAGTGCTCCAAGCATTTTTAGAGCTTGTGGAAGGCCTTGCCCAGTTCTTAGTGTCTACCAGCTAATTTGAAACTTGTGATACATCTAAGGCACTGTCCAATCAAAAGCAACCATCTATGTAAACAGGAAGCAGCTGTAGGAAACTAGTCTCACTAGTTTTAGAAGTGTATGTCTTGTGTATGAAAGTATTTTGTGTTACATTCAGGGCTGCACACTTAAAAGCAAGTATAAATGTTTCCATTTGAAATTTTAGCTGTAATGCTGCTGTGCTTTATCTATGTACAAACCTATGAACTAAGCTAGATGCATTATCTCTCTTGGCTATTTCTGTAAGTGTTACACTACCTTTAATATAACTTATTATACAATAAAACAAGTGGCTAGTGGGTAGCTTCAGTGCTACTGGGCCAATGATAATGTTACAGAGCATAACACAGTCTGAGTTAACTGGCTAGATACAGTGTGGTCAGTCATTATTACGCTGTTGTTTATTTCTGCTGGTGGAAACTAAAGACAGAATCGTGTTTTTGAAAATAATTAGATAATTAGAATACAAGTGTGGTGCTTATCAAAACTATGTACATTTATTGCAATAATCTTGACAGTGTTTCAAAGCGTATTTAGAGTACAACAATTGTACAACACATATACAGTGGGTACGGAAAGTATTCAGACCCCTTTAAATTTTTCACTCTTTGTGTCATTGCAGCCATTTGAGAAAATCAAAAAAGTTCATTTTATTTCTCATTAATGTACACTCAGCACCCCATCTTGACAGAAAAAAACAGAAATGTAGAAATTTTTGCAAATTTATTAAAAAAGAAAAACTGAAATATCACATGGTCATAAGTATTCAGACCCTTTGTAGTGACACTCATATTTAACTCACATGCTGTCCATTTCTTCTGATCCTCCTTGAGATGGTTCTGCTCCTTCATTGGAGTCCAGCTGTGTTTAATTAAACTGATTGGACTTGATTAGGAAAGGCACACACCTGTCTATATAAGACCTTACAGCTCACAGTGCATGTCGGAGCAAATGAGAATCATGAGGTCGAAGGAACTGCCCAAGGAGCTCAGAGACAGAATTGTGGCAAGGCACAGATCTGGCCAAGGATACAAAAGAATTTCTGCAGCACTCAAGGTTCCTAAGAGCACAGTGGCCTCCATAATCCTCAAATGGAAAAAGTTTGGGACGACCAGAACTCTTCCTAGACCTGGCCGTCCAGCCAAACTGAGCAATCGTGGGAGAAGAGCCTTGGTGAGAGAGGTAAAGAAGAACCCAAAGATCACTGTGGCTGAGCTCCAGAGATGCAGTAGGGAGATGGGAGAAAGTTCCACAAAGTCAACTATCACTGCAGCCCTCCACCAGTCGGGGATTTTTGGCAGAGTGGCCCGACGGAAGCCTCTCCTCAGTGCAAGACACATGAAAGCCCGCATAGAGTTTGCCAAAAAACACATGAAGGACTCCCAGACTATGAGAAATAAGATTCTCTGGTCTGATGAGACCAAGATTGAACTTTTTGGCATTAATTCTAAGCGGTATGTGTGGAGAAAACCAGGCACTGCTCATCACCTGCCCAATACAATCCCTACAGTGAAACATGGTGGTGGGAGCATCATGTTGTGGGGGTGTTTTTCAGCTGCAGGGACAGGACGACTGGTTGCAATTGAAGGAAAGATGAATGTGGCCAAGTACAGAGATATCCTGGAAGAAAACCTCCTCCAGAGTGCTCAGGACCTCAGACTGGGCCGAAGGTTCACCTTCCAACAGGACAATGACCCTAAGCACACAGCTAAAATAACAAAGGAGTGGCTTCAGCACAACTCTGTGACCGTTCTTGACTGGCCCAGCCAGAGCCCTGACCTAAACCCAATTGAGCATCTCTGGAGAGACCTGAAAATGGCTGTCCACCAACGTTCACCATCCAACCTGACAGAACTGGAGAGGATCTGCAAGGAAGAATGGCAGAGGATCCCCAAATCCAGGTGTGAAAAACTTGTTGCATCATTCCCAAGAAGACTCATGGCTGTACTAGCTCAAAAGGGTGCTTCTACTCAATACTGAGCACAGGGTCTGAATACTTATGACCATGTGATATTTCAGTTTTTCTTTTTTAATAAATTTGCAAACATTTCTACATTTCTGTTTTTTTCTGTCAAGATGGGGTGCTGAGTGTACATTAATGAGAAATAAAATGAACTTTTTTATTTTGGCAAATGGCTGCAATGACACAAAGAGTGAAAAATTTAAAGGGGTCTGAATACTTTCCGTACCCACTGTAACTCTGTAGAAGTTCCAGATTAACCTCCTTTGCTGAAGAGAGAATTTGTTGTTTTTCCTGAAGGAAAACAATGTAATTTAACCCCAATAATAATGAAGGATAGAGTGACCATGAGACTGTTTTCCTGTGATAGTGCATTTCATCCTGACTAATAACGGTGGTAGGTTTTGGTAGTTGTTTTTTTTTTTTTTTTAATTCTGAACAATTTTTAGAAAATAAAAACGTCAGCCACGATAATGTTTATGCCTACTTACTGCAACAGTATGAGCTTCTCACACTCTTCCAGTGCAAACCAGTGACATGTATTGGTTAAGGTAGCAATAATAGGATATATTTATATTTTTTATGTAATATAGTTGCCTGACAAAGACGTGAATTATAGTAACACATACAGTATGTCTTGAGTAACTTTCTACTTTATCTAATTGTCTAATTTACAGAATAACATAATAATGATTTTTATTTGAATGATATTTTTGAAAACATACATCTAAGCACTGATTGATGATGATGGTCAAAAGAAGTATTGGCTTACCTGGTTGAGTTAGTGGCTTTAGGATTACTAATGGATTTATTTCAGTAGGGTATTGATTGAACAATAAGGCTATTGGATAAGCATGCTGTAATACACACAGGTTCACGAGGTAGATTTGATATACTGTATATTTGTGCCATCCTGTTATTAATGCTGTATTTTATTTGTTTCTTTAGGTAAACTCCTGTCATTTATTCAACTCTCAGAAGACATTTTAGATCATTTACACATTAGTTATGCATGGACAGACACAGGAAGTAGTTAGTTTAGACCAGCTTAGTTCTGTTTTGTAGGCGGAAATGCACTGCCTCTGTCATGTCAGTTAGTGTCTGACCAGTCACGATGTCAAAGAGCGTAATGAAATCTACAGTGTCTTTGCACCTTAGCAAACACATCGTGATTCTGGTCGTGGCTACAATGTGGAGTATTTGTGAAATGAATGCATGGGTAAAATATATACATTCTCCTCTAATTTTTCATGTTTTTAGCAGAGTAGTTCCTGCTTTGAGCAATACAAGAGAAAGATGTAAATGACAGTGATAAGCTCTGACGATGTCAAGTGGACCAGAACCAAGAAGCAACCATAAATTGCTCATTGTTCCCTGTTTCCTCTTGAGTAATTTGGGCCTGTGTCTTTCCATCAGTTTACTTCTGGTTTCCTTGATTATACAGACAAAACACAAATGTGGAGCACGTCAGCCAAACTCAACAACAGCTGGCCTCCCTGCAGTAGCTGTAATGGTAGAAATAGTCACAGATGTAGAACTGGTGGCATAAATCCCAATCAGTGCTCTGGACATATGAGTAAACCTTGGGTGGGGGCCAGTATGACATGAGCAGTAATGAGTTCATGAGCTGAGGACAGAAAATAATTTGTCTTTCGGGTCTTGTTTTTTTGTTTTTTTTTTGGATGAGGCAAGGTTATGAAACTCGATAACATGCTGGGTCATGTATGTTGTTTTACTTGTTCTACTGTACCATTTGAGGCTACATGCTCCCCAACTAAAAGCATTGGATGATGGTAAATTGATTTACATCCTCTCTTTCGAAACATCCCAGGTTTGCTAGTTTTGTCTTTTCCTGTCACTGTGCCTTTTTTAAATGGCTTGTCCTGCTGAAGTGCCTTTGAACAAGACACTTGTCATGGGAATAGGTGTAGATTTGAGTGTCTGATGAAAATTTATGAGAGTTATGGGGAAAGTAGGAACATACATGCTATATAAGTAGTAGTAAAATAATTGCCAGCTGTCTAATTCTGCCCTTAAAACATACATCATTGCTGACTTAAATAATTACATCAATTAACTTCAAATGTATGTACCAGTTTTATTATACATTATGCACAATCTTAATTACATGATGTGATACAGGACGTCTTGTTAAATTATTACCAGAGATGTAATTTGACAAACGTCTGTTTAGCAGTATAGCTGCTTAGTGTTTGTGAGAAAATCTTGAATTAGCTACTGACGTGTTATAAATCTGTCAAGAGCTGATGGGCCAGATATGGAGACCAACGTTACCTGTAGAAGTGACTGGAATCAAAAAAGTTTATCTGAAGTGATACAGGGTTTCAAGAGTTCAACTTTCAGGAAATCAAACATATTAACAGCAAGGTTAATGTATATAAAGTTAGTTTTATATGATATTATTTCATACAGTTTAATGTTGCACATCATAAACGAGTTGATCAAACCAGTTCTGTTCCAGCATTTGGCAGCTGGCAGCATTTGCCCTGTAGACAATCTTCCAAAATCAGAATAGGTAATCACACCCTTTAATCTTTGACAACAGTAGTTCAGAGAAACAAACTATTACTGGCACTAATCAGCTTCTTTTTAATGCACAGTTTGATCTTTCGGGAATGCTGTTTATAAAGGCAAACCTTTCTCAGCTCTCAGATTCTCCTCAACTGAGGAATATCTGCTTTCATTATGCCAGGCTGCAAATTTCCAGCTAAGTGAGACGAGGCCTCCATCAAAATAGAGAAACCTTGACTCAAAGGCAACATCAACATCAAAGAGGCTGCACCTCATTTTGGTAAAGATTGTGGCTGCAAACAGCAGAATGAAATGACACCGATCACTGACCTTTACCTCCTGTATTGATGACCCCTGATGACCTTGATGGAGTTTTAAATCTGATGTCTTTTGCCTGTTCACTTATCTGATAGATCTGGTTATAACTCACTGTTACACTAGGAAAAAAAAAAAGAAAATGTCTTCAAACACTCAGCTCTAATGGGGTGAGGGGTGAATCAAAACTCCCTATACTATTATCCTCAAATTACAAAATGAGCTTAAGAGATGACTTTCATGGGGTTTAGCAGCATGAAATTAGTGGGCTATGTGTGCATTCAGTATGATACAAAATCAGCTTTTATATAAAGCTGCTTACAGAAGGCTGAGTTGTGCCAGCTCACACGCCTGAGATTGCTGTTTGAATGAATGCAATGCAGACAGAAATACTTGAGAACGAGAGCTCACTGAAGGACAGAGAAAGATGAGGAGCGTGCAGAGCACAAACATTGCAGAGCTGTTATACTGTAAAATTCCATGCACCTTGATGACTTCAAATGGTATAGAAAACCACAACAAAACCTCTCTGAGACCTTGCAGCACCCACACACACACACACACACACACACACACACGGCCCCTAGAATCAAACAGAAAACACTGACAGGTGGGGCCTCAAAATAATGCCTACCCTTTCTGTGTCTCCTTCCACCCACCAGCCCATCACTGCCACCAGTTCACCTCCCTCCGCCCCACTCCTCCCCACCACCCCCTGCCCCACTCCCCTTTTTTTTTTCAGAGAAGTAGTCTTTAGGCAGAGGAATGTGGTGGTTTTTTAGCGGGTTGTGCATGTCGCCTCATGCCCACCCCAGGGTTCTCACGACGTCCCGTCTTGTTTTTAGCCCTAATTAGTGGCTGCTGGCAGTTTGGAAACAGATGTTTAAAACCCTGCAAAAGATTTTAGACTTCAAACACCGGGGCGGAAAGTAGAAAGAGATTCGCCCTTCCTTCCCTCCCCTCTTCCCCTTCTCCTCTCTGCCTCCTCCAGCTTCACTCCAACAGGGTTGATTACAGAACTAATACTATACACCAAGGAGGCAAAAGAAATTAACGCAGAGGGGAGGTTTATTTACATATGATGTCAGCATGTAGCTAAAGCCATACATGTGTAATGTTCTAGCTTTAACAGCTGCTTGTTCTCACTTGTAAAAAAACAAATAGGCTCTTAAGATTAGGAAGCAGGAAATATAATTAATTAAAAAATAAAAAATGTTATGTAAATAATGTAAAAACCAATTTCATTTTTCTTCAGATAAATATAAATTTGCAGTTAACCAAAACACACTACTGCTTAGTAAGAGCTTGAGTGCAGCTTGAGTACATGTTTAATGTGGCTGCCTGTGCCATGTCAACACTTCATAGGGACAAAACATTTCTTCTATTTCTGACTGTTCTTCTCAATCATTTAGCGAGCACACCTCAAAATAAATGCTTGGCATACTTTCTCGTGTTCATGTTGCAGAGCTCAGTGCCATGCTGAGGTTCTGTTGAATCCTGTCTGTTCATTAGGCAGGTGATGACAATACTGGCTACGCAACAGTCTGCCATGTTCTTGGCAAGCATCATTTGGTAATTATAATTTACCATCAAGATCTGACTTCAGGGGAGTAAGAAGAGACAGTGTGCCCTTTTTCAAACCTATTTTCACACCCTTGTTTAAATGTATGCATTTAATAACTCACATTTCACGTTTGAACGTTCGAGACATTTAAAATCATTCATTCCAAGTGGTACGTTGTTGTTTTTTTTTTTTTTAATTCTTGATACTCTTCACAGTAGGAATGAATGTGCAGCAGGGAGTGTGCCAGTAATGATCCAATTAAACTGAATTGATATATGAGTTCCAAGATACAGCTGAATCATCAAGTCATCATATTTTCCATCCACCCATCATCTATACCCACTTATTCCTTAACCAGGGTGACAGGGATCTGCTGGAGCCTATCCCAGCTCTCTTTGGGTGAAAGGCAGGGGTCCACCCTGGACAGGTCACCAGTCCATCACAGGGTCACATAGAGACAAACAACCTCACACACTCACACTCACTCCTATGGGCAATTTAGAGTCACCAATCAACCTGACATACATGTTTTTGGACTGTGGGAGGAAACCAGAGTGCCTGGAGAAAACCCACACAAGCACAGGGAGAACATGCAGACTCCACACAGAAAGGCCCCTGATGGGTTTCAAACCAGGAACCTTCTTGCTGTGAGGCAACAGTACTAACCACTCATCCACCATGCTGCCCGTCATCATATTTTGTTTTATGATAAAAATGAATGGGGGTTGGACATTCTGAAATACATATGTATATTACTTTATATTTGGCATATACTAATTAACTCAGGAACACAGCTTTAAAATGTAAACAAATAGTTTTGCTTTAAAGGTAACAGGGATTTGCACTTGCAATGCTCAGACTGGTTCTGTATTGTCTTCGAGGCTGTAGAAGGAGATTTAAATTAATGTCAAAGGTCTGCCTTATTGACAATTCTGCCACACGTAGAGCATATAGAAAGAATTGAAATTTTGTTACTCTTAGACCCTTGGTGCATCCATCCATCCATCCATCCATCCATTATCTATACCCGCTTAATCCTATTTAGGGTCACAGGGATCTGCTGGAGCCTATACCAGCCGGGTGAAAGGCAGGGGTACACCCTGGACAGGTCACCAGTCCATCATAGTGCTTGGTGCATACAGATAAACTCTAACGCTAAATAGTGCAACGTAAAAATGCAAATAGGGCATATAAAATAAGCAAAGTTCAAATAAAATCAAATAACATAAGGCACATAGCAGCTTGGAGTACGAATCCAGTGCAGTAGAGGTATAATGGATGTGCAATTAAATGAGCTTATCAGTCTGGTTAAAGTGACTGTAGTGTGCAGAGAACAATCTAAATGCTGCTTTAAGTGACTAGTGCAGCTCCTGCTAGGTTAGGGGTGGAGTGGACAGTTCTTGGGGATGTGGGAGCTGTGGGGGTCAGAGGTCATTTCACTTTTATTTTATTTTTTAGCGAGTGTCCAGACTGTGGAAGTGATCAGATTCTCTACGGACACTTCTGTATCCTGTGATGGATGACTTATGAATTCCCACTTTCCATAGCTACAACATCAGTTTAGTGCGACTCTTCTCCTAATTAATAATAATAATAATAATAAGGTCAAGGTCGCTGCACAATCCATTAAAACAAAGAATTATAAAATGACTGCTTCCATACATTTAGTAATGGCTCCCCTGGGATCATAGAAACACAGCAACTGAATGTGATGACCCACGTGAGGGGAATTTAATTCAAGGTGTCAGATATTCTCTTGTGGCTAATCTGCACCTCTTGTTGTTAACCTCTGCTGCACCACATGACAATGTATTGAAATGCAGACTATATAAAAGCAAAGGACTTCAGCCTCTGCCACTCACACCTATTTTCAGGCAACTGAAGACTGACTTTGTGTTTGTTAAGGCACAACACTGCTTCACCAGAGCAATGATGGAAACTAGCAATAGTGCTACTTCTAAGTCTTTTTATGCCTAATTTAACCCTTGAGTGATGATAAATGGCACTGAAGAGCCCATTCATGTGAATTCACTGACTCAGAACCCACACAAAAAGCAAAGTGTGTTTGATGAAAAAATAGCAACATTAGTGTGACCTAGTCCTGTGCTCAGAGGCCATTTCATATCATCAGTGGTGTGCAGAGCATTCCTGAGTCCTGACAGTACAGAGGCACAGCGTTTGATCTGACCCAACACATGCACACACATACATGGGCATTGTACACACACACATACACTCTGTCCTTACATTGCTCTTTCTCTTTTACTCACACACAGTCACATAAATATACACAGAGGCAAATGTTTCATAGTAAACGCTCAGCAGGTGGAAGCGCTTATGCTGGTAATAACATTTTATTAGTCTCTAAATGAGAGTTGTGGACTTGTGTGCAATTAACAGTGAGTAAACACCGCATACACACACATACACACATTCTAATGTAGCATAATTCTTACTGTAGATATGCATTTGCTTAGTAATTGCATGTCATCATGTTTGCATGTGTGCTTGTGTATTTGTCTGTGTGCATAATTGTTCTTTTGAAGCAAGGCGTTTGATTTGTTTAAAGTGATGTCTGGGCTTAATGTGCTGCTGCGGGATTTGTTTGTGTGCTTTGATATCTCCTTGGCTTTCTGCGTAGCTTTAAAGGTCCTTTAGTAGATTTTCTTTGAACTGACAAACACAAGGCAGCATGCAGACTAGTCTGCTGTTTATCAGTGAGAAGGGTCGATTGTGGGACACACAGACATTAAAGTAGGATTTTCCCAAATGTGATTAGTGATGATGACACATGAATTGGTCAATGATTAAATTTAATGCACTGAAGAAAACAGAAGAAAGGCATAAATTACAGTATACTGGTGCGGTATGGTTAGTTATGACTGGCAATGATTTTGCTCAACTACTGTGCCTCCACATGATGTTCATGTGCCCTATTACTTAAGTCACATGCTGTACTGCAAATAGAACTGTTTATGATTTATTATTTGGTCAAAAAAAATAAGCATTTTAGATTAGATTAAATATCACTTTATTGATCCCCTGGCAGGAAAATTCTGGTGTTATTGCAGTAAGGAAAACATTTACAACAATCTTGTAAAATAGAGTATGGAAAAACATAAGACAACAATAGTAATAATTATAACCATAACTATAATTTCACACTAGCTAAGAAAACATTACAGGAATCCCATCTTGTTTGCATAAATATACACACTTTTCCAGAGATGGGGATCACAACAAGGATAACAATGTAATGCATTTTTTTTCAGGATGTGGAATTACTAATTAAGGGTTTAGAAGCACAGACAGACAAATAGTTAAATTTCTCACTGGCTGTTGTTTCTCTCCATTTTTGCTGTCTGTGTCATGCCCCAGGACTTTCTCACTACAAAAATGCTGTAAGTCATCACTGACTCTTTCACTATCACTGAGTCAGTGTTGACACATCCAGGCCTTGACATTTGGTCACAGTGGTAAGATCAGGTGTGACATCAGGCTAAAAAGAGCGTGGTAATATTTCAACATTGACACAGTGTAGTCCATGATCATATTTTTAAGAATGACAGGGCTGTAACAGGTACCTGCGTGCTGCAAAGGAAAACGACTCACTAAGTAGGTATGTTCTGGGGAAAAGAAAAAAAAAAAAGTCACTGTCTATTGCCAAAGGAAATGTATTAAACATGCTAAAGGATTAGACTGGCACATTTCTTCTAACACAAAACTAAAGAGGATGTTATTTTAATTACTAAAATTACAACTTTAGTGCATAACGTGAAAAACATGCACACCAAAACAGGACAGACAACACACTCGCCCTGGTAGTTATGAATTAGGGCTGCAGCTGTGGATTATTTTTGGAGTAAAGTATTCTACTGAATATTTCAGCAATTACTCGAGTAATCGGATAAAATAGACTTTTGCATTTTTAAACAATAATACTATTGTGTAAACGACAGGTCACCTTGAAATGTCGTTACCTTGTGTCAGCTCCGCTGGGTGAGCCGGTCTGATTCACAACCGGATGTTTTTGTTCAGATGTTGAAGCTGCTGTTGTGTTTCGCCACTTCTACTTTGCAATACACACATTGCACCGTGTTGTCATCTTTTCAAGTTTGAAATGATCCCAAACTTTGGACACTTTCTGCCTTTTACGGACGGTTTCTCTCTGTCATAGCGCCAACTTTTGATACAGAAAATGTGTTGCGCGACAGTGATTATGGTCCGTGTGAAACAATGATCCATTTGCGCAGCAGATCCAGTAATGCAAGTTATGGTAATAAATGCCTCGACGATTTTTTGTAATCGAATTAATCGATTTACTCGAGTACTTGGTGCAGCCCTAGTTATGAATCTGGGCACGGTGATCACATGTCATCACCCCAACCCCCTTTTCTTGTACTTGGATTCTGTGTGCTCGCCACTGAAGGCAGCAAAATGCTTTGTACCTAATTAATGCTCTGATCATCACTGCATCATCGTACAGTGGTAGGCTTAAAGCTTGAACTGATTTCATCCGTTGCCTTTCATTGTACGGTGGTGTGCTCTGTTATACTGCTCCACCAGTCCACTGTATTATGTAGCCTGCAGTCCTGATCTGCCACCAGTATGTATCTGATCTCTGTCTGGGGTTATTTCACAGACGCCTCTGTCTCCCTCTCTAAGCCTATTAAAACATGCCAGATGTTTGTTTCTAGCTGTTGTCCACCATTGACTTTTATCACTTTATTTTTAACAGTTACTGAAAGTACGTCTATTATGCAGTGTTCCTTTCAAACAACCTTTTTATAGCCTGTATTAAGTGACCCATATTGACCTACAATATTTGTATATTCCCCCTCATATTGCCAAGACAATTAGAGCAGGAGACAGACAAAACTGCTTATTACAAACTAATCTAAATAATGACTAATAGGTGGATATCAGTAAAACAGACATCTCCTCATGCCATCCTCTTTTCTTCTCTGCTCTCCTCTTCTCACCCCTCAGCTACTCACAGTCCCAGAGACGGAGACACAGCATTTTATTTTCATTGTGTTCTCGCTCTCTCGTCTTTGTTACACACAGCCACACATAGTCCCAGGAGCAGATGAGAGCAAACAGGAAGAAACCAGCTAATCACAACCTTTCATCTGATCATTAGGTAACCGGCCTCTTAAAGTGGTCTTGATTTTGAAAAACACAGACAAAATGTTTTGAGCAGTGATTGTGAAGAGTCAAGGGGGCCATCAATTTCATATACAATGTTGAGTTTTCTTTTGCTCTCTGTACAAATTGTACAAAATGTACTAGTGTTCTGCACTTCTCGCTCTTTTGTCTGATTGATCAGCGCTTCACATGTCATACTGACAGGCCACTTCTAATACAGCAAGAGCAGACAGCCCTCCTATTTCCTATTACCACTTAAGGGTCAGGATTGTATCTGTTTGCCTTTCAACTACATGTCAAAGGCATATTTGACATTTCCCACAAACATAAAGAACTTTTCACCTGGAGTTATTTTCTTTTGTTGAGGTTTTGGGAACTTGCAATATTTTTTTATGTCCTGAAGCTTTGAAGCTCGAGTCTGTTAGAGCACAGGGTGTGCAGCATGCCTGTGTGTTTAATGGATAATTCCCTCTAAAACAGAAGTCACAGATGTTTTCCCTTTATTGTCGAATTGACAGTTTTATTAAAACTTTAATCAAGTGGTATTTCCCTAAATCTAAACAACTGTTACAGGTCTCGTTACTGGTTAACAGGTTGGAATTTAGTCACATGTTGTGAGCATATGCATATGTCTGTCTGACATAGTAAATCCAGCTTATATGATGCAACATTATCCTTTAATAGTGGCACATAACATATGACCTTTTGCTAATAAGCATCCCAGTGACTATGCCAGTCAAGTTACCTGTTTCGCAGCCTGCAATTACTGGCAGACTCATTAGGTAATTACACTCTAAAACTTAACTAGTAACATTTTTAATAGGTGACTTTAAAACAGGTTTATAAATAATGTAGACCCTGGCTACTGTTCATAAGTAATACAATAACGAGAATAATAAGGAAATTCATGAAATTTGAGTGAAATTAGTTATAGGGCTGTTTATCTTATATTCTTTTTGTATATGTTTTGTTTCACTTGTTTCTTTTCTTTTACAATGTGGATGGCAAATGTAGCATTGCAACATAAGCTGGGGTTGCAAACTTCCCTGAATCCCAAAAAGGCCCATAATTTTTTCTTATACTTTTATTTTTGTATTTTTAATTTTGTAAATGCTAAAACCAAGACACCATCCTCCAACACTTTCAATGTGGTTTTATTCAAAAACCCCTTAGACAATGCTGTGGTGAAATCCAAAGCTTGAGAGGGCTGCAATGCCTGACTGTGGTTGCTAAACTGTGATTGGACAATTGTTGTTTTGGGGAAGGGTTTGGCTAACAGTTAGTTGAATTTTGGTGCATTCTGAACATTAAGTATGCAAGTCTGATGGTGTACTTCTGGAAACCAGTGGTTTTGTGGGCATCGCAGTTTTGAAAAAATATGTTATACCCTGACAAACTTAAGAAACTTTTGAGACATACTGCTGTTGTTTGAAATCTTCCAGCACTAGGTGTTTCTTTTCCCCTTTGTAACAATATGACCCTTTTTTAACTGTTTTTGTGTTGCATCGGTCTTTGAAACCCTCATCCTGTTGTGAAGGTACCATCAAACAGTAGCAATGTGGATACAGTTATGACTCGTAGGTCAGTTTGTCTCTTTAAGGTTTAAGTGGGTTGGAGCATTTTATGATTACAGACTTTGCTGTGTGTTTAAGGCCAGCACGTTTGTGATTCTGGGGTTGCCTCTGCCCTTATGTAAAAACTGAACCAAACGTTGCAATCTGAACTCAGTGCAAGCGCTGTTTACTGTAAAGTCTTCCAGCCTCTAGTACGCTATCTCTTCAACACTGATCACAGTTTGTTTAATCTTTCTTTTCAAAACTCTCAATTACAGCAGAGCTATGTTTGTCTGAAATGCATACTTTTTAGTCACTTTTTGTTACCCCAGAACAAATTAAGAGCAAAACATGCCATGATGCAAAAACTGAAAATATTTTGTGTAATTTTTTTATAATACACTATCTAAATATTTCTCACCTGCACTATCACCTTGTAATATTTATCTTTTTTAGAATGCAGTGCTTTGAATGCAGGTTTGGTGAGTGAAAGTAACATAAACATACATCCAAATATAAATATAGGTTTACCAACTCTGTATAAATTTGTATAAATAAAGTAGAAATTAGTATTTACATGAGGTTTTTTTGCGTAACCTTTAAATCTGAGCAAAGCAGCATTTTTTATCATTTCTTGCAGCTCAGTAGATGAATGTATCATAACCTTCCTCATGTCACAAGTTTCACAACAGTACTTTGATTTTAAATGTTTATTTTATTACTTTATTTTTACTGTGAATGATCCCTATTAATTTTGGCTCTGTGGCAAACAGAAGTGTTTTCTTTTGCTCTGCTTTTCACTTCTCCATTCCAAACAGATGAGTCAAGTAGCTCCATGTATCACAGTTTCAATCTGTCATCCACCTTTCCAATCATTCATGCTCGACAAGGAAGCTTTTTTCTTCTTTTGGATGAATTTGAAAACCCACTGTACCGCCTGAAATGGAGCCTTACCAAACCAAAACATGGAAACAGAAAGTGAAATCAAGTAAAACCGTGTTTATATGGTCAAATAGCACAACTCACAAATTTGCCTTAAGGGAAAAGTGACATATCTGATGCTTGGCATTGGTCAAGGTTGAGCTTAACTTAGGAAAAGTGTATTTGTTTTCCTTTTTTAACCCCCTACACACCTACATACTACAAAAACTCCTTTAATCATGTCCTTAAATTGGTCATACCTGTAGGTGAAGGTCATATTTTATGTGTCCCTGTCGAGATTAGCTATATTGCTAGCATATGTGAGGAATGTGTTTAACTATCGAGTGCCTAGTATCTGTCTGCGTGTGTGTGTGTGTGTGCGTGTGCGTGTGCGTGTGTGTTGATAAGGGCGGCAGCAGCAGCAGCATCTGTCAGTACTCTGGGTGGCCTGGTGTTCCTGTTGGTAATTGGATCTTAAAGTTTGGAATGGGTGATGACTGATAAACACACTGCAGAGCACACAGACACACATAACAGATGTAGACACAGACATACAT
Source organism: Mastacembelus armatus (assembly GCF_900324485.2). Classification (NCBI taxonomy): domain Eukaryota; kingdom Metazoa; phylum Chordata; class Actinopteri; order Synbranchiformes; family Mastacembelidae; genus Mastacembelus; species Mastacembelus armatus. The sequence goes on along the minus strand of NC_046653.1, from coordinate 8,051,057 downwards.
GTTTCCTTGAGGAACATTACTGGAATGGACATTGTTTATGCCATGTGGGATGTATCATATAGTATGTGTGTTTTTTGTGCCACTGAAAAGAGTAAGTAGGTCCTGCAGTGTCGCTTTTACAGAAGACTTTGTGTTTGTGCTTGTTTAGACATTAAAGACCTGATACAGAAATAAAATTGTATATTTCAGCACCTCCAACGTGCCATGACATGAAAATGTTTGTGAAAATGGCTTTTGCTCATTCATTCAGGCTGCTTCCTCCAATGTCGTAAAACCCAAAAGAAAACACTTTTAAATATCCATGTAGTTCCACTGGACAGCACAAAACCATTAATGTGAAAATATGTAAATACTGTAATGCTCTGATGCCTAATATGCCACTACATGTGGGCCATGCTTGGAATTATTGCCTGATGCCAAAAGATGAATAATGACACTACTATCTGTTTGGGTGATACCTGCATCCATCTGTGTTATTTGATATCAGCATGTTTGACAACAGGCTTAGAGCAGACCACCTGGCTTTTTCAACCTGGGACCAGTTTCTCGAGGGCGTTAAATGTCATTCAGTGTGCAAGATAACAGGATCTTGATTAGAAAAATGAGCAAATGAGAAACACTGAAGTGAGCACAGCATGAAATATGTTGTGCAGCGTGCAACATGCTGTACCTCTATAAAGCTATGAAACTTCAAATGCAACCAGTAAATCATTCTCATTTTCTTTCTTCCCTCCCTCCTTCCACTCTCCTCTATTCATTTCCTCACTCCATTCCAGGTGGTGCTTGACCACATGAGAAGGAAATGCAAGTGCCACGGGACGTCAGGGAGCTGTCAGCTGAAGACTTGCTGGCAAGTCACCCCAGAGTTCCGGGTGGTGGGCTCAATCCTTAAAGAGCGTTTCCACATTGCCACGCTTATCAAGGCTCACAACCGGAACACTGGACAGCTCGACCACTCCCACCACAACAACCACCATAACCATCACAGCCACCACCATCATCACCATCATCAGAACAACCACCATCATCACCACCACCACCACACACATCGGCGGCGGCCAAGCACCAGCGAACTGGTCTACTTTGAAAAGTCACCAGATTTTTGCGAGCGGGACCTGGGGTCAGACTCAGCCGGCACGCAGGGTCGAATCTGCAACAAGACCAGCCCCGGAATGGACAACTGTGAGAGTCTATGCTGCGGGAGAGGCCACAACATCCTGCAGCAGACGCGGAGCGAACGTTGTAACTGCAAGTTTCACTGGTGCTGCTATGTGGTCTGTGAAGAGTGCAGGATAACAGAGTGGGTCAGTGTCTGTAAATGAAGAAACACACATCAAAAGACTAAATAAAGAAAAACAAAGAAAAAGACATTTTTAAATCAAGACTATTCATTTGAATGGGCAGTGTGACTGTAATATATGCCCCATACTTTTTGGTGATGGACTGCTATTTTCCTGAAGCGCAAGGAGTATGAAGCAGTTGAGCCAGTGGAAAGATAGATGTGCATGTTGGTGAAGAGTGTGCACATGCAGCATGTGTCTATAGCTGCTGCAATTTAGAGAGCTTGGATGTTTACTGCCTTTTTATCTTGAGGCAAAAGAGAATAGTGATTATCCTCTAAACGTCTGAAAACTTTCAATATGAAATCTGAGTGCTGACAAGAACAAAGCGTTGTTTTCTCAGCATATTTTGACTGATACACAGCTGTCTGAAATTCAGGTGACCAAAGAGGAAGTCGAGAATAAGCCATAGATTGCATGCAAAAAGAAAATAATATTGCTTCAATGCACCAGCGACCTATATAAGGTGGAATGGTTGATGTCTACAAGCTATACAATGTAAAAAATGATTAAAGACACGTGAAATGTTTTCCAAAAAGCTCACACACCATACAATAATCCTTCAATTACCTATATAATGATTTACAGCATTAACACAGTCTTATTGCATAATATTTGCCATGTTTTCTATCTACTATATACAGAGATAAATATAGAGCTTTTCACTTTTCACGATTCACCATGCACAGGACAGAGCATCTGGAGCACTTAAAGATTTAGTGCCTTGCTCAAGGGCAGGTTCAGTTTATACCTAGACTACATAAAGCAATATTTGGCTCAAATGACACTCTGAAGGAGTGTCTGTCAATATTACTATGATCTGTGCATAGTGTGCTACCCTGCTTTCAGTGACGATGCGTCCTTGGACAGAGTGGACTGTTTAAATGTTGAGCTTCCATTAAAGGAGAAAAACTTTATAATAAATTATTGCCACTGTGGAAAACATTCCCATTCACCTAGAGGCTGAAGCTAAAGCCAGTCCCAAAACTGATCAGAGTCTGCTTGTTGGTGCATTTTCCTGGAATTCCTCATGTCACACACTTGTAGCTGAAAACATTTCCTTTACTTTTAAAATAATAGAAATAAAGTTATAATGAGCACTCCTATACATTGTAAGATTCATTTTCTGAATCTTTTTGAAAATTGCTGTTGCTGAAAACCATTGTGGCACAAGTTTAAATAGCTGTTTTCTGACCCTCATAAAACCCAGCATGAATAGATTTTGTCTAAGTAATGTAATCTAACATGTACCATGCGTTGTCTGTGTAGTATGCCCTATGCAACATAACTGAAGACTGTCCGAATACACACAAGACCTTAATTTAACAAGTGAGATTCTCATCTTTAGCATGATCTAATCAGGACTGTAAATAAAACATAGTAACACTGCAGAAATATAATCAGTAAATTCGAAGTGCCTCAGGACACTGGGCGCACAGGTTTCAGTTCCTCACATTATAGACATCCCAAGTTGTCATCAATCCAAGTGTTTCCTGTGTTTTCCTGCAGTGTACTGTGTTTGTCACTGTAACCTTCTTGTGCTATATTTGCATCTGCATTCACACTGATTTGTGTACAGCAGGGATATTCTAATAACAACTTCAAAGTGTATAAATATTAATATGAATTTCTGCCTATGCACATTTTGAAGATGATATTTGGTCTCAATCAACTTCTATAAGTGAGACTCCTTATCAGACTGTAATTTATTAGCAAATATGTTTCTGTAATGAAAGGGGAGGGGGGGGGGTATTTTTATTCTGATAAGTAGTTTGCACATACAGAACTGTGTCCAGCCAAACTCTGGGAAGATATAAAAATATGCTTTTTTTTCATGTCATAAATGTATGTATTTTTATGTTTAATATGGTTATTATCTAAGTTATTTTATTTTTGTGGATAACTTAATATTTGTAAGACAATAAAGAAAAAAATAATATTGAAAGGGGCTTTAACGTGATGAATAATAAAATACATGAAAACAGTGGATTTGGTAAGAAGAATGTTTTTTTGTTTATTTTGCTGGAGATTGTGTTGCCATCAGCTATGGTGCTAAAGCTCTTGGTTACTCTATGCTAGCCTATATATAGTAGCCTATATTTATACTACTGTTAGCCTACTTTAATTAAATTGATTCAGTTTCTGATGGAAAATACTTACTTTGTACAAAGACTATTTTGTAGTGGTAGATATCAACTTCCTTAATTCACTGCAGACAACCTATTTATTTACAGATCTTTAAATCACAAAATAGTCCATCCATTATCTATACCCCCTTATTCCTTAACCAGGGTCACAGGGATCTGCTGGAGCCTATCCCAGCTCTCTTTGGGTGAAAGGCAGGGGTCCACCCTGGACAGGTCCCCAGTCCATCACAGGGCCACATAGAGACAAACAACCTCACACACTCACACTCACTCCTATGGGCAATTTAGAGTCACCAATCAACCTGACATACATGTTTTTGGACTGTGGGAGGAAACCAGAGTACCTGGAGAAAACCCACACAAGCACAGGGAGAACATGCAAACTCCACACAGAAAGGCCGGGTTGCGGAAAAAATAATCCTGCCATAAAACCCAGAGATGCCCGCTGTCAGAAACTCGCTCTCTCTCTGAACTCTTGCTCGCTGTTTTCAGACAATACGGTACGTAAACAGGATGCACGGTACAAACAACAAACAAATCAGCTTCACTCAGTGAATCAGCTCCAATCCAGTCAAAATACACAGAGGTCCCGCCCTCCCCCGACGCCAAACATGTCAATCACCTATCAATCAAATGATGCACGCTGCGGTCAAGTTTGCAGACGTCAGGTACGTCACGCAGTGACGTTAGCAGCTGTTGAAAGTGTCCATGTGGTGATATTGTTGGTCTAAGTGTTAAAACGTTTCTCTTCTATGAAGTGACTAAAATAGTTAAACACCTAAAAGTGTGTAGTTACTGTCGCCCGCAACATGAGCCGGTTTTTCAGGCCGGTCGTGCGAATGAAAATCACTTGTTGCTGTCGGACGTACCGACGACCATCAGTGGAGGACTGACTAAAAGAAAAAGTGACGAGACTCTGGAAAACTCTGCAGTTACACGGAGCAGCAGGCACCTGAGACACTGATATCTACACAAAGTGTAAGTAACACTATGTAAAATGTTTATCATGGCTGTGCTCATATGTGACTGAATTATCACAGAGTTTTGACACAAAATAAATCCAGAGTGGCCTAATGTAACTAGTAAACTAACTTCCACATACACCTCAACTATTACATGATAAGGATTTGTTTTATGAAGGGAGGTTATTAACTTACACTTTGTGAGAATGACACTGATGTGGTGACTGATGTGAGTTAAGCTGTTTTTAGTTTTGGATATGATTGACATAACTTTACACAAAGCAGTTGTTTTTTTCAGATACAGGTGTACCTGGAATGGTGCAACATTTGGTAAAGTGTCTTAATGTTATTGTGATGCTGTATTTCTCATGAAGGCCTGTTGCTGTGAGCCCTGAAAAACTGAGACAGCAGTACTGACACAGTGCTTTGGATTATGTAAGATGGAAGTATCAGGTTGCCCTGCAGTCTGTTTGCTGTGGACTACAACTTGAACCCTGTTCCTCCAGTCCACGTGTTTAGGTTTTGGCGAGCTAGCAGTCATAATAGTATGCAAAACAAGTCATTAACGGTTCTTGCTTGTACCGTAGCCCTGGTTCTACGGACATTTATCACTGGATCAATTTGTTATTGAGGTAAAACTAAAAAATATAAATCCTCTGGTAATTTCAGAGGTTACAAGTAGCATCTGTTTTCTATACATTCTCGTGAATATATGGAAGTTTATTAGTGGTTTGTTTTTGAGCGTGTAAATCAGACTGAATCTAAAACTGTGTATCATGAGCTTGCTAAGATTTTACTAGGCTATAACTGAGATAAAGCTGCGCATTGCACAAGTCAGCTCATGCAGTATTTTGCCTCACCATGTGAGATGTGCCTCTCAGTTTGAAATCCTCTGCCATAACCTAAGAGTGCATTTAGACCTTTCCTGACTCCTAATGCATGTGACTTTCAAACTTCAAAGATGTGTTGTGCAAAAATTTTGTAGATTTAGTGTTTCAAGAATAAGTCCTTTTTTACTTTCTGCTTTCCATATTTGAAAAAAATAAAACAAGGAAACAGATCCTTCATGTGACACAGGCTTAAGAGGAGGAAGTGTCTTTCATGCCTAGATGTTTTTTGACAGAAAACCTAGTTAACATATCAAATCTGTGGAGAAAGAATGCAAGCTTTGATTCTTTCCACTAGAAAAAAAAAAAAACTACATAAAGACCAATCATTAGAGTACTTGGCCTCCATATTGCAATTGCAGTTATTACAGTAATTACTTTTGACTGCTCATGGACTGGTTGTTTTGTTAGTAACCTTAGGATGTATGCAGACCAGATAAGACCACAAGTCTGTGGTTGAATTTAGACCCTGTTACCAGTTGCTGCTTGCGTGCAGAGAGAAATCCTGTCGAGTGTCCTGATTCACTTATATATTCTGTGCCCCAAAGGAAGTGATGAAGTCACCAAGTTAAGTGTAAGAATGCAAGAGATAGACTTTCAAAGTAAACAGATGTGCAGTGAAAAGGTGCTATTTCAGATTCATGCAGTTCTATTCTTATCCAAGCATGCTGCTCATATTCAGTGTGAAAAAAAAAGCAGTGTAAATTAATAAAAATGCTCACTTTTCTTTTTTTCTGTTTTAATGGTTCATCATGAAAGAAACAAATACCAAGTTATCATATAACTCTTAAGAGGCTGAACAGGTTATTAGAATCCTTGAAAAATACTTGTTTAATATTAGATTACTTGAAAGAAAAAAAACATTAATCTTCATGAGACTAGCTTTTGCTTATGATGTCAGAAACACCAGGCCTGGGCTTGTGTGTTGAGTTTATTTGAACAATGGCTGTTATTTTGATAGAGAGCAGGTCCCAAAGAGACTGCAGGATTGAGCTGAAACAACATTGCACTGCTGAATGAGATTTATTATGTTATGATCCCTTCGCGTGAACTGGCCGGTCCGCATCACTTGTTACACATTCTTTAATGTTTTCAAGGACAATGTCAGATTTTTTTTTTTCTTTTTGCTGTGACACCTGAATGGACATTCAGAATGCGTGTCAATAACAAGTAGTGATGTGCTGTCATGGTAAAGAGCATAATTATTTGCAAAACCACAGCACGATAAGTTTAATCAGTGTGTTGGAAATACACCAGATTCTCACAGTATTTCTGGGAATAAAATGTTTTTCAGCAATACTGACTATGTTAGACCTTTGGTGTTGCATACCAAACTGTCAACAAGTACATTCATTAATCTTAACCCTGTCTAATTGATATTGTTTGCTGAGATGGCTGGTAAATCTGTGTCTTTTGTAACTGCTGGGCATGTATGCATAACCAGAGATAACGAAAGAGCACATACTATGTCTTTCTAGCATATACTGAATGTTTGTGTAGGAGCATTTGTGTTTATATATCCCTTGTAGGTGTGTGTGCATCTATTTCATTGTGTTTGTGCCTATTGTTTGTCCTTCTTAAGAGTCCTTGAGACTATGAGCTGTAATGTCATACACCTAAACCAGTTTATTTAATCGCGAAATGCAGACCAAACCAAATAACAAAGCAGACTCACTGAATTAAAGGCTAAGTGATAAGGTGCAGAGATGGAGAGATGGTCAGGGATAATTATACTACATATAACCGAAGAATGCCACAAACAGATTGAAAGTCATGTAGGGAGCCAAAGATTAGGAGAGAGACAGGCAGCTAGCTACTACAAGCTTGATCAAGAGTAAGTGTTCTCTTTGCATTTTCCCTCAAGGGTGGATTTAAAAGAACTAATGTGAGGACCAGTTTCTACAAGTAAACCCAGGAGAAAGACACTGAATAGTGCATTATAACATTAATCCACATGTGCTGTGTGTGCATGCCACATGCAGCAGTGTTAATGATCAGTGGCATGAGAACCAGTGAAACATTATAAATGACACCAGAGTGAATTTTACTAAGTCAACTGACCATTGATGAAATGTATGTTGTCAGTTTTGTCTTCACTGAGGAAATGCTACAGTTGTGTTCATGCAAACTCTGTGTATGTTTTCGAATTTACAATTTGTGTTATCCACTTTGACCTACAGATGGTGAAGCAACATGTAGAAGGACCTATGATTTGGTTCTCTGTATATCCTGTAATTTGTCCATAAAGTCAGTAGTTGCTGCCAAGGAATCCGATCAAATTATTAGAGTATTTGTAGCAAAGTAACATTGACTGGTGTTTTTTTTCTTGCATGGTTTACTCTTAAAAGTTGCTCAGATTCAGAAGGGACTGCTTAAAATGCATGTTACAGTAAAGTTTGGAAGAATTGCAGTGCCTGACAGTCATTTTAACTATACCACATCAACATAGATGCCCTGTTGAAGGCTAGATCAGAGGGGACCACACAAGTGGATAGTTTGGTCCAATCAGCTGAAGCAGACCAGCCCTTTACAGTCAAATAAGTATGAAATGATCTGTTCTTGACTGATTTATTCACTGACCATCATCTAAATTATATAATTAATTATACAGTATATTCCCCAAAAGGTTCAGGATTATATGCTCCTTTTTTGGCTGTAAATATATAACTCTAAACTTTAAGAAGATAGCTTTTTAAAACTCATACAAGACATTTCTAGCTAAAGAGAGGTCTTGTGTTTAGATAACTAATTTATCATTTTTATACCTTGTAGAATTGCTCTATTCCGAATGAATATTTAATGTGACAGGAACATGAAACATGCAAGGCACATCTACATTATCTCATAGGGCCTCTCCTGTAGGCTAGTCCTTTCAGCTCCTTCACAAATACTTGATCTGCACTAACACTGCAGTTTGATCTGTGTTACTAATTCATGCTCACTTCCACCAAGGAAGGATCAAAGAGGAAACAGGGATCATTTTTGTCAGCCTTCTCACATTAATTATTAAGAGCAGATGCCAACAAGTACATGCTTTTAACACCGTTTGCAGTATGTTCCACTCGACCCAAGCTGACATTTGCTCCGCTGGATTTGAGTTCCACTTTCTTGAAGCCTGACATAGAATAAGACCGTGGAGAGAAATGCTATGGGCCTTCTGATGGATTCACTTTAACTCAACTCTCTCACACACACAGACTACGATAATGTCCTAGTCAGCTTTCAGGATGGAATGTGACAAAAGGCTCAGTTTCCTAAAATATTGAACAGCAAGGGTAGAACATGTCCTCAAAAGAAGGAGCCGCATATGGTCCAGTCGTTTTCCTCTTCCCATTCACCTAGAACTGGTTGAAATATTGCACTGCCGATAATTATACTACATGCTGTGTACATCACAGCAACATTTTTTACAGGCACTTACAGTTGGCTGTATTTGGCTAAATGTCAATTATGTTCTTTGCTTGTGTCTGATGATATTGTACAAGTCTTCATCAACACAGACAAGACTTCAGGTTGAGAACATCTTACTTTAGGTACATATTTACAAATGCATGGCACAGTGCTAATCAAAGTTCAAACAGTTTGGAAGATGTATTTCCAGTGCAAAACGTGACATCAATTTATTATATAATTCTAATACCAAACAAGCATGATTACTTACATAAATAAATGCATGACATGACCTATTGTTTGACACATCCAATAGTGTTGCAGTGATAAGGCACTATTCAGTAATTTAAATTATACATCCCTTAGCTGAAGGCATCTTCAGCAGGATCACAACAATGGGAAAGATTAGTTCCTGTTATCGCTACACTGAGCAATGTTTGTTTTTTTATTTCTGTTGTCTATTACAATCACTCAACTTTAGTTATATCTGTTAGTTGTAGTTTAGTTCTGCAAACCATCTTTTTTTTACAATCTGAGTTCTTGAAACAGTACTTGAACAATTTGGTGAACTACTACATATATATATGTATATATATATATATATATATATATATAGCTTAAAAATATATAATGAGGTTAGCATAGCATAGATCATTATACATGTCCATTTATATAAAAATAAATCTTCCTTTTTAACTTTCAATGATGGAGCAAATGTACTCCAGAACACCAAACAACTTTGTTATCCTCAGAGAACTGGCCACAGATGTAGTCAGAAATACATCTGAAGATGGCTGATATCTTGCCTATTTCCCCCAGACAAAAGAATGTACTTAATGTGCCATTAATGTTTGGTTTATCTTTGCATTCTTTCCTCATCTGTCATGCATTCTTTTGAACTGCTGGAAACCTTTTTCCTACCCACTGTCCAAACCTTCAGTGACGGTACCATCCACGAAAGTCCTCATGAACATTCATCCTTTGATTGTTTTTCATGCATGTGCAGTGTTTCCTTGTGTTAATATTAGATAGTTCTGAATTGGCATACCTTTATCAATCTCATCAACAAATGTGACAAATGACCAATCTGTCTACCCACGCTGTTCACAGATAGAGCTGCCTTAGATAAAGCCGCACTTGTCTTGGTTGTGGTCTTGTTCTTTCATTACAACTGGCCACTTTTAGACCATGGGTGGTGTAGTGTATTGTTACATGATCCTAAGGGAATATTTTGGTAATTTCTTGGCATTGACAGTTACAGTGGGTACAGAAAGTATTCAGACCCCTTTAAATTTTTCACTCTTTGTGTCATTGCAGCCATTTGCCAAAATCAAAAAAGTTCATTTTATTTCTCATTAATGTACACTCAGCACCCCATCTTGACAGAAAAAAACAGAAATGTAGAAAATTTGGCAAATTTATTAAAAAAGAAAATCTGTATATCTCTGTACTTGGCCACATTCATCTTTCCTTCAATTGCAACCAGTCGTCCTGTCCCTGCAGCTGAAAAACACCCCCACAACATGACGCTCCCACCACCATGTTTCACTGTAGGGATTGTATTGGGCAGGTGATGAGCAGTGCCTGGTTTTCTCCACACATACCGCTTAGAATTAACGCCAAAAAGTTCAATCTTGGTCTCATCAGACCAGAGAATCTTATTTCTCATAGTCTGGGAGTCCTTCATGTGTCTTTTGGCAAACTCTATGCAGGCTTTCATGTGTCTTGCACTGAGGAGAGGCTTCCATCGGGCCACTCTGCCATAAAGCCCCGACTGGTGGAGGCTGCAGTGATAGTTGACTTTGTGGAACTTTCTCCCATCTCCCTACTGCATCTCTGGAGCTCAGCCACAGTGATCTTTGGGTTCTTCTTTACCTGTCTCACCAAGGCTCTTCTCCCACGATTGCTCAGTTTGGCTGGACGGCCAGGTCTTGGAAGAGTTCTGGTCGTCCCAAACTTTTTCCATTTGAGGATTATGGAGGCCACTGTGCTCTTAGGAACCTTGAGTGCTGCAGAAATTCTTTTGGAACCTTGGCCAGATCTGTGCCTTGCCACAATTCTGTCTCTGAGCTCCTTGGGCAGTTCCTTCGACCTCATGATTCTCATTTGCTCTGACATGCACTGTGAGCTGTAAGGTCTTATATAGACAGGTGTGTGCCTTTCCTAATCAAGTCCAATCAGTTTAATTAAACACAGCTGGACTCCAATGAAGGAGCAGAACCATCTCAAGGAGGATCAGAAGAAATGGACAGCATGTGAGTTAAATATGAGTGTCACTGCAAAGGGTCTGAATACTTATGACCATGTGATATTTCAGTTTTTCTTTTTTAATAAATTTGCAAAAATTTCTACATTTCTGTTTTTTTCTGTCAAGATGGGGTGCTGAGTGTACATTAATGAGAAATAAAATGAACTTTTTTGATTTTGGCAAATAGCTGCAATGATACAAAGAGTGAAAAATTTAAATTTTCTGAATACTTTCCGTACCCACTGTATATAGGACTGATGTACTCTGAGAACGTCTATTCAATAGTAAAACAGTCAAACTGGGTGCTTATTTTATATGCACTGCAAAGTAACTAAGTAACTTTTACTTTGAGTAAATTTTTAAAGGGCTACTTTTTACTTTTACCTGAGTAGATTTTTACAATGATAATTTTACTTGTACTTAAGTAAAGATTTCATCAAAGTAACTAGTATTAATAGTACTTTTACTAGAATATTTTTGTACTGCAATAACATGCAGTATTATAACGCATTGTAATTAGTTTTCTTTTTTAACAAATGAAGCATAAGGTTTTTTACATTAAATGTAAGGATAACTCTGCACATTCAGTTCAACTCAGTTTTATTTGTATAGCGCCAAAACAGAATTCAATCATCTCAAGACCCTTTATAAAAAACAAAACCCCAACAAATCCCTTATGAGCAGCACTTGGCGACAGTGGAGAGGAAAAACTCCCTTTAACGGAAGAAACCTCCAGCAGAACCAGGCTCAGTTTGGGCGGCCATCTGCCTCGACCGGTTGGGGTGAGTGGATAGAGGAGAGAGAAAAGAACAGCAACAATAAACAACAAATAGACACTGCAGGTTGGTGGGACCAGTAACTGCACATCAGCGATATACAGCTCCAGGACCAGGGACACCTGCAGAAGGTACAGAGAGAGAGAGAGAGAGAGGGAGAGGGAGAGAGAGCATGAACTAGGGGAGAGAGAGAGAGCACAAGGTTAGTGACATTCAATGGTGGAATATACATGTGAGGGGAGAGGAGAGGAAGAGAGGGGAGGGGAAGGGAGGGGAGGGTTAATCCTGATACATACACCACAAGAAGTGAGATATTTCTTTGTTTTCTCGTGGTGGCAAGAACAAGAACAAAGTTCGTTCTGTCACCACGAGAAAACAAACAAATTTCATACTCCACGAGAAACTCAACTGCCAAACTTCTGGGAGGTCCCTCCCACTGCAGCTTATGCAATGCACGCTAAACATTGTGGGAATCTGACAGAAACTACAATACAGCGGATAAGATATCTACTATATTCTACTTTTGGAAACTCTGGGAACCACAAGTAGACCTGCACCCTGAGAGCGAAGTGGTCTATTGGGATAATATGGTACTATAAGGTCTTTAAGGTATGAAGGAGCTTGATTATGAAGGGATTTGTATGTGAGAAGAAGGATTTTAAATTCTATTCTGGATTTTACAGGGAGCCAATGAAGAGAAGCTAATATAGGAGAAATATGATCTCTCTTGCTAGTTCCTGTCAGGACTCTGGCTGCAGCATTCTGGATTAACTGGAGGCTTTTTATGGAGATACTGGGACATCCAGATAGTAATGAGTTACAGTAATCTAGCCTTGAGGTAACAAATGCATGGACTAGTTTTTCTGCATCATTTTGAGACAGGATGTTCCTAATTTTGGCGATATCATGTCAGCTGACCATTTTTAGAACACTTTTATATAGTCTGTATGGGTTTGCTAAAGATTCAGCATTGCAGAGGAATTCCAGTTATCTCTTGCGATAAAGATCAAAATCTTGATTGTCAGCTTCACAGCCTTGACCTCAATCATGGTCATTACCAAAACTGCTCTCAGCTGTATATAAACCCATGATGCGGTCTTACACGAAATGGACAACATGACTTCATAGTTGGTAAATATCAGGGGCTACATTCAAAATACAAAAGAAGGCATGTCAGTATTACATCAAGTGGTTGCTTTATTGGTTTCCTCTAATTCTCCAGCCTCATGGTACATAGAAATAAAACCCGCTTTTCAGTGTATGAGAATCCAGAGGTACCTAAGAGGATGCTTAAAGGTGTAGTGTGTAAAATGTGAAAGATTTAATGGAAAATGAAACAATCTCAGCATCCCCATCCTGTTTCCAGGTGCAATTGAGGGTATGCTGGGTGTCACCTTTAAAACAAAACATGGTTCCCTGTGTAGAGCTAGTGTTTGGTTTGTCCATTACAGGATATTGTAGAAACATGGCAGTGCAACATGGCTGCTTCCATGAAAGGAGACCTGCTCCCTATGTAGATTTAAAAGGCCCATTCCAAGATTAAGAAAATGCAATGATTGGTATTTTCTGGTGATTACACACTGACAACATATTTATGAATACTATATTCAATTTCTGCTAATAGATTGCTCATTAGATCTAATAGCAATCAGTTGACTGCACCTGCTAATGTCAGTGTTGTGGAAAAATACAGTCATAATGAGCAGTATCAGCTCCATCATGTGGGTGTTTTGATATTCACACACTTTTCCAACAAATTGCATTTTTCTCTCACAGAGACATTTCAAAATTACACATTTTTGCAGAAAGATTATTTCAATAATCACCTTTATCAATGGATTTGCGTATGGGGACCAAATAATTTGGCATGAATTGTTTGTATCAGGTTCTCTGTTGTTGACTTTTCTCATGTGAAAATCATGCACTAGCTAAAAGCAAGCCACCTTGTGTGTCCAAAGTGAAGACAGCTATCATAATTTATTAGCTGTGAATCATACATTTTTATTTAACCTAGAGTAATTCACAAAATGCAGGAATTTAGGCAGTTATGATAAAGGAGTTGATGGAACGAATGTATAATTTGAATGAACAGTGTGAGACTAATTTTCCAGTGAGTGTATCAGGCATGTTAACTGAAAGTTAGGAAATAAGCAATGGAAAGTACAGGCGGTGGTTCTTCCATTGTGCCTGCATCTGAGACATTTTGTTTTTCAGTCATCTGCTTACACTGTCTACAGTAGCCATGTAACTTTTTATTTTATTTCATGCACAGAGCTATGGTGATTTTTTTTTTTTTTTTTTTTCTTTTGGGCTCAATATATTCTGTGTAGATGGAGCACAGAGATTGCTGCTGCTCTCCTAGTAGAACCTGCTGCTTCCACTGTCCATCTTATATCCTGGACACGGTGTTGGAAGTATCTTCAGGTTACTGTAAAGATGTAATACTTGGCTTTCAGAGCATTATAAATAGTTTTTCCTTAATAAGTTATGACAGGCAGATGCATTACTTTCCACATTTTTTGACAGTTTAAATCAAGAGAGGTGCAGTTGGAAACAGTCTCAAAGAATGGGTGTGATAGTTGATTACATGGAGATTAATGAGTAGCAATTTCTTTGTGCAGAGGTAGAGGCAAAGATGTGTCCCTAGGCCATTTCTACTACCTTACCTAGAGTTCACTGCGCATGCTGTCTCTGCACAGACCTGCCGGGTTGAGCTCACCCATCATTCCTCACATTCTTCCCTCCTCCTCTCCTGTCCATCCCTCCTTTTTCTCTCCCATGATCCCGCAGGGCAACACTGTCTGTAGACCATGGCACAACACACACGGATCTGCTGGAAACAGTCTGGATTACCTTTTACTTAGTGTGGGCTTATATTCTATATATATAAAACTTATACTATATTAATTGCATGTATTGTACTATGCTGTGACTGAGAAATACAGCCAATTATTCATGTCTGAGTGTGTAAGCATATTTTTGTCTGAATTATTTTACAATATTTTAAATTCAAATGACAGTCACTTTTGACAGCAGAGATTTTTTGTCTGCAGTATACATGTCTGTGCATCTATCTACTACCTCTGAAACACACACACATAGTTTCTTACTTTCTTACTGTCTCATACATACAGCAAAGAGTACATTCCATGTGTTTAACTAAAGGTAAGAGTGTAAGGAATGTAGCTTAAAACTTTCACCTTCTGCTCCATACAGGTGTGCCTAGAGCTCTCAGTACCTGCTTCATGTAAAAGCCCACCACTCCTCCACCACTTAAACCTGTACATGCTGGTGTCAGTTCTTCCAGTTTAACTGAAAGCTGATTAGTAAATAATTAGGCTGACTGTTTAAAAACACGTAAAATGTAACATTTGTCTTTCTGCCACCGCTCCCTTCTCTTTTTGATGTGACACTCAGTTAAGTGGAGAATCAGTGATGGAGGACAGATTTGAACTTGTCAGAATGGGAGTGCCATAGCTTCGTTTTTACCACAGTGTTCAAACCTGCCCTATGCTGAAGACAGGCCAGTGAGTGTGTGTGGGTGTGTGTATGTTTGCATGTATCTATATGCATTTCAACACATTTACAATTGACTATAGCATGTACCTCTGCAGTCCAGAGACTCTTCAGTGTAAGAGACCAAAGCCAGTAATAGGCAGAAACCTCTTATACAAAACTTTTTTTCTTAGTTATGAAGATTATGAATGATGGTCATTAATGTCCACACTAAAGTGAGCTAAATTTGAAAAGGATTTATTTTCTCTGTGGGCTTCCCATAATGCAGTGTCAATACCAAAATGATAAATGTTTTAAAATCTGCGTTGTATCATAACAGAAACAACAATGTTTTTCAGTTTTGATGATATTATGATTTCACAGAGCAGGTGCTGTGTAGGGGAAATGTTAAACTTGTTTTTGTGTGGCCTCTAGCTGTAATTGTTTACTTAGCCATTGGAGCTGCAGGGCTTTTTCACACTTTGGCTCGGAGGTTAACAAGATGCACAATTTTATTTTCAAGGATAAGGCCTTTTTTTCAAAAACGAGTTGCGGACACTAAGAATAGCTATAGCTATAGCAGAGCAAGAATCTAGAGGAGTAGTGTGAACAGAGCATAGCTCATGTTGAATCTTTCTTTCTTAGCGTTTGGAGCTTTTTCAAAAAAGATGTACCTCTCCATTTCTCGTGTGGAAGACATATGTCAACCAGTGCAGCGATGTGGCTCACTCCCCTTTGTCATCACCAGCACCTGAGACTGACAACATAATATTTGACCGGGTTACGTCCTTACCTGCACTAGATGTCTTTGGGACAACATTCCTTTTTGCACGGGGCAGCCACTGCTGATGTCTCACCTTGAGGCTGAATGACATATGCGAGTGTGTGTGTGAGAGAAAAGTTAAGAGTCCCCTCTGATGTAACAAGTGAGCATTCATCTTACATGATCTGCCCAATAAAATGATACACACACCAGACATCTGGAAGTCTGTGCTTTTATCGAGGTTGTGACATTAAGAGTATACTCTTACAGGAATCAACAAACAGTGTGTGTGTGTGTGTGTGTGTGTGTTGGTCCATATGTGTGCAGGTACTTGCATGTATTCCCCAGTGTTTGTCTAGTTTCTTTCATGTACTGCGTGCGCATGCCAGAGTGTAGAAAACAAAGAGATCAGATGGATCAGACACAGAGAGAGAGCATTTAAAAGTGTGTCTGCCTCCCAGTGTCACAGCAATAGCCTTCATCTCACCCAGAGAAACCACAACAGAGGATCGGGGGGATACCTAACTGGCATATGACTTATGAATCCTATCTAAAGGGAAATTCCACCTTAAAACAGATTTAATGCACAGGTGGGATATACAGCAAATGTCTACACTTTTACGATGGTCAGTTTGAATGTATTAAAAAGCCCTTGTACAAGAGCAACTCATGTGTGATGACTTCACTTTAGATGCTGGTAAAGTGTCACCTTGTTTCACTGTTCTAAGTTTTAACAAATGCAGGGAAGCAATAAGCCTTTTTTATGCATAAACAACAGAGTAATCCGATGTGGAAGCTGTTAATTGGCAGTATTACACATGACTCTATTGTATGATGTGATCAAAGTAAGGTGTGTAAGAAATGGGCTTTGTGGTTCTGGTTAAGGTCTGTATTGATAATTTCACTTGCTTTGGGATGTATTCTCTTAATATTCTGCACTAAACCAATAAAAGATTACATTTGTGCAGGAAATCTGAAACATCAAATAAACCATTAAGCCTGTTTCCTGTTCTCTGGTGTTGTAATAATATGTGTGCACATACAGAAAGTAGGTATTAATAACAATGGCAGATTAAACCCCTAAATGAATTGTTGAGATATATTCAAATATTCTGCACTGTCTAAGATTACTGAAATAATGTTGCCTGAGACCTGGACTTGGACTTTTATGTACATCTAAATAAAAGGTGAACTGCTGTTTATTGCATGTTGCATGAAGAAAATATTTAGTTTTTTGTGTTTTAGTAAGATCCATTCAGTCACAATTTAGATTTCTGCACTCTGGGCTATGTTCAAGATTCCAAATGGGACAAAACTGCCAAGCAAGTTGGAAAAACTAGGGGGGCAGTGATAGCTAAAAATGCATGGCAGTAAAAGTAGAGTAAAGTTGATGTCTTCACTTATTTAATGAAACTGGCAAACTAGTACAGGCAAAGCCATAATGAGTTTATTTGAACGCATATACGCAGAAATATTCAACTGATTCCATTTAGTTCTTCTGAGTTAACTTACTGGGAAAAAAGATGAGTAAACACTGATTTCATTTTTCCAGCTACAAAAGATCTTTTGTTTTCGGATCCTAAAATTCTATGGATCACTAAAACTATGGAAAATGTCCCAATCATGGTCAACATTATTTTGCTGATACAACTCCAGTATTCACCACAGTCTCCTAAGGTTTGTGGAGTTGTTATGCTATGGCATAGCAACGTCACCACTCTCTTGTTGTAAGTCTTTGAATAAATGAAGAATATTGTCCTTTGTAACTCATTTATAGTGGTGGACTAATTACAGTCCACCACTATTATTTCACTTTTCACTTCAATGCAGTTATTACTGCATTGAAGTGAAAAGGTTGTAATGACAGAGTAATTCATGTCAGTCATGTAGAAGAAAGAACATGGGATTGTCACCACTTTCCTGGTGAAATGTGAAATGGTGTTGAACATAATTGTTTCATAGGCATTATTGACATATGAGTCACCATGTGGCAAGTTAGCCACAGCTGAGTTACCTGCTGTTGGAGACTTTCCAAGGCCAATAGGAAGCAGAATATTAACTAACGCAAACAAACTACATTAGTGAGTTTACAGTTTATACTGGAACAGCTCTGTTCAGGACTGGCACACCTGCTTGGTTGGAGTCAGTCTTATTCCTTACCATATTTTCTGGATTATAAATTGCACTGGAATATTAGCGCAGACAACCTTGTTGAACAGAATAAACCAAATGTAGAGATAACAACAAGCAGAGGTGTATTACGATATTCATTAAACTCTTAATCCTCCATGTCAAGCAAACTGACAATGTCGGGGAGAAGGTGAAGCAGAGTGTCCTCGTCTCTCAGGTTGTCTGAATGGTCACTCACTCCAGACTTTGTTTCAGCTGCAGACTTTATGACCTGCACTTTGAAGTCTGCAGTATAGCTCTTTCTTTTGGGTGGCATTTTCACTTGTGTTACACAGGGAGTTAGAGTTTACTGTGAGCATAAATGTTTTTACTTTTTTCCAGTAAAGTGTTATCTTTAATTGACTCAAAGTGCCATCTAACGCTAGTGACTACTCAACAGAATATATAAATATAAATTAACACATATAAGTCCCTTTGCTGTATAAGTCACACTACAAGTCGCGCATACAGTAAATGGGGCTGAGTTTATGTGATTATCATGTAGGTGCCCATCAAATGCAGATTTGCAAGTAGTAATTTACAAACAAGTCAGACAAACCTTTTAACAAATATTTAATCTAAATATCTAGTAAGTAAAACTACCAGCAACAATCATTTCAGCCAGCAAAACAAATTACAACATCTGCTTTTGTATAGTTTTGTTTTAAAGAAAGTACCCAAAATCTATACTGAGTTTTGTTTGACTAGTAAATTTCCTTCCCTGTATTATTTCTATGCTAGAATGCTTGGCAGGTGTAGTAGTTGTAACTGAAAGGGGTGGTGCTTAAAGAAAGGTCAGCTCCTATTCTTTCACCGCTGTCCATTCATCCATCCATCCATCCATCCATTCGTCCATCTAACCGCTCACTAAGGGCATCCAGTGCAGTGCAAGTCTCTAATCTGTGGGCCTGAGCAGCTGCTGCCTTGTGGCTGACAGGGAGCAGGGCTCTTATTATCTTCTTATTATCTTCTTACACATGCATGCACTCACACACACACACATGCGCATACACACATATATACAGCAAAGTCCTCTCATGTGGTAGGCCAGCTGCCAGTGGCGTGCCTTCCCTTTACCAGTGTGACCCAAACACTGCTGGTGCAGCTCCTGGTGCTACTGCAAAACTCAGGGGACTTTCCAGTAAAGAGGTGAAGAGACCAGTGGGATCAAGGGATGTGGGGGAAATAAAGGGAGGTAAAGGCAGCAGGGGAAGAGTGCAAGGTGACTGCAAAAAACATGCCTGAAATGCCTTTTGGGTAGACATGCCATTAAAAAAGTAAAAAATCCTGGAGATCTCAGTCCAGATCTGATAATATTAACTGATCTTATAATTGACTGAAACAGTTTTTTCAGATTTTATCATTTTCAAGTGTAAACATGTCGACGTTTATGTACATAGTACATAGGATCACATGGTTATGAGCACTTAACCTTCAGGGGCCAAGTGTTATTTTCCTGATCACAGTACGTGCAGAAATTACACAGACGTCAAGTGATCTGCACTGCTGTCATAGCATGCTCCTCTTTGTTCAGGCGTAAGTGATGGTGCACACCCCATAATGTAAATCAGCCATCCATACCCTGGCACAGGGAAAATGCACATTAGTCTAATGCAATGGGTGTTTAGTTATGCACAGTTATCACACAGACAGTACAAAGCAAAAGATTCTGACACTCTTGGCTGTTGCTACCTCATGGCAAATGTTTTGACTCTGGATCTTCATCCTCATCCTCAGTCTGTCCTTGTCTATCTTTCTCATGTTGTCCTTGTCTCTATGTTTCCCCTTGTATATGGTGCCCTTCTTCTTTCTGTGTGAATGGTGTACCTCTTGTATGTTTGTGTAGGGATGTTTATGTGGCTCAGATTCTCTCTGTAGCGGTATCTAGAATCTGCTCAGCATCCTCCTGCATCATATTCTTCTAACATGGTTACATTCTAGCTATAATTTTGGCATGCTTGTTGTCTGTTCTCCATTTGTTTCATTATCTGTTTTTCATTGTCTGATTTGAGTGTCTAGGCTCTAAGGGTACTGGGTCTTCTGTATTCTGTGTAGTTTGTAAAGACTTTTGAGGAAAACTTGTGAAATTGCAATAAGAGAGGATAGAGGAGTTAGAAGCCTGAATCCCACTTGTAGCAAGTTCTAACCTACTAAAACACAACATGTAACCAAAGCCATGACCGTTCTGTAAAAGGGATTTTAAGTGTTTTGTTTTGTTTTGTTTTTTTTTTTTACTTCATGATGCAAAACTAAATATTTTGAGGGAATGATTTGCTGGTATGGTGAATATACATTGATGTAAAATACAGCATTACAATCCCTGTGTGATTTTTAGGGAGTTAGTGTTGGCTTAATTGCCCTCAGCCTGCCGTGCTCCTGACATGCTGTGTACATAAGCTTTTCTAAGCATCCTCAACTAAGACAAGATTCAGGTCCACCACCACTACTACTACTTTGCCTTGTAGTTATAGACATATAGTCTGAATGGCCATTAACTCATAAGTGGGCTATTGAAATGATCATTCATTTAAAACATAATAAGGTTCTAGTGAAATGACCAATGAAAGAAGTTGGTTGAGAATGTCCATGTGAATTCAACAGCCCACTTCTTCTCTGCCCAGCCTTGGCCAGCCCTGCCCAGCTAGCAGGCTGAACATCTGTTGGTGAGGTCAGCAATCTCTTCTCATCACAGTAACATGAAGATGATGGATGCTTTGGCCACAGAGGTTTTCTCTGTGGTTTCCTTCTCTGTAGAGGATCCAGACTCATTTTGTCCATTTCCTCTTCTCTGATCTCTCCTTAAGTTA
Source organism: Mastacembelus armatus (assembly GCF_900324485.2). Taxonomy (NCBI): domain Eukaryota; kingdom Metazoa; phylum Chordata; class Actinopteri; order Synbranchiformes; family Mastacembelidae; genus Mastacembelus; species Mastacembelus armatus. Next base: position 8,030,073 of record NC_046653.1, on the reverse strand, counting down.
TCTTCCCACTTGCTAACTTTAGCGACTGTCTCTTTCTCAGAAATATTACATTTATTAATGTAATTAATATATTTCTCTCTTTCCTCTTTTTTTAATTTTCAGATTGGGACCACAAGGCAAACTCTGGGCAGAGCTAGGTTAGGTCTATATAAGCAAAGCAGAGTAATATTTGTCACATGCTCTACATAGCAATGGGTTGGTACTGGAAAGAAAGAAAATGAACAGAGATCTAAAATTGTCATTATAATTGAACTAAACTGGTTGGTAAACTTCCTCAAGCTGATTGGCTTGGTGTCAGCTTGGTGATGTGTAATAATACTGTTTTTAAACCTTTTCTCATCTCTTCTTCTCTTTTATAGCAACTGTTTGGTGATTCACTGAGGCCTGTGGCAAGCCTGGGAGGCAAACGTTGGTCTTGTGTCTGTACTAGTGAGGATGGTGTTTGTGCTGGTCATTAGGTCTGAACGATTAATTGCATTTGCAATAATCATGATGAAACAAGATTTTCTGACTGCAAAGACTTAATGTATTATCAATTCTTACATAATTTCATAATATCATATAGGCCTGGCCTTCATGAAAAAGTTTTAAACTTGTGCTGTATTTATAGTTTTGTGTTCATATTTATTGCTTGTGTTTGTTAGATATTACAAACGATAAGGAACTTGAAAAATAATGGCATAATAAATCATAACCGCAATATTGGCCAAAAAAAATCACAAATTATTTTTTTAAATTGTTCAGCCCTGTCTGCTATAAATTACACTGCACTGTGAAGCCGTTTTGGTGTAGTGGCCATACTTAGAATTGCAACTTCACCATACACGCTGTTAGAAAAAAAGCATCTTTCCCATACACACTCATTAGAAAACAAGCTGCTTTCAACAGTGGATACATTTTTGTAAATCTTTTTATTTTCAGGGACAATAAATTATTAGTCTTTTCATGATAACAGTATATGTGTATAGTATTAAACTCTATGAGCAGCAGTGCATCTCTAATGTAGAGAGAGTTTCACAGGATCATACTACATCATAAGGACGGTGTTTATACTGTAACCAAGACTTTTATATGTAGTAGCAGAAGACTGAGGGTAGAACAATGTAGAGTTTCAAACTGCAGATTCACTGGGCCACAATGCCACCTGAACATACACAACTATGAAAACAGCACACCAGTCATAGGCAAATTAAGTGGTGAAATGTTTGAATATTTTTTTGTAATGTCTCTAGTCTCTTTGCCATGAGTTGCTTGAAATATACTTTGTTTTGAAGCCTTTGTTGTTTTGAATGCAGAAGGGGATCAATGCACCATAAAGTTTTGAAAAGGTCTTTTTAAGTCACACATTTGTTAGGTGATCTCACTTTCACCAGGATTTGAAAATGTGACATTGTAAAGGGTGAATAGGATGAGCATATGTCCCTTTAAAAAAACAAAAACTGCTGCAATCACATATGTTCACACCATGTATTAGACTTTTATTCACAATTCATTCAAGTGGAGCATGTACAATGTGACACACACACATGGCCAGCTGTTCATGGGAGGTGATGGTGAGATCAAAGCAACCATTTTCATCATCCCACACCAGTACAGATCACACACACACACACACACACACACACAAGATTCAGGATGTTGTTAATCAGTAGCTATTGCAAGCTGCTGGGGAGGAAAGACGAGAGGAGAGAGGAGGAGAACTTAAGGAGAAATCTTGTTTTATGAAGCTCTACAGGTATAAGGAGAAATTTCTTTTTACTCATGTTCAAATCAATTTGCAATGGTCCTATTTAAGGCACAAAAAAACATTTACTGCATTTATTTTTTGCTAACAACTGAACTTTTTGTAGTTGACAACTCATTTTTAGTCCCAACTAAGCAGTAACAACCAATAAATGATTTTTTTATTTATGAAAATGGGAAATAACTAATGTTTTTGTTATACATTTTTTTATTGTAAAGACAAAAATTCTATGTTTAAAAAAGTCATACTGGTCTTTGTATAACCTTATCAGGCCTGCTGATCTATATGGTAAGAGTGTTCTACACACCATCATTGACTTGTTTTCCTGTATATATTTTCTGTACACTTTACTAAGAAGGGTATAGCAAAAAAAATACACAGCCTTTTAGAAGCAATTACAACAACTCCAGTGATCACAGGTTTGACATGTTATTGTCATAAGTTTGGTTTCATTGAATTATTACTATAGTTATCAGTATCACCTTGAATTTACATTTTTAGTGAGTTTGAATTTTACTCATAATAACTTGAACAGATACACAACAAAGTAACATAAATCTGTCACGGTGACAATGAATTTCTATTCATTGGCAATTTTGTAAAATATGTTCCAGTTAAACTAAGATCATTGAAACATTAACAAGAAAATGATCATATATGGTTAGATTTACAAAAAACTATTTTAGCTAAAAGGCATCATACCTGTCTGGTACTTTTGTGCTGGAAGTACATGTATTAGCTGAAATGCAGTAAACACAGAATGAGCTCATTTTCTTTTTAATTACAATTTGGCTTAACTTTCAAGATTCAGGTAATCAGATAATTCAGTGCTCTTTCATTGAGAACTATACATCTGAATAAACAGGTCAAACTGGTCTGTTGCATAAAGCTACACACATTTCAATCACACAACAGACATTTGCTAAAGGACACATACGATTTTCTATGACATGCACATTATATCCACTTTAACTGACGTTGATTAAAAGCAAAGACAAAGAACAGGCGGCTACCCCACTGGCTGTTAAGTCATTACCCAAGATCCAAAATGAGTCACAGGCTTGTGTTCCTGGCGGATCACATGTACTATGTGGTTTCAATAAGTGTGTGTCCCACAATGAGACTGTATTCCCCAAATATAGGTGCCAGATTGAAGAACTTAGTACATGTTCTGAAAAATCGTTTTCATCCCATTGATCTATTTTTTTTTTTTTTTTTTTTTTACTGACTGACCTATCGTTTTTCTCAATTAGATTAAGTCCACATGTACTGTGTCAGCAGCATGAAGCTTTCTGGCTACCTAAAATGGCCATAAATTGCTTTCCACGTAGGATGAACTCTTTGATTTTAGGGGCAGACTAAGTAGTAACTACAGATCATTAGATGAAGAGGTTAGTAGTGACCCATGTTGAGGGGGCAGGCTGTTTGCTGTAGCTAAATAATAGGGTGGGGTTGACTGCCAGAGCAGGTGAATGAGTGGCTGTCACTTATGAGGATTAAGAGAAAATTTGTGAAATGATCCACACTCACAGACACATGGGTGCATGGTTCTATGGTCATATAAACTTGCATAAAATCAACACTTTAAACACAGTCATTAACATGAGAAAATGAGAAAAATCTCTATAGTTATGTCAACTGAGTCATTTTCTCTGCTAAGATTACGAATCTGGTAAGAATAGATAACACCCTCACTATGGGGAAAATTACAGGCTTTTTGTTAAGAGACTGGTGTTCTGTAACCTGTTTTCAAAAACTACACTCTAGGAGTTAGAGTGCTGCACTTTAGCAAAGATTGAGTTGTGTTCTAATCAAGCCTTCTGTTTATATTTGTATAGGAAACTAAGTAAAATAGCATTTTCATTAGTCTGCCCACTAAAACTCGAGCAGCTGCCATATGACATCCAGCTTAACACAGTTGCGAGCTGTCTCATTTATTTGAAAATGTTACGGGAAAAAAGCAGTTTGAGTTACGGTAACTGTTTGTGTGCCTGTGTTGAGTCACTGTTCTTGAACCACTCACAAAATGAGGTCAAAGGTTAAGTGAGGTCCTGTGTGCCTCGACAGGCGCAACCTTATTTCCTGTAGTCACGCGCTTCTTGTGATCTTGCAGCTACAGGAGAGAAAGAGGGTCAGGACTGGGAAAATAAAAGCTTGTTTTGATGCCTTATCATCAGGGTATGCAACATCCCCTCACTGCAGACAGGAGTCGGCTGTAATGACACAATTGTATCCAGATGATTATGATCGAGGGGAGGATCTTTTAAGTCTTTTCTCACAGGGGCTTTTTTACTTGTTTTTACAAATGCATACAGAAGTTGTGATTGAGATGATGATCATAATTAAGCAGTGTGTCCATCATTCTTCTTAATCACTCTTTATATCAATTAGCCTCACAGGAGAATGACTAATATGCAACATTGTCCCTATATGTTTTTCTTAACTATTCACTTATGTAAATGAAACATTCTCATAGGAACTATAACTTCCCTACATGTATAATGTGAGCACAAAAATGCAAATAATTTGTTCAGTGCTGGAAAAGTGGAAGAAGTAGGTTATTGAATTGCAAAACAAATACATGAAATCTTTCCTAAAAACAGTTTGACAGCAAAAAGTGAAAGGCTGTAAAATTGTAATGACAGGTTTGTGTTTACATTTGCCTTCAGTTTCCACAGGTTCCTTGTGAGTCAACTTGCTTTCTTTAGAGATTTCAGTAGACCCTAACCCCAACCTTGACCAAACTGCTCAAGTGCTTTAAGGTGCATAACTATAATTATATCTTTATCCAAAGTTGTTTTGATTACCTAAATGGAACCTTGTACATAACAAATGGGTTTTCCAATCTAAAATGTAGACACATAATCCCATCGTGGAATGGGAACATAATGATATTTTCTGTTATGGACTACAGACACATTTGACAGCTTCTTTTGACACTGTGGGACTGAGAGAATTGTAATATCTCATTTAGGCCTTCTCCTGAAAAAGAAATTTTGCAGTAAGTTGGAGTAATCCGTACCAGCCATTAGCCAGCCATCTAGCGTAATTTCCATCTTTTCTCATTTTCTCGTGTTATTTTGAACTGTAAATCACTGCAATGGAAAGAAGAACAAAGCTGACTCTCTTTGAAATACACAGTCACTGGTTATCATGGTGTTTTTTTTTAGTCTTGGACATGTGTAAGGGTTGGTTACGGTTGAAATCAGGGCCATTCATAGCTATAGCAACCATACAAGACAGAAACGTGGATGAAAATGTGATCATAGCTGTGTGCGTGCGTGCACATGTGGTATCATGGGAAGGTTTTATCGAGCGGACAAGAGGTCCAGACTGAGGGGTGAGACGTTGACAACTTGGTCTATATTTCCATTAAGTCAAATGGTTACTTCATTTCATACTGACCCAATATTTAGCTACAACCAGTGAGTGTGGCTTTGTTCCTGGAGTACTGCCAGCTAAGAGATACCTAAATATATTTTGAATCAACATGCTTTTTGTGTTCATGTTAGTTATTGTATTATCAGTTTGTGACATTATTTTTCATTATTAACACTGGTCAACAACCACTTTTTACTTGTACATTAGAGTTTTGGATTGCAGCAATTTTTTCCATCTTTCTTCTCTGTACCTTGTAATAACAATGTACTGTGTAATAAGTCCGAAATGTCATAATATCAATCACAAAACTATTATATATATTATTTTGACTTCATGCAGGCAAGGATAGTGCATCTGCATGGCACAAATAAATAGATAAAGTAGTACATGTTTAAAGAAAAAAAACTATTCATAAAGTGTATGAAAATCAACAACTGCCCAAAGGCAACACCTGCATGTTATTGGCCTCATAACGCCACCATTAACACCCTGCCACTATCAGCAGGTAATTTATTGCTTTAATTACAGACAGAAAGAATACAAGGAGGAATTTATGACCACTATAACAGACATGACCCCCACAGGTCCTCTGACAGGGTCAAAGATGGTCACCATCACTCTGCAAAATTAGTTCAAGGCCTGGGAATCTTAAGTGGATCAAAGACCTCAGATTTTTGAGTTTGGTGTGCTTAAACCATTTACAGAAGCTAAATGTGATATTCATTATTTATGTTCTTCTACATCTAAATATGTCTAAAATGATGTATGTATATATAAATTGAGTCTATTATTAGACCACATAACTGGGACATAAATATGTCGATGCCTAGACACCTTTATGGAGAATATATGAAAAAATTTTAGTCTAAGGTACCAGGAAGTTTAAGAATGCCATTTTTCTAAGGGGAAAATAAAATTAGGTGTAACTCTTAAATACATGTAAACTGATATAAAAGATATGCATATGCATTACATGCATCTAATATTGGTTTAGGAGGTTCTGTGATGTCTAAAGGATAAAAATCACTCCATCAGGTGGGTTCAATGCTGTGATATTCTGTTAGTTATGAATATAACTTGATACTATAAGATGGAAAACCACATTATAAATCTGGAGAGATTCTCTCACTGAGTCACAAAATAGAAATGTAATACGGTAGCACCAAACAACAACCATTAAACATTTGCAAAATGGTGTTTAATGCTTGCCTTTGATGATGATTCAAACTCTAGCTGCATTCCTTTCCCATGGAATTTTTTCAGATGTCCATAAGTTTCTAAAACCAACCAAAACCACAGTAACATCAACCAGATTTAACCAGCAACATATCTTACTTGAAAAAACACTATTGGTTTGAACCCCTGCATGGCTCCATATGGCTATGGTCAGGCTAAGTATGCATCTATTTGTGTGTATGTGTGTGTTTATGTGGTCTGTGAGTGTATTTGCATATATACAAGAGAGTGTACATAAGAGTGTTGTCTGTGTGTTTTATACTTGCATATTTGTGTTCATTCATGTTACATTTGTGGATGCTGTGGGTGAGCAGGGTGGGACAAAAGACCCTGATGTGGTTGCCTCTCAACACATGGTGACGGGGGCATGAGGCTCCACGCATCACCAACAATGTCTGGGAACCTTCTGTGTGTGTGCATGTGTGTGTGTGTTAGACGTGTATATTTCTATCTGTGTGTATGTGTGTGTACAGCAGGATTTTTTTCGGCTAGTGTCACCAGACTGATTATTATGCGTTTGTGTGTCATGACGATGGCTTGGGAATATTTGTTGCAGATACTAGGAGCAGCTGCCCTGCTAAACCTGAACGGTACACCACCATCACTATCAATCGTTGTAGGAATGTTCTGTATCTCTGCCTGCATAGGGATTTCTCCTTGTGTTTTTTTTTTTTTTTTTTTATGGTGTTTGTCATTATCAGAATTTAGGTTTTTATATGTTTCATTACATTGCTTATTTTTGAGGACATACACTCAGCAACAAACTGTCTGGGTCATAAATGGAATCAGCACAATAACGTCTCACAACATTTTAGATTTGATTTTAGATAATTATAATTATAATGAATTATAATTCATTTTGGGTTTTTTGCCTTTCTTTTGTTTATTTGTGTTTTCTCATGTAGCAACAGCATGACTCAAGTACAGCTTGTGTTCATTGTGGCAGAGGTGGGTATCTAATGTTAGAATCCCTGGAAGACTGCTTTTTGTCCTTTATATCCAGCACTCTGTCTTGTGTTTTTGATGTTGTGACTCTGTATTTTGCATATGCAAACACACATATTGTAATAATTTTTTACCATAAATGTAACAGAACAGATATGAACAGAAATATACAGTAATAGAGAAGAAAGGGTTTAACAACTATACCTATATATAGCTTTTAGGCATTGGGTTGTTGTATGTATAGAGTGTATACATACAGTCTATACTATAGACTGACTAATAGTCATTAGTCATTTAGGGTACAGAAAGTAAACAGTCACATTTTGAATGGACCATCATAAAATGTGCTTTTTCAGTCCTGCTCTTCAGTGAGCAACAGCATCTACGTCTCCTTGTTCATTGCACATTACAATGTGGTAGACTAGACACAGAGCAGTTCCATGCATGTCTGGGTGTACATGTTTCTGCAGTGTTCGGAAAAATTTTGACAGTGCGATGTACAGAAAATACACTGAAATCACTGCGACTTCATGTGAATGAAAGCAGAGCACATGGTTTAATGAGAAGTTCCACTTTGCTTCAGCCAAGCTTGTTGTTAGTAGGACTTATATACCATTTCCAAAATAACTTTGTTAAGTGTCGTGGTATCATATATCTGTTTCACAACACACAACTCTGTAAATTGTGGCTATGACACATGTCGAGGTTCTCCACGCAGTACTGTGGCGGTTCCCCGAGCGGTTCCTTGAGCGGTTCTCGTGGTGTTCGTTCTCCAGGCAGCTGCACAGAATCGGGGCCAATCCGCTGCTGACTTGACTGTTCTGTTTCCAGAAGTGAACCAGCCCAGGGAAATGAAGTTCAGCTTTTCCAGGGATCTCAGGCTCCCAGGATCAAACATTGCTGCTAACAGGCAGCCCCAGCAGGCAGGCAGCGGTCACCACAGCACCGGCCCCTGGGCCAGAGGGAAACACCCTCCCTGTGGCTTCCCTCTCCTGACAAATATTAAAGACCTGGCCTTCCCCTTTGGCCATGTCTGCTTTCCTTTATATGTGTGCCATTTTGTGGCAGTGTAAATAAAAGGAAAAAAAATCAATATAATCTTAACCTCCATTATTTGTTTTTAATATCTAAGAATCTCGTAAAATCCAAAAATACAACACACATACCATACAAAACATAAACATCATACTTTTGTTTATTTTTTCCTGTTAGCTCTGTTATAATGCAAGAATACATTTTTAGGAAAAGGGCTTGTAGTTAAAGAATTGCAGTTTTGTAACATAACTACTGTCTGGTCTCTTGTTTAGGTCTCTGTCGCTCTTTGCCTTGCTGTGCTGCTCTCGCTTTCCTCCCTCCATTTTCTCTGACAGAGTTACGGGATTAGTAGCTGTGTTTTAGAGGCAGGGCCATATGTGTGCAGCTTTACTACAAAGAGGGATAACTGAAGCGAGGGCCATGGATTTACACTCTCAACCATCTAGAATTGACACTTTACTGACTGCTGCTAAAATTCTTCAATTATCATTTTATCCATTGTTTAAGTTAACACAAATCTTCTATCTGAATCATTGGGTGACTCATAAAACATTTGCGTGTGGCAACGTCTTCCTTCTTTTCACCTCGCAAAGAAAACATATAATAATTGCACAGTTCAACCACAGTGCACTTATAGGTGCTGAAGTATAAAGAAGGCATTAAAAGCAAATACCTCATCATTCTCAGTCTAAGGGGCTATATGGAGTGTGGAGAATCCATAAAGGATGGGGTGGTGTGATGGAGGGATATAAAGAAGTTCCCTTGTGTCTCTTGCACTCTGTCACCAGGTGATGTTTTAGTTCATTCACTTCGCCTTCACTTCCAGTAGCCTGGGTGTAATAAAGACTTGGATAAACAATCAAGGCATGGAACAGAAGGGTTGAGTGAGGGCACACAGAAAGAGGTGAGAAGAGAAAGGTAAAGAGAGTTCACAATGAAGGCTGCATTTATAAGGGCACTTATTTAGAATAGTGAGAGAGAGAGAAGCTGACTGAAAAAGCACCACAAAGTTTGAACGTCAAGCTCATTTTCCTCTGTAGCGGAACAGGACATCTGGAGAGCAGGTGTTGCAGCCAGCTGTGGTAGAAAGAGGACAAGGTGGAAGAGCACAGAGAGGTACTCCCTCTACAGGTCCTCAACAAGCGTTACACCTCAGTGCTGAGGACAGGGATAGGTCAAGACATGCCCAGGCAAAGGACTGCCCCCTTACTTCACTGAGTAATGAGAATAATTCATATAACAGACCTGAATTAAAATATGACAAAATAGGCATTATCATTAGGGTCTGGCCCCAGTGTGAAGTGTGAAGTCACCACTAGTGTGGCAGCAGTGAAATCAAATGTCTTAGCTTGCTGGGCTACTAATGGTGGACCTGACTATCTCTGTGTAAGTGATGTAATGCCAACTTCATGCATCCCACCACAAATTCAAAAATGTGTGAAATGCAATGATGTGTTATAAAACATGATGGAGCATTGTTGTGGCTTCATGAAGAATAGCTGGATGTTAGGGACATGTCTGCTTTAATTTAGTCCATGTTAATTCCATTATAGACTTTCTCCTGCAACTTTTCCAGAGTTAGTTTCCTTTATCACAAACATGCCTAGTTGCCCTAGCAGCAATAATGAGACTCTGAACAATTCACATTAAAGTCATGGTGAAAAACTGTCTCAGCATGATACAGCATGTCCTAGGTAAAAGAAACCTAAGGTTAGGGATTTATTCTCTTTCCATCTGTGTGTGTATGATGTTTTTTTATCTGACTAACCCCAGTATTTATACTGAACGAACTGCAGTATTTTTTTTATTTGGGGCAAGGACCAGAAAAAGGTTATTTACAATAAATATAGCTGCACACACTACTAAGTACAGATGTACAGTATGTTCATGTAGCTCTTCTATACAGTATGTATTCAATAGTTTAAAGAAGCTGTGTGGAAAAAATGTTGTTCAAAGTGCAAAAGGTATAGTGTATCAGGAAATAAAGATATTTATGTGCTATTACTTTAACATCTTTTATTAGTATTACTGTTCAAATTGTGAAGGGAAATAAGGGATGAATGTTACGTCACAGGAAGTCATACCACAGAAAAAGTAAAAAAGGAAACTTAAAATCAAGGTGTTAAAATCAAATAAGATGTGGCTCGGGCCCTGCTGGGCATTGATAAAGTAATTTTGGGGATTTCAAACATTTGTAAAAAGTTTTGGTAAAAACCTTAAAAAACTGACAAAACAGTTAAATTGAATCATCCAGTTATACAATTTAACAAGTGGTTTGTGTTGGTGGTTTCAGTCAAGAAACACCAGCCAAATATGTTGCTTTTGTTTTGTCAATATTTACGGAGTGCAGTACAGTTTTGTGGAAGATGGAGAATATTTTCTTTTTTATGGTTACGTACCATGGTATTCATTAAAATGTTTTGGAAAATTCTCATTTTACAACAGAAAGATGAATCCGACCTAAACATTACAAATATTCTGCCCTGTAATAGTCCAAGACGACTTCACACACCCAAAAGAGGACATGTGATTTTCCTTCCTGTGTTTTGATCAGTAATATAAGCCCCGTGTCCTAACAAAGGTCTCAAACTGATTTGAGGTAATCTCCAGATGAAGATATCTGAGCAGTAATTATGTTTAATCCACTCTTCAGTGTGTGTGGTTAATAACTGTGAAAGTTTTTACTGCTCATTAAATACTTAGTCAAGATGTTATGAGATTGTGCTGTTTTTATTTCCATGTGTACATATTTCAGCACGAGAACAAAAATTAAGGGCATATATAGTTTGCATGGCTGCACATTTCCGTTTGTGTGTGTGTGTGTGTGTGTGTGTGTGTGTGCGTGCGTGTGTGTGTGTGTGTGTGTGTGTACCTGACACACCTTCAAAGGGCTGTTGGAAAGTATAGACTTGGTTTTAGAGTTAGGCTTATAGTCAGGTTTAGATTAGCGTTAGCTCTTTAGTTGTGATGGTTAATGTAAGGGGCCAGGGAATGCATTATGTCTGTAAGTGTCCTCACAAAAATAGCTGTACAAACATGCGAGTGCGTGAATTAGTGTGTTTGCACATTCCAGGCCCTCCAAAACCATGTATAATAAGCTTTACTCTGACATGCCCTAAAGATGAACTTGAGAATCAGCATCGTTTGACTTCTTAGCTTTTGACATGGCTGCCATTCAGCATCAGTGGTTGGGTGAAACCAGAGCTGCTGCCCTCAGAGGATCTTCTCTCACCCTTTCTCTCTCTCTTTCCCTCCCTATCCCTTCTTTATTGCTCTGCTCTTGTTCTTTCTAGTCCTCTTACAGTTTTCCACTCCCTGCTCTGGCCAGGTAAATCTGTTTCATATGACTCTGCAAAAGGGGCCCACAGAGGTTAACACAAAAGATGAAATGCAGCGTTCAAAGAAGTTATATATACCCTCAGCAAATTCTTCACTTAAATCTCACCTGTGCTGAATCAAAAACTACTTTTTTGTATCGTTATCATATGAATTAAACAAATCACATATAACGTGTTAATTAATGAGCTTTAAATATGTTGGCATGCAGGTTTTGTTAGTCTTGCACAGAACCAGGCACAGAATTATACTTGGGACAGATTAGCTTTTTTCTTCCTTGTATGTACATATTCAATCAGTGTTTCGGAGCAGTTGTGTTTGTCTGAGCATACTATATGCACATATTAGCAAGACTGTGGAAGTGTGGATATGCTGTTGAATCGTACAGTATTCTTGGTTATAATCTATCTTAATTACCTAAAGTGTCAAACCTTTATACAGTGAGAAAAATCTCATAATCCAAGCCCATAACAGATTATTTTGGAGTCGCTGTTGACAGAGCTTTTAGTTTCCCCAGCCACAAACTGATGTCATGCTCGTCAGCTCCCCTCCCGTCTCCTGAGGAAGGCAATGGGTGATGATAGCTGGTTGTTGCCAAGTTACAAAAGGTGAAAGGTTAAGGAATGCCTCTCCCTGTGATGGTGTTTTCAGAGAAAGTCCTGCTCACTTCTGGACACTTATAAACATGCTTGTCTTAATGAAGAATCAAGTAATCATGATTTGGCTCTGTCTCCGTTTGACTCCTGTCTCTGCGCTGTCTCTCCCTCTCAGGGTTTTATCTCATTGCTCTCTAAATTGTCTCTGCTTTTTCATCTGTAGTTCTGGTTTGTCTCTGTCTCCCTCTGGCTTTATCTCTTTGTCTCTGTCTCTACTTGCTTTTCCGTCAGTCTTCTGTGTCCTCTTAACACTTTGCTTGTTAAGTTGCTGCTGTGTGCTGTAAAACTCTGCAGTAGTCAGCACACAGCATATTCACTTATACCAGCTAATTTAATTTAAGCATATTCAGCGAGCTCAAGCTTTGAATGGGGTGATGTTCACACAGATTTTTTCAATGAACAATAAAAAACAAAAAAAAAGAAAAGAAAGAAAACAAAAACTAACACTGTCAACCAAACTATCTACCTATATCCCAACCTTTGGCAGATATTCTGAAAATGACATTTGCTTCCTACTTAGTTTCAGACATCCAAATTTCACTGTGTGTGTAGTGACCTTAGTTACTGTACAACCTCTTTTGGTTTCTGTCTACCTTCCTATCTTATACTTACACATGCTCACAGAGAACCAGTGATCATTATGGAGAGCCACTGAGCCAAAGACGATCAGAGAGTGGTGCAAGGCAACTTAAGCTAAAAAAACCCTGCAGGATAAGTAGGCTTTTACATGGCCTGATATAATCATATTCATGCCTCGTGCATAGCAGACAAACTAATCAAAAACCTAAAAGGTCATCTTTGGGTTCACTGTAGGTCAACCTAACCCATGAAAGCTGAGGGTCATGGGAAGCTGCAGTTCTTGGCTCAACTGGATCGGAACTTCGCTGACAGGTTCTCTTGGAGGATGTTTGTAAAATGGCCGACCACTGACACCACAGTAAAGAGCAGAACTCTGTGACTGCGCTGTACATCCTGGGCCAAGGACGTGGCAAGCACGCCAATGATCTGAACCAGGGAGGAGGCACAGAGAAAGGAGTGGAAGAGTGTGGCCTTTACTCTGGGTTTGGATGTGAGGATGTGTGTGTGTGCGTTCGTGTGTGTGTGTGTGTGTGTGTGTGTGTGTGAGGCAGAGCAGTGCGAGCGTATGTACCCATGTTTTAGTGGGTTGAATTGGTTTGATTACGTTTGGTGATAGCAATCAGGTCAATTTCACTCGCTGCTTTATTGTGTTTGATGTCCAATGAGCATCGAGACGGAGCAACTTAACACGCATAGCCTGCTGATGTACACAGAGACACGCACACATGGTGGAGAGGAATCTCAGACAGGGCACGGTGTAACTGACATATAAGTGAGTTTTCATGTTACTCTGTGGTGCCAACACTTTGCATGTGGTGCTAGCAGCACAGGTGTGTAAAGAAAAACTAGGCTGACACCATGTGATGCTGACTCCCCCATCCATCATGGTTATGTCTCTATGTTTTCTGCATTTGTGTTGATATGTCTTATTTTTTGGTGGCAAGTGGTTGTCTTTGTAAGTAAACACATTTGGAAATGCTCTGTCACTGTCTAGGGTGGAAATTGAGTGAGCATGTGTGTGTTTGTGAGTGACTGTGGTGGGGAGGTACAGCTCACACATACACACATGCAAATGTTTGACTCGATGCCGTGGAAACGGCCGATGTTTGGTCCTGATAGTTTCTTTCTCTCTTTAATTGTGGGGAAATAGGTTTCAGATGTTACTGCGCGACTGATCACTTTGGGCCCCGCTCAGCCCCATCATGTCCTCCCAAACCACATCAAGGAGCCCAGGGCTGATGTAGGACGATAGCAGCCCAGTGAGGGAGGCCCACTCTAGGGCTAAAATGCTCCTCTGGGTGCCCCTGCAATAACAAGATCCACATTAGCAGTAGCCGTGTGATCTGTCTGCTATGCTAAGCTGTGTTTCTGTCTACCGTGTGATATGTGATGCTACTGCACAAAAACAACAAATCAAACATGGTTGGAGCTAAAGATTTTCAGCTGTCTCAGATGCAGTGTGTTCCCATTTGTGATGTCTCTGTGACATGAATAACCTTTAATGCTAAAAGAGATGCTGGTCTTGGAGATTTCCTTCTTTGCTTAAAAAAGCTGAGAAGTCGTCACATCAACAGAAATGTGTGTCAGGAGCTGCTGGACATAGGAGATTTACACACAGTGTAAATCCTACTGTTGTAAGTATCCACTTTTAGCCTCGTACATTTATATTTGTGATGAGAGCTGACAGGAAAACTACACTGGTGCATTAAAAACTATGTGTAATTAGACTAATAAAACTGTCCTCTACATATTTTCAGCACCTGTTGAAGAGATGGTGGATCCCTGTGGGTGTAACAAATCCACATTCCAGTAATAGAGCCCTTTGGTTGCTCTGGTTTGTTTTTCTTGGATGACTCCTTACCCTTGGGTGAGGACTCTGGTAATTCACATGGGAGACTGCAAGAGTTGATGTCATGTATTCCAGCTTTAAGAGCAGTAGACAGAGAAAAGACACAAAGATGCAATACTGCCCTCTATTGTTGGGTAAGGCAAGAGCAATATCTAAAATGGAATGATATGGACAGAGAACAAAGAAATTATTTTTTTCCAAAGCTTTAACTCCCAGTTTACAGATTTTACCTCCAATGCTAAAATACATAATTATAACTGTGGGGCTTAGTGTAGTATCACACCCTGATAAATTTGAAGTCATGTTCTCTCTCTACCATCTGTCCTACCACATTTGCTTTTCATGCAAGTATGTATAAACCCAGATATTTTGCCTCTTGATATTTGGAGCTAACACTATACATGATGTCTTATTAAATAATGCTTGGTTAGCACTTACAGTTTTTTTTTTTTTTTTTTTTTTTTTTTTTTTTATCATTTTATTTTCCAAGTCTGACTCCTTTACCCCAAAATTTGGAAATGGAGGAAATATTAAGATCCTTTACCTAAAAAAATATCATTACAGGTGAAAGTACAATATTAAATAAAATCAGAGAAGTGTCTATATAAAGCAGGAAATGACAAAAAATAACTTCTGTCACTGCTGTGTTGGATTGGTAATACTGATGCATTCATTTATAAATTGCATTTGACTTGTGTAAATTCCATATAACTTTATTACATGAAGTTCTTGCTTCAGCTCTTCCTCAAACGGCCTCAGCTTCGCGTGGTCACCTCACAGATGTGGTCCTTTGAGTGTGTTCTGAGTCTTGTGCATGTCTCCATTTACTTACAGCCATGGATCACTGAGCTATTGACCCTCCAGAGACAACTCTGGTTCCTGGCCTGTATCTTACTTTATGTTATCTGTTTCCCTCTAAAGACCTGTTTTTACAGATTGAGTTCATTTGCAGTTTATCCCTCTCTAATCAAAACAATTGCAATCTCTCGAGCACTGAAACGCAAGCTGTTACCATTTTTAATCACTTATGCAAGCTTTGTATTGAAAAGTATGCATTGTTCCTTATTTTGTTCCCGTAATGACAGATTTTACTAACAGTGAGGTTATCAGTGGAGACAGTTTCTCTGTGACTTAAAGGGATTTTACCTTAATTTACTGTATATGTGTGTGCATGTATATTCCCACATGTTATTGTGTTAATGTGACAGTGGGACAGAATGAAACAAGGAGACGGATGTGAAGGGGAGGGGAAGTTAGATAGCCACCAGTTCATAGAAATGTATCAGCCAGCTGGCCAGCAGCCTCAAAGCTGTGGAGCGCTCCCTGATCTCTGGCACAGAGAAAATACAACAGCCAGAGGCTAGAGAGGGTTTGAAAGGGGTCCGTTTGTATTTAAGCTATCTGGGCGTTGAGTTTTGTTGTAGTTACAATGGATATTTACAGTAATTTCTTTGTCTGTATTTTGACAGCTTACAATGGAAGAGCTAATGATTTTCAGAATTGTGAGTTAGACTCACACCTGCAACTTTGCAAACATGTCATGCTGTGTGGTTAGCCCTTAGTGACTCTTTGATGTTCAATAAAATCTAGGCCAATGACATTTGATATAATGATATAAATATAGTGTAAAATGTTGTTTGATATAAATTTTACTAAAGATTCCACAGAAACCAGGATAGGTCACAGTGCCTCTGCCCTGTGGGCATGATAAACCCACAGATGAAAACATGAAACATCTGTTACCCATATTTTGTGATGCTTCCAAGAGGAGCAATCAGAGTTTACTCCGAGAAGGTCACCATCACTACAGTGTCTGTCTTGCCAACCATACTCTCTCTCTGTCCTCCTCCTGTTCTCTTTCAGTAGCTCCTATTGAGCATCAAAGCCTCCATGCTCCATTCCTATGGAGCAGGAATCTCCCTACTGTGTAAACAGTGCTCCAGTCCTTTCCAACTGAGAAACAGATTGGATCTGAACCTGCGTATGAACCTTAACATCTATACTTTACCAGGAATTTAGGGTGTGAGTGAAATGATGTTTATTTTGTTTTGTGTCTAATTTAGCTTCATAAGAAGAGGTATATCTTTCATTAAAACTGTTGAGCATATTTTAAGACCTGCAGTATCAGTTTACAACATTTTAATCTACTGGCATTGCTCTGTGAGACCCATGCATACAGTTCATTCAAGAAAATACTTTTTATGGATTATAAAAGATGTAACGATCTTTATATCACTGCTGTAGTTATTTTCACTTTTTGAAAAGCAAATGATCTTTTTACAGAAACATAAAAACAAGAGGGGAAAAGGGTTTATTTTGGAAGGACTAATAGCAGTTGGTAAGACTAGACAGCCATCAAAGGCAGGGGTTGATGACAAGCAGACTGTGTGTGTGTGTCTGTGTGTGTGTGTGTGTGTTTAAAAGTAAGGGGGTGTGGTTGTGTTCCTGCCATGGATTTATTGACAGCACTTTTATGGGGTATGGGATTAGTCTGGTCTTGTGGATGAACTCTGTCTGTGAATGTACATTTATTCCTGTACACAGAAACACACAGGCATACACACTAGTCTGTACACAGACACACACACAGAAATCTGTACACACACTCACGTGGACAATTATCCTAACAGCCAGACAAGGGTGCAGCCTGGTGGGCATGAAGAGTAGTACCACCACCACTGCAATTCATGAAGTTGTGCTCAAAAATAACATGCAACAATTTTTTTTTTTTTGTATTTTGGTTTATTTCCATCCACAGTTCACATTCACATTTTTTAGTATTTGATATTTTGTCTCCCTGTGCGTACAGTTCAGGGATTCAGTATAAGAGAAATATTCAGCAGTCATGTAATTGTCATTCCATTATGTGTTATGTTGTTATAACATATACTGTATAAAGATTTATTGGACATTAGATGAGCTAATAGTTCAATTGGACAACACTTCCTGCCCAACATTGTATAGTGTATTTTCATTCATTTTTATTTTGTAGGAATATGTTCCTTTCACATTCTTACATACTGAGATATTAAGAGGGAATTTTCTTCATACCCATTTGTGTGTATGTGTGTTTATAGTGCATGCATCAGAGAGAAATTAAGCCTTGACTGTGTGCATGTCCCCATCCGCCTTTTGTCTGCCCTAGATAAGAACATCAAAGCTTCTAAAATCTTATCATCCCTTGTTTTAATTATAGCAGAGAGACACAACAGTGCAGGACTGCAGGCTGGTTTCATGTGAGAGGAAAGACCTACATCCACTCATAACTGTGCGTAGGTGTGTGTGTGTGTGTGAGAGAGAGAGAGAGAGATAGAGAGACAGCGAGAGCTCACAGCCTTTGATCACCTGGCTGTGTTTTATTGAGTTAGTACAATGCTAAAGCCTTGTTTTGATTTTGCCGTTTTTGTCATTTGTTACATAATTCAATAGGAAGCAGCAGGTGGGGTTGTTTTTCAACAGATGTTGCTTTTGTGTCCTTACATTATATGTGTCTGAGCAGGATGTCCACATCATAGGGCTTTGTCAACTACTGCTTCAAAGCTGGTGTCCATAATATATTTTTTTAATAGACACATTTTTAATATATCTATCTTTTAATATATCATGCTCAAATCCAAACATTTGTCATGGTTAGAGATGCTCACCAGAGTGCTGTGTTTTATTAGGAAATATTTAACAGCTTGCACTGGTTTGCTGGGTTGCATTTGTCCTTGTAGATAGAGACAGTAAGTCTTTTCAAGGTAGAGTCTCTGTTTTCAGTGAAACCAAGCAGCTCTCTTGAAGCTGCAAAGAATATGACAATAATAGGTAGTTTTTATATCATTTCCATATGCAAAGAAACATTACAAAATATAATAAAACATTACTTAAACGTTGCATTATTAGGCAGAATAAATGCTGTAGCAGATGGGGTGCAGCTACTTTATGTATAGAGTTTCTGAAGCAATGCATCATTTTTTATATGATCATATGTTTCATCTATAAGGTGAAATGTCAGATGAATATAGTGGAGTAAGAAGAAAAAATGTTCTTTTAAAATGTAGTGTAAGAACTGCATCAAATTTGATCACAACTTATAGTATGTCATTGTAATGGTATGTTTATGAAAGAAAGACTCTCTAGAATAAGTGCGTCAGGAGTATACAACGTAGTTGCATGTTTCTCAATGATGTAGTGGCTTTTTATGACATATGCACTGCCCCATTCTATGATGTTAACAATCCTGCTTTGTTACGGATGGGAAAATATGTGAATGTCTGGTAAATGTGTGCGTGCGTGTGCGTGCGTGCGTGTGTGTGCGCACTCGCACACCACTATCATCAACTCCATGGTCATGCAGCTGCAGACAAGAGGAGAAGCAGCTCTCTCACATTCACAGTGATCCACCTGTTTGTCCGTGTGTGTAAGAGTGTGTGTGTCCATCCCGGTGTTTGTGTGATCCTACCTGCCTCTCCCTCACTCCCCTCTCTGTAGATTGTGTTTTGTCTTCACCTGCTTGTCAGCCATGCTAATCCCTCCCACCGACTTTGACAGACATGTCTTTGATAGGAAACGACATCCGATGCCTTTACTGTCATGTGATCTTCACAACACACACAGAAGGTGAAATCCCCCTCTGAATGCTCTCAAAAGGTGGCCTAAAACAACATTTACATTATATATATTCATTAGCTTTAACAAACAAATCATTAATATTAGATGAGCCAAAAGTGAATTGTCATTTTCTCTTTTTATGTTTTTATTAAGTAGATATTTGTTTTTTAAATATTATTTATATAAACACAAATATCAGTTGCACACTGGCACAATTTAAAGCACTGCAGTATCTTTACCTTGTCAGCACTGTGTGCTCTATCCACCTGCCTTGATCCTACCTGCTCACTGACACTGTCCTGTTGGCTGCCTCTCAGTTAGCTGAATTCTGTCACTAAAGCTAATATTAGTCAGGTCTCACAAACCTTCCCTCCTCCTCCTCTTCAGCCTTTCTGCCTGATATGCTGTTCCACAGTTTCACTAAAACTAATTAAATGCTAGGACAAGGTGGTGAATACATCTGATGACAAGAAATGTCACGGAGAAGCCCTTCATGACAAGTATTTCCCCACCATCTGGGTTTATCTGCAGTTGGCTGAATTTGGATGCCCTCCAGTGGCCAACGTGTTAACTCTCCTCGCCAAATTCACTGACTGATAGTTTGTTTTATGTTGGTCAACATAAAAGGTTCTGAAACAAGCTAATTTAAAGGTTTAATTTATATGTGTGCAAATTAAATGTTTTCATCAGGCTTCTGAAAAGCCACTTCTGAAAATCCATACTCACTTTTTTTTAACTTCTTCAGCTTTCTCTCTTTTTTTTTTGCAGATGTAATATTTGCTTTACTGAAATAAATAAATTGGTAATTGTTACACATTTTTGTAGCTCTGTTTGGGGCACCAAAATGAAAGCTAAATAAATAAATAAATGTATATTTTAAAACCTGCCTATATTACAGATAAACTTTCTATATTAGTGGACTAAGTACCAGAGACTATGAGGCCACAATCTGCTATTATAATGTACTCCATACAACATTAGAAATTTAAATATTATGTATTTTGAATTTTGTTACATATTGAAATAAAGCAGAGTGATGTATTATGCTTAGATCAAGTTAGAGGGTATCAAAGTGAGCAGTGTAGAAAGCATTAGAAATATTGCAGCTGCTACAGTTTCACTAAAACACCACCAGGAGGCAAACTTACCACAGGAAATGGAGAGACATAAACTACTAAATGTCCTCCTTTTAAGTAAATATCAATTTACATAATCCAGTATATGCACAAAGTAGCTGAAATGTGTGATATTTTGCTTTTGCTTTTGCTTTGAGCTCAGCCAACAGTAGAGTTTGATAACCAAGACACTATACCATAATGTTGTGTTTGATGCTGTAGTTATATCAGTGAGCTTGAAGGATATTCGAGCGGTTCAGGGCTGCTAGTGGGTATTATTGCTAGTAGAAATATAATAAGTACCACCTAAATTTTATATTTTTTATCAAGCGACAATCACTGCATAAAATGAACAGTTAGCATCTTCTCTTTATTTAATTGAAATTGCATTGTACATTATGTATATACTGTACATTATACGTGTATTTTGTCTTTTGTCTTACAAGATACAATTACATATGCACTGATAAATTTGAAATATACTTTGGTATAACTTAAAGCAAACCTTTGGTGAAATGGGTATGTGTAATGTGAAAGATGTAGCTTACATCAAATATCAGCCCTCTTGTTAGAGCTAGATATTCAATTTTAGGCACTATCTTGGTTTTCCAGCCACAGATGGAAGCAGTTTTTCCACAAACAAGGTCTGACTAAACATTTCCTGTATTTAACCAGATGGCTGTCAGACGACATCATGGGGGGCATTAAAACCTAGATATCTTTATCAGGAGTTGGTAGAGACTAAAACAGAGCTAAAGGAAGATATCTATTACAGTAAATTTCCTGCCTCTGCAAATAACCAATTGTTTGTTAGTACACTCTCAATAAGATTTTTTTAGTTGCTTATATTCCAGTGTGGTATTCACGGACTTTTTCTCCAATGCCTGTGATTTTTAGAGATCCTTATTTACATACTGATATAAAATAAAAGCCAGAAAAAACACCATCTTTCATGTCCACTACTCTGAAACGATTCCTCTGTCACATCTTGTGTTCTGTTCGTGATGAAAGTGTCTTTTGATCACCATATAATTTGTGATGCACTGGATCAAACAGCACGATCAAACGAGATGCATGACATTGGTAGCACTTTGCAGCTTTAGGACATTAATGTTTTTTTATCATTATTTGCTAAGTTTGCTTTGAATTTCCTTCCTTCTTCAGCCTCTTATCTTAATACTGTTGTTTTGGTTGGTGTAACAAACTGCTTGCTGTTGATGAATGTTGCGCAGTATAGAGTTTGAGCCTGTTGTAAATGTGGCTAACAACAAATCGACGTTCCTGAAAGGCGTGACAATAATTCACGGTCGTCTTCGCACCGTGAACCATTATCCCTCACAATGTGTTTATACTGTATAACCCTACTCAGGTTTTGGAGAGCTCACATCCTTTCCTACATTAAAAAACTGTAGCTGACTTTACGCACAGAATTTAAATTTTAAAAAATGATTGGAAAGAAACCATGGTTAAAGAGAAAGGATAAAAAGATACTGAATATTTTTATTTTATTTTTATTTTTTTTATATATTAATCACATTTAGAAAAACATATAGTGTTATTTCTTACTATAAGCAGTAAGCAGTCTTTACCAGCAAAAGACCAGCTGGTAAAGACATCAGAGAATAGGTTCAACTAATAACAGTTCAGCTGAATGGTAAAGTCCATTCTGAAAACATCACAGCATTAAACTTTACATGCTATTTGTATCTGTTTCCATTTCAAGCTGAATGGAAAGATCAAGCTCTGGTCATGTAACGTAGCAAAGCGGTGCCAGTTGCACAGAGGGTAATTGGATCACCCATGCTTTGCAGTCCTTCAGTAGCAGGGTGTGGGATTAAAACTGTGCCCTACTACATGGAATTGCTACTACAAGAACAGAGATCAAAATACTTTGAGTTGACTTCAGTTATAATAGCAAAAGCCTGGTCAAAATAGAAATTTACTGTACAAGCAATAAAGCAATAATAGCAGATCTAACAACTCATTGTCTTGATTGTCCTGTTGATGTGAAGGTTTGCAAGCTGTCCAGTGCTTTTAAAACAGTACTTTTACATATAAAGCATCAAGACAAGTCAAACAGGTATGAATGGACGGCTAGTTGCTGAATCACATGCACCTGATTTTTTTTTGTTATTTAAACATTATTGAATTATTGGGAATTTGGCATAACACAAACTCTAGAAAACATTTTGGGGTTTGCCCTGAGCTGGCACAAACATTTTGTAGAGATTTCTTTCTGGTAGCTCATCAGGGAACATTCTTCTACAGACTAGAGGGAAATATGAACTCTGTGCTGTCAGATGTTCTCAAATGAGGAGACGAGGATATTTTTGCACTCTGTAATTTGTTGCTTGTGCTTTTCTTTTTTCTTTTCTTTTTGTGGAGGTGGAATATGTGACATATTGTGACAAATCACTATTTAAACAAACAAACAAAAAAGTGGCAGAAATTGAGTTTGACCAAGGCCATGATGATCCATGATACCATGATTAGAGTCCCTGGTCTACATGCTGATTTCCCACTTGCTAATATTTGTTCCGTTCACAGTTGATATCTGGGTCAAATAGCATGACTGTAAAGATCAAGATTGCAGACCATGATAATGAGGCTCCAGATATGTGTGTAGGAGGGCTCATCTTATGATGTCTGTGGCTGCTTTTGATGTGCCAAGCAGGGTGGCTGCTGCTTGAATAGACTTAACTGTAAGTGATCAAAAGGTCTCCAATGAGACCAAACTGGCCAATTTAGGTTCTCCAGTGCACTGAAGAGTGTATTACCCATTCATTGATGAAAATGAAACTTAACATGGATAGTAAATTCAGCTTGACAATGTAAAATCACAACACTGACGAACACTGGTGGGAAAAAGTAAATAACTGCACTAGTTGAGAAGATCTGAAACCTAAAAACAACGGCCCAGATGATTGGATCATTGATTGGCTTTCTCATTGGCTGTCTCTGCTGTCAGTCGGTGACTGCACTTTTGGTTCGTTGTAGCTACCCAATAACGCAGAGCGACTAATCTTCGTTTGGGGTTAGAGCCGTGGGATTGTGCCGCAGCGTCCTGTAGGCGCGTAGAGAGCTCCTGTTGGAATAACCCTGACCGTCAAAACCAGCCCCAGCTTAATCCACCGCCGCCAAACAGCGGCCACACGGAGGGAAGAGACGCTAAATGGAGTTTCAGTCGTTGTCGTGACTGTTGTTCGCCTCCTCTCACCCAGCAGAAGATTGTGCTTTGAAGTTGCAGTAGCATCCACGCCATCGCGGCTCTCTCCTCTGCAGTCATGGGTACCGTCCTCTCTATATCTCCCGCGACTAAAAAGGCATCTATTATGGATGCTGAGGTCGCAGGAGATGGACTCAAAAATGACAAGAGCCTCAAGCGGCACTCGATGTTCGTCTCTCTTTCCTGGAAGAAGCTGGTGGCCAATTCGGCCAAGAAGAGTGCCAAGAAAGTGACCCCGAACCCGCTGCCCACCCGCGAACTCCCGTCCAGCCAGGTGGCTCAGCTCAACAACGAAAACATCAGGAAAACGCACCAAACCGAAGAGAAGAAACCCAAAGCGCCCATCCCAGTCCCGGTGCCCACGGTCCCCACGGTCCCCACGGTCCCCACGCAAAACAGCGACGCTGTCGTACCAAACGGGCGGGTTTCTTCGGTCCAGAAACAACCCAACAGCTTGGCTCTGGTGTCGCCGAGGAAGATAGTCATCCAGGCTTCCACGGGGGAGCTGCTGCGCTGCCTGGGGGACTTTATGTGCCGCAGGTGTTTTAAACTGAAGGATTTAAACAGCGGAGAGGTGATCCTCTGGTTCCGAAACATCGACCGGACTCTTTTGCTCCAGGGCTGGCAGGACCAGGGCTTCATCACACCGGCCAACTTGGTGTTCGTGTACCTGTTGTGCGAAGACACGATAACGGACAGTGTCGACAGCCCGGCCGAGCTGCAGGGCACCTTTCAGACTTGCCTCTACCTCGCCTACTCCTACATGGGCAACGAGATCTCCTACCCACTAAAGCCGTTCATGATCGAGTCGAACAAGGACGTTTTCTGGGACACGTCGCTCCGGATCATCAACAGGATGAGTGCTAAAATGCTGCAGCTCAATGCAGACCCGCACTTTTTCACCGAGGTCTTCCAGGACCTCAAAAACCAACGAGATACCAACGAGTCAAACCTGGATCGCTGACGTCGCAGAGCAAAGACAGTGGTGTTTTCTTAATGAACAAATGAATGTTTTGCAAAATCACATAACGGTGGTTTTGAATGTAAGGGCCAACGCGTGTGCGCTGAATCGCACTCTCATGATGTTACACACGATGTTACAGTAACTTCAGGTGTTCATACACTGTAGGAGACTTCATCAATGCATGCCAGTGGTACATTGTCCTCATTTGTTCTGTCCCTTGAGTGACGCAGGAGTCGACTTCGTGGTACAAATCAAATTATAAGGGACACTCAAATCCCCGTTTCATTCGTGATTAGTCTGCTCTGTGGGTAACTGCGTGGATGGCGCAGTGAAGTGAGCTTCCAGGCACGACCTGAATAGATTGTGTGCGTTGTGTGGGGAGGAGAGGCGGAGCTGTCCGAGGTGCTGACCTGTGCAGCTATTTCTTCCCTCTTACCCACCTACTCTCGTCGTTTGTCCACAGCAGAGCCAGGCCTGGTTTTAGGATCACCACAGTCAACTCAATGCACTTTGAGGACATCAGCCTAAGCCTTGTAAGCAGAGGTTTGCAGTCAGACTAAACACATCAAATGTTAGAAGCACCTTTCTCTGGTATAACTGTAGATATTTCTCAATGGGTAACATAAATGGAAAAAACAATAGTTTCCACCTGCAAACCCTGGGCCCCTCCTGCAGAAAAGAAATGATTGTTGTATGTGTAGTCACTGTAACACCTGGTTAGAATATTACAAATTTGAACTCCTTGTGCAATAAAGAAAAATACACCAAATTTGCCATTTTGAAATAAAACTAATGGTTTTTGCCTACAGGCAAAATATTGTAATAATGTACTTGTAATTGTGTTGCTGGTTTAAGTTGAACATGATGGTTTGGGGGAACAGAAATGTAAAATGTGGAATGTGATAATCAGCATTAAATGGGGCCATAGATGGCTGTACAGCAAACTGTCAGCTGAGGCCACTGTTATGTGTTACCTTTCAGTACATGTTGGCCATTGTGATGTACTGCTTTGAAACCTGTTGCAGAGACTGGACAGAATGTACAGTTTTTCAATAGATTTAAATGAAATCTCATATGTGCCAATTATAGAATATTCCTGGCCTGAGACTATATAGTTTACATGTGCATATCCCACACTTTTGTTTTCCCCTTCTGGTTTTCAAGGTGGCTGCATATAATGTAGTTCAAGCATTAAGAAAACAGAAGGTCAGGAATGGTATTTTTGCTCTGCTTTGTAAATGTGCTGTGGGCCTCCATTCGTTGGATTTATTTAACTTCCTGTTGTGTCAGCTCAGGAAGAATGATTCTTCATAATGTAAATATTGAATGTGAAGGTTTTATTCATTAAGTGACCATCATTTGCACATGCAGTTTCTGTAAGCTAAAAGTGGTTGGACTTCAAATCTGAAACCAAACTTATAGGGCAAACTTGACAGTTTTTAGTATTATGGTCCTTCGAAGTGATCATTGTGATGTTGTGCTGTGAAACCATTGCTTGGAAAGTGGAATATAATGCTGCTATTCTGCACAGCTACGAACAAACCCTTGATGTTTTGCACAGTGGTATAACATAATGGTCATGTAGTGTTTCAGGCACTGGGGTCTTTGCCATTAAGTCTTACAGTTACTGGCACCAAGCATCGCCCTAAGATGATCATTTGTGAATCTTTTGTACAGTTAATTTTTCCTATATGTCAGATATGAAAATCGATATTTAAATATGCTTGTTGTCTGTGGTGTTGCACCACGGTTGCGTTCATTCTCTCTATGTGTTATTAAAAAGTCAATACAGTATTTCCTTATGGTGACCACGATGAAATAAATCCAAACTTATGTAGGACCTCTGCTTTCTTTTGCACTGTGTTGATTATTTGTCCATTTGTCTTGTATTTGTGTGTGTGTGTGCATTACCCTGTGTAGCCTAATGGGTGAACACACATGCTTGTGTCCCATGTGTGAACAAACCTTGCAGTTCAATAAAGCAGTACTTAACTTAGCCTCTTATCCACTCACACCACCCACTAATCCTTGATGTGAATGGAGCCCTTGAGACATGGTTATGCAATAGAAATAAGTCCATGACGAACAGACTTACAGGGATGTGTTAGGGATGCTACCATTCAGTTGCCATGAGACCGAAACCCATGAGATTTCCATTGGTTGCCACGATACTGAAGCTTTTTACATTAAAAAAGTTTACTCTTAACAGACAAGGACAGGGGAATTGTTCATGAAATTGAATGGAAATCATATGTACTCAGCCTCATGGAGGGAGTTTTACTAGAAAAACATTTCAAGGTTGAAAAAAAACGTGACATATTAAAACTCCAAATCGTTGGTGAAAATGTGGCAGTGAGGTGGCTAACCGTTACAAGTGGGTGCTGTAGCTTCTGAAAACCTGAGCTCAGATTCCAAGGGGTCAGTCGGGATTGGTAGATTTACATTTGATGACTGGGACAGCTCAATAATTTAGGGAAGGTTTGGCAAAACTAGATAAACTATATTACTCCTATTCACCCACAATGTGGTTGAGGTGTTTTAAAATCACTTTATAGGGATTATGTCTATTTTCTTTCCCCATTTATTATTTTAAGATCAGTGCACGTCATGTTCTTTGTTCTGTTTTTATTTGAAAAGCTATATAAAACAGGTGTTTTTCTAAATAACAACAATAAAGGCACAGTTTATTAGAGCAAATCTGTAAAAATACACACAAAAATCAATACTATCTATTAATCTATCTATCTAGCTATCTGTAGAAAGGGTTTCATTATATCCTAGTGTATGTTGCAGTTGATTTGGCTCTGTTGATCATCGAGGACAACTGTAACGGTGCTGACACATATAAAGGATATTTTTGGTATCTTCTGTGTGTCCTGGGTATTCCAATCAGGGCCACATACTGAAATGGGAACACAGACGCCTAAACCCTTACATTAATTGTAAAAACCTCACACAGTAGGAATCTGCATACAATCTGCATACACTGGCCTCACACCTATTGATAAAAATGTCCAGAGATATACAGAATAATAATAATGATGATGTAATATTTATTTATATATAAACATGCCATCCTTGAGTTGCATTAGTTCCTTAGTTTAGAGCAGTCTACATTCATGGTTTACTGTATGGCAGAATTGAGCTGGATTGATAAGGATTACCTCCTGGTTTTATGAATAAGACACGTGGGCCTGAGGGTTCCTTCATGTGATTGGTTAGAATCTGCTGCAGTCTCACAACTATTTGTGACTCTCTCTCTCTCTCTCTCTCTCTATCTCTATCTATCTCTCTCTCCCCCTGTCTGTTATGTAGTAACATACAGTATTTATTTACAGGCACAAAGACATGACAAAAAATCATGAAAGAAAAAGGACAAGAATGAAATAGTTAGACAAAGGAAATGAAAACAAGAATGAAAACAAAACCAAAAGAGACAAATGAGGATGCGGAGGGATGGAGACGAGAGAGATAGTCAGGTTTCTTTTTATTTTGTTTACTGCCATAAAAAGCCAGTCGATGCATAGGCTCAAATGTGAATTATTCTGAACTATGTAAAACAATCAAAGTATACCAATGTTTAGTATTAACACTGACTTTAACTAAACTCTTATATTTAATTTGACTGCAAATTGTCATGTGTACGTCTGAAACATGTACCCTAGCAGTATTGCTTCTGTCACTAGGTTGATGAACATAGGTTTGTTCTAGTGGAATAAACCAGCATATCATATAACATTTTCTTTGAAATTCAAACCCTTTATCTATTTGCCCAGTACTCACTGCCATGTGTTTTTAAACACTAATTGTGCATAATGTTCTTACTTATTCAACTTTCATATGAACTGAAGAATGACATATTCTGGTCTGTCAAGGGAATCTGTGCAAAAACAACACACTATAATGGGAGAAATATGCCTGTTTAGCCTTTTTTTGTCTTTTTCCAGGTCTACTTCATGGCAGAATCCTCTGGCAGTGTTATGTAACAGCTTCCCAGAGCCATGTTGTGAGCCTTCTCTTCAGTATTAAGATTCAACCCAGGTCTCTTGTCTGCCAGCCTGCTTTCTGCATTCTTCTCCACTGTGTCTCTATAGTAACGGGTAGGTAAGTGAATGAGAGCTGGACAAAGTGAGCTGTGAGGAGCTGAGCGTGGGTTGAGCCACTGCACAACACATACACACTGTGGTGATCAATAAGAAGACATACACACACTGTGCACAGCACGAACATCTGTCCGTGCAGGCATGTGTCCACATTCAGCCACTCTGTCAGTTTTTACCTCTGCTTTGATACCGCTGTGTTTACTGCTCTGCTGGCTGTGTTGTCTCCATTGTATTGACAGTAATAAAAAATGACATCAACCTTTCCTTATTTCTACAGATTCAGGTTTAGTTAATCCAGGATAAGATTATCCAGGTTTCTGAAAGTGATAAATGTTTACCTGCACAAAAATATAATCAGAATAAAACAAACACTTTGAATAACTATTACATTCTTATTAGATTTTAGTTTGTGTTACAGTGAAGCCATGTGATGTTGTATAATGCTACACATCAGCCTTCTTTGGTCTCTCTGGACTGAGTGACAGTCTCTGGATTGCAGCGTAAGACTGTAAAACAAACCTATGTTCAATGACATCTCCTGCCACAGGTGGAAGGTAGCTGAGTATATTTATGCACGTGTTTGAACTTGAATTCGTGGCACTTGTACTTTACAAGGAGTACTTTTCCCAGTTGATATTTTACATAAAAACACACATGATGAAATGCAATGCATTATTAAGTATTAAATCAGCAGTATGAGATTTTAACTCAAAAAACAGTTACATTTCAGGTGTTTTCAGGTTTCTGGTAATTACACCAGGGAAAGGTTTAATTTAAATAAGTGTTCAAGAGTGAAAGAGGTCACAAAGCAAAGATTAATACATGTAGAAATACGTCACATAGATCCATGTTGAATAGTAAAATGCTGCTTACATGGTGATGCATCAGTATTAACAGTCTAATAATGTATTTTAACATTAAGGTGTTAATGTACAGTATTATTCTTATTCCTCCAATGGTGATACATCAGGAAAATAAAAAACATGTTACTAAGCAGTCTCTAAATGTAGGTTTTGATTATTTATTGTAATTAAGTAACATGTTTATAATAGTAGTTCCTCTTTTAATTACTTGGGTTTACACCACTCTCTCTAGTAAAGGGGTATTTTTCTGATCTAGCCTTTGTCAACTACACCCAACATGATCAAATCTGGACCAACTGAGGGAACGCCCTATAGGGATTATGTCTATTTTGCTGTCCTCTTCCTACATAACACCTAGTGCCTGCTAATCCCTTTAACTAGATTACTTGGATGTTGAGTTGCAGTGCAAGAGAGTTGGTCACCACTTTTACATTAGGTCAGATTTAGCTGGGTAACTCTGCCAAGTTACCAAGTCAAAGAATGATATACTTAATTTAATGTTATTGTACATGTTGCATATGTTCTGTAACTATATAATGGCATGTTGAAATTACACTTTTCATATTTAAATTGATGTTGTTACACAACATGCAACAAACCACAGCAGAACACTATACTAATCCCTTCATTCACCACGCACCTACACAGTCTTCATTGTTATTTTCTTTTCTTTATTTGCCAGTGAATCATTTCACACTGCATGAATCTGCATGATTATTCATCCATTTAGTTTTATGTAACAGAGAAAAGCCGAGGCTGGATTTTGAAGTCTACAGGTGCTTTAATCGCACACCATTATCTGAATGAACAAATCAGCATTTCAAGATAATCATTACTGTATTTTCACAAGGATTAATTGGTACCAAATGTCTTCACATTTTTATTTTATTTTGATCATTAATCCAATGTTAAAGAGTACCTAAAACCATTTACAGCAACACCAGTAAGGGTGAAATTACCATATTTAGGTAGGAAATCTATGTCTCCACTGTATTTTTACCTGAATATTTGTGGGTTAATGAAAACACTTTATACATTTTCATGTATCAGAGGTGGAGAACAAAGAGAAATGAGTGTGAACACTATGTTCTGGGGTTGTTTTGTGTGTTTTTTTAGCTGAGAGAATCTAGGTCTGTGCCCAGACATGATAAAAAGGTACAATACATTGGCGTAAATGGTTCATTGCTGTTCGCTCTTAGTATCGCTCTCCTTTCCCCACATCTCTTTCTGTCTGCCTCTTATTCTCAAGTCTATTTCAGCCCCATGTAGGTGTACCGTTCTAATTTAGCTGAGCCTTCATTACCACTCTCTCCAGCTGGAAGAATGACTCACTGACTGCAGCACTTCACACAGAGCCCACTGACTGCCTTACTCTATGTCCTAATAATAACACTGTACACTGCTGGGACAGAGAGACCTCTTTTTTTTCACAGTACATGACTTGTGGATATCTGCCAGATTACATGCAATAACAGTCAGTTTTTTCCCCATTTATATTCTGTCCTGGGCGTGTAATAGACTTTCAGTCCAATAAATTCAAGATCCTGGGCTTGAGGACCCACCAACAAATATCAAACATTTTAATATTAGAAATAACAAAATCACATTTTCCTTCTAATTTTTTATTTTCTCATAGCCTGTAAAAGTAGAGTGGTACAACATACTCTCAGCTGTCATTTGTCAAAGCTTCCTATCATTACCTAAACACACCTTCCAGAAAACTTCATAATAATATTTAAAACTATTATTGCAGTTAGTTTGACAAAAAGTAAAGATAGCCATGTGTACATGGTGGTTCATGTTTTTAAGATGAACTTTACATTATGTTGAGATCAGCTGAAATCAGTGGCTGCCAAAGTACATTCATTGTGGTGATGTAAAGATTAGGCTGTTTTTGTAAAGGTTTGAAAGCTAAATGGCCAATAACACACAGAAGTCTCTAATATAAGTAGTCCTTATCTGCTTATAGTGGCCAGATATCCTAAAATATTCTTTAGTTGTTTGCTTGTCCTCCTCTATGATCTCACTCGTCAATCTTCAGCGCTCACGATGTGAATACTGTCACTTGCAGGAAGAACACCCACCTAGTGTGTTATACAAGAAGTGAGGGGATAAGTGCTCAACAATAAGAACAGCAGATTAGTCTCAGAGCAGCTGGCTGAGAAGACGGTGACGATTACAGTGCTGTGGAAATGACTCACTCGTGGAGTTTCCACTATTAGAAGAAGTATGTAGTCTACAGGGTGTGAACAATAGATTAAGGATATGCACCTCCTTCTCTCAGCTGGTGTGTTTGACTAAAAGACCTAGGCAGGAGAGGAAGATAGAGTTTCAGTTGTCAATAGCAACTCTATGTCTTTCCTCCCTATTGATATGCAGGACACACACACAAACACTGTTACTGAGGATAGGTGACCCTCCCCTCTATACATACACACACACACACTTTCTGCATCTTAATCTTTGCTCACTGCTAAAATGTGAATTTGTAAGTCCATAATTTGACCAGATTTAATGAAGATTGGAAAAAAAGCATATTCTTTATTACTACTTTATCACTACAGCTGATCGTGGCCCAGGTTTCCAAATATGACAACAAAACCATTGGTGTAATTTTGAGCGTCCACTTATAATTCTTACAGAGGGATTATTTTTTATAATAACTCTCATGTCCATTCCCTTGTCTGATAATGCTCAGTTTGCATTGTCATAAAATCAGGTTTTGGGTTAATCTGCTATTTGCAGATGCTTTTATCTTCTATTTTAAACCAACTCTGTGGTTACACTGTTATGTAAACGTGATTCTGATGTTGGTAGAGTGCTGGCGCCCCCACATGGTTACACTAAAGATTTGTTAAGTAAGTCACTTTCGGCACTGCAACAGTGCCGAAAGTGATGCTAAAATATCAAAATACACAGATTTTAGATTTTTTTTTTAAAGCCACTGATGTCACTTTTGTGATTTAAGTTTTCTGTCAATGCTTCCTGTTATAGTCTTCTGTTTTCCTGAGCCATGTCCCAGTAAACACATCAGTAAGCATCCTTTTCATCAAAATTAGGTCATATCTGCATGGCATCTAAAAGGGATTTTGATATTTTATTTATTTACATGTTATATGGATGGTTGGCTCACTGAAACTCTCTTTTAGACCACTTACACATTATAAAGCTGAATAATTGTGGGCTCGTCTTTTTCTTACAGAATATTTGTCGTTGTCGGTAAATGATGCTCGCCTGGATCACAGGCCACCCCTGTATAATATTCGAATACTTCTATAGGTCCTTGTTTTAGCTTGTACATTTCCTCTCATATCAATTGCTTTATTTAATACCATTTAACAGACTGAATACAAAACCATTTAAAAGTGTACATTGGAGAATACACCTCACCACTTAACACAAAACCAGACAACATAAAGCGTGGATGGCTGCCCCATGTTAGAATGTGACCCAAAACTCTGTGGTGTTCATCATTCACAGGCATACTGACAAAGACATTTGTTCATAAGAGTCTGGTTTTATTTACTTCATGTGTTTTCCATTGGTACAGTCAGTATGAGCATTTGTTAATGAATGCATTCTAAATCACTTCAAAATCACTAAAAAGCAGCAATGGCCTGAGCCTCTTTCTACCTTACAGTATTTACAAAGTCATTAAGGATTCACAGTTTCTGTTTCTATTTACCTCAGACTAGATGTCACACAAATTATGTCTCTTTGTGCTACTTCTATTTTTATTGCACGTGAGTCAAGTTGAATTTATTCTTCATGTCTCTACATGGTGTGACCTTGTGATTTGATTTCTGGGTTAAAGTAACAAGTGCACGAGATTTCAGATAGTTTTTGAAATAGTTTATGTGAAATATTTAGGAAAAGTGAAAATGATTAAATACAGCAGGCATTTGTATATTTTATAAAGCCACAAGATGGCGCCAGCTCTCCATAAATGGCCGTGATGTGACGCAAACACACCCACTTCTGCAACAGCAAACAAAATGCCCAGAGCAGAATGGAGTAACCGGTAGAATGGATAAGAAAGGAAAGCGAAAGGAATGAGGATTTGTAGAAAAAGGTTTTTAATCTTTTAAATAATAATCTATAATTTTGTTCATTTCAAAGAAGAAAACGTTTATTGATTTCCGATTTCAATTAATAGCTCCTTATGAAATTCCCTATCCGGGTTAAAATGAACTAATATAATTTTTGAAATGCCGTGCGTAACACTTCAAACCACTGTGCGTAATGTGATATGTGATCCTCTCGATGGCTTTAATAACCGATTGATAAAATGTGTTAGCCTCGAGGTTAAAAATATTTAGAGCTAAGTACAAATTTGAGGGCGTCTTTCTTGCACACAGCCGTGGTTTCAGCAGCATCTGTATCTTCAGGCTTTTTGAAACAATCCTTGAAAACAAAAAACATATCGAGCCTTCTGCGTTCTGTGTCATCTGTCCTTTCATTCACTGCTGGAGCACTGGTGGTGTTAAAGATCTTCCAGTTTGGCTGAAAGATACGCTGAAAGTCAGTTGTAATGGTTGTTGATATTACTCAGACTGTTGATGTTGTTGACGCAGCTGATGTGGGACGAAGACACGGTGCCAAAGGGCCCCGGAGGCTGGAGGTTGTGGCTGTGGTAGAGGGCCGCCGGAGGAGAACCAGGCCAGTAGGAGAAACCCGACGGCCCCACGCCGGGAGCCACGAGGTTCAGTTTGGAAATCCCGGAGAAGGGAATTGGGGAGAAGTTACCCTGAAACTTGTAGATAGCCTGCTCCGTAGTGGACGGCTGGCACACCTGCGCCAAGCCGTGGAAATCAAACTTATAGGCATATCTCTTGCCGTGGACTTTGGTCATGATGTTTTTGTCGTAATAGTAGCGCAGCGCCCGGCTCAGCTTATCGTAGTTCATGTTGGGTTTGCTTTTGCGCTCCCCCCAGCGCCGGGCCACCTCGTCCGGGTCGATGAGCTTGAACTCGCCGTTGGTGCCCTCCCAGGCGATGCACGATATGTTGGTGCTATCAGAGAGGAGCTCCAGCAGGAACTGCCAGAGCTGAATCTGCCCACTGCCTGAGAGAAAGAAAACAGACCCCAGCGTTAATATGAAAAGGTCCTTTAGTGCCAAGCATGAGAATAATTTTTTAAATCATATGATAATAACAGTGACATTCGATATCAATGGATGTCTGCGCAAAATGGGTCTTTTTATCACTTTTGCAAGTATATTATCATTCATCAGTTATCAAAAGTTAGCCAATAATATGACACTCACCAGCACACACACACATTGCGAGACATTAGAGTTTGTTTTGAATTAAAAAATCTTCAATTTTGATATTTTAACGTGTCAGTTTTCTATCCTTCAGAAAATTTCCTATTTCTTTGCGTCTTAGATTTAGTTTCCTCCTTACTTCGTGGATTATATGGTCCAGTTATTGAAATTCATTCAACATGCACCTTATTTTATATTTGTTGGACAGCATTAACATTTCAAACATGATTTGTCTGATGGTTTTCATATATTTTTGTTCTTGCAAACATCATGCGCAGCTTTTATTGTGTGGCGATTTAATCTTGCTTCGTTTTAAGGTATATACCTCATTTATTTTATTATTATTAAACATTTCTTTGCGTGGAGCTATCGATCACTGTATTTCTTGTGATCAGCAAATTGAA
This sequence comes from Mastacembelus armatus, assembly GCF_900324485.2. NCBI lineage: Eukaryota > Metazoa > Chordata > Actinopteri > Synbranchiformes > Mastacembelidae > Mastacembelus > Mastacembelus armatus. The sequence continues at coordinate 7,994,778 of NC_046653.1, read as the reverse complement.
ATATCTGCACACTGAGAGTATGAATTCAGAAAATACGCGGAGGTGTTTATTTATTGCATTTTAACTAGACCTATAACAAAAACAAATACATAATATTTTTACTGAATTTGAATCTTGCTTTAATAATTAAGATAACTGGTTAATATGATAGGTTAGTATTAATTGTTTTTTTCGTTACTATGTCTTACCAAAAGCTGTTTCTTTAAAAATAGGACCACAAAATAATTATTTATCCTTTATTATTATGTTTTTATACTTATTATTAACATTTCCAGGTGTTGTCTTCCAGTACTGTAATTAATAGAATATGAACTGTAAACTGTGACACTGTGAGAATAGCATTTATTCCCTTCCTGGCTGGCTTCTCTTACCTTTTTGTACTCCTGTGTTTATTGGACCCCATGAAGTCCCTTTGCTTTCTTTCAGCAGATTTTCTGTTGGATCTGAAATAAAATCAGACACATCATCATCATCATCATCATCAGTCAATACGCATCCTGTTTCAGCGATTATAAGATGATTTCTGGAACAGACGCAGGCCTTTATCAGACCCTCTGCTTCAAAATAAAACGACGAATTTCTTCGCCGGGGAAACAAAAAACCCACATATGTCCAGAACTGTCATTGCTTCTAACAAGCAACACGTTGAGAAACTAAGCGAATCATATAAAATGTAGTTTAAAGATGGATCATATCTTTAAATCTGTTGTCAGAGCACAGCTGTTATAAAATGTTGTAAGATGCTATCAAATCCACCTGCACGGTACATACGATTGAAAATAACATTCAATGTTAAATAAAATCTTCAAATTTCAAAAAAGTTTAAAACAGATTAAAATCTTAATTGTGCGTTGGTCCAGTCGCGGTCTAATGCGTGAAGCATGTCGTCTTTGCGGTCTCCAGTGGGAGAAGCCAGGAAACGCGTCCAGGAAAAAGGATTTCCGATTTCCGACAAAAGAGTACACGGGCTTTGAGATGGGAAAGGCTGAACAATGCTCTGCCCTGGAAACGGAGCATCACCGCTTCAGGACAACGACACCGAGCAAAACTAAAAAAAAAAAAAATCATATCGTTAAAGGCTGTTTCTATAACTTCACCGGACAAAATGACGAACCTGAGAGATACATGTTGAACATGAGGTTTCCTCCGCAGTCCTGCCTCATTGTGCTCAGTTGTTCAGAAAGGGTTGGATTTCATTTCGTTGGTGGCGCAGGAAAAGATTTTTATTAAACTTTATCTCATAACTGTGATCTGGAATAAATGCGGCTGGACAGATTGAAGTTTCCAGGCAACTGTCACTGGCCCCCATCTCTGAGACAATATTCAGACAGCAATTTCCCCTGGTGCATTGCTTTAATTAAAAGAGCAATTTACCTCTGTCAGCCTGCCTGGTGCCCACAATAAAAAGAGGCCGATAGAAATTCGGCCCTTATCAATCCACCATCACAGTTTAATAAAGTTTCCGCGTTAAGATCTGAGTTTCTATGGTGAATTGAAGTGTTTGACATGGAAACCAGTTCAGATCCTCCTCACTTTTCCGCCTCTTTACCTCTCGGCAAACAACAAAGGCCTGCTTCATGTTAGAGAAAGAATATTTGCCTTGAAAAGCACGCTTCACTGCACATGGGAAAACAAGAACATTTCATCCCACCTAACCTTCTGTTTGTGGGTTTAAGGTTATATGGCCTCAATCTGAGGGTAATGACGTTGTAACGTTAAAACCATGGCTTCTGGTGCTTATCATGTCCACTCATATTTTTCTAGTTCTGTCTGGGGGTTTTTTTTTTTTTTTGGAAGCAGTGGTATGTGCAATGCCTATGGGCTTTATGACCTTGCTTTAAATTCAGATTTTCTGCTACTGCACTATATAGTCCGTACACACCACTTGTATTTAGTATTATCAGTGATCCTGGTAATTTAGGAGCAAAAGATGAAACATTGGATACAGGCCATTGGCTGCATGTCATGTAGGTTTCCTACATTCATATATATTCAATACATTTCAGGCATTTTATTCAGATGAAAATACATGCAAATATCATTGGCTTATATACAGCACAGCACAGTGATTTTATGACTAAATTAATATCATACACCACATCATTAGCATAATTCAATGTGATCAATCAGGTCTATAACAGTACATCAAAACCTTTTATTATGAAAGCTGCAGTAAAGACAAACCATTGCTAAAACACATGGGAGTGATTAAAGTAATAGTAAGCAAAAGGCAATAATTTAAAAAAAAAATTGTTAAAACAGACACTGACACTGACATAGCCTCTGTGTAGTGAACTTGTGTGGTTTGGCATCTTCCTTCTCCTTCAGTAAAATGCAGTGACGTGTCATGACATAAAGTGCAGTCACTAGTGCTGCAGGTCTGCTATTCAGGAATAAAATGAAAGAAATATGAGTTATACAGCTCTGCACTGTGGAATTAAAACACAGCTCATTTACAATGATTCTGTGAAACTGTGGAAATGTTGAAAAAGGTCAATTTTTCAGAAAAATCTCTCAAAAAAATTCATAACAAAAAAAAAAAGCACAAACACAAAAATTTAAATCAGAAAGGTGAATATTTTAAAACTGAATTACAACATTGCATTACCCAGCAGACAATCTTCTAATCTCAAAATGAAATCATACTTTTCATAGCTAGGGAATGATCAGCTAGTAATTCAAAACCTATTTAGGTATTTCCTCTGTAGGGTGTCACCTGACATGCTCACAACACTTTCTTTATTTAACTACATAGTCAGTTATAGCATGCATCTTTCTGTTTGTCTTATTAGGTTTTTCCTCTTAAAGTGAACAAAACATTGTATAAGTGGTAGAAGCATATTTCTTTAGAATAAAGTATGTTTCCCAGGTTCCTCCTCCTGGGAAAAGCTGGAATCTAGGTTTCCCGTTCTTCACACAGCAGCAGCTCCATTCAGGGCTGGGCTTGTAAGGTGTGTGTCTCTGGCGTCCCAGACTTGCTTTAGCTGCCTGTGTCCAAGTACGAGTCGCAGGCAACTTAAAACAAGCCTCGAAAGCTAGACTGTATTCATTGATGGACTGGTAAATAAATAGGGGGGTCACCTCCAGATGGTGATCAGCATGGGGGCCAAAAATCCACCAGCATTAGAAATAAACAAACATGTTTTCAGGAAATTCACATGGTTTTGTTTGATTACTTCCATTAAAACTACTGAAGTATTGTTAGCTCAACATACCAATTTGGACTATAGGTCAGAATTGACTGGATATCAAAAAAGAAAAAAGTCAGCATCTAATAGTAGGCTTTTGGCATTTGAAACCATGGTATTTTGCCTAACCTCCAAGAAATTAAACCATCATTCAACACCATGTTATTCAGGTGATTTGTCTAATTATTAACTACATTGCAAATGTAATCCATTCAATAGCAAGTGCAGACATTTGATGACTTGCACATTGAAGCTAAATAATATAATGTTATATTTTAAACAAAATTCTCTGTTTTAAAATCTATTATATAACAATGTCATTGCAGATCTGGCATCAAAATTCCTCTATAGAGTTTCTCAGTAAAGTCTTAACCTACCTTGGTGCTGGGAACTTTGTTACTGAAGTACCCTGGCTCGCAACTTACTACACTCCTGTACAAGTCTGAGTGCAGCCCTCTTTAATCAGTCTGCAGAGGAATGTATATTTGAGAAAGGTGTGTGTGCACAGTTACACATTTATTAAGAGATCCTGGTTTTTTGGGTGTGGGACTGGGAGCCGGTGCAGGTTTGTGGGTGTGTAACACGGAATCCCATGTCCTGGACCAACAGGAGGAGTTTGTGTGGAGGTAAACACATTCCAGGATCGTGTGACTGTAAGATAAACATGATGGAATCACATTAGAATAAACAAACAAATGATAAGTTACTAGAGTTTTCATATGAGTTACTGTTGTGTGTAAGGCTGTGATGATGAATCAAATCATCAAACTAAATGGACCACTTTTAAATTTGTAGATCACAAATTGTATAAATCTTCATGAATGTTTTTGATGCATATACTGAAGACCTCCTTTTGATATTAGGTTTCATTAGTTGCAGCTTGGAACTCCTTATCTGATGGGTCTGCCTGTGTTAATTATGTCTTATAAATGTATGACAAGGGAATCAATCAAGGGATAATGTCTTTCATCTTGATTAAAATAATCAATTCTGTATAAAAGTAGTAATATTTTGGACATTAACTAAATATATCACTGTCCAGTGCTTTTGAATTTTTCAGATAAACTGAAGGCAAATATTTGAACAATATTATAAATATCAAACAACATACACTGTATGAAGACTAAGGGCAGAAATTGATGGGTACAAGTTGGTGGCTTCTGTTACACACCTACTAACTGTTCATCTTTGTGAATTTGAGTAAATGCCTTTGCAGTTCATCTGAGAACACACCAGACCAGGGTTCAGGACCTTGGACAGTGTATACCTACTTTTCATCAATAACTTAAAACATTACATTTGGTCTCTCAGAGGACCTCTGCTGGCCTCTCTGAGCTGCTCAGAGTATTGAGGCCATTTGAATGACTGCATGATGATGATTGGTGGGTGAGGCTGCACAGCACTTTTACTACTTCATGACTTTACAAAGCAAACAAGAGCAAGAACAATTTTATTTGGTTCAGTTTTTAAGAGATGATTTATAATTTTACTCAATTTTATATGTCAGTAATCTAATGTGCATTGTTATTACCATGTCAAAATGACCAGCTGTGTCAGCTTCTACAGCTTCACTTTATTGGCCACTTTGGCTAATTGTGCCAGAACAGTCACAGAACAAAAAATAGAAACAAATGTAATCTCATGCTCTAGTTTATTGGAAAAAGAAATACAGTCTGACAAGAACAATATTACACATCCTAAAGCCTGACAGAAGCAAATCTTTCCATGTATGTTTACTAAAAGGCTAAATAATATGTGTCCTTTCAATAAATACAAAGCAAAACCTATTTCTAATAGCAGCCTCGCTTGTTAGCCCTAAAAAAGAATATGGGCTCTGTTTTTTCACTGCACGTATGGAAAGGTCCAAATTGATTGACGGTTCGATATAGTCAGTTATTTTAAGTGTTATTTGTTAACTAGGGTTAACACATTTCATTGTAAGGGAAAATAAAGACAAAAGTCTCTAGTTTTGAAGAAAAGCCTTTATTTCCTATTTCAAGAACATGCATTAGCATGGCAGTAGAAGTAGCTACTTAGATATCCACACATGCAGAGCCACAGAGTGATAGAAAGAGTTTGTCCATCTACGGTTCTGTGATGGTGGTCTGTCCACGCTTCAGGTTGAAGAAAAGATTTAGGGAGAGTTATTTTTCCCCAGGCTGGGTCAGGCAGGCAGAATGAAGGCTTAGTGCTGGATCCTACGAATGGACTGCACCTGGTTGGTGTGCGCCTGGGTGCTGTACTCGTTGTAGTTTCTGTACTCGCCTTGATGTCTGTCTCGCTCCAGGATGTACTGGTAGCCACGATAACCAGGGAACTGGTAGGCCACCCAGCTGCAGAGAAAAGGAGAGAGGAAGATGGTGAGTCAATGCCAACCTGTAATTTAAAGTCATTATGACTTAAAATCATTTCATTAAATTCAGTGAAACTCTGAGGCTGCTTAAAAGTCCTGCCCATACTCCACCCAGTCAGGATAGGTTAACCTGTCTCAGCATGCTTGCTTGTCTCTACAGTATTGCCACACACTAGATTTTATAGCAAAATGTTTGGGAAAAAAATACAACTATAAGTACAACTATAAAATTATACTGGATATGAGATTAAAGGCTGCAAAGGGCAAAAACATGAGACAGGAGGAATGTGTATGACTTACGCTCCTGAGTTGACTTTGATAGAGGGCACCTCCTTGCTGCACCAGCCCATGGCCTGTAGGGAGGGATAGTCATCACACATCTCAAACTTACGACCCTGGAAGTCCTCACACTCGTACAGGGTCACTTTGCTGTCACTGTGGTTCTGTGGGAAAGAGACAGAGAGGAGAAAGTGTGACGGTGCTGCTACAGCCAGGTAAGGTGCTGGTGTAGTAACTGGGAACTGGACAGGTGAAAGCTATTGCAAAAAGTCATGGAACATATGTGGAAAACCCATCTTATACTTGGTGTCAGAATATCTGACTATATATTGCCTAAATATTGTCTGTAAAGACTCATGAATGTTTTGGTTCAAATAGTACAGCAGATTTTGAGAGGGATAGGCAGTGGGTCATGTGCAGCAGGGTGGGGCTGGTTAGTAAGCCATTTCTTGTTTGGCAGTTGACAGATGCTGACTAGTAAAAAGAGGATGAATGGGAGGATGAAAGAGCTTACAGCGCACTTGATGGGTCTGAAGGAGAGCAGGTGCTCGGTTCTGTAGCTGCTGTTTCCACTCCAGGCCTCATAGCGAGGGTAGTCTCCCTTCTCCAGGATAAACTGCTGTCCCTGGAACTCTGGGTACTCATAACCCACCCAACTGGAGGAAAGAAGGGAGGATAGAAATGTTGAGGTGTGCCAAGAGTAAGCAAAAGAAAATAAAGAATGCAAAGCCCATAAATACACACAAAGCTATTAGGAACCACTAAATACAAAGTAGTTTTGAGGCAAAGCTGTAAGTGTAAGTGTCGTTAAACGGTAGAACTCCCACAGAATGGCCTCGAGTAAGAACAACATGCAGCTTCTTTTGTCACTGGGAGCACAAAACAAACATTAAATACTGCTGCTCCTGCCTCCACCGCTCCTACTGCTGCACGGGGGGAGGGAGGTTTATCTGATCACCAGTCACTCAGCCATTCTGGCTCACAGCCGGCAGCTGCACACAGCCAACTCATATCACAACAGGGTCACACTTGGATGAATGCACTCACACACACACACACACACACATGCATGCAAATGATACATGACAACTAGCAAAGTAATAACATTGTAGAATGCAATTTATGGTTTTTGTTATTCTGCCATTTCTGCAGTTGATTGCTGTTAGTGTGTGAGACATGTTTTAATCAAACTTTTTCAAGCAGATAAAATTAAAGTTTAGAGTAAATAATGTGATTGTATAATGTTATTGTGGCAAAAAAGGGAAAAACTGTCTTTCAGTTATCCACTGCTTTAAAGCACAGACCATAATACTGTAAAAATTAAATTCGCTCTTAATTTAACATTATTTTCTTTTTTAAGGTACCAATGCAAAGTTTACTTAAAAATCCAGTTTCAAGTAGGATTTTAACCTGATTCTAACAAATCATTGAATCAGATCTTAACATGAAAATTTATTTCATATTTATTTCATATATGAACAAACTTGGGTGAAATAGTAATTGTGGTCCACACAGAGGACAAAGAAATCTAAAAAAGGGCAAGAGGTGAAAATGATGATATATGGAAAACAAAGAGCTTAGTTGTAGAGCAAGAGATGAAAAGGAAAAAAAATTTTAAAAAGCAGATGAACATGAACATGAAGGTGAACGTGAACAATAGTGACTTACGGTCCATTCTCAACCTTGATGGAACGGATCTTGTTGAAGCCCCTCTCCATGATGTTCTGGCACTCCAGCATGAACTCACAACGCTTTCCCTGGAAGTTCTCTTCCTCCCAGACTGTGATCTTGAACTGGCCCATCTGCTCCATCTGTTGAGTGTTCATGGCTGCTGCTTCTGCCTTGGGGGTTACTCTCTGAAGAATGTAGAGGGTTTCAAAAATGTTCTGTATTAAATAGATGGAAGGATTGATCAAAGTAATAAAAAGACCTGCATGTCCAAAGTAGGAGTAGGTATGCTGTCAAAAAATGCCAAGGAAAATGAATGAAGTAATGTATTAATACTTTTAAACTGCATGGTTTATCTAGATTATTGCTGCAGCTACAATCCTTGTATTTTAGTTTGAAGATGCACAAGTTTTAATAAGATACAGAGAAAATGTGCTGTACTGGTGCCTTTCTGAAGAGTATATTATTGTACCTTAACTCTGGAAAGAAATATCTGTTAAGGTCTCTTTCCAAAGGTGACACTGGAAGAGATAAATTCCACTCATTCATCATTTTTCCATTTCTGCACAGTGAAGCCTTGACTCTGTATGAGTTGAGGAAATTCAGTGAACTAACATGTCTCCTGACTATGAACAGTACCCTGAAACTGACCTGTCGCAGTCGTACCTAAAGTAAATACCACAAAAGCAAACCACATATTCTCTTGTAAGCAACAGCATGATGCCGTCTTTGGTATAACCTGAAGTATGATATTTTCAGAATTTTTAATTTCTTTCCAGAGTTTCTAAATACTCTTAGCTTGATTTTTTTTATTCTAAGCAAAACAATGTTTTTATGATGTTTACAGGCCAGATACAAGCAGAGCAGTAAGGCATCATCTCACTAGTCTTCCCTATAAAAATGGCTGCTGAGGTATAAACCAGCTTACTCCGCCCCAGTATACTGAGCTGTCCCCTGATTGCGGTTTCTTAGCTGAGTCTGAGGCAGTGTGCTGATATACTTACAGACAGTACTGAGGTGGGACAGATCCAGTATAATCAATGTCGGGGACGAGACCCTCGCCTGTGTTTTTATAGGGCTGGGCCCCTTGGACCTGCGCCACTCCATTTGCCCAGTAGCCTTGCACACTCAGCAACTGAGCGGGCCGGCTGAAAGCGGCACATTAGCCCCGTGCTTTGTGGAGGCTCCAGAGCGCCATTGTCCTGAGAGCCTTAAACTGACTTAGTCATCAATATGGCAGCCATGGTCAGTGACAACCTGACCCAGGACTATACAATAGTAACATACTGACACAACAGTTTGATTGGTGTGGCAGGATAATAGACACATTCTGGGAGCTGATCCCCAGTATCCCTCTCTCCCTCTCTCTCTCTCTGTCTGATGATGGGAAAAGGGCCCAAGGCACATTAGGATGTGTAGCAGTTCCATCTAGAGAGCATCCTTAACTCTGACTTTTCCAATGCTTGATCTAGAAAGAGTTCAGTGGATGACATGTTGTAGAACCATTTGGAAAATCTGGTATATATACTGCCCTTCTCTCTCACTTCTACCTATTGACACATACAGTTTTAGTTACAGAAATGAGGAGCACCAGCCCCCAAATTTGTTATACGCTCTGTGTCACATGGCTCATATTTTCCATTTGCACTCAAGAAGAGTGGTGTGCTTTGTAGCTTTGGTAACCAACACTTCTAAGTACACCAGTGGTTTGGTAATATATTATAAAAAAGAGTACAGCAGTTTGTTGGCATGTATTTTTAATATGAAAAATGTACTCATATCACAGAAACTGTATGCTTGGATTATGTTTTGTCTTTCCTGAAAGAAAAAGACATTTAAGTTTTTACTACCTAATTCTAATTTGCATATATGTTATTGGTCTATTATATAAATGTCTCAGCTAATGCACTGAGAGCTAGAAACAGCATTTGATGCTCCACAAAACAAACAACACATTTGTCTTTGTTGTTAAATTATAGCAAACAGTGGGATAAATAAAATGGTTACGCTAACATGATCTGTGTATATCATCATTTTACATTAGGTGTAATGCTTTTTTGTGTGCTTTTAAATGGAGAGTTGTTTGTTTGTGTGTGAAGCCAGGTTTCAGCTAATATTTAATAAATAACATGTAACCTAATTATATAAAATCATACAATTTGATTTGGGAAACAAAATATATGGATGTATGTGACGTTAAGTGAGAACTGACAAAAACACTTTTAATTTGTATTCTCTTCAAGTATTGAAAAATCAGACTTCAGTTATTTCAGTAATATTCAGACTGGTATTTATTTCTGCTCTCTGTTATTTTGTCTTGCATGTTTTGTGAATCTATATTAGTGATATGCATTCACAATATCATGTCACGCAGGAGACACTGAATATTAGGTGTATATTTTCCTTCATCATTGGTGACATCTTGTGGCGAATGTGTTTATTACATACAAGGTAGCCGAGACCTACTGTTACTGCATTAACAAATAAGTTATTCAACATTAGGTCATCAGTCACTTGCTTTGACTTGCAGAGCAGAAGTGTCAAACAGAACCTTAAAGGAGTGAGACGGCATTTTACATGGAAGTATCTTATGCCTGAAATGTTTGTACCAGCTACAGAAACAATCCAGCCATGTGTGAAGCCCAAGATGCTAGGGGGTAATTGTCGTCTTTTTCTTACTAGATATAGAGCAATGGGCTAAGCTAGTTTGTTTACAGTATGGTGTGTGTGTTTCACCTGTGGCCATGTATGAGAGCTGGACCTGTTTACTTGTATGAACAGCTTTCTCATTGTCTCCTGTTAACCCATTCATTGTCCTTCTCTTTACCCTGTCACCCTGCTTGCCCCCAGAGCAGGTGACGGGCAGGTGAAAGGAAAGCCTTTTATGGACACAGATGTTTTGTGTCTGTGTGTGTGTGTGTGTGTGTGTGTGTGTGTGTGTGTGTGTGTGTGTGTGTGTGTGTGTGCGTGCGTGCGTGCGTGCGTGCGTGCGTGCGTGCGTGCGTGCGTGCGTGTGTACTTGTGTGTACTTGTGTGACTATACACAGGTCTAGTGTTATACCATGGCAGTGAGGACATTTTGGCTGCTGCCCACTTTTTGACACACTGGCTGTTGAAAAGTTAAGACTTGGATGTAGAGTTAGGGTGAGAATTAGGTTTAGCTTAGGCAAATAGTGATTATGAGTAGGCTTAGCATAAGTCTCAAGAAATGAATGGAAGCCAATGTAATATCCTCTGAAGCATTGGAAACACAACTATGTGTGTGGATACATGACAAAGGTCTTTCATCTTTCCTCACATGCTCTGGAAAGAAGCTGGAGATCCTTACCATCATCATGTACACACAAATGTAACTCATTTCCCTGTTAAATAGAATCTGGGGTATTTGCATGTGTCAGGGATAGTGTAGTTCAGTACAAAGGCTGTACAGTTCTACTTTGTATCCTTATCTAGCTTTAAACATTTTAGACAGATGCATTTACAAATAGTTACAGTGTTACAGACAGACATGACAGAGATTATCTACAACTGTGATACCTGTGACTGAAATCCATGGTCCTTAACTGTTGCTACTGCTGTCTTCAAATGGACAACCTGATGCACTGCCAGGATGGCAAAGAAAGTATGAAGCTCAGGAGTCTGTGAAAGTTAATAACTGCCTTTGTGTGTATTTGTGTGCATTGAGTATCAGCTAACATAAGGATAGAGTGACTCACTACTATGGTCAAGGAGTCACGTCATCCAGACTAAGCAATGATCAGGAGTTGGAGGATATTTTTGCCTTCATTTTTTTATTACAGGGCTGACTTTCTGATCCATCCTGATTCATTTGTTTTTCTGCTCCTAGATTAGTTTATGTTTAGTGTGGGTCAAAAAATTAGCCAGTGCATCCAACTCAGACAGTCAAATGCAAAATGTTATGGGTGGCAACTTTCTGATGGTTCAGACAGCCACTTACTGGGAGCCATTATCTGATTACTGCGCTATGTGATTGTGTAAAGGTCACAAATCAGTGGATCATTTCACAGGATCAAAATTAAAAAAAAAAAAAGATTGTTGCTTTTGTTTGATTGTTGTTAAAAAAGTGCAAAGAACATTTTTTTCCATTGCTTTTTGTCTTAATGGGGATGTGGAAGGGTTAAAAGATAAAAAGGAGTTTATTAAAAGTTGTTTTAAAAAGATAAACATTGTTCATGTAAAAAAAAAAAAGTAAGAACATGTTGGAATCTTATGTATTATTAATTTGTATTAGTGTAGATTAGTTGCTGTATGGGAAGTGTGTTGACCTTGCTGAGAAAGATCTTGTTTTCTGGGTCACCGTGAGTCTGAACAATTTGAATAGTCACTGAATGCACCTACACACACACACAATTGTGTTTGCATGCAAACACACATACACACATGCACAGATACACACAACTGTTTGTATATGTGCATGCTGACATAGATACACACCCTAACACACAGATTGCACTGAATAAATGCCCTCCTTCAGGTGGAAGGTTACCATGGTGACTAATCCAAGTGAGGATGATGTGAGCAGGACATCTGCTCATGCCACCTCCACTGCTGAGCTCTGCACACTCAGCCAAAGCAGCTGGAATTACCTGCAGGAATCAAATAGAGATAAAATGTAGATTATGCTATATTGTGTGCCAGTGTTCATTAATAATCAGTATTGAATTGTGATGCCAGGCGCACACACAGACACACACTACAGTTGGTAGCTTATATATGCAGACACAAAAAAAGGCAGGACAGTTTATCTTCAAAGAGTATGACAGGAAAAAGCAAGAACACCAGCTGTTCATTTTCACTATTGCTTTCAATTCTCTCAATACTGCTCACTGACACACAATGCACAATGTTACCAATAGAGCTATCTTTTTAAGGTCCTAAATGTTATTATCACTTTCATCCAGTGACACTCACTCCACTGACAGAAAGTCAGAGAACAAAGGTAAGGAGTAGCCAACCAGGAGGGGGAGCAAGCCTTGGGCATTTGCATGACTCTTCATTATCAGTAACTGTCAGAAGAAACAGCACACAGCCCACAGGCACACACACACTCACATACACACATGCACTGTGGGATCACCAATTGCTGATGGAAGCAAACAGTTTGGCAGGCACCACAAATGTAATCATGTGCCTGCTGTACAGACATAAACAGTGGTCTTAATGATGCTGATACTGTGTGGCCCTGCAGAGCTGAGTTCACAGGGTCACAGCTGGAGCAGCCGGAATTTTGAAATAGGAGGAGGCAAGAGTTGGGGTTTCCCAGTGGTCAAGTCAACTTTATTATATGTATATATAGCATAAGACAATTTGTTTTAGAGGGCTTTTTGTACTATGCTTCTCCTGGAACAGTGTTTCCTCTGTTCTTACTCTGGATTAGACTGAGAAATCTTCAGAAGAGCAACAAAAGAGGGATAATTCATCTTCCAGGACAACCTTTCTATTTTGTTATACCTTTTTTACCCAAATTCCACAGTATATTACCTGTTAATACCATTTGTGTGTTCAATATTTAGCTGACCAATACAGGAAATAACAGGAAAAAAGGACCTGCTGTTTGTGTGCAATGATCATTTGTAGTATCCAGGTAAATGAATGTAAAACACAGTAGCAAAGGCCTTGAAAGGTAAATTACAGATAATTAATAATTTTTTCATGTTCCTGAATACAACCTGTGGGCTACAGTGGGCAGGTAATGAGAATATAAGTATACTAAAATCATGTAAAAGACCACGTTTGTCAGTTTCTGCATTCTTGACACAAATGAGTTGCTCCCCAGAAAGCTCTGCTAGTTGTTTCTGAAAAGTCTTGACTAATATTAATGCTAAGCGTTTGATCTGTTATTGGCTACCTGTCTATTAAGTTTTCAATTGGTCATTTTTAACCAGTATATGATTTTAAAAAATGCACCACATGTTCTAAATGATGGTGATCATATCATGTTACTGTTAATTAGTGATAAAAATCATAAAACTATACTGAACTGGAACCAAGTTTACTCACATTGCTTCATTCAGACCCTTTCCTTGCTACAGAAAAAAAGCAAGTTGCTAAGCCTGCATGTTAAACCCTAAAACAAATTACCCTTAAGCCCAAGCTGCTCCTGGAGCTGATAGGAAGGGTGTAGCAGCAGCAGGACCAGTTGGGACAGTCAGTCTAAATCGAGGCAAGGTAACCAGGATACTGAGGAGTGTGAGCTTTCCCTTCCTCTGGCTTTGAACAAATATTGACTAGAGTTTAAGCAGAGGCAACTAGGCTCACAGGTAAAGAATGACACGCAGGGCCTGCTTTGTCATAATGTCTCCTGTAAGGTAATAATATGCCTTATGAGATAATGGAGAGCGATTGGGATTTCTCAGGGAGACAAAAAAACAATGGAGAGGATAAAGTGCACAAATAACTGAAGGTTTTTTTTTAAAGTACATCTAATTTCAGCTAGAGCATTATTGCTTTCACTGGAGCAGTAATGCACTAGTGGACATGCATTACTGTGGGAACTGAGCAATAGGTGTGTTTTACTCTCGTTACCATATGACCCAAACAAATCTAGATCACACATGAGGCAATATTTCAACTTAAAAAGAAAGGGTTTGATAGATTACACTGATTAAGCACACAAATAGAGAGTTATGTTAAAAAATATGATGCATTTATTGTGTTGTGTCACTTTGTCGTCATGCTTCAGTTTTTAGTATTGTAAGTGTGTGTCTTCATCTCCAGTTTTGGTTAAATTAAAGTTCATGTGAAATTACAAATAGAATTATTGTAAAGCCATTAAAATAGGCTGCCTCTCTTTGGATTAAAAAGAAAACACAGTGTACATTTAAATGGCACACTAAAACATGTTAGGTTTAACAATAAAAATAATGAATGATAAAAGTGGGATAGCTAAATGTTACATCCAAATGACAGATGGCCTGTATCAGATGTCTGCCATGTGTGTGTGTGTGTGTGTGTGGTTGTGGTTAATGTTTAGTTAATGATTGATATAACCTCCCATTAAGCCCATCTCTCTGCTCTCTCTGCTTGCCTGCAGCCTGGGCCTATGACGTAGGAAGTGGACAGTAATGAATAGGCCCCCAGTGGAAAATACATGCTGTCATCATGAATGTGCCAATGGGAAAATGATTATCAGAAACAGCTCCACTGGGAGAGACAGATTATCTTTCTTAACATCGTACATGTCAACTTTTCACAGTACATATGTTATAATCACCCAGGGACAATTTAAATAGGTACACGACGATTAGAACAACCATGACCTGAGTAAAAACTGAACTGTGACTGACCATCAATTGGAAATGTTCCCAGTCAGTTACAACTTATATCAGCAGTGACACTGAGAGGCTGTCAAGACAGGTGTGCATGCTTGAACCCAGCAGGTTTTATATGAGCATATGTTCTGAAGTGGAAAGTGGAATTGATATTCATAGTCTTACTTTTCTTTTCCTTTTGCAGTGAAAAAAAAAACTTTAAAACATATGATGGATTTAAGCTGGAACTTTTTGTCTCTTACCACCCTGCCTTGATAACATCAGTCTGACTTCACCTGCCATAGCACTTTGTGTTGTTTGTAACTGGCAAAAATACTCTAATTCAACAAACTTTAACTATCAATAAGAACTTACTTGCCTACTCTAGTGAACCCAGCAGTTCGTTTTCCATGAGGATTTGTTTGTTTGTTTGTTTTGTTTTCAATTTACCTTTGGATAAATTAATGTGACTTCAAAAGTCAACACGTTGCTCCAAAACAGCCATTGCCTTTATGTCTGTTGCCAGCTGTATGCAAATAAGGCGCCCTATGTCTATACACCTGGAGCTTCAGGTACTGACACTATGTTACGTTGTCTTTAAGCTGACTTCATAGCGGATGTATTTTTTTAGAAATATATTTCCCAGAGATTTTAGTTAACCTGAGTATAGGGCTCTCATCGAGAACTAGTGAGAACAAACTCTTTAAAAAAAAAAATCTTTCCATCATCTTAAACTAAGGCTTGGCACTGCTAACAGTGATGTTCTTCGACAAACAAACGTTGTGCCTTTTCCAGTTGCCAACCCGTACCTGCATAACGCGAGCCGAACGAACAAAACTTCATCTTCAGGTATTGTACGTGGGGCTCAACGTGAAGCAAATACGGGAAATGAAAAAGTCACAAAAACGATCAGAGTGACGACGGTCCAGAGAGAGATGTGCTGAGCCCATAACAGCTGGCTTCTCTGTTGTCAGGAAACCTTTGGGGGGAGATTAGGAAAAGTTAGAGGTCGAAGCAGAAAAAAGTAACCTGTTGCAAGAACGGATGGTCTGTAGGAAATAAAAATACTTACCTTAGAAGAAGCAAAGCAGTAAAGGTCAACATTGCAACCTCAGTCAGGTTTGGCGCACCTTTTACGCGCACTGAATGTATGGTCTTTGTGACAGGTATACACCTTTTATACCTCTACATGCTCTCTCTCTCTCTCTCTGTCCCCCCCCCCCCCCCCCCCCCCCCGCTCTCTCTCCACCCCTCCTGGATGAAAAAGGGAGAGAGGATCCTCAGGGCGCACACAGACACCTGTCGCACGGTGCGTTGCTCTGATCCAATATTGACATAAGGGGGGAAGGGTGCGCTTGTGTATTGGGGGGGGCGGCGGTCACGAACACACACACATGCACACACAACAAAATGAATTATTCTTATTAGTCCTCCCTCCTCCACATCTGCGTCCAGGCAACGTATTTGACCTTTGTGCCTGCGCCGATGTGTTAAAAAGGCTCATTGTAACGTAGCTATACCTGCCGATCCCTTCAGTTTGTCCCTTTGAACGTCTGCTCCGACGTAATTTCCATATCATATGCCTTGCAAATGACTTTCCGCTGCTGTGTATGACTCACCTCGCACAACACCTTTGGAGGATAGGTTCGCAGCGGTGTCCCCCTGCCGCTGTGGAGCGAGAGGTGATTGTTTTAGGGAAAATACAGATGTCCTCAAACAGGAAGTCAAACAATGAAGACTTGAATTCATGGAGTTGTCGGTTGACAGTTGTTAAGAGTTGATACAGTGTTTAAAATTTTTATTTATTTATTTGTTGCTGTTGAATTGTGCTAGAATACCCTCTGAATAACAAAGTCATGGAATAGGTAGTCTGTTATTTTAATAATCAGCCAACTGTGCACAAATTTACAGAGAAGAGCTCATGAAAAATGATGTTATAATAAAAGGAGGATAATGACACGTGTCAACAGAGACTATCCTGTAAAACATGCACATGCTAATCAGAGCTCCTCTTACTGCTGTCATGTTGATCTGTTTGCAAACTCACCACATGTCTTTCACTTAGAGGGATGCTCCTCCAGCTGCTACATAACGGTCAGGTCACCAGTCATGGTCAGCCCCCCTCAGCTGGTAAACACACTGGCGTTTATTTTATGGATCTTTGTCAATTCGGGAAAAAAATCACACTTTTTAAAATTTACCTTAAAAACTATGAGTGAGTATAACACTAAGTATAACACAGTGGTATTGAAGCCTCTCTAATAATCAGCTGGGACATCTTTGACTCTGATGCATACATTTTTACTAGTTTCTTAAAAATCTCCTCAAATCATCCATGAATTGTTAGAATATAAAGAGCTGAGTGAACAGCTAGAAATTACATTTTTGCTAATCCATATCAATTGTACTTAATGTTACTATAATGTAATAATATATATATAATATAATGTTAATATTAATTATCTAGACTTAATTTCACCCGCTTTTTATAAAGAGTTTTATAAACTTACTGAAAATGATTATCTGGGCCTATGTGATTCTGTCTGCAACTTGATCAGTATTTTTGACATTGACTGCACATCTTTTTATTTTTAAATTTACATTCACTTGCTATATTTCATGACCTATCAGTCCACACAGGCAAAATGTCCTCAGGAATATTTCGATTTGAAGTTAATGGCTTTAGAAAGGTCTTAAATTAATAAGAAACTACAGAACCTTCTGGTTTTGTAAGTCATGTGGGCAGTGGTTGTGTATTTACTGAATGGAAGCTGCTTTCAACTCCCGTGGAAGTTATTTACTCATTCATAATTTACAGATCAGCACACGTATCTCTGATATTAACTCAGTGTGATCTTTTATGGAGTTCTGTAAGTCATCAAACAATAGTTTCAATCTCAAAGGTAAAACACACAAATGGAGAATTACCAAGAAACATCAGAAATTAAATACCTACAAGTGAGCAATATTTAGCATTAAACATAAAAGATGTTTTAGATGATCAATTTACAAGATTTAAAATTAGTCTTTTCTTTTTTTTTTTTAAAAAAAAGGCATTTCCTCTTTGAGTCATGTAAGTTTATGGAAAGGCAAACAGTCACTGAAGAACAAGAAAATAAGACATTTATTCAGCAGGTCAAAGAGAACGCTATGAAGCCGTTTCATTCCATCTGGGCCTAGTAGGAACTGTACAGCTGTTTACAGAAATGTCTGTCTTTTAAAAAGAGTCCAGTTCCCTCGTGTATAAAGAAAACTTGTTCATCAGCTTGCTTTTTGAGTTCATGCTAAGTAAACAGAAGAGAGAAACTTGTCCTGTGAGCTCACTGATGCCTTTTTAACTGCATTTACAGCTCCCTAGGAGCATTACAGTCTGTTTATTTTAATTTAACCAAAGGTGGGAGCAGAGATTGATATGAAAGTCCAACACTGATCCAACCCTAATCAGCATCCCCTCGTCCTGTAATGCACAGTAATCTGAGAGGCTGCACTTAGTACCCCTGATAATCCCATCTGTTGAACTAGACTGAAAAGCCATCATTTAGTACTTGACATCCTAACACAAATTTTGTATAATTTTTTTTTTTAAAAAGTGAGTTAGGTTAAAAAAATAAACCTCATTGTCCTGCAATTAATACATACAGGTCCAGCTACAGGTCTCCTATTGGCCATTGTGGCCCATTCTCTTTTCATAAGCATCCCAGCCTGATTTTCTGTATGTCTCGGCAGCTTTCAGCCTATCAGCGGCCTCCAAGACACCCCGTCCCACAATGATGACATCAGAGCCTTTGCTGCAAATAACTTCCTCTGGTGTGGCGTACTGCTGCCCCAGTGCATCACCTGTAAAGAGAGATGAATATAGAAAAGAAGTGAGCAAGCATTTCTTGCACTTCAGCACCACCTTGTGTTAAAGACCCATTATGACACCCAAACAGGAGAATCCATGAGCATGGTTTTTATATCCATGTTTAACTTGCAGTCCTGTCTACTCGCTCACTTCAGGATATCCTGGTATGTTAGGGTCAACTGTGGATCAGCCGACACCACAGGCAGCAGTGCTTATTGAGTTACCATCACATGTACACAAGATAAACTTTTTGTGTCTTACCCAATATTTATCTCAGAGCCAATATGCAATCACTGCAGTTGCACACATAAAACTCATGAAATGAGGGAAAATCGATTGAGTGTAAAATATTATTCAGGCTAAGTGGTCTGTGTAAACAGCTGGATTGAGTAAATGAGATCCATACTTGTTCTGTCAGTGACCATTTCATTCCAAATTTTAAGTGGGGGAAAGATGTTTATAAGCAAAAGTGTGTGTTACAGGATTACAGTCTATACGGTTCAGCTGGGCTGCACAGTTGCATTTCTTATTCTGTACATACAGTACAGAGATATTGGAGTGTCTATATATGTATGTATGATGGAATGTTCCTGTTTCTTTGCTTTCTACTAATTACAAGGGAAACCTAAACAAAAAGGCAAAAAGACAATTGGAAGTCTTATTAAAGCGCATTCAGTGTACCGCCAGTCTGCATCTGCACCCCAGGGGTCATGTGGATGAACTCTGGTCTCTTGGTGATCTTAGAGCCACAGATAAATCCAAGCACAAAGTCCGAGTGTTCCTCTGCCATCTTCACCTGTATAGGCAGATAAGAGAGATAAGGAAGCGATACACGATCGACACAATCGTCAGAGGGGAGGTGTGCTTACCACAGCGTTGGTGTACTCGCCAGTAGCCAGCGAGCCCTGGGAGCTCATCTGTGCTATGAGCAAACAGCCTCGGCCCAGAGGTTTTCCCACAGCACTCAGACCCTTCACCACCCCCGGCCCCGGCACCGCATGAGCATTCACTATGTGTGACCAAGATGAGATCTGATATAGACCACCTGGAAAACAAACACATGAGAACAATCTTTACTTAAAATATTAACAAGTCATTTGTATATACACCATGTACACATTTGGAATAAATGTTTTTAAAAAAAGAAATCAACCATTTGTTTAACATTCTCACCTTCATACTGATTCTTAACTGTGTTTCCAATGTCGGCAAACTTGCGATCTTCAAAGATGAGGAAGTTGTGTTTCTCAGCCAAAGCCTGCAGCTTCTGGGTGAAGGCTACTGTGCAGTCCTGTTAACAAAAACAACAACAGCATCATGTCATTTGTCTTCACAGTACTCTTCTTGTAACAAAGGGGCTGGCTCCTACCTTGAGGATGTCTATGTGGGTCTTGAGCATGCAGATCTTCGGACCTAGAGAGTCTGCCAGCTGCAGTAGCTCCTCGCTGCTGGTCACATCAGCAGACACACAGAGGTTAGACTGCTTCTCCTCCATGATCTTCAGCAACTTTGATGCCAGAGGGTGAACATCTGCAGACAACAGGTGAAAGAGCAGATAAGGAAATGCATGTCAACCTCTTAACTTAATGAAAATGTTAAAGATATCACCAAAATGGCATCTGACTAAGTAGTAAGGCTACATACTTGGTAGTTCAGCTCTGTCTGCATAGCTCAGCTGCAGGTTGTGCTCCACGCGTTGCTTCTTGTGGACGGGAACATCACTGTTGCCATTCTTCTCCTTGGGCCTGAAAGAGCCGGGCTCATGTTGCATATCTTACTTTGGAATTGTTGTATGAAAGGTATCCACAAAAAAACAGGCACATATTGCCGTTCCAACTACTGTACATACTCATCATCTTAGTGACTACACGGGAAAAGCTATGCAAACGTACCTGAAAGTGTTATTAGCCAGGATGAACTTGCGAACACTCTGGGCTGTCTGGGTGTCGATGCGTCCAGCTGCCAGCAGCACATTGAGGAGCTTGGACATGCTGATGACGGGGTGGAGCACAATTCCCTGCGAAGCCAACATCTCCACGCCACCTTGCTCTCTGTCCATTAGTACAATGGCATCTGTCACCTTTTCCAAAGGGCCAAGTATTTCGTCAGAAAATTGCTGCTACTTATTGTACTTTTTCACTTTCTATAAGCTTTACAGTGCTCATCAAACAAAAAGTGTCATATCACTACTGTAATCTCTGACACCGTACCTTCAGCCCCTCTTTGCAGAGCACTTCAGCAGTCTCCATGATGCTGCTGCCACTGGTCACCGTGTCTTCAATGATCAGACATGTATCCCCCTCATGAAACGACCCCTCCACCATACGCTTGGTTCCTAGCAAAGTTACATAAAGAAGCTTTTCAGTCCATAAACTGTCACTTGTTAATTACATTAATTTTAATGACAGCTTTGACAAAAGAAACTAGCCAATGGAGCCAAAGTTTCTGATACAGATGATTCTTGTGGTCTCTAAGGATTTACTAGCAAATACAAAGCCAGTTCTCTTCAAACTAGTCAAACTGGTTGTCTCCTTAACACCCACCATAGTCTTTGGCCTCCTTTCGCCTGATAAGCATAGGCAGACCATGCGTAGAGCAGATAATTGTGGCCAGAGGCAGAGCTGTGTATGGGACCCCACACACTAAGTCAAACTGAAGCCCTTTCTCAAGCACCCGCTGGTAGATGAAGTTTGACACCTGCAAAAATAAACATAATTACTATTATAATAATCAACTTTTAAATAAGGGATTACAGGAGGAACATGGTCTTATTATTATGTGGCAGTGTTGTAGGAGATGGTGACACAATAAAAACAAGCCGTGTGGGAGACCAGAACATCCAGTGAAAACCTCTTTATGTAATTAGGTGACCTGAACATTCACCTTATTACAAATAATCCGAACAGAAAAGTAATATCTCCCATTGAAAAGTCTGCAACACCTTCATAAGTAAACTGGTACATTGGGATTTTACTAATACATGAGTCGCTTGTGAGCTCATCAGAGTGACTGCCGGGGGCACAATGAGAGTGTATCTGCGGGATGTTTGCAGGTTGCGTCTTTGTGCCAAGTTAAAGTGGTTTTCAGGTCAGTGCCTATGAAGGGGAAAAGACGCGTCACGTGTTTACCTGGTTCATGATCGCGGGGTACGACACGACGACTCTCAGGTCGATGTAAATGGGTGTCATCAGGCCGCTCTTCAGCCGGTACTCGCCGAACTTCACCGCGTTCACGTCGTGGAGCTTCAGGATTAAAGTATCAATGGACGCGCTTTCCATCTTCTCGGAAATCCAGCAGCTTTAAGAAATACCTGTTTGAAGTCTGGACCCAAACTACCCGCACTCCCACGTTTCTCCTCCTCCTTCTTCTTCTTCTTTTTCTTCCTTAGTGTTTTCCGGCGGGTCTCAGCTTCACTTTGCACTAGCGTTGCATTACTGCCCCCTAATGTCTGAGCCGCGGTCCTATTCTTCTCTGGTCTCTTCATCAGCCCAGTCACTTTCTACTACTCTTCTTAATTTATCTCTGCTACTATGGCGGTGTGTTCCTATGGGGGCGACGTACCACCAAAGGCTTAAAGAGAAAATTACATTAAGATTTTTAATCACATTAACATTATCTGTCACTGTTGTAGGCAGTTAATCCTGCCAGTCTCTGAATATGGTCCAATCAGCGTCAAGGCTTGTTCCGTGGATGCTGCTCCCGCCCCATTTAGGGCGATTTCAGTCTGGGTGAAAGTCGCCCAGCTAGTTCTCATGATTCTTACCTCTACCACTAGACTGTCGTGTTCATTTTGTTTCCAAACTTCAGACGCTGCGACGTATTCTGTATGGGACACCCGCACTAACGTGCTGTCGTCATATGCAACCATGTGTTACAATTCGCGGGAGTAGCAAGCTAGCGGGCTAACATTAGCGTTACCTCATCTCAGAGCAACACGATCAAAGCGTGAAGAGAAATACCATCGGGGTTTTTCGCGGAGCTGGTATGAGCAGAAAACATGGCTAGCGGGCTGTGAAGTAGCTAACGCTTTGTTTTGCTGCCCCTGCATTTCTGTTTCATCCTGATGGAGGCACCGGCACCACATGGACAACGACAGGTGTGTGTTGCTTTTACGTCCAAACATGTCTCTGAGGGTGAACCAATAAATGGCAACCCACTGCTGATGATCACTGGTATGTTCATTAATTGTAGAGCCGAATTATTATTCAAGACATTGACAATGAACTCCAGGATGTAACTGTCCACAAAATACTGTAGACTGTGTAGCTGATGGAGAACATGTTGGGTTGATTCCATCTAGCGTTTACTCTGGTTGTATTCATATATGCAGGGGTCAGAAGAAACTAATTGTTCAGTGCAGTGTGACAATGTGTAGTTTGCCAGCTGTTCATTTACCCATTTAATGGGTCACCCCAGCCATCATGGCAACAGCTGCCCCCCTGAGAGACTTGGCAGGAGCCGCCACTCTGCTAATCCTAATTCCTGGATCAGTGAAATCATATCTACCCCTGAATACGTATCATAACGTCTTTCAGCTTCCTGACAACAATCACAGTGTCCTGTAGGGCACTTTCCTATAATCAGAAGGGTACTGTTGAGGTGACTGTGTCCAGTTCTAATCCTACCAAATATTACTCACTGTACTTCTCTCACCCCTTTCTCCAATCCACATGTCTTCCCCAGTCTTCATTATCCCACCTCTTTCACCATTCTTTAATTATTTTCCTCCTCCGTTTGTTGACTGACTAACTTGGCTCTGTGAACCTTTTTCCTGCTTCTTCAGCCCTGTCTGCCTTCTCATGTCCCAGTGTTCCCACATGAGCTGGAACCACCATGATCACCACCACTCAAGGCTTCACACGGAAGGTTCTGCTGACTCCCTGTCTGAATATTAATCACTACATATTAGTGTGTCGTCTGACAGGCTTTCTTCAGTTCAAAGGCGTTCAGAAACAATGGTTGAAAATGGTTTCACCGTTTTCAGTTGTTGTCAGTTAAAAATGGCGACATCTGTTGGCCAAATCCTTGATACTGCATTCAGTTTAGTTAATGTACCTTCCAATAGTAAACATTTGGAAATGGCATAGCGGCTTGTTTACCTAAATTTATGTTGTTTTTTTTTTTGTTTTTGTTTTTTTTTAATTTTTATTGCAACATTGTTTGTGATGAGAATTACAATTAATTGCTTCCAGTTATTTTTAAAGCAGCGTGATTGTATCATATTTTGTACATGTGTGAGTTACTGATGGTCATTTTGATAATTAGGGTATAATGGTTAAGTTGAATAGCCTATGTTTGGTTTTTATTTACTGAAATATATACAAGCAGCTATATACAAGCAGCACTGAGTACCCAAGAAGCTCAGCACAGTTGTTTAAAGTCTGGTATTTTCCCATTAAATCATATTTTCGTTTAGTGTGACACTAACATGCAGGTCTGCAGGAACTCTGAAGAATCAGCATTCAGATTAAAAAAGGCACTTTATAGCATCAAAACGGCCCATATTTCTAACAAAAGATAAAACTTTAATGATCTCAGTAAGAAATTTAACATTCAGCACCTCTAGATACAGACCAGGAAGATGGTGCCTGTCTTTCTTTCTTTCTTTCTTGATTAATTGTAGCCAGGGAAAACCCCAATAATTTTTGTTTAATCATTTTTATGATTGTGATGATAGGTCATTTTATTCGGAAGGAAATAAACCTTACAGCTTAGAGCACAATCAATGGTAGAACGCGTTTTGTCTTCCAGTATATTATTTAGTTTTTTCAGAAAAAAAGGGGCTGACCATCAATTTCTCTAAGACTGGCGTGAAAAAAAGCAGCAGTTGTGTGCGCCTTGACCTTTTTATGAACTCCTTCCAAAACAAAGTAAAAAACATCATCAACATTATTATTCCTTTATTATTCCTGAAAGAACAGTTGTAACTAAAATATAGTGATTATGCAAAGACAGTAAACAAAAGTGTTACATAAGTTACTATCACAGTTTTTGAAGCCTTTTTTGTGTTTGCGGAGTACCAAATTGTTTGCATGTAGTGTTTGCAGTCATTTTTCATATAGAAAGAAATATGGTTTCTAATTGGACAACTTAAATGTATGGATATAAATTTGAGCTCAATTGGAGTCAGATAAATAAAGCTACTTCATTTTCTAGTTTCACCGTAAAATTCAAAAGAAAGAGAAATGCTTTATTTTACTATACAAGTACTTGTTTTTTCTGTGTTCATATGAAAATCGATGTATCGAGATATGAAAAAGTAATGTGCATTGCGATTTTAAAAGCTCTGGTGAATTTCCTGGCCAAACATAAATAACACCTGTGAGTGGCACAGTATCTCCTGGCCAGGCATTAATAAGGCATGGCAATGAGATGCTAAACATCTGTTATTATTATTATTACATTATTATTGGATTTTTAATGCATTGAATAATTTATTGTGTTATTATTGCCTTGCTGCAAAAATGTGTTTTAAATTCATCAGTAATTAATGCACTATATTGTTCCTAATAGAACTGGAACAAAGTGATCTTTTTCATGAAATAACGTCAGTGTCAGGTGCTTTGTTTGTTATTGTATGTAGTTTGCACTGATAACTTCTGTATATGGGCTTTTATAGAAACTGAATTATGGTTTGCGACTTTAGTGGTACGTCTGCACCCAAGCTGGAGATTTGCTTTTAATGCTTACAGCTTCAGAATTTTCTGTGTGGTTATATAATATCCAGATTACGTGCTGCTATATTTTCTTCTGCCTGACAGCTCTTATGTAAAAAAAAAAAACAACTCACTTGGATTTTTTTTTAGTTTATTTAAAAAGATTTAGTCCACAGTAGTTCAGAGTTTGGCACCAACAATATAAAAAACAAGTTAATCAAAAATAAAGTGTACACCCCAAAATAGCATTGAACAAAATGCCTAAATAAAAAGGGATAAATAAAAGAAATTAATAAAAAAAACTACAAATATCTAAGTAACTAAAATGCATTTCACTTGGAAATAATGATCAATTTTCCAATTTGTGTTTGAAAATAACTGTTTTGGTCAGTCAGCTTTGGCTTTATAGATGTTAGACGTGCTGCTCCTTAAGTACTTTTAAAACATCCCGTTGTGGCCAGTGAAGCTGACACAGAAGGGTTAGATTGTCTGGGCAACAATGGCAATACTGCATGGTTTTGGCAATTACCTCCTACTCTCCTTAACTTGAAAGGTCTCAGGACCCACAAAATGCATTCTGTCTTACCTAAATACTTTCTGAGTATTTATTAGTCACAGTGAGACCCATAATTGTGTGAACTACTACAAATGTATTATCAATGACAGACATTTGGAGAGGAGTATTTTGTCTTGGTCAAAGGACAAGACTTGTAAGGGAATGTCTTGAAATAACAATTAGTGGATCAGTAAAAGAAAAAAACACTGCACTGGTGTGTGTGTGTGTGTAAACAGTATGTTTGTGGTAGGCAGGGTATGAGGTGATAAAGGAGCAAGCTTTGTGTTCTGATAGATTTGTGTCAAGAAATCCTTGTTTCCCTTGAAAAGGGGAGGATCACAACCAACAGATTTTTAACAGGGTGGGAAAGGTGGTGTAGATAAGTCTTTTTAAAGCACTGAAATTTGTTGTGGGGAACCCCTTTAAAGCAAAAATGTGATGGTAATATCTTCCTTAAACAAAAACAAAGAGGAGGTGTCCTTCAAGTGGTCTTGATGTTGTAAGGGGTTTCTTGTCTTCTTCCACTTTACTCACACGTTCCTTTTCCCTACTCTGAGGGGCTGTGAGCATCTGCAAGCAGCTCAGGCCTCAAACATTCAATTGGACACTGGATGTTCTGAGCAGCATGGAAGAGAAGGGAAACAGAGGCAAGACTGGAATTAGTTGTGATTTCTTGGTCCAATGAATAAAAAACTATGCTGATAGCTGACTATATATAAAATTTACTTTCTGCCATTTTTGTAGACAAATGCAATGACATGAAAGGAGTAGATTATTAGTGGACACTGACCAATTTGCGCAGAGCATTTTCTCTGTAGCGGTCAAAGACGTCTGAGCTAACAGGTTGCAGGAGGTCAGCATCCAGATGAGTCGGCCCTCCTGGTCTCCTGCAGTTCTCACAGCGCCAGCCCTGAAGAGAGGGAAAGATGACTGTAAACATGCAAGCGCATTTATCTGTTCATCATGCAGTTCTGGGGGTACAGATAGATTTTACCTGTACTTCACAACATTACCCCTCACACAGTAGGGAACCAGCTTGTGGACTCAAAAACAAACACACATATGCAGTTACCCACCTGTTGTCCTCCATAGCAGGTACAAGTACAGATGGCACCCATATATTCTTTCTGCCACTGGTTTCCAACCTGGTACATTTTCCCATCGTCATAGCATGTCGACTCATCTGGAGGATGAAATACATATTATGGATCCACCGTATAAGAGCATAATGATTCAATTTGTTTGGTTGAAAATCACAGTTGATGATCTAATGCACTGTTGTGTTGAAAATAAAGTGCAGTAAAATACATTCATGTAAACCATATGGTGTTCAGACTGTGTCAACCAGAAAGCATTTAGTGTGTAAGTTACAGCAGACATATTTTGTGTGCACGGTTCAGATTTGTGTCTCTCTACTTACGGGGTTCACATTTAAATTCTCCTTTGCCATTTCCCAGGCACGTGCAACTCATCATGTGACCATCTTCAGCGTGGCGATCCCACTTTTCTCCAATACGGTAGTTGTTGCTGTTGTCATGACACCACTCTGAGGAAAGGGGAAAAGGGAGGGCAGTGGAAATACATTAGTTTATGTAACAAACATCAATCCAAAAGCATTTACATATCCTAATTTCTGCACAGTATAAGTCACAGCATCTATAAAACAAGTACAAAACACAATACAGTACAAAAAATAAGAATTCTTCATTGTGTAAAATACGCTTGTTATTCAAACAACACTTAATGGCAATCTTTAGAACTCACAAAACCTCGGCTTCACTGGTTCACAGCTGGGAGGCATAGACACAAATACAGCGTGAAATTTAAAACCTATGCTGATGGACGATGAGCTGTTGTCATCTTAGTTGCACAGACAATGCAAACAGCAGAGGCTGATGCTGACTATTTAGCTTAGCTTAACTTCCTGCCCTCTGACTGAAGTTTTCACTGTGGCCAGAGAGAGAAGTGGAGCCTGCATGAGCAAAGGCAGAACTGCTTCATTAAATATGGGGTAATGAAGGTGTATACATACAGGGTAGAAAAATCTTTACAATATTTTTATGTAGAAAATACTATTCAAAAACGTTAAAACATTTGCCCATGCAGGATTTCATTACCGCATGCTGCAGAACATAGAACATGATCTCTGCAGTTCTATGGCACTAGCACAACATTAGCTAAGGAATTTATAATGTCCTGTATTAAAAGAGTAACTGACATAGTGGCACTGATATGAAGCCATTTTGGTTCTCTCCATCTCATATATGCAGTTAAAGTGCTTTTGACAAAGCCAGTATATAGTTATTAAAGGGTTTTGGTATGTAAACACTGTATTATGCTCTGTTACATTAATTGAATTATACTTCAAAATATGCTTTGATGCTTGTTGTGTGATATGTTCATTTTATAATTCGGTCTCATAAATTCCTCCTGAGTAGATCACATAGAATTTGTTTGACTTTTAATTCTATGGTATGTTGTTTTGCTGTTTGCAAAGCATGCTGGGATGAGGTTAGTAAGCCACTCACTGGATGAATCACACCTAAAATGACCACTGCCCAGCCCCAGGCAGTGACACCACAGCTTGAAGCCTGTCTCAGACATGCGCTCCCACTCTGAGCCCACCTCATGATAGGTGTGTGTGAATGTGTCATAACACACATCCTGGTTGGCAGTAACAGGGATGTCACCTGGAACTATGGGATGAAAAAAGAAAGTTTAGAATAGATAGTTACCTTTATTTAATTAGTTATGTTTAAACATTGTTAAAAACACCTATTATTCCTATTCTTGCTTTTCATGATTGGATTTTTATGCAGTTCTTTGAGTATTTATGTGTATATGTTACAAGCATTGTATATTAAACTTATTTTGATGAAAGAAAAAATCTCCTAGCACTCAGGATGCTGTCAGAGTGAACTACTGTACCAGCATTGCCAACAGTTATGACGTCCTCCAGAACTTTCTCTTTAGCCCCGCCCCTCATAGCCTCTACTACAACATTATAGGATGCTCCAGATGTCAGTCCAATTAGTGTGGCACTGTTGGCAGTGCCAGGAAGACGCATCTATACGGAGGAAGACAAAGTTAATACATTTTTGCATCACCAGTAGCATATATGTGTTTGAGTCGTGTGTGTGTGTGTGTGTGTGTGTGTGTGTGTGTGTGTGTGTGTACCTGGAAACCCCTTTCCTCCAGATGTGTAATGGGATTACAGGATACTTCATACTCTGATGTCTCAGGGATTGGTTGCCAGGAGATGGTTGTGATTGTTTGTGCTTCTTGAGGCAACTCTGTCTCATTGTCAGGGAATCCAAATGCAAGACCTGGCAGAGGACCCTCGTTCACCTACGAGATCAAACACATTATACACAACAGTGAGATCGTAATATCATATATCATAATATTTCTGAAAGGAGATACAATTATCATGATTTACAAATATTTCCCTCAATCATCAATCATTTTGCTATAATAATAACACAAAGGTGAAGCTATGCATTGCAATATAGTGAGTTTTAAATTAAATCAGTTTGTGGCATGAAAATACAATAATCTCTTGGCATTTTATTTAAATAATTATTGCAAGTGCAAATAAGATTTTTGCAGATTTTCAAAAGTCATCAGTTAATTAATAAAGCAGGTTTAGATTTATAACTGATATTTGGAGCCTCACACACTTTGACCAAGGGTACTCTGCTGCCATCAGGCCCTGTTGCAGGAATGTAGATTAGAGGTTGTCTGAGAGTGGGTCTCTGGCCTTCTTTGGGTCCACCATAGGGGCCATGAAGCCCATTATTGGGGCCTAGGCTCTGGTACTCTGTGTAGATGTGCTGGCCTTGCTGACCTGGTTGGTTATGGCCACTAGTACCAGCCAAGTGGACATGGTTGGAAGTGAAGCTAGTAATAGAAAAAGAGATGGATGAAGAAAAATGCAGGAGAAAACATGATTTAAAGGCTCATATGTGCTCTATAATAGAGGTGATATCAGCATGGTTACATGTGTCCTTACATCTTGTCATCGAAGGACTCTGGAACATCTAGGATGTCATGGCCAGGTCGGTTAGGAACAGGAAGCTGAGGCAGTTCAGGGACAAGTAACTGATGATCTGAAGCTGGCTCTAATGAGATGACAGACATACATATGGGAGCTGTTAGAAACAAACAAGGCACAGCCAATTCCCAGAAAACACAAGAGGGTTGTTTCCTTGAAACATCTGTTATGCTATAAAAATTCTAGCACAATAGTTAATCTAAGGTTAACAATGGATCCAGACAAGTTGTGGGAGTCCATAGACACAGATACATGTGCATTAAAATGTTATTTGATTCCATTACATGTTTTAGTTTAGTTAAGGCCTTGTTTGGGAAAGCAAAATTACTGGATTTATTATTTATGAATAAATATTTATTTGCTATTTGAACACCTTCCTATTCAAACGTGTCACTGGCTATGATAGCACTGTAATAATACCTGTATGTTGTCTTGGGCATTGGCATCAATGTAGCTACAGCCCTTTTGGGGGTACTGACCCTCTGCTTTAGAATCTAAGCACAGGGATTAATGTGTGTATTTGTGTACAACTGATGAATCAATGGAAAATTAAGGAACTCTGCTGCAGTATAGAATAAACCCAGCAGGGGGCAGTATAGCTCAGCTTAGACAGCAGAAGACAACAGTTGTTGGGACACGTTACTTTTAGAATGTTTTTGATGACAGAAATGCATGTTGCTATGTTATTTCAGTGATGTATTTAAACATCAAACACAAACACAAACTAGAAATGTGCTATTTTTTAATTATTTTTTTACACATTTATGACAAACATAACTGGACACAGTGGGGAGATGAGATTACCTCATCTAATTATTGAGCATGTTTCAATTCCTGAAAGTTGGAACAGCCCATAATGGTCTATGTTACGGTGGGGGGGGGGACTTACGTGTTCTGGCTTTGCCCACTAGAGGTGTGCTTCTCAAAGCATTCTGCAATGCAACAATCTTAATGACATACTCTGTTCCTGGTTTCAAACCTATGGCAAAAGAAAAAAATATATATAAGAAAAAGCGAGAAACATTTCATGTTTGTTGCATTTTTAATCCACATATTTGCATGTACGTTCTATTTATCTGTGTACAATAAATCCACACTTACCATCAATAATGGCATAGCTCTGGCCGGCGTGAGGTCTGGGGGTAACTTCTCTTGGTAAACCCCCAGCTTCCTCGTAGGTGACGTAATACCCAGTGACCCCTGGGCTGCGGGATGGCTCCCAGGTAAAAGAGATGCTGTTGGCATTCAGGGAGGTGAAGTGGATATTGGTGGGTGGGATGACTAAGGGTTTGGCTGAAAGAAGTAGACAAGCATGTAAGTACTCAAAGGATTAAACTGAGCGTAACATCTGCTGCATTTGACAGTTTACACCAGCAAATTCTAGTCTGAAAGTGTCCGCTGTAACGGTGAAGCTTGTAAGAGTCAAAGTAATCTACTATTCCTGACTGATAGTACAGAATAATGGTTAATGGATACCTGTGGATGCAGTGAGTGTGAGGGGTGCACTGCGTCCATTGCCTTTCAGCGTATACATGTTGATCTTATAATTGGTTCCTGGCTCCAGCCCTGAAGTGAAGACAATGACATGTTAGAGTAATAATTTGAGTGTGGATGTGAGTCTCCAATGTCATGATTAAACTATATTTATACAGTTGTGCATTATTCTTACAGCTTGGTTTTATGCTACATCTGTGAGCATGTACTTTCTCGTGTCTGTGTACCTGTAATAGTGTATGCGCGTGAGTCAGGGCCAATAGTCTTCTGAATGGGTATGTAGCCTGCAGAGGAAGAGGTGGATGTGACCTCGATCAGGAAGCCAGAAATGGTTTCTGTCTTGGAGCGCCATGTCAGAGTGATGGAAGAGTCGTTAACATCAGAGATACGTACGCGGCGAGGGGGGCTGATGTCTTAAGGCAGATGAGGAAAGAGAGAGCATATATATTTTTAAATAATCACATAAACACAGATTTTCTGCACAAGAACTAAAATCAGCAAAGTTACTGTAACCTGAATGCCCAGTTCTCCATTTTCATGCATCAAAACGGCATGAAATACATTGGTCAGAGTGTCAAAGCTCATGAAATACACTCACTCTCCAAAGTAGTGACCTCTCCTTGTATTGGCCTGCTAGTCAGAGAGTTTTTCAAGGCATACACGTGGACCTCATAGGTAGTTGCAACCTAAAGAGAAAAAAAAAAAAAAACAGTCTGTCACAGTGTTGTGCAATCTCCATAATGCTGAGTTCAAGTACAGTGGCTCCAAGTATAACTGTTTATGTAGGCTATGTATTTCCCAGTTATTGTAATGAAATTCAACTTTCTCATGTCTGAAATGTGTCAAAGCACAATCTGTCAGTCAGTTTTGCTACTGTTGCCAAATAATTGAGTTCCTACATCTCACTCACCATGAGTCCAGAGATGTGAGCCTGAGTGGTGTCTGGGGCCAGGTTGATCTCTTTGGTGGGCCCACTCTTGTTCTTGGGGTTCACCACCACACGGTAGCCTGTGAGGCCAGTAAGGCCATTTAGCCGGTTTTCCTGACCAGGCACAGCCCATTGCATAGTGAAAGAGGTAGGGGCAACCTGAGAAAACTGCAGGTTGATGGGGGGTGAGATGGCTGGAGAGGAGGGAAAAACAAAAAAAGAGGCTTAGAATGAGACCACAGAGAAACATGCTTGTTAAAAACGATAAAGTACAGACCATGTACCTAAAATATCTATAACTAATTTCCTCATGTACCTGTAGCTTGTCTCCCAACCAGTGGTGTGCTGGCTGTGTCATCATGCAGGGCGATGACCTTCACAGTGTATTCAGTGCCAGGTTGCAGGCCATAGATAACAGTGGACTCAGCATCTCCTCGGGGAGCAGGTCGCAGCTCTCGCTCACCCTCTTCCGAACTTGAATACAAGACCCGGTAAGATGTGACAATGCCCTCAGGACTGTCCCAGGTGATTCGCAGAGAGGTGGAGTCAATGTCTGAGAAGGTCAGGTCTTTGGGACGATCTACATCTACAAGAAAGTGAGGTTGGAGGAGTAAAAGGAGAAGTCAGGGAGTTGTTTTTCAATCTGTGAATGTTTGGAGAACAATATTTCACAAATATCTTTCTAGAAATGGGAAACCCTCACTTGTTAAAGCATTCACCACCAGTGGAGAGCTCTCTCCCTCTTCCGCAAGAGCGTAGACACTCAAAATGTACTCTGATGTTGGCATCAGGCCAGTGAAAGTCATTTCTGTCTGGTCTGGAAAGGAAAAGGGCAATGATATGCAAACAGAAGTGGGGTGGGACACAATTTAGCATTACCAAAACTGAGAAACCAGAAATAAGATAAAAGTTAATCAAGCATTAAAATTACAAAACACTATACACATACTGGCACTTTTAGTCAGGCAACATACCTGGCGCCACCACCTCAGTGAAAGTCGGCCCCTGTCCATTTTTGGGGACCCCGGTCACCCTGTATCCCTTGATGGGGCCTTGTGCGGGGCTCCACCTGACTGTGACGCTGTTGTCATTAACATGCGCCACCTCCATTTCAGAGGGAGAGTCGACGCCTAGCAGAGGATGTAAAAAGGAGAATGATGTGAGTGGAAACACAGTGGGGCTGGATAATCACCAGAAATGGGTGATTTTCATTTTGTGTCTGACAGAGTAATGTTTGTTTGCGTGTACCCGTCTTATGTGTGACATAGATGGGAATGCTGGATGCAGGGCTGTCTCCTCTACCGGTCACAGCATAGACAGTGATTGTGTAGTCGGTACCAGGCTTCAGGTTAGAGACTGTGGCAGTGGACTGAGAGCCAGGCACTGTAAATTCCTTGGGATTACTGTGACCTCCTGGATTGACAGACAGATAAATATTATGTTTTAAAAGGCACTAGACTGTCTAAATTACTTTTAAGACCTAAAAACCTTGAAAAAAAGTTACTAGCATTACTAGCTCACCTGTCTCTCCATGAGTGATCCTATAGTAGCGCACAGTGACAGGAGGGGCGTCCCAACGGACTGTAATACTGGTGGGGGTGGAATCTAATACTTCCAGGTCCGTGGGAGCATCAGAGACTGGAGAGAGAGCAAAAAGCCAAAGACAAAAAAATATATAATCAACATGATCATGGTGAGTGGCTCGAATGAAGCATGAGATCTGGATGTCATACTTGTCTTCTGTTTCCCACTGAGTGGCAAGCTCTCCTGAGTCCCGCTCACTGCAAAGATGTTCACCAGGTACTCTGTATCTGGAGTGAGTCCTGTCAGGGTGAAGTGGTTCCTGGAGGGGGGCAGCCTCTCGTCCTTGGCCCTCCCACCGCTGACCATCTGGTAACGGACACGGTAACCTGTGATTCTGCTCTGGGGAGCGAGCCAGTGGATGGTGAAGGAGTTAGTGAAGATCTCTGAGAATCGTAGTCCCACTGGTGAATCCAGAGCTGAGGAATGTGAGCAGATGTGTAAAAGGATGCTTAAACTTTGTGCTGTGGCAAAGGATCTCATTTGCCCTTAGATATCCGTGCCTGTTTCTGGACCGATATAGATCTCTTGTCAAATCAGGATCAGTAAGATTCACCTGTTTTCTGGGTGCCGATGAGGGGGGAGCTCTCTCTCTGCTCATAAACACACACCACGCTCACCAGATACTCTGTGTTGGGCAACAAGTCTGTGGACAGTGGCAAAGACATAAATACACATGTAGTTGTCTGTCTCTGCATTTTTGTCAGTTCTTTGTTTTTGCTATAACTTACTCCTCAGCACCACGTTGTTAGTTCTGCCTCCTACACTGGTTTCTGTAATGTCATCTTCATCGTCAATGGGATGATACCTACAGTCAATAACCCAACAACGTAGCAATGATGTTGTCATTTCTGGGATAGGATGTATTTTATGTGACGCTAGACTTTTTGATATTAGATTGAAATAAAGTAAAATGACTGAGCATGTTTCTTGTCATACCTGATGAGGAAGTTGTCGACGTGAGCGTTGTTTGGGATGTGGGGAGAGACCCAGGTGACTTCCATACTGTCTGAACCAACCTGGCCAAAGCTCAGTTCAGTTGGGGCTGGTACAGCTATTAGAAGAGATTAATCAGATATGTTTTTTTTTTCAACTAGAAGATAGTTTGGGAATTCTTGTACAAAAGAATAAGGAGAAAAGAAACATGCAAATAAGGGGAGAAAATAGATATTAAAAAAAGAACAGAAAAACATTCAGTGCTATCTTTTAAAGAGAAGAGTCTTCTTGGTATGTGTCTCAGTGTAAATCCATGTCTTAGGTTTTACAACATCTTAAAAGTGAGAAAACAAGCAGTGCTTGTATTGCTAGGCAAAGTAAGTCAGTATGTTAAATCCTTGAGGGGATTTTAGTTGAGGCTAAAACCAGATGGTCCACATGTCCACTTACACACACACACACACATACACACACACACACAAAGGATTATTAAACTGACAACACAGCATGCAGAACATTTACATCATGAACTTAAAACGTTTCCTTTGAAGAGACATGTCTTTGAGTTAATCAGAACCGTATTACATTATATAATCTCAGCACACTGTGATTTGTGACTCCCTCGCGGGCAACACAAATCACACACTATAAAGCACAAACTGCTTTGACTGCTCAGTATTTTTATTTATAACTTAATGACTCTTCCACTAAAAAAATCCATGTATTGTTATGGACATTAGTAGCAGAGAACATTCTTTGGAATTTGTGTCTTACAGGTCTGCTGGGTGAGCGTGGTGGGTTTGCTCTCGCCGTTCTCAGTCACAGTGATCACGCTAATGTCATAGTCAATTCCAGGTTCCAGCCCGTAGACGGTATAATGACCAGTCGTTGGCAGCACCATGTCTTCAAAGATGGGCACGCTCTCGCCGGCTGCCACCACTGTGATCCTGTAACCAGTGATGGCCGTGGTGTTGAGCGGTGACCAACGGAGGCTGATAGTGGTGTCTTTCACGTCCTCAAAGCTCAGGTCTGTCAGCTGTGGGACTTCTGGGGAAGTTCAGGGAAGATGTAGGGGGAGAAAGAAGACAAAAGACAGCAAAAACACCAATCCAGAGGGAAAAGTGAAAGGAAAGGGAAGAGGTTTGAGGTGAGTGCCAGAAAGTAGAAAGACCAAAGACAGACATGAGCAGTGGTTAAGATGAGCAATGAAAACTGCCTATTTCCAGTTGGTTGATATCTGGTATCACACCAATGGAAAAGCTAATGCCAAGAATTGCTTTTCCTGGTATATATTAATATCCTGTGAGGTTCTAGTTGTTATCCAATGAAGCTTCTCTATTGAATATTTTTAATATATAACCAGGATTTAAAGCAATAATGCAGCAAAACAGTGTTTATACTGTTTCACAGCTAAGATAGAGCACACTGCTAAATGAAACACTGCCTGTTAAATGCTGAAAGCTGATGTGTTATTCTGAAAGTTGTTATATATTATTATCACTGTTATATTTTTTAAATGTTTCTGTAAATGACAGCTTTACCTCTTCACATATAAATGACCCTTACAAAATTATAAAAGTAATTCCAGACCTAGCATAGATACAAATATCTAGTGCATTTCCACAACAAGCCCTAACTCAACATTTTGGATAGTTGAATAAATCTTGGTAACGATTGTTCATTTTGTTGTCTACCACCATTGGTTTAAACCCCAATTCAAAACTCTCTTTACCCTCTCACCTGGTGTGATGGTAGTTGATATAGGAGCACTCTCCATATCATCTTTGACAGTAAACACACTGATGTTGTACTCCACTCCTGGGCTGAGGTTCTCCAGGGTGCAGGAGTTCTGCCCGGCCTCCACAAACTCCTCCACATTGTTTCCTTGCTGTCCATTGGTGGGAGTACATGTCACTCTGTAGCCAGTGATGTCTTGGGGAGGGAGGGCGGTTGGAGAAAGACACATAAGAGAGGCATTTAGTTATTAGAGAACTTGTGATATGTTGAGTGTGACTTATTCATGTGTTTTTTTAAGTAGGTCCTGCTGTGTATGCCGGCACATGTGTATACCTGGTGTAGTAGCTCCATTCCACTGGACTGTGAGCTCCCCAGTGCCGGGTTTAGACTCCAGGTTGAGATCAGTAGGAGGAGACAGAGCTGGAGATAAAGAGGAGTCAGAGGAGAGGAGCAAAAGAACAAGAAAAATTAAAAAGTGGCAAGTGAGCAACAGCACAAACTGCAGGCAATAAAATCAGAACAACAATAACTTCATGACAGTCCAAATTTATTGGCTTCTACTTACGTGTGATTACACGGCGTGTAACTGGGGTTCCCTGCTCACGGCCATTTACGACTGGCTGGACACTGTAGGTGTACTCCACTCCCGGAGTCAGACCAGAAATGTAAATACTTCCTGAGTCAGAAGTCACATCTCTGGGGGCTTCGCCTCCTTGACTGGGACGTACTGTCAACTGAGCATTAAATACACACAAAGTCCCAGAGTCAGAGGACAGAAAGTCATGGCTTGGCAGTACAGGGGGTAAAGATCAGAGGTTAATGTTTTCCCAAGAACTTGTAAGCCACCAGAAGATTCTCATCTATGGTGTGACATATTCTGTCCAATCACATGTATTCTTGAGGTTTGTAGTTTCTCTAAAGGGGCCAAGAATAACTGGAATGTGTCTTTAGCAGCAAGTAGAGGAAAGAAAAACACAATCCAGTCGCTGATTTTAGGAGACAGAATCTGAAACATGCCATGGTGGAAGGGAATAAAAATACTGTATGTTCACAGTGAACATACCTTGTATGCAATGCGTGGTACTGGAGTCCAGGAAATTATAATTGAGGTATCGGTCACATCAGTGCTGAAACGAGGCACATTGCCCATTGGCGGACCTACAAATACACAGAGTAAACGTGTGCCCTGATCAGTTTTGGTTTCATACCATGCAAGTACATGTAAGCACCCTTCAGTGTGTACTTTGCAGATGCAAAGCGACCATAGTGCTTGTTACTGCATCAGACACTTACTGGTGGTAAACACAGCAGTCTCTCCTACACTCAGTGTGTTGTCTTGCTCTGAGTGTAATGTGACTGTGTACTGTGTTTCAGGCTTCAGGTTGAGGAGGGTGTACTGAGACAGGCGGCCAGGGAGGTGCAGCTGCTTGGGGTTAGAGCCCTCAACCATAAGGAAGAGACGGTAGCCAGTGACTTTGGCACGGGGGGCATACCACAGTATCACAGCACTGTCCTCAGTCACGTTGGTGAAATGGATATCGGTGGGAGCATCGGGCTCTAAAAAGATCACAAATGTATTTTACTGGAGTATGAAAACATGTAGAAACTGATTTTTCTGTCTGTAAGTCTACAGACATTTCCTGGCTTGAGGACATCAGTTATACTCACTGGTAGTTTGCTCCCCAATAAGTGGTAAACTTTCCTCTCCACTGTGAATCGTATAGATGTTGAAGCGGTACAGTGTTCCTGGCAGTAAGTCGGACACTTCAATGTAGGAGTTTTGACTGATGGGCAGAGTCATCTCCCTCTGGGGGGAACCAGACTCATCAATTGGGATGATGGTGACACGGTAGCCTGAGACTTCACTGGTTGGGCCAGTCCAGGTCAGGACAATTTTCCTGTCTGACACCTCAAAGAACTGCAGGTCTGTGGGAGAAGCCACTTCATCTGTGGACAGGAAAAAAAAATCTTACTCAGTGCCTAAACATCTTCATTCATTGTGGTAAGTACTGGTAAGTTCATGGTAAAACCACCCTGCCCTTTATAGTCATGGAGCAATCAATGCAAGGAGAGGAGAAAGAAAAACAAATGAAAAGAAAGCTGATTTAAGTGAAAGTGTGGTGCCCAATTAGCCTACACTCATTTTAAATTCTGATATGCTACAAATGATATAATGCAAAGTTCAAAGCAACACCATATAGTTGCTCTGGGTTTAACTTTGGGCGTTACTTGCCCCCATTTTACATTATTTCAACTTTACAACCGTTCGCTCCTGACCTGTAAAAGCACATTCGGTTAGATGCAGCTGAACTTTAAGCTTCCCCAGTTTCATAAGACAGTGTTTGAGCTGAGCACTTAGCACCGATTGTGCACCCAACCCTGTGGTGTAGCTCATACACCATATGTGTAGACAACAGCTTCAGTCCATTTGTCTTCCTCTGCCAAAGTAACAGCACAAACTCTAAACTAGGTCATGTACTGTAGCTTTATTCTATCACACAGATATACACAACACACACACACACACACATATACACACACCACCATCTGCTTGACTGGCCCAACAGCATGTTCAACCTGGCAAACTGAAAAGTTTTACATAACTCCAGTCAAGTAGAATAAGAGTACAACAGCTGTGAACTCAATGACTTCACTTTTCATTGGAAAACTCTACTTCTAGGATCGAGAACTGGAAACTTCTATGTAAATATGCCACATGATGGATTACAGGTTGACTCTGGAGGGTTCTTTGGTAATGTCAATACAGTATCACATAATGGATCATATAATGATATTTAAGGATCAGAATCACCTATGAGCAGATTTTTGGCCAATGTACACAAACTATTGGTGCTAAAA
The DNA here is from genome assembly GCF_900324485.2 of Mastacembelus armatus. Taxonomy (NCBI): domain Eukaryota; kingdom Metazoa; phylum Chordata; class Actinopteri; order Synbranchiformes; family Mastacembelidae; genus Mastacembelus; species Mastacembelus armatus. Next base: position 7,955,374 of record NC_046653.1, on the reverse strand, counting down.
GAAAAAAAAGCACCTACACCCAAAGTGCCATCACTGCCACCAGAGATATATTTGAATCTCTTGGAAGTCACTTTTCTAAGCTAATACATTAACCGTTTGTTTACACATCTCAGTCTTTACCTGGCAGTGGATCTCCAGCAGTGTTGACCTGTACAAAAATAGGCTCACTCTCCTGGCTGTCCTCCACAGCGTAGATACTGATGTTGTACAACTTCCCAGGTCGAAGGTCACTCAGGGTCACAGATGTTGCTGTATCGGGCAGCGTCAGCTCCATGCTTTCACCTTCCACTGATGGCGTGTAGACGACACGATAGCCTGCATGGAGGAAAAGGCCATACATTTTATTTTGTGTGGATAACTGCCACAGGTGAACAGGCAGGGGCTCAAACTGGCAACAGCATGGTGGCAGATTTTTGCTGTGATTTACATTGTTGTCATAACATACCGGTGATCGGAGCCACTGGTTTTTCCCAGCTGATCACAATGGAAGTTTCTCCCACTTCCTCCACTTCATGCTCAGTTGGAGCATCAGGTGCTATGGAACAAATGTATTAGCATTACAGTATGAGAAGAATAATTATAACAGCTTTTTTTTTTTTTTTTTTTTTTTTTACTAGACTGCCTGGTTTGTAGTCCCTGGCACAAGTTCTTTAGGTTGCTTATTGATGAAAAATTGTACTTGAATCTAGCAAGAGTCATTTTTGTGCTTTACATAATGAATGGAGAAAGTACCAGAGATAAGAGATTAGGAATGTGACATCAGAGTGTCTACTCACCAGTGGTTTGTGAAGTAGTCAGAATGAGGTTATCTTCTCCACCCTCTGTAACCTCATAAACATTAACAGTGTACTTCCTTCCAGGCAAAAGCTCATTAATGTTTACTGAGGTAGCTGTACGGGGCAGGTCTGACAAAAATATATATATTGTATTAGACACAATATAAGACTAAACTGTAATTACGCAAATGCATTAATATACGTATGTGCCAGCTGTTACCTAGCACCACGGGTTGTCCTGTGCCTTGCCCCTGCTCACTGAGCTCATACTCGACTCTGAAACCAGAAACTGTGTCGGAGGCTGAAACCCAGGATACTACAAAACTGCTGGAGGTAATTTCGGTCACAGACTCAGAGATGTCAACAAAAGGAGGCATCTTGGTGGTCTCGCCTTGTGATGTGGCCACTACAGGAGGACAGATGGAAAATAAGAGCTGGTTATGTGGTGTCTCTGAGATCGGAACTGGTAATGCTGGCCACTGGAAAAGGAGCTTTTAAAGCTCAGTGAGGACTTCCTGTTTAAGCAAAGGTGAAATTAACGGAATCATCCCTTGTCTTCAGCATCTTCCATCTTTTGCAAAACAGGAACATCTGACTAAGAACCGATATGCATTAAGCAGTTAAATGCAAAGGGAAAACACCCATGCCTAAAACGCTGGTATGGAAAAAGTACAGAGTTGATTCTGTTGGTCAAATTGTGCATGACAGGTAAACCAGCACGGAGGTCTGTCAATTTCCTTAACTCACATGATCCATAAGTGGTGGTGAAGTCAAATCGCGTGATCTCTCGGCGCCCAAACCGCAACACGCTGATCAGCTGACCCTCGTATGTGATGCCTGGTTTCAGACCAGAGATGGTGTAGGAGTTAAGATGGCCAGGGATTGTCACCTCCATCCATGGACCTTGAGTGTTTTTCTGTAAAACGTGATGAAGAATGAGGGGAAAGGAGATGTGAGGGGGTTTAAGCTTCCAATGAGATGGCCCAAAGTTGAAAGTTAGATGTTACAGTCAGAAGAGTAGTCATGTCTTTATTAACTATGATGTCGAATCCGAAAACTCACCAGTCTCCACTTGAGAATGTACTGTGTGATGTGAGCAGATGATGGGGCATTCCACTGAATGGGGTGCGAGTTGGGCTGATTTCCAGATTCTGTTATGATCACTTGCACAGGACGGTGACTACCTGGGACAGTGAGATAACAAAGACAGAGGGGTAAGCAGACTAGTACTAGCAGACTATGTTTTATAGTATAATAGAGAACTAAAAATATGCAAAGTTGCATTGTCAATATCAAATACGGCATTTCTAGTTAAATTACAACTATGATAGACTGCAAGACCACAAAACATATCTAAGTCTAATAGAAACACACATGCTCTTTTGCAACCTCACTGATTTCAAAAACATGTTTGCATGACCCAACATTACTGTTAGAAAGCATCAGTGAGTGTGCAGCAGTATTTTGCTGAAGAGAACACAGAAAGAATGAGAAAAAAATTGCATGTCTGTGTGAGATTCCAGCACAGATTCAAACAGGTTTACTGTCTCAGCTCTATAACCTTCTCTATTCTACATGTTCTCCAACACACCCTGTTCTCTTTGAGGTATTATTTTGCTGCAGGAATAGTTTATATTTAGCAGAGTAGCATTTAGTGGCCACTTTGCAAGTATAAATACAGTAGACTAATAACAGACTAATTTTAAAAAATCTAATTAGAAACTAAGTAATCACAAATGAAAGATCCCCCATTTTAACAATTTCATTTCTGAATCTCCTCTCTGTGACCTCTGTTTCCTCCACGACTCTGTCTTCAACATCTGTACATGTCTGTTAGTGAAGGCCTTGAAAAACCTGCATAGTATTGTAGGTGACATGCACTCAAACGTGTATTGTGCCATGCTACATCTACATCCAGCACACTGGATAGACTCTAGGTACTGTGTTTCAAAAAGGACAGGGGCCCAGGCTAAAGTGTGTCAATTTACCAGACAATTCAAGTTGAATAACTAAGGTTTAGCATGTTGCAGAGGGAAAGCAAGAAAAACTGCAGCTGTAGTCTCTGTACTGTACAGGAAATGAAAAAAAACAGTATCAAATCATCTTTAGTGCAAACACAAGTCATGTGGCGAGCAGACTCCTGACACAAGCTGTGCTGATAGAAACTGGTAGCTTCTATAAAGAACTGAGGTTTTCTGACCGCTTTTCCAAATAGCAGACCTGTAATCAAAGTTTCTGAGCAAGTGGCTCGGTTAACCAGAAGTTACTAGCAGATACACAAACCTCAAAAACAATCTGGGACCAATTATTGCCTATTAGAGACCCACAGGCCACTGGCGAGGATAAGAGTTACATAGAATCAAATGCACACTTGCAATGGATGCATACACGCACATTCTCCAGCATTATAGGCACATACACACTCCTTTTGTAACTTACAAAGACACATGTATGCACATGTCCCACTTTAATTTGCACACAGACACAACATCCAGTCTTGATAGAGGCAGATGCACAGAAAAGGTGGAGATAAGGACCACAGCAAAGGGGAGTAATGCTTCCTAACAATAAGAAGCATTCTAAAAGAATAAATTATATCCCAGACGAGTGGAGATAAACACAGGCTGCAGGAAAAAAAACACATTTTTTATGAGATCTTATCAGAATAGGGCTCATTCTGGGACTTGTGAAAAGCTTTAAAATGATTTACTTGTTTTTCTTTTTTTCAATTTTACCTTTTATGGTTTTTTACCCACTAAGAGACTGACTTGGAGTCTGGATTTCCCTTCTGCTACCCTTCAATCGTAGCATGCAGCATTTTCTATGCCTTGCTGTGTAGACACCCACACAGAGAGTTCACAGCTGGTTGCTATTATAGCCACATACAGCAGAATAGTGCCCTACATTTTGTAGCTTCTACAACCTGCTTCACACACAGCTCATGACACAAACAAGTAAAAGTTCAAATGTTCCTTTGCTTCAGATATGAACACTCATGGACTAAAGTTCTGTCTCAGCAACAAAAACACTGTAGTCTCACATGGACACTTGGAGCTATACTATATATACTATACTATATTTATACATGTAATATCTTACCAAATCTTTTATTTTGTTAATGCCCAAATTAGGTCAATTCGGTGATGCCACTGTAAAAATAAAGCAACAAAGAAATAGGAACTGTTTAACTCTTAACATAGTTTGTATGTATCCCTATCCAGTGGAAATGTCCACAGAACAAAAACCCTAAAAGTTTGAACAGATTGCACAGTGAGTAGCACTATGTGGTCAGCTGGAGTGACAAAGGAGGGAGAATGCTGGAAAACTGAAAAACGAAGGCAGTGAGGAACAGACATACACAGGAAGGGACATAAAGTCAAGTCAAACTGAGTGAGTGATTTTGTTGTAAAAAGCAGTATTGAGCTAGGAAAAGCTAGGAAAGATCAGTTTCAAGTCATTAGGGATTGAGGTAACTGAAGTGATTTCTAAAATCCACAAAATTGAAAACTGTCCCATAGCATGTTTTAAAGGTAGGAGGTATGTGTATGCAGCAAGGGGACGGAGGTTATTTTGCACAGCTGTGGTAACAGCCCAGGGGATGTACCACATACTAGCAAGAACAAAGGCTCAGAGTGGGGGGTATATTTGTCCAAGAGGAAATCACACCCGGTCTATCTCAATCTGTTTCATATCTAAGTCATGGGTCTGCAAGAAATGGAGAATAATTTATAAAGCTGACTAATTTCATCAGTAGCAGTGACCATATTGTTCCTGAGGCCTAAATATCTATTTTACAGCTATAGTGAACTGATTCTGTTACTGTATCTACAAAGTGTAGATACAGTATGTGTAGTGTCATTACATCGCCTACTCTTCATGTAATTTTAACATCTTACCTGGGTATGAGTGTTGGGGCTCGCAGCTGAGCTCTCCAATGCCGTTGCCATAGCAATAACACTTGTACATGATTCCATGAATGACTTTGTCCCACGACTCTCCAATCTGATAGAAAACTCGTGTCTCTGGCTCTTGGCACTGATCTGAGAACAGTCACAGGAGACTATGTAATGTAACAGCAGGTTTGGAGCTGGCACAAATGCTATTCCAAGTGCATTTCCTGTTATAATGTGCAACTTATACAAACACCTAAAACAGAATTATCAGGAAAATCAACAATAGCAATTTTGTAGCTTGTTTTTAACCTCTTGTCTACCCCGCCCCCTTTTTTGCAAATGGCCGAAAAAAGCGTCCCAATTTTCTATCGGCGCGCTGTAGAATGTGAAACATGACTCCCCTCCCCCTCTAGCGTCGAGCGCTGCCTGCCCAGTGTTGTCATGGCTACATTTACAGTAGGAGTGGGGGCTGCGTTAAAGCCCACTGTTGCGTCATCTGGCACGACATGCGATATGTTGATTTTTAGGCCTCATCATTGGCTACAAGATGCGTCTGTCACCATTTACGACCAATTTGACTGGCTAATTCTCCTGTCAATCGAAGTTAGAATATGCCCCCTGACTGGGATTTGCTCTGAGGGTGTGAATTCTATTGGTTTTACCGTTAGTTACGCTGTGAAACGTAACAACACTGTTTGATTGAGGCCTTATGTGATTCACAGAAGCTTGCTATGTCAAACTTTATTGAATAAACTGACAAAACAGCCGTAAAACGAAGCGGTTTACGGCTTATTATGAGGAGGACGATGGATTTATGGATTTAACGTTACTGTACAATATTACGTCTTTTTGGACTAAAACATTGGTGCACTTTGTTCTATGGATTCTAACGAACAGAACGATATGCGACACTCTATTATTGAGTAAACATATGAAGTTACACGAGAGAAAGGTAAGGAACAGCGTATTGTACTGTATTTGTACTTTTGTTTAAATATTAAGAAACTGTAGTCGCTGTGATTATTCAATCCAAAATTGCTTTATGTCATTTGAATCGTGAGACTTTAAGGTTTTATTAGACATAAAATTTTTTAGACTGTATACACATTTTCCGACGATCTTTTGAGGCATATCTGGACATACAAAAAATCGGAGCGGATCCGCTCTGGGGTAAAACTAACAGGTTAATTCGTTTATACAACCCACACCCTCCCTTTTTCTTGACAGTTTCCATTGTTTACCCTACATAAACAAAAGTCAGAGGACATTAGGAGTTTGTTTAACTCACCGATGGCATCACACTTCCAGCGGCCACGTCCTTGTCCAAAGCAGGTGCAGTTCATCATATATCCCTCCTCATGTTGTTTGGTGAAGGTCTGGTTCACATCGTAAGTCAGACCATCCACACTACACTGGTCTGCAACAGAAATACAAACACAAATATAGCAAGCCATGCAAAGGCATCTTGGAACAAATTGTCATTTTTTTAAAAATACCTCCTCACTGCATGTTATGCATCTATTCTTCTGAACACTATGTGTGTGTGTTTGTGTGTGTGCCAGGTTCACATCTTGCAGGTGCAAGTGAAACTTCATATAGTGCAGGTGGGCAGGCTCACTTTTGATTATATCATTTCACCTCTTTGTTTAGACAACTCTGTCATTACACTAATCATTAAGTCACACACAAAAGCAATTCCTGTTCACTTGTTCCTCACACACCTTTAAGCTGGGAGTAAGCAACACAGCTCCATTCGCCTCGGCCATTGCCAACGCAGGTACACCGCATCATGTGACCTAGAACATCATGCCGCTTGTCCCACTGGTCTCCCACGCGGTACATGACTCCTTCACTTGTTGTACACACTTCTTCATGAGCTAGAGCACATGAGACAATGTGAGTTTGAGTTTTGGGGCAAACTGGAACAAACTTGCACACAAAACTACCCCTCAAAATAATCTGATGCTCGGGGCTGTATCCAGCACATCTGAGCATATCATAAACACCTACTTATTAGCACAAGTAGTGCAAATGATTGCCCTTGGTGAGCGCTGATTCTATGTGTGTGTATGTGTGTGTGAGAGAGAGAGAGAGAGAGAGACAAAGAAAGAAAGAAGAAATGAAAAAGGTTTCTGTAGCTTCTCTGTGCAGTAGTACAGTACCATACCATATATCCAAGCAAATCAGGTAGAGACGAAGCATATATGAATGTATGCCTATTATCATATCTATTTTTGTGGTAGTGGTGGTGAATTAGAGGGTATCTTGGAGTCCAGCTAGGGCATTTCAGGCAGAATGTGGACCAGAGCCAGACCATCCAGCCATCAGGTTCTTGGAAATTAATGTCCTTTATTTGGTGGCAGTGCAAGTTGTGACATAATTACCAGTACTGGAGATGTTTAGGACATGGTGCCGGATATGTAGCTCGTGTATTTATCTCTTTAAAACCAATCAATACTCTCTAAGAGCAATTTAACCAGTGGGTAAACAACTCTGAAAGTGGCAATTTAAAGTTTAAACAGGCTGTTTTGTTATTGCCCCAAGTAGTTCTGGGAAATCAAACAATTCCCTCAGTTGGCCTGGCAATATTTTTAAAAGATTCTGAGATGTGGGAAAGAAACCACATCTTAGTGAAGTTACTTAGGTGTGGTGCATAGATGTGGGGTCACAGCTGGAGACTGCTGCCTTTCTAAGAACACAAAGCCAGAAATGAGCCTGTTCAGCAGTCTTTCCACAAATGGGCACAGGTGGAGAGAATCAGGCTCCAGACCTGTTACTGTTCTTTAAACTTCCCCATTAACATCTCAACTAGCATGTTTGTTTTGACAATCCTTGTAAAGTCATTAATGTCAATATCAAAGAACCCCCGCTGCCCTGACTGCTGGACTGAGTTTACCACAGGCAACCTGCCCTGACATTGGCTAGAGGGCATCAACACTGTTTTTGTCCTCATTAAAGTTCAACAGGGTGTTTTTAACAACAGGGTGTCGGCTCAAAGGCAGATCGCAGGACTGAGACTGAATTATAGCTCATTAACATTTTTTAAATCAGTGCTCCATTTTTTTTAGAATTGAAAAACTACTTTAAGTTCTTTAGATGTTTCCAATGTGTACAAACTAGATTTTGCAAAAACAAGATTATTCTACCTTCTATTCTGATTTGATTTTTATTCGTGAATATTGTTTTATAGATGCATAAATTTAACTGCACTAAGTTGGTGAATGCACCATTCATCCATTAACAGAACTGAAACAATGCCACCTCAATGTAAAACTATTCCAGATTTCATTCATTTCACACAACACTAGAATCACATTTGTTGACCACTCAGCTGTGTATGTTAAGTCTTTTTAAAGGTTTGATGGTTAAACTTACATCAACACACATGAACTCTGATATCTTAAAGTAGTCCTCCAGATTTTCACTTTGTTTGTGCTCTTTTACAGTGTGCCGGCATCATCACTACCATCTCATTACTCCTTCACAGACATTAGTGCAGCGTCAACAACCCCCTAGTGTTAAACTGCCTTTAGCCTATTTTGTCCCCTGTGGAGATCTAATTGACACCTATACAACACCATGACACTTTTCTTATAAGGCCACAGTGACTTTATGTGAATTTGGCTATGCTTTAAATAAAGGTGTAAGACCTGTAAATGAGATTATGTCTATGTCATCAGACACAAGTCCATTTTAGCATCAGTCTGATAACAGCTCTAATGCTAATTAAAATCACCTATCAAAATAGTGCTCTTAATACAAAGGGCATGTTAACTACTTGATTCAGACAGGGTGGAGATACATTTCCTTAAGACTGGGAGGGACGCTGCAATTACCTGTGCTAATCACATTAGCAACCCACATGGATAGCAAACTGTTGAGCTGATCCACAGTAATGCAGATACACACTTACCAGCCATAGGACAGAACCCAAAACGTTGTTCTGCGTCATAGTTTGTTGTGGTGCCACACCACTTCATGCCATCTCTACGTCCATCTGCAGTACAGTCGGTGTAGTTTCGGCCATTGTAGAGGTAGGGGAATTGGCACAGAGCACCATTAGAATTACCGCCCCGTGTTGCCACAATTGCTGTGGAAAGGAAAAAAAACTTGGTATCACTTTGATTTGTCAGTATCCAAACCACAAAACAACTGCTGTATGTGTGGATAAGTTTATACAAAGAAAAATCAGATATGATGCAGTTGTTTGACGAGGTACTGACAAGGTTCTGTTTTAAACTGTTCAGACAGACTAGTCAGTATTTTGCTAGTCCAGGTATCTCTAAAACGGTAGGAGGACTGAGTATCTTGGTCGTACAGAGATTAAATAATTTAGCTTAATATTAAATTAGTTGTATACTTTGCTGAGTGATTTTCAAAATTACTTTGCCATCCAAACGTTTTTTGCCAAAAATGTCCAGCTATTATCAGTTAACAATAAAGTTATGCACATTAAACCAGAACATGTAGAGGATATTAACCAACAACCAAGCACATGACAGTAACATTAGTAACATAACATAACATAACATAACATAACATAACATAACATAACATAACATAACATAACATAACATAACATAACATCACAGAAGTAACATTAGTTTCCTAACATTACAGCTGCACAAACCCAGATCATGATTTTTATATTGAAACAAAGTTAATTCCTTGTCGTCATCCCAATTTCACTTTAAAGTTCCAACACAATTCCCACATTTGCCATTCTTACCATTCTTCTCTGTACAGAAGGAATATTTCTGGTCTGTCTCAAAATCAGAGGCGGTGGAACACCACAGCTGTCCGTCATTGCGTCCATCAGAGGTACAGGAGTGGTAGGTCTTGCCCTTGTAGACAAAGGGGAACACACAAGGCTGACCTCCAGAGTTGCCGCCATACACTGGTGCCGGTCCATCTGAGTGAAAACAGGAAAACATACAAGTCCGTAAATATCACTAAACACCTCATACTGTTTTATTCATATGTTGGGTAGTCTGTTTATTATCACATCTAACTAAGCATACAACTCCGGCTAACATTCAGGCTATTGCTTTAGGTGCCCCTAATTACTTTCCCTGGGATGCTGTGAATTTGTAAAAGCAAAAAGAACATCTCCTACCCCATTGTTCACAGCTGATGCCGTTGCCAAGACAGGTGCACATCCTTTGTGCAGTTCCCTGGTTCTTAATCCAACGCTGACCCACAAAGTATGTCAGCCCTGTTTCGGTGCGGCAGGAGCCCTCCTGGGGATGCTCAGGCACCTTGGCAGGCTGATAGACTGCAGGCTGGATGTTAGTGATCACACGAGAGCCAGTGCCTAAAATGTAACATAGGAGTCATGTCAGATACAGCAACAGTGTCAAAACTCATATTAAAGTTGAATTAATTAAGACGCATGATGATGATAACCAGGTTGGTAAGAGTTCACTTCAATCACCAGTGAGTTCAAATAACTGACTTTGATTTCAACTTCTAGAGGTCTGTAGCCCAAGTTTTACATCGTTTGTGAGTCACTTCAAGCATATGTTCCTGTCTCACAGCCCATAATAACTTCAAGCACATTTCTCCCACTAACTTTTACCATGTTTCATTTCATGAGGTCATGATCATGGGATAAAAGACATGTCTTTCTCACTTCAACACTTGACACTTGACACTTTTTCTATCTCTCACTCCTCACAGCATCTGTCTCTGGTGTACGTTCTTCTCGCCACACAAGCAGCAAAGGGGGGCGGGGTATTATCAGTTCTCACCTAGGCCAGTGGTGTGAAGTGAGGCATGTCGCTCGCACTTCCACTCCCCTCGGCCGTTTCCTGTGCACAGACATTGGAGCAGGTGGCCTCGGACATCTGTCTTGGTCCAGGTATCTCCAATACGGTAGGAGGTCTGAGTATCCTGGTCATTACAGCGATCTAGAAGTGGAGAGGATTACAGGAATTAATACCAACTTTGGGAAGGCAATTTAAAATGTAAAAGTCAGAGGTTCTGTGGGGAATGTTTCCTTCTGGCCACCAGCTGTTTCCATGTTTGTTCCTTCTGACTTTGTTGAGAAGTTGTTGAATACACTGATGATAACAAGTTATTGATCTTCACTAAAAATGCTCCAAGACCACCCTGAAGTGTTACATAGCACAACAAGCCAGCAGGGAATAACAGTCACTACCATCTGTCGTGTCAGACAGTATCATAAAGGATGCAAGTAACATTTTTAATTGGAAACATAAGTGGTAAACATTTCCTCTTCAGCTTGTTGAAATTCACCAACAAATCAAAAGATACACTTAGTGTGTAGTTCTGCCAGTACAGAGACTTATGATATTTGATGAGGATTTAGCAGATATATGTACAGACATGTGGTACCTGTTTAAAAACAACAGCATTTCAGCAGCAATAGATTTATTTTACTTTTCATGTGGCTCCCAGTGACACAATTTCCCCTCTCTGTTCTTAAACAAGCAGAATCACTTAAGTGTATGCACACACGACACACAAAAACAGGAATCTGGAATGTAAATGAGTGACGGCAATGTGACCATAAAATGAAATCATAAAGGACAGACAATAGGGACTTGACATTTGGTACCAATAAAGAAAGAAGGGCTTTCTTACTTCTGGAGGTGCATGTGATGCGTCCACTTCCCTCTCCCAGACAGGTACAGTCCACCACCATCCAACCCTGGTACGGCTTCTCCCAGGTCTCCCCAACGACATATGATGTTCCAGCCGAGTTGTCATAGCAGCGCTCAGCTGCAGGAAAAAGATACTTCCTGAACTGCTTATTCAATTAACATCTAACTAGAGTCCACTATTATATATCCCAAATCTTCTGGAAAACCAGCAGGCACATCTGCCAGGTAAACAGAGTCACCTGTTAGTCAGTGTCTGTGTGAATGACTCACCAACGGGTTTGCAGGTCCACTCCCCCTTGCCATTACCCAGGCAGACACACTCCAACATGTAGCCTCCTGTTTCATGAGGTCTCCTCCAGGTATCACCTATCTTATATGAAGCCCCGCCCTCATGGCAGCGATCTGGGTAGACAGACAGATGAAAGATTTTGATACAGACAGAGATGTCTGTTATTTTCATAGAAACCAAAATGGTTACTTACTGGCAATGGTGCAGCTGATCTTGCCCCTCCCAGATCCGATACAGGTACAGTCCCAGATCATCCCATCCTTGGGTCTCTCATAGGTCTCTCCCACAGCATATGACTGCTGGTTGATCTTGTCATAGCACCTTTCCTCTGTATATGTACATATGAAAATCATGTGTTTATGTGTGCGTGTGTTTTTTTTTTTTTAATTAAAGAAAGACTAGACACAGGGATGGAAAAACAAACTAACCTTCAGGTTTACTTTTACACTTAATGCCAGCAACCCCATGGCAGGTACAGACCAGCGTGCTGCCCAGATACGGTCTTTCCCACTGCTCATTAATGGCATAGAAGAGGTCGTTCTCTATACAACCATCTATCAGGAGAGATGAGGAAAAGTACACAGCTGATGAGAGGCTGGTATAAGAGGCTGCTCACCATGTCCTGGTGAGAGAGGTAAACGCAGCCACTGCAAAATGGTTTAGCCATAATAGTAACTAGAAACACACACTGATCATTGCTGTGGGTTGAAAAACAAAAGGTGTTTTATAACTAAACAAGCAAACCATAAATTGGAATAAACAGCGTGACAAGACTTCACCCATGTGTGTGAAACAGGCTCTGAATGTGTTAACGCGACTTCAAAGGGCCCCCGGCTGAGCAATAAATCAGTAGCACAGACTGGAGAAGAATATCCAGTGTTACTTTCTCTCCCCCACCAGGCGGGTTCTTTGTTCGCATCTCATGACTCCACATCCTGCAAACATCTATCTTCTTCTTTTTTCCTCTTTTTTCCAACTTTTCACGTGGAAGCAAACACCCTTTGGACTGTTTATTATTTTCTCTTCGAAGCTTTGATCCTCGCATCGCTCAGACAAAGATGAAGTTGAGGAGATGAGAAAGGTTGTTAGGAATGAGGTTGATTCAGTGACTCCAGATGAGAGAATATCAGTTAATAGAATTATAGGGCCTTTATCAACCTTATACATAAGCAATTACCTAAACTACTGGCACCACGAGACACAAAGGATGTGTCCTGGGTACATAATTGTTCTGTTAAAATGTTCTTATTTACCCTTTACGTTCAGACCCAGGTGGGTTGGGAACCACTTACTTACACGACTAACAACGTGTTTTTAAAAAAAACTTACCCTGAGAGACAGAGGAGACGTGATGCTGCTGCGCCTGTCTCCGATTCCTGTGCGTCCCTTTGGGCATGCAGTTCACTGCGCTCCCGATGCAGAGCGCAACAAGCACCCTGGCTATGGTGCTGCCGGGCATAGTGTTTAATGGCAGCCACTCGGTTCCCGCAGAGCCTAGTTACAGGGGATCCTTGTGCACGTTCTTAATGTCACCAGGGACGGAGAGAAGTCGGTTCCAGTGCAACTCTGTATTTTTCACGCCGCGCTCTTCTCTCCCCGTTAAGTCCGCTCCTCTCGGCTCTGCGGCCCCTCTGTGGAGGTTACCAGTGTGTGGGAGTGATTTATCTGGGCATGGCTTTCAGCCGGAGGTGGGAGGTCCAACAAAGAGACCGACTACCCACGCAACAATGTAAAAGTGAGGCAGACAAAACTTTAAAAGTTGATTATGATCATGTCAGATTTTTCTTCTTACTCCTTTTTGTGGTTATTTGAAAAATGCCATGGTTGTCTCCATGCTACCAACAAACTATCTCTGAGCCTCCTATATACTTTACTGTTGCCCCCTTACAAAAAATTGTGTCTGAATGGCCCTAGGAGTCGCGTAATTTAATTTTAAATCCTTTTGTGACTGATATGTGTGTGTTTGTGTGTTTCAATCCTTTTCTTCTCAGGGCAGATGCTCCAGCCGTCCCATGTATGACTGTTCACTAGAACCAAGGTGTCAAACTTGGTTCTTTCACTCCACATCAACCATCTCCTGCCTCACTTTATACAAATTCATACCATTAACATTCGAAAAGTCTCTGATATTGTCAAGTGTCGTCAAGCTGTATTACAGTTTCCCATTCATTCAAGCAGGACACTGATGCTATGCAGTATATTGGCCTATAGGTTTTACACAGTGATCTGCAGGAATTAGGTCACATGGCGTCAGTGTCTGGAAAGTCTCCAGTAGCCTGAAGTTTCAATGTCTGGAAAGTGTTTATATGTCCCGGGGGTTTATTGAAATGATTCCTTTGTGATACAAGCTAACTTCTGTAATGTGCAAGTCAAGAGGTCAGATTTCTTCCCATTCTTCTTATCCACTTTAAGTTAGTTCCTATTTTTACTTATTGGAAAAAAAAGCTTCAACTATTTGTAGTTGATACATTTTTACTTAAGGCCCTCTTTGAGTCAGTTTGGTAGTTGATTTCATTTTGTATTTGGATTTTTCAGATCTCTTTGTTCTTTTTCCTCCAACCTTTTTGCATTCTCTGTTGTGTTTATTGTCAATAGTGACCACTTTTTGGTGGAAACCCCCAGTAATGCTTCTGTTTTGCCAAATCACACAGTTGTTTCTACACCGCATGAGTTGTAACTTCCTGCCATGTCTTTGGAACACCTCTAGACAAAAACACTGACGCATGACAAATCCATTAATGTTTTTTCAATAACAAAAACCATATTATAAGTATTATAAGTATACATACTTATATATAAATACTATTATAATTATAAGTATGTTGAAAGTGTTGAAATGCTTTGACAGAATATCCTCTAAAAGTTAATTAAATACCCCTAATCTCTATGTTCCTATATTCTGTCAATCAGTCTGTGAATCTGTCCTAAACATGGGAAACTAAAGTCTGATCAGAGGTTTAAAGTTTGCAGAAATAATTATAGTTTATTTGAGCATGAGAGAGAGATACTGTAAACTCAGAACATAAATGCCTTGGAGCAAGGATTTGACATACCGTGCACAAATTGTTGAGTAATGTAGAATTCATGTTCTAAAACAATTTACAAGGCGACACGGCTCTGACAAACATGGAAAACATCAAACAGTGGGTGTCATTATTTCCTCTGTAATGCCACAAGCTCAAATGTTTTCAGCAGAAGAACAGACTCATCATCAGTCAGCTGGTAAATGAAGTCAGTCAAGCTGTGGTGAAATGGCAGTGCTTGCAGTGCACTGTGGGTAATCTAACGTATGTCAGGTAATCAGGTAATGGAGAGTGGACACATTTTTGAGGCGTTAGGCCTTTTGAGATTGTATGTGGGCATTATCTGGTTATACCATGACACTGAACTATTATGAGACAGAATTTTATTTTTACATGCCATAGCACCTGTCACCTGGGAAATCTGTTGGTAATGTTGAGTGGCACACAGATTGTATTTCAAAGAGAGTCATAGAAGTTAGATAAAACCACTAGAATCAAAAATGATATTCCCACTATATACACTGTTTATAAGGCTGTATATGATGCACTGCATTCACATTTTGTGTGTACACATTTTACAAATATGACCCAGCCAAATAACTGAGGAAAGGCCACTTCTGAGCTTAGTAGCTCCACATATGTTTCTAGTTACAGGCCTACAGTGTATTTGCAATCTGTTTGTCTATGTTTCTGCATATACAGCTGATTTCTGTGTAATAGTTATCCTCACTTCGCAGCTTCTTTCTTTCTTATTCTTTTCTTTTTTTTCTTCTTTCATTCTTTCTTTCTTTCCTGTCTTTCAGAATGTACTCATCTAAAGACGGACATGCTGGTTGGATGTCAGTGCCATCAGTGGGTGGAGGGGCTCACAGTACAATGTTTCTCTGTTAAACCTGAACTTAGAGCTTGTAACAACAGAGAAATGTAAAGTTTGCAGGAACAGCTTCAGGCCTGGTAGGGCAGGAGAAGAAAATGTGTCATTTTAACATGACAAAATATTTTATTGTATGAAATAATACAGAAATATGTAGTAGGCATCTGTGTCTAGTAAAGCTTTCCATCTGGATTTAACAGATTGTAGACACTGGCCTAAATTGTTTCTAAAACTACAGATTGCATTCTTGTTTTAGACATTTAGAAAAATACTGAATGGGAAGAAAATAAAAGTGACAGGAGGGAAAAGAGCGAAATAAAGTTATAATGCTGATAGTTGAACGAAAGAAAAGTGAAAGCAAAGTGCAAAAGTCTCTGAAGAAGGTTTTGAATTGCGTCCAAGGCTGCAGGATGTATGAATAATCCTAACAGTTCAGAGTGCAGGGAGTGAAAAGTGAGGCATGGTTGTGAGAGTGAAGGGACAGTTGGGAAATTTGGGCTGAGCTAGTGAAGTTTTATGCTGATGCCTGAAAATCATACTGTGTACTTGCGACTGCATTACGCAACACCTTCTGAATTATCGAGAGAAAGAGGAGAGGGGTGAGGAAAGTGGTCACAGCTGCAAAGTCTCTGTGCAGCTGCTCTGTAGTTTCTTCCAATGTATTCTTTGAAAGCTGTACTCCAGAACCTCTCAAAATGTAACTTTCAATCTGACCTCTTCTTCACCTGCTTTGGTTTCTGAAACAGTCAAATGCTGTGGCATTGATCATCCTATTGATTAACGTCATGTCATTGCATTGGAAAACGCCAAGAGATTACGCTTCCATATGTAGCTGCAGGTTCACAGAACTCAGCGAGAAAAAGAGTAGATAAGTAGAAGATCGGTAAGCTGCAGTGTCTGAGTTGATGGCAGCATCTCTGTAAGCAAAACCTATTTTTTTCATTTTCGTTCAATGTATTATGTTTAAAGGGTACTGTAACTGTGGCTTCTGTACTGCAAACCCTTATCAGTAATGAGGATACAATTCAAAGCAGAAAAGGCTCTTTCAGTGAGGAGGTTCAGACTTCAGATGTGGCTCAGACTTGCATTTTGTGACACATGAACATCTCTGGCATTGTTTTAGCGTTATAATGTGTTTTGTCCTTGCACTGAACATTTGAACAGTCGTCACATATTACTGAAGATTGGAATAACCCCTAGGAGTCACAGCTGACTTTCTCATATCCTCTTGCACACTTCTTTTCCAGACTTCCCTTTTATACAGCATTTTCCATTTCCTAATGTTTTGTATCCGAACCACCCCAATCATAAATGTTCTGATGACTGATTTGTACATTTTTTATCTTTGCATCCATTTATCTTGCTTTCCACAAACTAATAAAACCCATTGGTTTGTGTCTGAGAATGCAAAGCGAGACCTAGTATACAGTGGCATTTCACTGCAGTTTCTCTGTATAGCTGTGTCCCATTTCTGGAGGGATGGCCTCTACATTTCAAATCAACAGGTCAACAAAGGGGTTTCTAGGACCAGGGCTCCTTTTGTGAGCTGTGAGCCATTTTTCTGGAGTTCTCTGTCACAGTAGTGCACAGTTTCTCATGTTTGAACAGTCCTCACCTGCCTGGCTGGAAAAATAATCACCTGATAACAGATGTTTTTGGATGCCAATGGTCACATTTATTCATTAAATCAAACCATGCAAAAGCTCTAATTGAATGATGGAAATCTGAAGTCACTTTGAAGTCGAGGCATAGTTGCTTTTTATTCATGGCTTGTTATATGTGGGCAGTGCCTTTGTTCTTTGACTCTGAAGATGTTATCATTGAAACATTACCCTTTGAGACTTACCACACTCTTTCTCTCTCCCATTCACAAGCAACCATATGAAACACTGACCGTACCAACATTTTGTCTCCATGAGGCATGGAGTAGGAAGCCCCGTTTGGATGAAGAAAGGGAGGAGTGTACTTTGTGACCCGTACACCTTTGCAGGGTGGTGAAGGTCTTTGAAATAGAGCACAGCATCTCTTCTGTGTCCCTCCCCCATTGCGCTCCTCTCCTCCTCCTCCTCCTCCTTCTCCTCCTCCAGTCTCCCTCTTCCCAAGGGAGATGAGGTCACAGTCTGAGGCAAGATGAAGTGATTAGGCGTTCAGACTCCAAACGTTTTTTTTGGGTAGGTTTGCTAAGGATGTCTTCTGCAAAGTATGTTAGTATTTATAACGGTTCCATCCTGTTTTAAAATGTAGCATCAATTTTTGTGACACTGAGTAGACAAAATTATTGCCTCGTAATTCTTTATCCATTCAGTGACCACAAAAGCAACTACTGTCAACATTTATCTCGCTCTCATAGATGTTAGTTTGAGGAGCCTTTTAAACCTTTAAAGATTAAGTTGCTCACGGTCTGTATTATGGAGATAGCTGATAATCACAAGCAAACAAAGCTAATGGAAAAATGGTGTTGTGTGGGTGCCACCCCCTGGAGTTTCCAATACCTTCCCCCCCTGTGTGACTTCAGTCATAGTGGTGGGCTTTGGAGACGTGCAGGAAAATCGCATGTCCAAGTTCAAGAGAGTATGAGAGAAGCATGGCCCGTAACCACCTCCACAGCAGAACACCACAGATATGAGTGATTCACATCTCTAACCATTGAATTTTTACGGAGACCGGAAACTTCCAAATGTGTCATGTACACGTCATGGACCACTTCCACTGTTAGTGTCATGGGAATGAGCACTGTTTTGTGCATTTTGAACATGGAAAGTGTGACATTCAGAGATCAGAGCTGTTTGTCAATGCACCACGTGAGTTTCTTAATTGTTGTGTGTCTGTAACATGTAACTGTACAAATGCTGTTTCAAGAAGGTAATATGAGAAATCTGGTAATAAATAAGACGTGCATGGGAATTGTGAGTTTGCATATGATTCTTAACTCACAGAGTTGCCTCTGAAAATGGGCAGAAAACTAAAGGAACATCAGGAATATTTATGATAGAATTACTTAGCTGTGACTTCAAGCAGATTATAAAGTTGTTCTGGTTATGGGGACTTCAGAAAAGTTTTGAACATTAGTTATCAGAGGGTAATGTATAGCACAGGGGTCAATGGCCACAACTTGACACTTCAGCAACTGTCTCCCACATGTAGAAATATTTCATGACCTTTGACCCCAAATCCAAATCAGTCATTGTAAAAACCTATACGATGGTACGTCTCTGCTCCTGAAGGACAAGGATTTTTAGAAAAACTAACTCAAGCAAGTACTGACAAAGAATAATACACATGTAAGCTGCATTTAATTGAAAAGCTCATCTATAGACTAAGCAACTGCGATCTGAAAGCAAACAGCCAGCAAGTGAGTGTTTGATTATTCAATGAACATACTGTGGGCTAAACAAACCAAGCAGGCAACGTGGGTGAAATTTGCTTCATTTAGGATTTATGAATGCATCCTGTTCCATTCTTTCCCTTTTCTACTGCCACTTCAGACTATCACTCATCCTTATCTACACACCACTTTCCTCATTTTATCCTGATACCGACCTCTTTCCTTATCCCATATCTCTACCTCGCTCCTCAACCCCTGTAAACAAACAAAGAGATGATGTCATTTGGTCGGTCTGTCTCCTGCACAGTCACATAACACACTGCATTGGTCTGTCGACCCCCATGGGGAACCCAAGCTGAAGGGGTGGAAGTTAGAAGAGTCACAACGGGGTTTGGTGGTCTGTGTGTGTGTGTGTGCACGTGTGTGTCTTTACACAGAACAGCTGAGATTTAGATATTGGACGTCAGAACATTATGTCAATGAGTTTTCTCTCAAAAAGACAGAAGTACCACGAACTAGTATGTTCTCCACCCTACTTCCCCAGCAATTTGACATTTGTTATCTTTGCTTAACTTGTTACTAAGGAAATATTCAGTATTTACTTATTAGCTAAATAGGAACATTGCGGTATCAGAGCAGAGAGATGAAACTGAAGGCAAAAAACAACTGACCTTACTTTTGAAGGGGTTTTTTGTGGTTTTGAGTTTTGTTTTTAAAGCATTTTTTAAAAATAATTGTAGATGGATGTTGCATTAGAAGAATGTAAATGCCTATTTTAAGATGCTGCAATCTTTATTTTGCTGCTTGCATTTAGTTCTGGTGTATGACAAGAGTGTTTAAATAATTTTGTAAATGAGGATGACATCGTTTTGATGACATTTTCACATGTGAAAGATTGGCAGAGGCACCTTTCTTTTTTTTCCTTGCTTTTTTGTGTGTCATATGTTTGCAGAAAGAGCTAATTTAAATATTACTGATGCCCATAATTCAAACACAGACTCTGGAAAAATGCTTTCTTCATTTTTTTTGTGCATAAGGAGAAAACAAAAATGTTCTGAACCTGTGTCTGAAGTTAAATAAGTAAGTCAAATAAAGTACTACTTACTTTTTGTGTTGGTTCACAGTTTAATTGTCAGTGTCTCCCATGTCAATAATGTGACTTTAATGCCATGGGCTATTGTGATAAGTAGAGAACA
The DNA here is from genome assembly GCF_900324485.2 of Mastacembelus armatus. Taxonomy (NCBI): domain Eukaryota; kingdom Metazoa; phylum Chordata; class Actinopteri; order Synbranchiformes; family Mastacembelidae; genus Mastacembelus; species Mastacembelus armatus. The sequence continues at coordinate 7,935,372 of NC_046653.1, read as the reverse complement.
GGTTGGGTTTGGCTTATGAACAATATTATTTCCTATTAGTGGTTGAATGAACAATGACCCATCTGCTCCAGCTGCCCCCTGTCTGACCTTGAAATATTTAACATCCCCATTTTTGTATTTTTACGTTCAGGTTTAAGAAAGAAACAAAGTAAGAAAAGGTAATACGACCTAATGCAATGTGGACATTTTATGGAGGTAAAATTAGTTATTTATTTTTATGCTTAGTGATGATTTAAGTTAGACCTATGCTACAATGTGAGATGTTAGTAAGTAGACCTACATTTTAAAGTGGGTTTCCCAGATGCTAGTATTGAGTGTTTTCTCATTACTATTTGCAAAACAAACAAACAATGTGTGCACCAAGGGAGATTCAGGTTGATGTTTCCCTGGTTACCCCATAACACTGGTGACTCCAGAGTCATAACTTCATTGCAGAATAGAAAGCTCTGGGAGGAACAAGGGGGAGTGAAGCAGGCTGAAAGGATGAATATGAAGAGAAAAAGCGAAAGAGTGAGGGGGTGGGATAAGAGAAGAGATAATTAAAGCAACATTTGGTGGGCTGTGCACAACTGTGTTTTTGACTCATTATAATATCCAAGAAAAGCAGTTAGTAAGCACAGAAGGCATGGAAAGTCTGGAGAGCTGGGAAATGATGAGTACCTTTAAATGCCTGAGTCATACAGAGTCATGTTCTAATTAAAGGTATATAACTACAGATGGAGATGTTTGGGAAAAGTTACAGTGTGTGTGTGTGTGTGAGAGAGAGAGAGAGAGAGAGAGAGAAACTATTTGCATGTGTGTTTTTCTGTTCTGGGACAAGAGTTATGTATTATTACTACATTGTGTGATGTGGAACCAAAAGGAATATCTTCCTTACTCACATCATATTTTTTCCATTTCTCCAGCCACAAGGCAAACGGAGCTAAAACATCATTAGATGACACAAAAGAACTGCTAAGGGTTTTTTGTGAGGGGTGTGTTTTTGTTTGTCATGGAAGCACCTTCACTCCTGCTAAATGACTGGAATTTGTTGCACTATGGCAGAAGTTGAGGAAATAAACACAGGTTACACCACATGATTCAGCAACTCTGCTGTACAGGCTAGTTGGATGTAACACAGGGCTGATACTGCACAGCTTTGGTACAGAATGAGGATTATATGAGACCATTTTTTGATCAGTAACAGACTGGTTTAGTGGAGTCTAGTAGCTCTTTTAAAGCAACACAAAATATTTTCTTTAGATGAACCTATCTAGATTGCACATGAACTAGTTTTGAAGTTTTATGTTTTGCAGCCACTTCGTATGTTGTCTGTGCTAAGGCAGATCCTCAGGGGGGTCAGCAACCCTCTAACAGTAGGGTTTGCCTAAGAATAAGAATAAGAATATTGTAAAAAATATATTTGTTTGTTGTATTTACTTAGAATTGGATTTTTACTGTGTGTTAGGATCTATGTATGTCACCTTCTTATGCCAACCTACCAAAACCTTTTACCACCACATGTAAAAATTTCTAGATCCATCACTGGTCTGTGCTGCTTAGTGATGTTGCATGGGCCATGTCTGATGAAGATCTGTGTACCATTAAAACACTGGTGTATTAAATTTGCTGAGATATGTCAGTGCATTGTGTGGAGATCTTGTTTGTAATAAAACATCCTCATTTCTGACGTCTCACTCAGTGACCTGTTTTACGAACAAAATAATGAACAGAATATAGCTTGAAATGAATGATAAACATTAATCCTTGATCCTATTGTGTCACTTTTTTGCTTTAAGTAGGAAAACTATGACAAAAAAATCTGACACTATTTAAATGTCATAGATCTTTTTATTTTTGGAACTTGGTGTCTCTTGGTTTGGATCATATTGTATCACACAGAGACACAAAGACATAATTTTTCAAGAGCGTCATATCAAGATTATAATAAATTGGTTAAAGTTTAACACTGTTGTTAGGAGAAACAATGCCAGACTTTATAAAAATGTCCTTTCCTCAACTGTTCAAATATCCTATAACTCACATGATGCTTTTTGTGAAAGGAGTATAAAATGACATTGCAGCTTTGTTTTCTTTCTACGTCTTTCTGAATTTGAGCGTTACATCATAACCTGCATGAGTCATTTTGGGCTGAGTGGAAACCAGTGAATGGAAACAGACTGAAAATTGAATACACATGGACATGCATGCATACACAGACACACACACTTCCAGATGGCTCTTTAGGACTGTACTAAACACTCCAGTAGCATTGGAAAGACATCAACTTAGTTGTTATGACAGGGGCACCAGAGAATGAGGGAGAGTTGGTGCGGAGAGAGGTGCTGTGTTTGTGCTGATGGAACATGCATTTATACATTTTGTGTTTTTTTTTTGTTTGTTTTTTTTCTTTGTGAATTTGCTGTGTGATGAATGTGATCAAATGTGTGCACGTTTACTTATCCATGTCCTAATACAGTATATTCCCTTTAGACTTTGGAACACTGGCTGTAAATCTGTATTCAATTACTTTAGTAGACATCTGGATATGACATTAACAGTAATGAAATATTTGATGAAAAAGGGAAAGAATAAATACAACAAAGAAAACAATGCAGCAGATGAGAGGAACAGGATTAGAAGTAAATGCTGATGGCAGGATGGAAATGTTACATTAATTAACTAATACATGGGCAATGACTTGTGCTCTTGCCAGTGTTCCTGAACAGCATTTAAGAGTTTGAATTCCTGTACGCTAAGATCTGTGTTCAGGGGGGGATTTAAATCTACTACATGAAAGTAAAGAAGTATGTGTGTGCTGTAAACAGAAGGTTTTAGTTCCTTTCAAGTCTTTGGACAGGCTGCATTATTAGAAGAGCCTCTGTTCAACCACTGAACCAGGATGGATAAATCAGGTCAGTCCTTTTGATGTTGCCCAGTGACCTGCCCCCACATATCTGTTCTGCTATCAGAACAGAAGAGGGACTGTTTCACTTTGGGCAACTAGCCCACTCTTCTGAGGATCTTTATTATGTCTTCTGATTGTACATGGTTCAGAGAGACAGGAACCTGAGTATGAACAGCTGCAATATCATAGATGATTAGGGTGTGAAGCTCAGGTACAGCCAAAGTTAAAACTATAAAAACTAATTTTAACACCACTTAATTTAAACATATAATTTCACATTCATGTGTCATATGAATTGTGTAAGTTACGCAATTTGTTACTATGCAATGTGTCACAAGTTAAAATTCATGTGTGCCAGTAGCTGTCAGTGCTAATGGGAATGTGCTAGTACTAGTGAGTCCTATTTGAACTGTCCCACCTGTTTCAACCATTTTGCTCTTAAGACTGTAAAGTGTTTGATTCAATAAATAATCACTGAAAGCTGAAACATGCTTTCCAAACTGCGTAGTTTGCATTGTTGTTTGGAACAATACGGTACTACAAGATGTAGTTCTGTATTGTTAAATTTCTGTCTCATAACAATTCGTCCTTTGTGGAGCAGTGAAGGATGGTTAATTAAAACTAGATGGTCCCACACATCCTATAAGCTACTCTAGCTTTCTTCATTTTGGGTTGTTAGACTCTGTCTTCTTCTCTGTCTTTGCTTGTTATTGGTCAATGGTGAAAACAGATTTTTGCCAAACGTGAACATTACTTGAAAATTACTTTCAGTGGTTTACTCTCACATACACTACACTGTGGTGATTTCATTGAGGTTAGTTGAGTTTTTGAGTTAAATGGTACTATAATATCAATTTATTCCTAAATCATGTAAACCTTTTTAAACCGATTTGAACCTGCAGTTAAGCAGGCTGAAGTATAAAGCTAATTCAGTGTTAAAAATATGTTTGTCATTGTTAGGCAGATATTTTGTACCTCTTAAAAGTCCCTGGTTAAGCAACAAAGACTGATTCATTTTCCTGTTTGTGTTCACCCATCTTGTCTTACAGTCTTGGTGGTTTGGCTCGGCTTGAATTAAGCAGCATTTCCTGCACACAAAGACAACCTTCTATATCACATACAGTGTATGCTTGAAGCTTCCTAAATTTAATTAAGGAAAATGTAGGAAAAGATTTGCCAGTGGCTCACAATCATAGCCTACTCATCAGTTCCAATAAGGTCTACACTTATTTTTGAGTCAGTGGTGAACCAAATGGTGGCGTGTTTTTTGTTTTTCGGCATCTTGTGTTGTCATTCATGTTGCCTTACTGCAGATCGTAAAAGCTGAAACTTTATAAGCTTGTAGATTATATGCCATTAACCAAAGTATTTTTTTTTATGTGTGTAAGTATAAGTATATCACAATTAGAGCAGTTTAACAATCATTGGATAAAACAAAAAGAAAACAGGGCCTGAGTTGTTAAATTATGTATCCAAGGAACAGAACAATGATTCACCACTTTCTGCAAGACCTTCCTCACCATAGATGGACATAGTTTGTGGCTCTGGATGTTTGTGCGTGCCTCTGTGTGTGTGTGTGTGTGTGTGTATGCATGCCTTAGGCATTGTAACACTATCACATTGTTTTTTTAAACAATATATATCCATTGTAAAAAGACATTTATTTAAAAGAAACCTCTTAATTTTCCCACTTTTCCCAGCAATATTTTATATACTCCCCCATCCCCACCCAAAAAAGGAAACCACACATACTGTAAATCTTCACTTTAGTAATTGGAGTAGTCCATCGTTTTTGTCAGTAACACTATACTAGGGGATTAACTAAACATTATTTCCCCTGATGTGTAATTGTATGTGCTTGAAATAGACTGTAACAACACAACAGTGGCTGTACAAACAAATCCAGTGACTGCTCCATGGCTTCTTTTCCTTCTAAGTCAGAGATTCTGGAAAGCAGAGCAAAGCAGCAAAGAAAAAACAGCAGTAAACTGAGAGAAAGCAGCACGTAAAGGTCCCTCACAGTACTGACAGGTTTCTGTTACAGCTGATTTAATATTATTTTAAAGGTGTAAGGATTTATTAGCAGAAATTACATATAGTATTCATAGATATTCTCATTAGTGTGTAAACACTGCAAAATACCAACCATTGCATTTTCTTAAGCTTAGAATGAGCCTTTCTCAAATATCACCCTAAATCTCATGTACTACTTCTGTCAAGGTCTTGACACACTGAACCTTGCTGAAAGAGTTGCTGCTTACTTTACTTTGAATTACAATACCCACATTACACGGCTGCATTACACCTGCAATATATTGTACTGTTATATCTGAGCAGACTACCTAAACTGCAGCTTTTGTCCAGCTGATTGAGGTGTGGGAACTACAAGTGGCAAAAAATAAAGGAGAGACCTTCTAGAGCAGACACACTCAGACTAGAGGAGCACATGCTGTAACAGCTATTAATTGTGTAATGTTCAGTGGAATTTTTGATTGACTGTCAGCCACAGCATTATACACATTTACAATCAGCTTATCATCCATCCATTTTCTATACCCGCTTATATTTAGGGTCACAGGGATCTGCTGGAGTTTATCCCAGCTCTCTTTGGGTGAAAGGCAGGGGTACACCCTGGACAGGTCACCAGCTTATCATCTTTCACACTTCTTCGCTTCTTCTTTTAACCACTGCCCCAGCCCTTTTTCTTATCCATTCTTCTTCTTTGCCTCAGCTGTTGTCTCTTCCTTTTTTGTCTATAATTAGTTCCATCCTGCTGGTCTGGCTGACCTGAGTTGATCTGAGATTTTGTTTATGCTTTAGTTGAAGCCTTTAATCACTCTATCTGCTTTCTAATCACTATAAAAAAGATGGTCTGTGTGAACATGTTTCATGCATCATGTGTTTGAGTGTGGGTGTGTGCTTCTATGTGTGTGGGTCTGCTGTAATTCTATAGGTACATCTTCATATTGAACCCAGTTAATGCATAACAGCAGTTTGGGATCTGGAAATTAGGGTGTACATGGATGTATATGTGTGTTTGTGTGTGTATGACTATGTGTTTTTGTGCTTCTACACTTGTCTTACTTTCCTGAGTATGTGTGTGTGAGCATGTGCGTGTGTGTGTGCATGTTTGAGATCCAGGAAAACCATCATTTCACCAGGTGGCCATTAGCCAATAGAGATAAACACTTAATTAGCCTTCTAGATGGGTTGCTAGGCAGAAAACTGAATTCCCCTTTGAGAGCATCCTCACATCAAAGAGAAAACAGTTGCTGCTCTAATTTGTGACATTTTCGCTTCTTTCTCCCTTTTAATCTACTCATCTCCTCCCCTCTGCTCTTGATCCATCTCTCTCTCTCCCCTCTGGCTTTATCTTCTCTCTAAACAAAGACAACCCACATGTTATCTTAGTCGAAACCTAATCCGAACATGACATCCGCTGTCATACAAACACACCAAAGTCAATGTGTGTATTATATTGAAAAATATACCTTTTATTCAAATAGAAGAATATTCTGTCAGTTATGGAAATAACACAGATCTTGTGTTGTGATGTGTTTGTATATGGATTTCATCTTTCTGTATGATGCATAGCACGTAAAATCATCTAATCTAACATGTTGTAATGCAATTTCAGTGCTTAATGTATCTCCATGCCATGCTTTTGCAAAATAATATTGGTGTTAGGGTAAAAAACATTACAGTTTATCTGCAAACATATGCAGTTGCAGCAAGTGTAACCACCGCTAATGAACATAATTACACTGACCTAAAATCATCCTGCAGTCTCACAAGACTCTGTTATCAGATGACATGGATACATAAGAGAAATGATTGTAAAGGGAAGATAACTTTTGCTGAACTTGGTAACTTTTCAAAGCACGTAGAGGGCAAAAGGGAAAAAAGAGCCTAAGACTGTGCTTGGCTTTCTCTCCTTCTCACACGGCAGGAAGTTTGCCAGACTAACCCTCTATCCACAATCTGTGTATCAGACTCCCTCCTCCTGCCTCCCCCATCACTCGTCTTTCACATCACTCATCTCCTCCTGCTCTCTGTCCCTCTTTTTCAGGCATCTATCTTATCCACAGCGACTTCCGCTGCTCTCACCTCCTCTCCCTCCATCCTACTCCATCTCCTCTCTAATTTCATCTTTTGCCTGCCCCCATCTCTCACTCCACCTCCACCTCCTCCTCTGTGTCAGCCTCTTAGACAAAGATATGGACTCGGTTAAGTAAAGTCTGCCAACTTTTCCTGTGTTTAAGAATATTCTGCTTCCCACAAAAAAGTGTACCATTTAGATATTCAAATCACTAAAATGAGAAAAACAACATCCTGTTCTCAAGCAAGTTTTAAGCAAATAAAAGAGCTGCAAAAGAAAATCTTTTCTCAAGGCCCTTGCGACGCTGATAATCATCACAGAGTTCAAACCAAATCTTAAGTACTCTTTAATATCAGAGATGTAGAAATTTTGTATGTTAATCTTACATAACTTTGCACCCATCCATTATCTACACCACTTATTCTTCCAGGGTTGTGAGAGGCTGGAGCCAATCCCAGCTGACACTGGGTGAGAGGCAAGGTACTCACTGGACAGATCACCAGTCTCTCACAGGGCTGACACAGAGACAGATGCTTTAACTCACATTCACCCCTATGGGAGACACCAGTCAACCTAACCTAACCTGCATGTCTTTGGACAAGCCGGAGTACCCAGAGAAAATCCATGCAGACATGAAGAGAACATACAAACTCCACACCAAAATGCCCCGGGGTCCTAAAGTTACATGTACTGTAAAATAAATCTATACTTAGGTTCAGTCCAACAAGATGTCAGTGAAAATGTGAGAGCCTTTTGAGCATTCTACAGCTGGTCATGGTTCATTTATGATGCTAAAGGCTTTTTGACTTAGAGCCAGAAAAAACAAACCAAAGACTCCCTCACTCTGTTGTCTTAGGCACTCTAATCCCACTGAGTCACTGTGGGGGGGGGGGGGTTTCATAAATGTAAGCCTTTTATCAACATGGACTTGAGTTCACACAGAGTGGAGATAAGGAGTTACATATAGAAGAGAAAGATTTGCAGAGACAGGACAGGGGATTCCCAGCATTTATCGTAAATTAATGCAATTTCAGATTTTCAAAAATCTGAATAAAAAAAAAACAGCTCAATGTATGTGTTATTTTAAAGTCATGCAGCTAGCTTTAAAATAACACACTAATAATAATTGGTCAGTATCCAAAGACAAACATGAACTTTAAGCTCACGATAAAGTGAAACTCTGCACTAAACCTAGTCATGAGGTGCTCACGTTATAGCAGCATTTATTTATTTATATGTTGGTTGAAAAAAAATCTGCATAAGAGCACTTCAGGACTTTTTTTCCATCTACATCTCTTCATCACTTGTTCTTCTCATGGGTTTCTCCACGTAGGTGTGGTTTTATTCCCTCTGTGCCTTCATGTCGAGGCAGCTGTACTTTCCTCTTCGTTCCTTCATTCCTCTGTGCCTAACCACTGCTGTGCTCACACTCTCTCATTTAACCATACCACACTGGGTTAGGCCTCTTTTCCGATGGGTCTACCTCTGCCTGTGTGTATGTGTGTGTCTAAAGTGTTCCTCCCAAAGGGAGGGGAGGAGCAAAGTGTTTGAGTCAGATAGGATGCTAAGCCAACCGAGATGCATGCAAAGAAACGTGCACCCTCACATACACACAAGACCAGCAAAGAAAAAAAGAAAAACTTCAGCACAGCATTTAGAGTAAGAAAGGCAGCATGGTGGATGAGTGGTTAGCACTGCTGCCTCACAGCAAGAAGGGTCCTGGTTTGAAACCCATCAGGGACCTTTCTGTGTGGAGTCTGCATGTTCTCCCTGTGCTTGTGTGGGTTTTCTCCAGGTACTCTGGTTTCCTCCCACAGTCCAAAAACATGTATGTCAGGTTGATTGGTGACTCTAAATTGCCCATAGGAGTGAGTGTGAGTGTGTGAGGTTGTTTGTCTCTATGTGGCCCTGTGATGAACTGGTGACCTGTCCAGGGTGTACCCCTGCCTTTCACCCAGAGAGAGCTGGGATAGGCTCCAGCAGATCCCTGTGACATAGAAAATGGATGGATGTCAGGCATGATTTTAAGTTTGTTTAAAGTTAATGTTACTTAATAGTTGTCATGGCACTTTACAGTATTGATGTTGCACACTCAACACAACAATAAATCATTGTAATAGCCCCCTGAGGCAATGTAATGCACACATAATATGAATATGTTAGCCGACAGTAGCTTATTCACATTCACCAGCAGACACGCTGCAACATAAGCAGTCATCTGGAGTAGTGTTTTTGGTAACCTGATGATAATAATTCTAATTATAATAATTATGATTACACTGATGATCTTCATCACCATCTGCTCAGTGTTCCACTATGTTCACCCAGCCTTGCCTGTTGTGATTTTTGGTTCTTGGCAGGAAGCATTCTGTCAGGACTGAAAGCTTTTTTGCTAGAAATGACCATATAGAGCAAAGGAAGTGATCCAAAACAGTAACGTTGCATGTGGTAAAACCAACCTAATGAGCTGAAATAGGACTGCATACTGCACAGAGCTGGAACAAAAGTGAAGAGTTGAGTGATGAATCTTGTGTATGTAAACTGGATCATATTTTCATTATGTTTCAGTGTGTAGTCACAGCACTACATGCGAAGCTTATTGCTGAAGACTGGGAACCGAGCAACATTAGTAAAAAGAAGGTTAACAGAGCAAAAGCAGTCTGATCTTGATATCGGTTTTAAAGCGCCTGTGTTATCTGAATGTATTTGAAAACAGTTTAAATATGTACTAAAAAAAACTTGTACAAGGTACTTGTACAAAAAATGGTTCTTTACCTAAAGTTGGGCAGACATACAACACTGAGAGTGAATACACTGAGATACAGACGGAGGTATATAGCCATAAATTTAGGAAAAGTCGGATAAAGAGACAGACGGGCAGTTAGACATATAAGGCTTCTCCCTCATTTGACCTCTGTGAACAAACAACAGCTGTTCAATGAGCTCATAATGGTGGAAGCCCAGTATTTGTCATGTCTGTTCCTGTGTATGTGTGTGTGTGTGTGTGTGTGAGGGTGTGTGTGTGTGTGTGTGTAGCTCTACCAGAGTGGATTTCTGTTCAGTGAGTCACAGAAAGTGGCGATTGCAGAGTCAGACAGATACGCATCCCAGTGTCCCTGAGCACAAATACCTACATATACACCCCTACCTATACACACACATGCAGGCACAGGCCAAAAATCCCCTCAGTAGCAGATGTCTAGCATTAGGTGTGTATACTAGTGTGTATGGCTGTTCGTGTCTGTGCCAAATGTTGTACAGTCAGAGTAAGTGTTATGAAATGTGGTAGGTGCAGGATGAAGGGAGACGTGGGACCCAAGTGCAGGACACTTAAATCTTTATTATGCCTGGATCCACCAGGCTCAGGCATATACTAACTCTACAGCATGCAGATCTTTAATGGATTATGATCCAATTACAAACATAAATGCCCAATAACTCCATTTTGAGAAACAATCGCCTAAACATGATTCTCTTTTAACTCTCTTGCCCTACCATTAACAGTGATTCAACAATAAGACAATTTTTTTTTAACCCAAATTCCTAGCATGCTCAAAGCTATTTAAGAAATGATACCTGGAGAGAAAGACGGCTGGACCCTTGATCAGACATCACAGCTGATGAATCATCCTGAAGTTTGGCAGACAGTCGGAGAATCAGGATTCACCAAAGACATTCATCTAAATCAAGTTGAGACTCCGACCTTCCCACAGTGATTAAGCAGATAACAGTGAATGTATTGCTAGTAACCACGTTAGAGCATGAAAATTCATTTTCAGTGTCACTTTTTTTACTAACAAAATTAGCCTTTAGCTTCTCTTAAAATATATGACATGATTTCATTGCTATTAGTGATGACCACAGACAGAACTATAAAGACTTCATGGACAGCTGGAAACTCAGTTTGGTGTTTTTACAGTAATATCCCCAAATAAATTAGGAAATGCCCGTCATAATAACCAACACTGGAGCCAAAACAGAAGATGGAGGAGGTGGATTTCTTTCACTGCTGTGAGCACAAAAACTGAGAAAAGGAGATTTACTTGTATTTAACCTTTATTTAGCCAGATGCTGTAGAATCCTGTTGCACGGCTCTTCTTGCTGCCCAAATCTACAACAATATAATTCACAGAAAATCATAGAGACAAACAGTATAAGGGCATATAGGAACAGATAAACCTACACAGTCTGTGTGACCTAACACTGTGATTCTCATGTAAACCAATTGTTGAATTGGGATTAAACTATTTGTCAGTGTAATTATGTCATGCTTGCATCACCTCTGTGCTTTATGGACAAACAGATTTCCATATAACCATTGTCATATTGCATATTTAGTGAATATAAAATTATAGTTTTAGTCACTGAAGTTTTAACATGGGCAACATACATAAAGCGGATATTGCTAATATCTTAGCAAACAGTTGCCAACTAAACACACAGAACATTGTTACTAGTCATTTGTCAGGATTTTAGCAGAGTACTGATTGTGGGTCTAATATTCACTCTCATTTTATCTAGTTTTGTCTTGATTACATCCTAAAACAAGCATCTGAATCTTACGTGCGATGATTACACAATGGGCCCATGGGGACAAACATAAAAAGCCCCAACTCGTCCTTCTCTTTTAGAAGCTAGACTCAGACAGACAGAGCAACCACCTGATTTATAGTAAGTTTGTGTCTTCCTGTTGTTGCTTTGTGTTCTTTCTTTTTGTGTGTTTGCAATTGTACGTTAATTTCTTTGTAGTCATGTTGGACCTTTACTTGTTTTGTGTCTTTTATTTTTGCATCTCCTTGTTAAGGTTTTATACTTGTTTTTCTCTCTGTAGTAGTTTGGCATCTATTTTTCTCATGTAGTTGCTTTTCATAGTCATTTGATTGATTTTCCAACAGAAATGTTAACTGTCACTTCAGCATCCTCTGCTTTAGAGCCCTGGGCTGCTGGGCTGTGCTCACTGGGCCTTTCAGTAATCAACTTTATTCATTAGGTATATTAATTCACGGTTGAAAAAATGTTTTTCTGTTGTTTGAGCAATATTTGAAAAGCACCCAGCTGTAAAAAATGAAACTATGTTTTTGTGACCTGATTGTTTTCAAAGATTTACAACTTCAGAAGGAAAAAAATTGGTGTGGGCCTGAGAAGGGAAAGAAAACAAGACGTTTTGCTTATATTTTACTGCGGATTACTCCCTTATTCTGTTTCATTCAAGCTGTAATTCAGGACATCATAATTTAAAAAAATACATGGAACCTCAGCTCCAGAGACAGACATAGAATTGTCTCAGAGCAATGTCACTGCTCTGTTCTGACCCGTCCCGTGGCGGAGTCGCAGAGTCATGGAATCAGAATTATAAATCCATCAGTATTCCAGAACTCTTTCTGTTTCTGAGACTGAACTGGACTGAACTCTGCACTTCAGCTGTGGCACATACATTTATACGTGGTATTAAACACACACACACACACACACACACACACACATCTAGCGGTGATGTCTTAAACACTAGGTTCGACTGACTATTTTAAGATATGAACACCATATGGTTAGCCTGTGCAATAAACACCCCTGTGTGTTTGTCATTGCATCTATGGCTTCCTGTTTGTCTTTGTATTTCACTATCTCTCTAAAGTCACTCTTCCATCTGCACCGTCATTACATGACATCATCCACCATTAGGACATCTGTTACAGCAAAATGAGGTTCTTCTCATCTTTTGTCAGTATGGATGCAGTCTACAGTGGGTACGGAAAGTATTCAGACCCCTTTAAATTTTTCGCTCTTTGTGTCATTGCAGCCATTTGAGAAAATCAAAAAAGTTCATTTTATTTCTCATTAATGTACACTCAGCACCCCATCTTGACAGAAAAAAACAGAAATGTAGAAATTTTTGCAAATTTATTAAAAAAGAAAAACTGAAATATCACATGGTCATAAGTATTCAGACCCTGTGCTCAGTATTGAGTAGAAGCACCCTTTTGAGCTAGTACAGCCATGAGTCTTCTTGAGAATGATGCAACAAGTTTTTCACACCTGGATTTGGGGATCCTCTGCCATTCTTCCTTGCAGATCCTCTCCAGTTCTGTCAGGTTGGATGGTGAACGTTGGTGGACAGCCATTTTCAGGTCTCTCCAGAGATGCTCAATTGGGTTTAGGTCAGGGCTCTGGCTGGGCCAGTCAAGAACGGTCACAGAGTTGTTCCGAAGCCACTCCTTTGTTATTTTAGCTGTGTGCTTAGGGTCATTGTCCTGTTGAAAGGTGAACCTTCGGCCCAGTCTGAGGTCCTGAGCACTCTGGAAGAGGTTTTCTTCCAGGATATCTCTGTACTTGGCCACATTCATCTTTCCTTCAATTGCAACCAGTCGTCCTGTCCCTGCAGCTGAAAAACACCCCCACAACATGATGCTCCCACCACCATGTTTCACTGTAGGGATTGTATTGGGCAGGTGATGAGCAGTGCCTGGTTTTCTCCACACATACCGCTTAGAATTAACGCCAAAAAGTTCAATCTTGGTCTCATCAGACCAGAGAATCTTATTTCTCATAGTCTGGGAGTCCTTCATGTGTTTTTTGGCAAACTCTATGCAGGCTTTCATGTGTCTTGCACTGAGGAGAGGCTTCCGTCGGGCCACTCTGCCATAAAGCCCCGACTGGTGGAGGGCTGCAGTGATAGTTGACTTTGTGGAACTTTCTCCCATCTCCCTACTGCATCTCTGGAGCTCAGCCACAGTGATCTTTGGGTTCTTCTTTACCTCTCTCACCAAGGCTCTTCTCCCACGATTGCTCAGTTTGGCTGGACAGCCAGGTCTAGGAAGAGTTCTGGTCGTCCCAAACTTTTTCCATTTGAGGATTATGGAGGCCACTGTGCTCTTAGGAACCTTGAGTGCTGCAGAAATTCTTTTGTAACCTTGGCCAGATCTATGCCTTGCCACAATTCTGTCTCTGAGCTCCTTGGGCAGTTCCTTCGACCTCATGATTCTCATTTGCTCTGACATGCACTGTGAGCTGTAAGGTCTTATATAGACAGGTGTGTGCCTTTCCTAATCAAGTCCAATCAGTTTAATTAAACACAGCTGGACTCCAATGAAGGAGCAGAACCATCTCAAGGAGGATCAGAAGAAATGGACAGCATGTGAGATAAATATGAGTGTCACTGCAAAGGGTCTGAATACTTATGACCATGTGATATTTCAGTTTTTCTTTTTTAATAAATTTGCAAAAATTTCTACATTTCTGTTTTTTTCTGTCAAGATGGGGTGCTGAGTGTAGATTAATGAGAAATAAAATTAACTTTTTTGATTTTCGCAAATGGCTGCAATGACACAAAGAGTGAAAAATTTAAAGGGGTCTGAATACTTTCCGTACCCACTGTATATACCAAGAATACAGTGTGCTGATGCAGCCGCTGATTCAGACAAGAAAAGAACGGTGAACATGAGTAGCTTTGAGTATGTGACTGCTTTTGTGGTTGCAGCTGAAGGTCAGGTAGTATGAGTGAACATCAAATAAGTGTTGACAGAAAACCCAGCCAGGTGATAATAAGGGGGAATGATTCACTGTCTGACTTTGTCTTGGAATGAACAGAGAGGGGGAGATGAGGATGATGAAAACATAAGACTCAAGACAGGTTTTCTGCACCAAAGCTGATCCTCAGATTCCTCTGGTTTGTAAGAGACTGTAACATCATATATGTTAGCTGCAGCAAATCCAGGAGTCAGCTTGGATAATGTATGCACTATTTTCCATACATGTGCTCTTGTATCATATATTAACACTAGCTAAATACTATCACTTTTGGAGTAGTGACAGGTAAGAAAGTTACATTTATACAGCACCTGTGGATACAAAGGAAGATGAACATATCCACGGATGAGGAAGTGACCTTTTGGCAGGTTAGGGGTAGGGCATGGCCTCCACAGCTGATCCACATCCAAATTACATCAGTGATTCTTGTATAAAAAACAATATACAGTACACACACTGCATGTACACACAGCTGCATCTGGATGTATCACTAACTACCATTTATTATTGGCTGAGGATCTACTCAGTTCATGTGAAAAGGGTGCTCTAATATATAAAATGACAATCTCCTTTCTTTCCCCCCAAAGCAAAGTTCTTGACCTGCTCATAATGAGCACATTATTGTCATTAATATTCAATTATTTTGAGCCATTGCACAATGATCCTTTAGTGACCTTTTGAGTCCTGGCTCCAGTATGGTTGTATTTATACCAATTACAGTAACAATTCACAGGCTAAATTTGAGGAGAATCACATTTATTTCCTTTAATCGTGTCGATTTATGGGAAAATCTGGATATTTCAAGAGCATTGGTGGTTTAATGTAATTACTGATCCACCACTGATGACCACAGACATGTTGTAGCACACACCCTGCCCTGCCCAAAGGCTTGCTCTAGGCTCGTCTCTGTATCTGTGTGTGTCTGCAATATTTTTACCTTCCTTGTTTTGATGTTTCAAATCTGATTATATTTGATATTTCAAATCTCGAAAAAATGCTGATCTGCCTACAAATAGTAAAACTGTGTAGAATTTTCTTTTTAAATCTGAAAAAACTCAAAACAGGAGTTTGAAAAGTTCAGAATTCAAAAAAGTTTTCACAATTTAATATTAAACTGCCATTGCTGATAAATTGGTTTTGTAATTCATTTTGTCTCAGAGTATTTCCATTAAGATGTCAAAGATATATATAAAAATATAATATAAATCCTAAACGCTCATTCTGTTACAGACGTTAATAAAATGGCAGCTTGTGGATTTGACTTGAAAGCAACATGCTGCCTTTCCTGAACAGACTCATGATGTCTGACCATCTGCCAGGAGTCCCAGAGGTCAGCACCTTGGCCTGGTTTATTTCTTCAGTTCTATAAGCATCCATTGCAAATTACTGAGTGTGTGTCTGTGCATGACAATGGCTTGTTGTTTGTATGCATGGGTGTAACACTGCTGCCAACACTATCTTATCACAAATTACTTTTTAGGATAAACAGTGGAACCTTTGAGAGGGGTTAAAAGGGGACATCTGCAAAATTGCCTGGTTCAGTAAATTAAAGATGTACAAGGTGAATCTTTAGAGCTCCATTTTGCTTTAAGGGTAACACATTCAATCATGCTGTTCCAATCAGAGAAAAACCTGATGAATGGAGGTATGCTACTCAGCCTAAATCATCGTACCATGGCCTCTTAAAGGCCACCTAAAATGCTCTTTGACCAAAGAGATACAATATATTTTTTCCATGACCCCAGCATTAACCTCTTTTAGTTGAGATTTTACAGCATGATTGCCATGTTTGCACCTATCTGAGGTTTATATGTCAGTTTGAGCTAAATGCTAACATCATCATGCTAAAATGTTGACTTTTTTCAGGTTTTAATGGTTACCATCTTAGTTTAGCATGTTTGCATGTACTTGTTAATTAGCACTGCGTGCAAAATATAGCTAAGGTACTGTATATGGGATTTTTAGTAGTTGTAGTGTTTGCAGGTAAAATGTTGGCTGCAGTATTTAAGTTCCCTCGACCAAACTGGTGGACTGATCGACCAACATTTTCATCCATATAGCCACGGTGCTAGCATGGCTAAAACGTAATTATGCACAAATTCTGAGTTAACGATGGTTCATACAATCAGACTCTTCATTTCTTAGTCACTATATATTCAAACGTCTTATGTTGTCCAACCCAGTCTCATATTGTCAGTGAGTGTTCCCTGTTTTTGCAAACTAAATGGTTAATGGAATACCCTTAGCCGTATTTATTTCAACTATGTTTAGTCTCCAGTAAGATAAGTGGAAATAAGTATGTAATCATGACTCAAGGTAATGACCAATGTTTATTAATTCTGAGTTAAATCCAGTCCAATCTCCAGTGGATTCCTGCTTTGAGTCAACTGTGTAACCTCCAAATCCACAAGTACTGCTTAAGTTCACCATTACAGACTTTGACCTTTAACCAAGTAAACTATTAGTCAGTGTGGCTTTGTATCTGGACATGAACAAAAAGGGCCTGACCTTATGAGTCATGGGTCTCTGGTCTCCATTATTGGCCACCTGTCATTTAGGATTTCAGGAAAAAACAGCACACATTCAGGTCCAGGTCTGTGTATATTAGTTTTCACATACAAATTGGAGACACAGGAAATGGAAGCGAGAACCAGGCCGGAAACTCGGATGGCTTCTACTACAGTTTTACGCAAACATGGAAGAGCAGCTCTGCTTTTGTTTAGAGAGACCTCCTGACAGCAGGAAGAGCTACTTTATTTGTTCTTTTTGACTGAACCACAAAGTGAAAAAAGAACTGTGTGTAACTACATAACAACAATAGGACATACAAAGTACATACCTACATTTTACAAATCAAGTACCCAGATTATTTGTGTGCATATTTAGAGAAGTCTACACAGACTCAAATTTTGGTATGCACACAGATGTCAGATATTGGGCGGACCCATATGGACCCTTGCGGACATGCAGACATAGAGATGTCTGTCTGTGGACAACACCCCACTAGGGCCTCTGATAAAATAAACAGGAATCCATAGACTCTATAAACAAGACTCAAAGACTGAATGACTGTTATCTCCATGTCTGTTTGTGTGTGTGTGTGTGTGTGTGTGTGTGCGTGTGTGTGTGTGTGTGTGTGTGTGTGTACATCTGTGTGTATGAGACCATAATTCACTGTATATCCTGACCACTGACTGGCTTTTGCACATCATGCCGACTATGCACACACACAATCACGCACAATAATAGATCAGTGATATTATTACCCAACACATAAGAATGGCAGCATTTTGACTCCTTTAAGACATCATGCTCAATCACCCTCTAAATCATTCTCCTGCCATATTTCAGTCTAAAAAATATAAGAACACTTATCACTGTCTCACTTGCTCTCTTTGGGATACTATTTCAGTTAGACTCTGAATAATGATGTCAGCATTACACAATCTAAAATGCACATGCACACACACACACAGGCAGTGGTATAATGAGAAAAAGGTGCAAGAAACACAATGCCTTACAGTGCTGCCAGACTATTGGCCTATTCCCTTCCCCCAACGTTCCTCCTCTTTTAGTTCCACATCTGTTTCCCAAACTTGGGAAGGGGCCTTGGAAACAATATCTGGGTCAGCGTACACTCTCTCTTTCTGCATTCATGTGTGCATGCCAGCATGGATGTGTGTACAGCACAGCACAGTCAGCAGCTGTAAGAAAAGTAAGACTGAATTAATTGGTGACCTTTGGTGATCCATTTACTTATCATTGGCACATTCAAATGTATCCTACAGATCTATTTACTGACTAGAGATGGAGGCACATAATATTTATCATCACTTGACCATTTGGTAACAAGTGATTGCAAATGGGAGGCATTTCACAACCCCCATCACTTTTAAAGTCTGATGTGTATTCCTTCTGATGCCCACAGTCTTACACCTCCTTCTGAATCAGTCTCGTGGCTGGCCTTGAGATGGTGCTCCTTAATTGAAAATGCTCCTTGCTTCTGATGTTCTCCCAGTCTCTTCCACAGAGTCTGTGCAGTCTTCAGTATGTAGTGCTCTCCACAGCTGCTGCACATAGAGACCCTTCGGCCTTCTTCACAGGGACTGTGTTGTCCTTTGGCTAATCCAGCAGGGACCTGGTGAGATGTTGTGAGATGTGGTAGGCCCACCAGGGTGGAAATGTTAGAATCTGCAATGTGATTTTTATCTGTTGTGTATCTGTTTTGGGACAGGGTCTTGAAAATCCACCAGGTATTGCCATTGGCCAGAAGGGTGTTATGATTATGTGGCACTCCTTTGTCCTTAACCTCGTCTTCACTCTGAAGATGTTCTGCTCTATGTAGGAGGATCCTCACTGCAGAAATTTTGTATCGTAGATGATGTTGAAGTTGAGGGTTTGGTTCATCTATGTGGACTTCCTGTACTGTAAAGTTCCATCCTTTTCCT
Organism: Mastacembelus armatus; assembly: GCF_900324485.2. Classification (NCBI taxonomy): domain Eukaryota; kingdom Metazoa; phylum Chordata; class Actinopteri; order Synbranchiformes; family Mastacembelidae; genus Mastacembelus; species Mastacembelus armatus. Next base: position 7,916,414 of record NC_046653.1, on the reverse strand, counting down.
CTTCACTGCTGAACTTGATGTGTGAGTTGGTACTGTCTTGAAACCTTCTATAAGGGTGGTGAAAGTGCCACTCACATAGCAACACTAGATGTCTGGTGGGTTTGGTCACTAGACCTGGAGACCTGCTCAAAATGCTCCCAGCTGCTCTCATGTTTTCACCTCCCTGCATGTCAGTGTTTTGCTTCATTCCAAGGTGATGTTAGACGCTGGGGATTTCACCATCAAAATATTAGTTTCATTGCCCGTGAGACAATCTGCTTTGATGTTGCTCAGAATCTGGTGACAAGCCTGCTATGTGAAAACAGTTCACTCTTTGATCCTGAAGTGTGCAGGGGCCCAAATAGCAGTGTGCAGTTCAGTGTGTATGGACTACAGTCCTAAAATTATTCAACAAATGGGTTTGTTTGAAAGATGAGACATTATCATTTGCATCCTGCACAAACCCCGAAACTCTATTGGATGCACAGAAACTGTGGAAAAGAAATTTCAATTCACCAAGTTAACATTGCATTGCTAAGCTTGTGTGCCAGATTCTTATCCATGGTGTTACTTTTTTGAAAAATGTTCTTATAAGGATTGCCACATTGACACTAAAACAAGCATATTTGCTTTTTAAAAACTTTTTGAAAGCAACAACTTCAACATCTGCATTGCAGACGTTTCTTTTTTTTCTTCCACTTTAACCCACTGGAACATGACTATGTACTGCCATCTTTTGGACAACATTGCTAACACAGTGTCAAAAGGAGCCAAAGATTGACTGAGGCCCTCCAGCTGCTAAACAGGGACGCTGTGAGAGTGAGACTATCTATCTATCTATCTGTCTGTCTATCTGTGTACCCATCCATCCATCCATCCGTCCGTCTATCTACTTTTTGTGCTATTACAATTAAATGTATAGCTACAATTAAATAATTGTGGGTATTTATCACACACTATGCAGCTTATGTATGCACAGTTTGATTATTATTTCTCTTTACCCTCTCTATCAGCCTGTAAATCTTCTTTTTGTGATTGTCTATCAGTCTTACTTCTTGGGATATTTTTCTTTGGCCAGTCTGACAAAGTCCTCAGCACTGTCCAATGACACTAGCCGGTCCTAATAGAGAAATATGGAGGGACAATGAAAGGAACAAGATAGGTGGAATTAAAGGGTTTGCAGATGCAAAAGGAGTAAAAGACATAAGATCAAAGGGGAGGGGAATTACAAGAAAGGAAGAGACAGAAATAAAATATGAGGTGAAAGGATTAACAGGGAAAAGAAGGGCAGTTTCATATAACACAAGGTATGATTTTTAAAAACCCATAATACATAGCAGCAAAAAACAAAGCTAATGAAACATATGATGCATGGTACAGAGCTGTTTTTTTATGAAATTAGGGGGATATATCTTAGAACTGGCAAAGACTGCTAATCATTCAGAGAAGACAAAAAAGAACAGTTGATATTCAGATCTGATGGAAGCTGGTGTTGTGAATAGTGTCAGTTGTGAATACATTGTAAGGTGATGCATAACATATTAACATATTAATAAAACTGATTATTAATATGTTTATTCGTCAGTGGGTGTGTATGTGCGTGGCATTACTTCCTAATGGGAACTGATCCTCCACCATGTTAGTGATTGAATTTTAAAATGACAACTTGGTTTAAGGTCACGGTTAGGGTTAGGCAGGTCTCCAGGAAACGAATGTAAGTCAATGTAATGTCCCTGTGTGTGTGTGTGTGTGTGTGTGTGTGTGTGTGTGTGTGTGTGTGTACCATGACATAGAGGTATCTGTTCTGGTGTCCTGTTCCTGGGGGGAACAGGACAGTGTGGTCCAACAGCTGTTTCAACAGTTCAGCAGCTCTGTTAAGATGCTCCTGACCTTGAATGAACTGGGTCTGTCTGTTCACACACAGCAAGGCATCCACCTCACACTGGTAACCTGCAGAGAGAGAAAGAGAGAGAGATGAAAATTAAAAGAACAATGGAATTTCAGAGACATAGGAGGTGGGAAATAGTATAGTAGATTAAATGAAGAGGACAGCATTTTACCTAACTGCACCAAGATTTTCTTCCATCGAGATCTAACTTCTCGTCTTGCATAGCACAACGTGTGTATGTCATAATTCAGCTTCTCCCATTCCTATATGTCAACACATAAGTACATCAGTATAAAAAATATTGCATACAAATGGCCTTAACCTATGTGGAAAGTAGTCAATTTATCAATGAGTGACAAAGCTTGTTTGGAAAGGATGAAGAGTGAAGAGTCATGTGACACTATTTTGTCGATTTTTTTCTTTCCTTTTTGAGATATTTCAGTTTGTACCAAAGTAAGAACAGACCTATGAGTAGCCCCTTTTTACCAGCAGATGGCGTGGTTATCCCATTTAGCAGGATTTAACCATTTTTAACTATGTTACACTTTGATTGCTAAATATGTAACATATTACCAGACTTCTGCAGAACATCATTGTCAGACTACGGAGCAGCCCGGAGAATTAGCCTGGGTGACGGTCCGACGGAAACGTACTCCTAAGCAGAAGCCCACGGCTCATCACCTGCCTGTTCACATTACTAATAGATTTTCCCCGCTCAGCGACACACACGCACTGAGAAACCGACTCTGATAATTGCCGATTCCATAGTCAGAGATGTGAAGACAGAGACACCAGCGACCATAGTCAGAAACGTGAAGCTAGAGACACCAGCGACCACAGTCAGAGACGTGAAGTAGAGACACCAGCGACCACAGTCAGAGACGTGAAGTAGAGACACCAGCGACCATAGTCAGAGACGTGAAGCTAGACACACCAGCGACCATAGTCAGAAACGTGAAGCTAGACACACCAGCGACCATAGTCAGAAACGTGAAGCTAGAGACACCAGCGACCACAGTCAGAGACGTGAAGTAGAGATACCAGCAACCACAGTCAGAGACGTGAAGTAGAGACACCAGCGACCATAGTCAGAGACGTGAAGCTAGACACACCAGCGACCATAGTCAGAAACGTGAAGCTAGAGACACCAGCGACCACAGTCAGGGACGTGAAGTAGAGACACCAGCGACCACAGTCAGAGACGTGAAGTAGAGATACCAGCGACCATAGTCAGAGACGTGAAGCTAGAGACACCAGCGACCACAGTCAGAGACGTGAAGTAGAGACACCAGCGACCATAGTCAGAGACATGAAGTAGAGACACCAGCGACCACAGTCAGAGACGTGAAGCTAGAGACACCAGGACGTGAAGCTAGAGACACCAGCGACCACAGTCAAAGACGTGAAGCTAGAGACACCAGCGACCACAGTCAGAGACGTGAAGCTGGAGACACCAGCGACCACAGTCAGAGACGTGAAGCTAGAGACACCAGCGACCATAGTCAGAGACATGAAGTAGAGACACCAGCGACCATAGTCAGAGACGTGAAGCTAGAGACATCAGAAACGTGACGCTAGAGACACCAGCGACCACAGTCAGGAACGTGAAGCTAGAGACACCAGCGACCACAGTCAGAGACGTGAAGTAGAGACACCAGCGACCATAGTCAGAAACGTGAAGCTAGAGACACCAGCGACCACAGTCAGAGACATGAAGTAGAGACACCAGCGACCATAGTCAGAGACGTGAAGCTGGAGACACCAGCGACCACAGTCAGAGACGTGAAGCTAGAGACACCAGCGACCACAGTCAGAGATGTGAAGCTAGAGACATCAGAAACGTGACGCTAGAGACACCAGCGACCACAGTCAGGAACGTGAAGCTAGAGACACCAGCGACCACAGTCAGAGACATGAAGCTAGAGACACCAGCGACCACAGTCAGAGATGTGAAGTAGAGACACCAGCGACCATAGTCAGAGACGTGAAGCTAGAGACACCAGCGACCACAGTCAGAGATGTGAAGTAGAGACACCAGCGACCATAGTCAGAGACGTGAAGCTAGAGACGCCAGCGACCATAGTCAGAGACATGAAGTAGAGACACCAGCGACCATAGTCAGAGACGTGACGCTAGTGACACCAGCGACCATAGTCAGAGACGTGAAGCTGGAGACACCAGCGACCATAGTCAGAGACATGAAGTAGAGACACCAGCGACCATAGTCAGAAACGTGAAGCTAGAGACACCAGCGACCACAGTCAGAGACGTGAAGTAGAGATACCAGCAACCACAGTCAGAGACGTGAAGTAGAGACACCAGCGACCATAGTCAGAGACGTGAAGCTAGACACACCAGCGACCATAGTCAGAGACATGAAGTAGAGACACCAGCGACCATAGTCAGAGATGTGAAGCTAGAGACATCAGAAACGTGACGCTAGAGACACCAGCGACCACAGTCAGGAACGTGAAGCTAGAGACACCAGCGACCACAGTCAGAGACGTGAAGTAGAGACACCAGCGACCATAGTCAGAAACGTGAAGCTAGAGACACCAGCGACCACAGTCAGAGACATGAAGTAGAGACACCAGCGACCATAGTCAGAGACGTGAAGCTGGAGACACCAGCGACCACAGTCAGAGACGTGAAGCTAGAGACACCAGCGACCACAGTCAGAGATGTGAAGCTAGAGACATCAGAAACGTGACGCTAGAGACACCAGCGACCACAGTCAGGAACGTGAAGCTAGAGACACCAGCGACCACAGTCAGAGACATGAAGCTAGAGACACCAGCGACCACAGTCAGAGATGTGAAGTAGAGACACCAGCGACCATAGTCAGAGACGTGAAGCTAGAGACGCCAGCGACCATAGTCAGAGACATGAAGTAGAGACACCAGCGACCATAGTCAGAGACGTGACGCTAGTGACACCAGCGACCATAGTCAGAGACGTGAAGCTGGAGACACCAGCGACCATAGTCAGAGACATGAAGTAGAGACACCAGCGACCATAGTCAGAAACGTGACGCTAGAGACACCAGCGACCACAGTCAGAGACGTGAAGCTGGAGACACCAGCGACCACAGTCAGAGACGTGAAGCTGGAGACACCAGCGACCACAGTCAGAGACGTGAAGCTGGAGACACCAGCGACCACAGTCAGAGACGTGAAGCTGGAGACACCAGCGACCACAGTCAGAGACGTGAAGCTAGAGACACCAGCGACCACAGTCAGAGACGTGAAGCTAAAGACACCAGAGACCATAGTCAGAGACGTGAAGCTAGAGACGCCAGAGACCATAGTCAGGGACGTGAAGCTAGAGACGCCAGAGACCACAGTCAGGGACGTGAAGTAGAGACGCCAGCGACCACAGTCAGAGACGTGAAGCTAGAGACACCAGCGACCACAGTCAGAGACGTGAAAATAGAGACACCAGCGACCACAGTCAGAGACGTGAAAATAGAGACGCCAGCGACCACAGTCAGAGACGTGAAGCTAGAGACACCAGCGACCACAGTCAGAGACGTGAAGCTGGAGACAGCAGTCAAATGTTTCCTGGGGCCAGAGCGGGCGACATCGAGTCCAACTTGAAGCTGCTGGCTAAGGCTAATCAGAAAAATGGAAAAATTGTTATTCACGTCGGCAGCAATGACACCTGATTACACCAATCGGAGGTCACTAAAATTAATGTTGAGTCGGTGTCTAACTTTGCTAAATTTGTAAATTTCTGTAATTTTCTCAGGACCCCTCCCCAGTCTGGCCAACATTGACATGTTTAGCCGCATGTCGTCATTCCGTCGCTGGCTGTCTAGGTGGTGTCCAGCAAACGATGTGGGCTTCATAGACAATTGGGCCACTTTCTGGGGAAAACCCGGACTGGTAGCAGAGAGACGGCATCCATCCCACTCTGAATGGTGCAGCTCTCATCTCTAGAAATTTGGATGAGTTTATTAGCCACTTTTTAGCTACTGAATCATAACAAAACAAGTGTGGATTTTCTAAAAGCACGTTGACCTGAAGAAATGCTGTAAATCTTTGTCCAGGTGGTTAATTTGCCAGATTACTGAAAACTAATAAGCGATCAGCCAAAGAAAGCACAAAATGAATGCGTGGATGTATGAATTCATTGTAACCCAACTATACGACCTTAGATTGTATTATGGCTTTTGCTGAATTGTTTCTATTAAACATCAGCTATTTACATGTAGTCAGTTGCTTTTAAGCATAAATTTGTGGGTTTTCTTTCATTTTTAGCATTCCCTGATTATAATATGTACAATGACATTTGTGTATATATGCACTGTTGTCTACACAGCATACTAAAGAGTAACTAAATTCTCACCTTTATATTTATTTACACATTTTATGCATTTAATACATTTATTTTACAGTCACGGCCTCTCACTGTAAGAGAGCTGAGGAGCTTCCACTGATTATTTCAAAGAATGTGCTAATGAACAGATGCACCTTGTTGATACCTTGGATGGTGAAAGCGATTTTTTCAGTGAATCACTGTTTTAATTTTAGCTTAACATTTACAAAGTCACATTTGGCAAGTGGCAAGCTTCAAACAGAGTGAGTGAGCGCTTCGCTGAGTTTTTAGTTTTTTTATAGTCAGGGATTTTTCATTGTTCTTGTTCACATTGCTTCTTCACCTTCTTACTCTTCATTTCATATTTTACAAACCCTCTCTCTCCCACCTCTGTAGCTTTGTCAGCCTGGTCTCTCATGCTGATGAAAGCCTGTAACTCTCTGTCGGATGCTCGCCTGGGTCTGTTTGTGGTGGCCCATGAGTCTGTTGTACATCTTTGGCTCTGCTGGTAGCTCCAGTGGCTTCTTTTTGATGTCTGTGGCCCAAAAAGGCTCTCCTGCTCTGTGTCACTGTCACTGGACTCACTGGATAACAGTTCATATGGTCTGGAAGTTGAGGTGGTGCGCATACTGAAGAGAAAAAAGAGAAAAGAAGGACATAACATGTTTAAAAGCAAAACTAAATTTTGATTTTAGCAACTTACAATAAATGATTGAAGGCAGAGCTTTAGGGTTTTCATCATATCTGCCAGGTGCTTCCTCACCGCAATAAAGCTTTTTTTTTTTCTTGGTTGTGTTTCACATAGTAGTGACAGCAGCAGATGGTAAATCTAGCACCCATTAGCCTTTTCAACAATAGATATTCTTCCTGATAAAATCCTGCTAGTGACGCCTTCTACCACTGCTTCCAGAGTCCACAGGAAACTAAAATACATCCAAACTAACAAATCCTCATTTTGAAAATGTCCAAGAGCACAAGTCCGAGCAACATCCCAGCTTGTTATGTCCATCCCCCTTTCTCTGTGCCCATCCCAGTCTCAATAAGAGCTATCTGTCAAGTATATTATCCACGTGAGTCCAAATAGGAGACAACAACTACAACACACATACACAGAATAGCTCTGGGATGAATGGCACATTTATTCAGCAACTCCTGATGGTGCAGAAAAAAGAGGGGATAGCCTGCTAGCTCTGTTGCTGCTGAACATAAGCTCACTGCACAACTGTAGTTTAGCTGTAGGTTTGTTGTGTCAACTGTTACCTCTGACAATGTTATGATAAATGTCTGTGTTCTTGCAAGAAACAAGCAGCAGGTCTATTACTGTGCTTTGTGATATCACTTGTTGTAAAGGTTTACTGACACTTCGTAACTGTTAATACATCACTGATTCATAATCATATCCGATAGTGTATTTACCTCTGTGTTGGCCTGTAAAATCACAGGAAGTGCTCTGTCATCAGCATGAGGATGTGTGAATATGCGATCCAAGGTCACCTCTCTAAACAAAAGTTATTGTTTCTGCTGGAACAGGAGCTGGTGCAATAGGAGACAGTCTTTGAGAGAGTCTTTGAGGCAATGAAGATAATGCTCAGATGGTGGATTTTGGGTTTCTTCTTGCTTTTAAATCAAGGATTACAGACCTCTCATGGGTGAGTTTATGTTGAATTGTCTTTTAAACAATTAGGGTTCCTACTGTCTGTGTCCAAACAACTGTGTCGGAGCAATTTTAATTGTGTTTCCCCTTGAGTAGCTCGCCGTTCACAGGAAAAGCTTTATTAAGTGCCCTTATTTTGTGTCTTCCTTCATCTACATTTGAACTTGTTGAGTTGTTTTATGGTCTAAATCAAACATTTGTCACTTCACAGTAAAATAAAATCAGTTTTGGAGGATAGATGTATATTATAATAATGCGAGTGAAACATGTATTAGTAACCCAGTTCATTTTTATACTTTCAGCTCATTGGAGGGTTTGGAATCAACATGGAGTTATGATTACACCAAATATCACCCAATGCCTGAGGTACAAGTCTTTAATTCTGTTAGCTATGTTAATTAGACACTGCAGGAGAACTCTACATCCAAAAGGATATTCTACTCTAAATAAATCATTTTCTGTCTTGTTGCACATGCCCCGTTCCACCTTTTAAATTTGCCTTTGAGTATTCTTAGAGCTGGCCAGAGAAAACTATAAACATCGTTATCAAAATGAATTATCTCCCTAATTAAATTACAATGCAGATATACAACTGGATGGAAGATGTGCAGCGAGAGAATCCAGATCTAGTGTCTTCTGTTGTCTATGGACACACCTATGAAGGGAGAAATATCACACTGCTGAAGGTAACTCATAATGTATATCTTTTAACTTTCTTGTTAGGAGGTACAAAAAGAAAGAGGTTTATCTAAACCACAGTATCAAGTGGTATTACATGTATGTACTGCACAACCTGTCATAATTCCCCTTTGGGACTTCCTGCCGGGGACCCTTACTTTGTAAGGACTTCCTTTTTCCCCTGCACTGGTCCCCAGCAGCTTTGTGTTGCTTTACCTTAATTATTTTCACCAGAGTTCAATTACCCCTTGGTTCTTCCTTCTATTTATGTGCCCTGCTTCCCTTTGTGTGTTGTGGAAGCATTGCAAATGGTTACTGTGTGTCTTGTTGAGCTAAAATTTATTCCATTATATTTGGTTTGTACTTTTCCTGAGCCCTGGTATTCCCAGGAGGAAATAAAAGCCTTGTTTCTTGTCCTGCATTTGGGTCCTATGCCTCTCCTTCACTTTCCTCTCCAACACAACCTGTACAAAGCTGTAAAGAAACTGACACTTTTAGCAAGCCTGTTGGTAATCCCATACTATAAGATACAGTAGTGGACAAATGGGCACAGTTTTGTGTTTCCATGATATGTAGCACTGCAAACATGATCCACGGGTAAAAATGAACACTTTGGTCCCTCTTCACATCTGTGCCCCATGAGAAACCAGTCTTGCATTTCAAATGATCATTTTTAGACTCTAACCCCATGACATCCACAATAGCGACCCTGTAGAGGATTATAGTATATCAAAAATGTTTTTATTTACTTTCACCCGACCTTCCTCGCCTTTTCTATCTAAATTACCTCCAGTGTTAATACAGAAACTACAAATCTACTAGACCAATGTTAAATTCACTATCGATTACAGCAAGGTACCAAAAATACTTTGACAAGATTTTAAAATGTTGCACATCTCCCCCTTTAAACCTTACATTCACCCAAAATTGGTCATACTGTGTGCCTCCAGTTGGGACTACAAAACCCAGAGCGCAGAGAGAAGAAAGCAATATGGATGGACTGTGGTATCCATGCTCGAGAGTGGATTGCTCCGGCCTTCTGTCAGTGGTTTATCAAAGAGGTTTGTACACTCAAGCATAATTTCAAAGATAAACACAGAGTACTCACCCAGACATGAGTCCTCTGACATGTGACTGTTTGTTCAGCTTGTGCACTCATATAAAAACAAAAAGAAGATGAAGAGGATGCTGCAGAACCTTGACATCTATGTTACTCCTGTGGTCAATGTGGATGGATACATATTCACCTGGGCCAATGACACTGTGAGTCCTTCTCAGGTTTTACGAGCCTATTGCTTTTTCAGGGGTACACTGACTTCTTGTCCCTGTTGTGTGTTTTCTCAGTGAAAGATGTGAATATAACTGCCTGACTTTACAGTTCATTGATTGGAAACAGTTAATTAACCTCACACAAACTCTCACACTATCTGGCCTCCATGTCTGTGTATGTGTTTTATGTCCCCCATAGACTCGTCGCTGGAGAAAGTCTCGTTCTCTCCCTCCTCCAGACAGTAGCTGTTATGGTGTTGACCTCAACAGAAACTTCAATGCCAACTGGGGAAGTGAGTTGCGTACTTTCATTAATCACAATATGACTTGTTAGCTCTAATTCATCATCCATGTTCACCATGTCAGGCCTCCATAGAAACCAATTATTCCTGTAATGTGACATCATACACAGTAGTCAAAGTAACAATATTATCAAAGGAGTTGCACATCGCTCACTTGGACAGTATAATTAGATTAGACATTACAGCATCAGTGCATAGCCTCTGACTACGAGTTCACATTTTATATTGGCCTTTGACAGAAGAAACAAACCTGTCAGGACATTATCAAAAGCACACCACAGAATGTCACTGAACTTCAAGTCATATGTTGATGTAATTATGTTGTTTCTTTCGTCAGCGGTCGGTGTGTCATTTGACAGTTGCGAAAACAACTACTGCGGGAAATCACCAGGGTCAGAGCCAGAGGCTAAAGCTGTCATGGACTTTGTTGGTAATTTTTGTTATGCCTGCTGTATGTTGATTTTAAAAAATGTGTGTTTCTGAGCTGATCTTAAAATGTCATGATTATATATGTCATTATCTAGGGGATACATCTGCAAGAAGTTAATACTGTTTTGTCATTTTGATCCCGTGTCTGGCCTGTCTGTATCTAGGTAGTATGGTTAACCAGCTTCTGTGTTTCCTCACCATCCACTCTGCTGGGCAACTTATACTCCTACCGTATGGCCACCCTGAGGTTTCTGCACCCAATTACATTGAACTGGTGAGTGTGTATGTAAGTTTGTATGTGCTTGTAATTAAGCACAACAGTGGACTTTTATTGGAAAGACACACAGATTTTATGAACAGGGATCAGCAGCTGAAGTGTTATGTGCATAATGTATAAAATGTGCAGGTTTCAGTCGGCAAGGAAGCAGCAGCAGAAATGAAGAAGGTGCATGGAATGAATTACACTGTAGGAACCTCTCCACAAATTCTTTGTAAGACTCACACACACACACACACACACACACACTGACCTGACTTGTTCTTTCATGCCCTCGTCTGTCCTGAACAGCCGTAACCTCCTCTTCTTCCTCTCTATCTTTCTCTGTCCTGCTGTCACACTTAAGATCCAAACTCGGGTTCGAGTCGTGACTGGGCTCGTCTCATGGGCATCCCATTTTCTTACACATTTGAGCTGAGAGATAAAGGTGACTTGGACTCTAATACATACTTTTAATAATTCTCAGTCAAGAGTAAAGTACTGGCTTTAGTAATATTTTGATTTCACTAAATGATTCTTCAGGTGAATTCAGCCACTTGCTACCGGAGGATCAGATCCAGCCAGCCTGTGAGGAGGCGTACATCGGAGCTCTGTCCATCATCACATATGTTCATGACAAGACTTTCAACAATACCATCCCTAATGCTGCTGTCACCACAGTGACAGGCCTCATCACAATTTCTGGGGTTGCTGTGATGATTTGGAGCACTATGATAGTTCTCACTGCAAGGATTTTGGTGTAAGCCAGTGAAACCCTCAGTCATACAAGACTGGGTCGCCATTTGTGGGTGGCTGTTCTATATGGTCATGCAAACCTCTCTCAGGCGAAACAGAGATGATAACAAAGCTTTCAACAGAAATATACAACATTTAAGTTATGCAATTTGTAATGTGTTTTATAGTCTTTCTGACAAAGACATATTTACCCAAAGTTTGCCATCATTACAGTTTATTAAGAAGAAGAAGAAGAAGAAGTACTTGATTAATCCCCAAGGGGAAATTCAGTATTATTTCAGTGTATACAAATAATACTGATTGCAGTATTATTAGCAACAAATACAGGAAATAAACATGATAATCAGAGTAACATGACAGTGATGCAGTACATGCTTTGCACAGCAGGGGGCAGAATTGCTATATGTTACACACCACTGTTCATGCAGGCTTCTCATTCATTTCTATTTTATTAACTACATTTGCTTAAGTTTTAGTATTTATTTTGCATATACCATAGTTGCTGCTCAACTATGAGTTTCTTCATGCTGTGTGATCACATCTGATTCTCTGAAAGACACAGCAACTCACATTTTGTTTGGAAACATACCACATTCATTTAATTTATTTTTCATGCCCTATGTACGTATCACATGGCCAATTAAGGTTTGATAATAGGGCTGAAATTTAGTGACACAAAGGTCACATGACATAAGCCACATGTCATGACTTGATGACATTTAACCTTACTTGTGCAGCTTTGGATGTATGAATAATACTGTATTATTACTCCAATACCACCAGCACTGGTCACATCCTATTAGTTGTATTGAGGGTAGGGACAAACGACCTAAATAGTTTATTCATTACACAATCACACTATGACCAGCATTAAATAGACACAGGCTATTCATATCATTATGAAACATTGCTTACACTGTTGCAAAATAAATGGATTTCCTATGACACCTTGTCATTGGATCTGAATTTTTTAGGTCTATTTGGGAAAACACTAAAGTCTTGGTCATTTTATAAATTGTTGTTATACTCACAAGCATGTTTCTGGTGGGAACTTTAGATATAAAGTTTTCCCTCTGTGTCCTCACTCTCCCTCTCTTAATCACTGAGATTTATAATTCTAGACTGTATTCTCCCCTGCTGCCTCAGTGACTTCTAGACCACCACACACACAGATACACACTTGGCCATTGACAATGTGACATTGACATAGTGCACTTGAATACCTTATGTGAGGGTGAATGATGGACCACTCACCCTGATGGTTGTTCCCTAAAGGTGTGTGTGTGTGTGAGTGTGAGTGTGTGCTATATTTCAGCAGTAGTGGAAACAAAATTATATTCCTGCTCACATGAAACCTCGACAGAACAGAAAGACGGGTCAAACACCAGGGGACCAAGAGAATAATAAGAAGTAACACTGACACACACACACACAAACACACGCACACACACACACACACACATACAGCCCTTCAGGAAACAAACAATTCACTGCTCCATCACTTACACCCATGAAAGATACTCACACTTGGTGAGCCAGAGCAGAGCACCCTGACACACACACACACACACACACGAACATTAGAACTGGGCAGGGATTCAGAGACACAGATTGAAGGTGATTATAATTCACAGTGAAGCCTGGCTGGTTTAGTTATCACCAGCTCATCCATCTATTTGTGTGAGTGCTTGTGTGGTTGAGCGCTCATCAAGGTACTGGGGGAAAAACACACCATGGACATATAAATCACAAAGATAAAGAAAGAGACACAGAGAGGAGCAAAAAATAAAAAATAAAATAAAAATCAACCGAGCCATCTTGGAAGAGGTGAATGACGAATGCATAGAATGAACAAAGAGCGATACAGAAAGGCAATACAAAGATGTGGGAGTAATAATGTAATAAATGGGATAGCACAGTGTGATTCACAAAACAAAAATGATGAGATAATCAGAAAAAGATTTACACTCAAGTCTTCCAACTCAGGTGAGAAAGAAAACAACACACTTTAGTTTGACCTGTCCATTTAAAGTGCAGAGCTCATTTTACAGCTGTAGCTTTACTTGGTGCAGCCTGATCAGTAGCTTATGGGGACTAATGTAGAAATAATAATAGGTTTTGGCTATTGCTGTTTAATTATAACTTGAAATACTTTGCTATACTGCAAGTTATAGTGGATCACTTTAAACTGGGAATAACCATGGCAACAGTATTTGTGCTCCATATGCAATGAACCTAACAAAGAGATAAAGTGATTGCAAACAAAAAAAGAAACTATGACCATTTCAACACAGCTTTCATTTTATCCAGCAGTAAATAGTAAGAGAAAGTATTGCTGCTTTATCCACAGCAGGTGTCTGCCATTGTCTTTGAATATCACAGTATCTTTCCACGTGCTGTGTCATTGCTCATGTAAGTGTGCATCCTGAAGACAGAAGGCAGTCAGCATGAAAAATTTAAAAAAGAGAAAAATAAAGCTGCTGTAAACTACAGAGGTGCTCTTCCAGTTCAACGAGCTGAGTGGTAGAAAGGTATTTAGTGAAACAAAAACAAAAAAAACTAGAGCATGGCACTGAGTGAGGTTTTCTTTTGTCCCAGCAAAATCTCATTAAAGCATTCTGGTGCACTTTTGGACCCCTCAAGCAATAGATCCACAGACTATTTTAGTGTCCAGTCAATATGAAACCAGTCACCAAGGGACATGTGACAGTGACTGTTCTGCTTCTGTTTAGACAGTGATTTCAGTGGGAAAGATAGGAAAAAAAAGATAGACAGTGGACTGTTTCATTGTGTGCTTCATTGTAGTTAATGTAGTGTTCAAGTGATGCTGATGATTGGACATTTCCTGTTATATTTCAGCAGTCAAAACCCTGTTGAAATGTTCATTATGGCCTGCTAAAGGAAATGATAGTAATATGTTTTTCATGCTTAAGTATGTATTTCTAGGATGAGAAAATACGTCTAAACTCTCTATGAATCCCTGAGGTGGCAGCCAGGGTTCAACATCCAGATGTTACTGGTTAAAAGCCCTAAATCGTCTGCTCCACTCTGTCTTACATCGATTGCAGTGGGGGAAAACCGTTACTGCTAATTTACTTTCCAAACAGTGTGTGCAAGACAAAAGCCAAAATATGTCAGTTTGTTAAGGCACTTAATACTTTCTCATTTTTTAAACTGTGATGGGTTTGTGGCAGTTTTCAACTCCTTTAAGACACGTCTTCACAAGTGGACCAACACATTTAAATGATGAATAGAAATCGGTTTGAGAGGGCTTCTTCACTGTGGCCCCATGACACATCTTTGCCATATACCTTTATTGTTAATCAATGTAGATGACACCATTTTAACATGCTGATGATCAATGGGAATTATGCCATGCTTTTTAACTGTCACAGATAATCAATGAGGGTGGCGCCATCATGTGCATCTCCTGATGATTACAGCTGCTGATCAATAGCACAGCTGTCTTGGGATGACATATGACCATCCTTGGTAACAGATTCAGGTATTCTTGTCTGTGTGATGTTACAGAACAGAAATGTGGGAAGATGGAGGGCAGACAGGCAGACACAGGGAACTTATAAAAACAGAAGCACAGACATAAATGGATGGAAAGAATTTGACACTAGAGAGACACAAAGCTGAGGAAGCAGATTGGCCATATTTCAAATCATCATTAGGTCAAGGCTGTCAGCTGAGAGACAACACAAACACCCTCCCTCTCTTCCTTCCTTCCTCTTTTACTGGCCGTCTGGTTGTTCCCAGTGTTAACAAGATGTTAGAAATAATAACCTCAATCATGATCGATTAAAACTTACTTTATTTTAGCCATATGTGGGGTATTGCAACAAGGTATAAATATAAACATTCTCAGTATTGACCATTTTAGTTCTGTTGTGTATTATGTAGTAGTTAGTAGTTATTACCTAGTTTTATTCCTAACATGTTGAATATAATGTTATTATTGTTGTTTTTGGGCTATTTGATTTCATTTTCTTGTCTGTAAATGGTATATTGCTGTGCTTTGCATTTGGATGTGCTGTGCAGATTAGGTGCAGTGCTCCTGTTTTACTGTTTCACTCTGAGAAAGACTCTGCAATTTGCTTTATAAAGATGTGAAAAGCACTGTTTTTCTTGTCTCAGTTCCCACCAGTGACCGTGCAAGTACAAAGGTGATTTATTATATTTACTTAACCAGGATGAACTTTCCAACAGAGGCCTACTTCCTCTCAACTGTTTTACAAGTGTAGAAATGTGCTGAAAGTCTCTGAGAGAAATAACCCTTTATCACTCTGTCATTAGATTTGCTAATCTCTTTATCCTGCAAGATGAGATATACTTTATTATAAATGAGATCAACTTTATGATGTTTGAGATGAGGTGTTTCTTTGCTTTGTTCCATGTCTCAGCTAGCCAACAAGCATTTTAACATTGTCATTTTAACCTTTGTGACTGACAGCTCTTCTTCATCCATGAACAATTGCATCTTCTTGAACCTCGAAAGCAAGGTAAGACTTATTCCCTCTACTTCCTGCTTGGCACACTCGCTCTAGCTGTTGACCCGACATTCTGCACTTGAGATACTTATGAAAATAACTCACATCCTTTTCTTCCTGTTCACGCTCCAAGAAACAGAGCAACAGGGAGACAGTAGAAACCAAGATACAGAGGAAATGGACTGATAGGGTGATTGAGGAACATCACAGTAGAATAGAAATAGGCAGACCACCTAACAGAGACCACACAGCAATCATGCCAGGCACAGACCATCACCAAGAGGTGACCAGGCCATCTGTGTCTCGGTCCGCCTGTAAAATGACTTGCCATCAAAACAGGGATAGCCAATATTGCACAAATGCACTAGGGGAACACTCAGAATAAACCTGATGAACATTTCTATTCTGACACTATTTTGTGTTGTGTGCAGCTCTGTATGCTTCAACCTTCGTGTGATTTTGTCAGTGTGTGCATGTGTGCAGTCAGTGAGTTGTTGTTTTGTCCTTAGTTTTTATGCTTTAGTTCTGTGTGGGTTCTAACATACACATGACAAAATAATGTTTTTTTTGTTTTTACTACATATCAGTGTTTGTTCTCATTCTGACATCAAATATGCCTATAGAATCATTAACATAATATTGGAAAGAATGACTCTATCGTTCTTAAATTGGAATAAAAATAAACTAAACTTGTTATTTCACTGGTCATATTCTGTGGAAACCATGAGCCTAAGTGTCTGTGTGGTGAGAACGTAGTATGTTCATGATGGATTAAATCTGTGGTCTTACATGCTGATTTATGATACCACTGAAGTAATTAATATTTGTGTCTGTGTTTTTAAATGTCTGCTGTGTGTCTGTATGTCCATATTTTGCTCATGGTGTATGGGTTTGAGTGCCATGGTCTGGTAATGATGGTAATCAATGGCTAGTTAAATCCTTGAGGGCTGGAGGTGAATGACAAGATGTGTATGCAGACACACACACGGCATAATCTACTCCTTCCCCTTCCAGAAAGCCCAGAGTTTCTCTTTGGTTGTTTTGAAATGAGAAAAATGATACAGTATGCTGATAAACAGAAAAGGAAATTTGCTGAATCTTTTACCACAGGTTCATTGTTTGTTATACTTTTCTCTACCTCTAGGAGGCACTGTTGAATAGCACATAGATCATCAATTGAAGCAGCATGTTTGGAATTGCTTTCAATGTAATGTATAGAATGCTACTTCATCAGTCTCCATTTTACTCTTTGCAAATTAAAGACATGATGAAGAGAAGCACTGATATGAGCTATAAAGTTTCTATTAATTCAAACATACATGCTAATACAGAATGTTTCACCTAATAAATTGTATGACATCAGAATAGGTTGTGTAAATGGTGCTTTCCCTAATTTAGGTATGTTATCAAATATAAATATCAAAGGTCTTCTTTCTAAAGTCTGATGCTCTCTACAGTCTTTCTCTGTCTCCCTCTCTCTCTCTCCCTGTGTAGATGTAGGAATGGGTTGGTCGAGGTTCACACAAATGGACATCAACTGTAAAATCAGGTTTTTTCCTTTTCTAGCAGTTTCAGTGACAACAGTGGTTTTAGATACAAGTTGTATTCATTTTCAGCTTCCCCTGAGTTTTTATTTCTTTCTAAGTTTCTCTTTACTCTTCTTTATTGTATGTGAAGCACAGATATCCAAATACAGACCCATGGCAGCTGGATCTGCAGCATAAGGCACATACAGGAGTCAAGCAGTGTTTGAGTCTCTGCCCTTTAGCCTACACAAGGAGCACAGAGTGGGCTTATTCCTGCATCTGTTGGGGCATCATCATTTCTCATGCTGCTGCATCAGAGTCATAAAGCTGCTGAGCTGCTGGCGACATTCAGGGTAGGAGTAGATGAAGAAATCTTGCAGTTGCCAGCTGATTGGCTGAACAAGACCTAGCTTTCTAGCTCATTTAGAAAACATTACGCTGCCCCCACAGCACTGAGTAAGTAACCTTCAACCCACATTTTGATTTTGTGTACTCATCTCCTATAATGCAAAACCTAGAAGAGTCAAATATGGTGCGTTCTTTACTTTACCATTAATATCTTGTCTTATAAAAAACTATTGTCTCTCTCACCCCTTTCTCTGTCACACTCAATCACACACAGGTACAATCTTAGCTCCTTGTTAGGGTTTTCAGTATTTCCACAAATGGGGTCTGTCAACCCGTTTATTCCCCCTCACCAGGACATATGTTAAGTTCACATAACAAATAACATAGGGATTTCTGAGGTCAAAATAAATAACTGTTTGTAATTTAATTAAAAAAAATCTTCTTCCCTCAATAAAATATACACTGCAGACTTTTGTGACTACTAGTGGCACTATGAAGAAATGTTTTGGTGAGCGTGCCATCCATTTATTTGTACATTGTGTTCTGCTGTGCATACAAAGAAACACATATCCACTAATGAGCCAAAACACTGTCACCAGCATGGATACTCTGACTGGTCTGTCACTGTGCAGGCCCTCATTGCATGGATGTGCCATATGTTATGACCCTTTCCTCTCATCATCATCATCATGAAGATTTTCTG
Source organism: Mastacembelus armatus (assembly GCF_900324485.2). Taxonomy (NCBI): domain Eukaryota; kingdom Metazoa; phylum Chordata; class Actinopteri; order Synbranchiformes; family Mastacembelidae; genus Mastacembelus; species Mastacembelus armatus. The sequence goes on along the minus strand of NC_046653.1, from coordinate 7,897,813 downwards.
GGATTTAGTGCCACAGTAACCCTTCTGCTGTTCTGGCCCAGCCAGGACAGCACTGATTGCTCTCGTGTATGCTGAATTACTGGGTGTGACGAAGTTCGAACAATGAAGTAAACACAGGTTTCCCAACCTGTCAGTCTGCTCATTTCAAACTGCTGGCCCAAACTAGTTGCCCACCGCCTTACCTTTAAGATGTTTGATGTCTTGAGCAGCCATAAAAAAAGAAAATACATCCGATTAAAGAAGTACTGATAGTATTTCATGAGGCCTCGAAGTCATTATTGTTTATGTTTATAGATATCCAGATGGAATGCTAAGAATGCTAAAAGCACATAAGTAAACATACACACAATAACCTTTCATTTATGATGTATGTCAAACACCAGAATAATTCAACACATAGACAAACCCTGTTTCCCCATTAGTGATAAATGGTGATTTAACACTGATAAAGTAGCAGAGAAGACAATAACACCACTGAACACACACATTTGGCTATGAATTAGTGGCTGCAAACACTCATCATACTGGTACTCAATAATGTGATAAAGAGCGCAGAGCCTCATACCACAGACGTACACAGAGAGAACAGCAGATAGTCTACACACAAACACACACACACACCATTAGTGTAGTTTTGTGAGCCTTCATGCATACAGACTACCTGTTTAAAGCAATCACTACATCACTGCTGGCTCATATGTAACACTAAGGAGAGGAGAGGAGGTAGATGGATGAAGCGAGAGAAGTTGGAGTCATGGGAGGGAGGGAGAGGGTAAGATGGATTGACCACAAGCAGAGACAAACAGATTGTTGTTATGACTAATTTTGACTTACACATGTAATATTATGAGTACATACTGTCAAAAAGAGCTATGATAAAGAAATGACAATAGAAAACAGGATGGGAGGTGAAGGATTTAATTTCCAAACAGGATGACAATTTTCTGGACACAATCAAAGTAGAGAAGTAGAGATGAACAGATAAACACTGAGAGTTAGATGTGAACAAGGACAGGTGAAGGGCCAAGGTGAGGGAGGAGAATTCATAAATGAAAAGAATATGTTACACAAAGGCAGAGTTGGTTGGGTGTGGCACTGCGGAGAGTCAGGAAAGAGAGGAATGTACGGATGAGGTATAGAGAAATGAAAAAGCATAAGAGTGGGAAGGATCGAACCAGCCAGATGAATGGCTAGTGTGGGGCATAAAACGTTAAGAAGTGAAGGAAAGTACACCCTGTCAGACGTAGGGCGATGAGTAATGCTGTAGCCAGGAGAATTGTAAAGAAACCTAAATGAGGAAGAGAAGGCATGAGGCAAGGAAATGAATACAAATGCAGAATTAACCCCACACTTTATTAGTACATTTTTCATTCTGTTTTCAGGCTTTTTGACTTCCTGTGCTGCAACACAAAATTGCTTCACAGGATATACAATATAATCTTAACATTTGAAGTAGATGTCCATCAATTTAGAAATAATATCTATTCAGACAGTCTGCAGCTATGGTGGCTACAACAGGCTGAGGTTTAGAATGTGTAATATTTACCATGTTCACCATAGTATAGTCCTTGATAGCACGCTAATTTGCTAATTAGCACTAGATGCCAAGTACAGCTGAGGCTGATGGGAATGTCATTAGTTTTGCAGGTGTTTGGTGGTAATGGAAAATCTGACCCGCTGCTCATACTGTATGAGAAAGGAAGAAATCACCGAAGTCATTACACTTCATTCTGAGCAGCATAATTGTTGTGATATTTATTTCTGCCCCAAAGTTTTGGAAATTGACTAAAAATAACTTTATTCTAATTTGAAGATTAGCACAGTTTTATTCACGCTTGGAAATGAAAACAGAGTATGGTGCTACGGAGCCTTAAATGATAGCCAGAAAGTTTTACAACAAAAAAGTGGGTTGGTGGGGGAAATAGACTGATAGATGACTGAAGCAGGACATGGTGTCTTACTAATGGTAAATCAAGGTGGCAGAATGGACAAAAAAGAAGAGCTGAAAGAGAGGATGGTGCGGCACAGATGGATGGGAAGAGTGTCATGCTGCTTAACTAATGTTTCCCAGACCTGTAGTTCAATTCCTTTTCAGAATTAAAGCTCCATCTATCACTCCAATGTGCCTCGTTAGCAGCGAAGGCCTAACCAATCCCAACACAACCATTTACATTTTAAGTAAGACAGACGATGGAGCTTTTATCTGCCTGTGTTCCTGTCTGTCTGTCTAGCTGTCTGCCTTTCTATCTGTGTGTGTGTGTTTCTTTCTCTGTCCATCCTTCACCCTTGCACAACCACACACACACACGGAAAAGTATCAAATGCATAATCATGTCCAAAGGCAGTCTGTGGTGCAGTCAACCAAAAGAAATTGCTGCAGAGACACTTGCGTCTTTCATTAAAAACATGAAACCAGACACTGAGGAAACAGACTCAGCCTACCCTTCTATAACAGCATATTATTTTTCCACTGGATCGTCTCTGTCAACCAAAATTGTGTGAAATCTGTTTGATTATGGTAATAATAGACATTTCATTCATTAGAACTTTATCCCTGCTTGGCCATCAGTATTCTTTATTATCATGGCACATATTATAACATAATACATAGCTGCAGCCTAATTAAAATTCTGTTATCCATTTTCTTTCTGTTTTTTCCAGTTATTTGTAAAATATATACATGGCTCTGTCTGGCAATGGCCCAGCAGCTAGCTAATAATGACTTGGTTGAATTTCACACAATTCAATTTCAGTGATGAACTGCAAAAGCTCTTAATTGCTTTTTGGTTTCTTTAAAGCTGAGTCACTTCCCACAAACCATGAAAGATATTACAAATAGTCTCTTTTCCTTTCAGATGTACAACATAGTTACAATAGCAATATGTCACGAAATCTTTCCTAACTCAATGTTATTGTCTCAGTTTAATTAAATTTGATATGCTCTGAAAATGACCTTTCTGTGTGGAGTTTGCATGTTGTCCCTGTGCTTGTGTGGGTTTTCTCCAGGTACTCCGGTTTCCTCCCACAGTCCAAAAACATGTATGTCAGGTTGATTGGTGACTCTAAATTGCCCATAGGAGTGAGTGTGAGTGTGTGAGGTTGTTTGTCTCTATGTGGCCCTGTGATGGACCTGTGACCTGTCCAGGGTGGACCCCTGCCTTTCACCCAAAGAGAGCTGGGATAGGCTCCAGCAGATCCCTGTGACCCTGGTTAGGACTAAGGGGGTCTAGATGATGGATGGATGGATGGATGAATAAAAAGTAACTATCTCACCTACCGGAAACAAACAGCAGTATTCTAAATTATTCTACTATCAATATACTCATCATCATCATCATCATCATCATCATCACGTAGGGCCCAAATACAGATCTCTGTCTTTTGTATCAGTATGCTACAGAACATGAACTCAATCCAGTGTCTATTAAAGCTATTGCAGTAGCTGTATTCAGTGTAAGAAAAAAGAAAGGGACACAAATGAAGTCAGCAGGGTGCAGATACAAGTGGCCTAAAAGAATTAATTGGATTTGTCCAGTGTCTGCTCCCTTCTTTTTCTATGCTAGCTTATTAACTTTACAAAGTGTCCTAGCTTGTGTTAGTCTATTTTCATGACTGTAGTCGAAAAAAAAATGTTCAGAAAAAAAAGCAAATAACTTCATTGCAAGCAAAACTATTTCTTTAACTTTACTGGTTGTGAAACAGTGCAAAATGTTCCCAACAGCTCCGAAATGATTAGCAGACAAACTGAAATACAGTGATGGATCAGAGAGTTTTTTTATTTTCCAGTTGTGATGGAACATAGAGGCCCATTTTTGCTGTTTCTGGGAGTGCTATTTACTTTGATCTTTGATGAGCATGACACTGCCAGAGTATGTTGCTTTACCTCTGGTATCTTCGTGATCACTCCGGATTAGTGTGATGGCCACAGTGAAAAAGTATGGTTGTCTTACAGCAAGAGGGAACTAGGTTTGACCCTCTTGGGATCTCTTTAGGGCAGGGGTGCCCACACTTTAAACTTTAAACATATATTTATATATGAATATATTGAGAATTCTTTATATGCACAATATATGTTGGCGTAGCTTGCATAACTACATGAACCCATATTTCACAATACAACTCTGTACATTTTTTGTCACTACCTTACTCTGCACTGAATGACTTGCACTGAATGACTGAATCAGCCAGGGATGCATAGTCCAGACAGTAGCTGCTGATAGCCAGCCTCAAGCACACTTCCAAATGATCATCAGTCATGGTGGAATGGTACTTGGACTTAATGATCTTCATGTGGGAAAAGGCTGACTCACATAAATAAGTGGAGTTCTTACTTTGTCCAGCTCCCCCTCTCATTTTTATACCCTGTCTTAAGTTTAAAAGAAATAAATTGGAGACTATCTCGCTAGCTTGCTAGAGTTTTGTGACACTTGGTGCCGTTGTACGCATGCGCGGTGACCCATGTGTCAGAAAAGGTCAGATGTCAGACTGGCTGCCCTGTACGTCAATCAAGTGACACATTTCATAGTGAGGACAGATGATGGGCTGAAGTCTACTTTGTTAATGCCATGCGATCTACCCACACTACCTTTGCGATCGACCGGTAGATCGCGATTGACGTATTGGGCACCCCTGCTTTAGGGCCTTTCCAGCTCTGCCCAGTGTGGGTTGGGTTCCAGTCTGGTCACCATGCTAGGGATCAATGGCTATGATAATGAACTGTGGATGGCTCAGCGTGGATCCATCCATACCTTGTGCTTTGCAGCTACTCTCCATCCTGTGTTTGTTACTCCACCTCTCCTATCATTGCTCTTCTCTAATCTTTATCCATCCATCTCTATCAACACTTCCTTTATTGCTCCATCTCCACTTTGCCTCACTCTCCTTTTTCTCTGTCTGTCTATCTGTCTCTGCTGACGGCGGCCATTATCAAAAGCTATCCTGTCAGATATGTTGCTCACGGCTGTTATTGATACCCCTTCATTACTCATTATCGTTGAGTGCCTGTATTAGTGCTGACTGGCCACAAACTGGCTGGCACTCACTAGCATATACTGTGCACACACTGTTGCACACAGGGCACACACACACACACACACACACACACGCACACACACACACACACACACACACACACACACACACATACATTGTCTAACGTAAGGTACAGTAGAAAAATGAAGGACTGCATTGTTTCAGTCAATGTCTACATACCATGTAAACAAAACTCAGAGGAAAAGAGCTGCCTGTTCCTTTTTGAACATTGTTTAAAAAAATAACATGAGCTGCAAAACTGTCATTTAAAAGAAAACATGAGAGGAAATGCAGTATTATTATGTATTATAATGTGAATCTGTCTCCATATGTAATTATAGATGAATTGTCTATGTATTCTTGAATGAATTGGAGGAGAGACACAATGGGGAATTTCATGGATGAAAGACAAGTTTATATTGTGATTTTGTTTCAATAATCTTTTATGCACACCTTTCAGTCAACTGCTACTGTTACCACAAAACTGAGTCTGATTTATAGGTCACAGGATACTGGTGCTGTTTATGCTGTGGATAGCTCCCTTTCTCATATGAGAAAACCATGCCTGTTATGACTCTGACACTCATTCTCCTATTTGCAGATGGCTTCATTTTATCAGACTCCAGACACACACACACACACACACACACACACACACACACACACACACACATATCCAGAGAGGCATATGGAAGTCCTTATCTGTGTCTGTGCTTATGTGTGTTGGCCTAAGGTTCAGTTACATGCTCAAGAAGGCCATGTTGAATATCTTCTTAACACTGTGAGGATCAATAATTGTAGTGGACCACAAGAGTTAATGCTGGAATGAATTTCAAACAGGGCACATATGCTAAAAAGGTATAGCAAACTAAATGCTAAATTAAGCTTATCAGTCAGAAATTCATCATTGGTACAGTCCTTGTGAAGTCCAGTACAATCAACCAACAGATGACAATGCAACATAACCTTTGGAGAATTCATTTTTATGGCATGTTTTGATTTTATAGATTTTGTGACTATGTCAAGAGAGCAGCTTTGTTGCACTTTTCACATGACTGCTTTGAGCAATAACAATGCTACTATTATTAATTGCTCTATAAAGAATATTAATTCAAGCAGAGGAATGTTAATTGACGAGTAAGGATGCTTTCTGGGGGGTGCACAGAAAATCTTCGGTATTTTTATGGTTAGATTTTAACCCTGGCTTTCATGTGACAAGATTGCTGCAAAACATAGTGATCATTTTGATGGGACAGAGGTCATATTGACAAACACAGCAGGTACAGTTCATGTGGGCTTACATTCATTAAGTAATTTAGAGGCAGCGAGGTTGACGTCTTGCAAACTAATTGCAGTGTGATAAATTTATCTTGGAACAACAAGCAGCATCTCAATGCTGCCTTGACTGATTATACTGAACTACCTCCCCCATCATCCATCAAGCACTTTTATTGGCTTCTTTGGGGCATAGTTGTGAATAAGTACAGAGGTTGTATGTGTTTGTTTGTAAGGGTCTTTTTGTGTGCAGACATTTCTATGTACATGTGTTGGGTTCTTCTCTAGTAATTGTGTGTGTGTGTGTCAGGAGAGGAGTGGTCAGGCAATTAACCAGCTGTGCTAACGATCATCTCAGTGCAGAATCACACAGTGTTTTACAGCGCCATACAGGCCTTTACTGCCTTTGTTGTCACGGTGATATAGCATTCTCCACCATAAAGTGCTGATACTGGTTGATTGTTTTGGCCTCTTCAGGCTAGTTCTTTTACGTACATGCATGCACATACACAGTGCAAATTTATTCTCTGTCTTTTGTACACACACACACACGCACACACAGACACATTACCATTCTTTTATGGCTTGTGTATTTTTTATGGCTAGTGTCTACTGGTCTGCTCTGGGACCAATCTCAAGCCGTAGATCTCCCTTATCATAAAATGAGTGTAGTGTGGCCAGTGTAGCCATGCTGGAAATCCTCCACTGTGCTTCTCTTCTGCAGATATTCCCCATTAATACTGTCCACTGCAGCCCATTTATTTTGAAATGTTGATAGGAACAACGGTAAAGGGACTCAAGTCCCACTTCACTGTCAAGCAAGTTTTTTGAAGTCATAACGTGTAGCTGCTGATGGTATAAACAGCTTTTTAGAAATGGTGAATGCAGCTGAACCAGGTTGGTGCCTATAGAATATGGAATCCCTAATAAGGAATAAAGTTTAAAAGTATAACAAATAGATGCACTAAAAGAATAAATGAAGTTATGTCATAGAACTTTTCCCCTCTACAGTATGGATATATAGTTGTAACTGGAATCAACACTGTATAGGGTTAGTAATGTATGTTTTTTTAACCTTGTACTTGACACAGGATCGTAGCCACACATGCTATAATTGCCAATAAACATGATATACATTTTTTGAGCAGTGAACCTTGCAGGTAAGGACTTGTCTGTGGCTTTTTTTAGTGCTCTTATTGTGAAGGTTTTTTGTACATCAGGCCATGTAAAAACAAGGTGACATTTTAATACGTACAATCTGAGTGTACTTTAAGAAATCATTCTCTTCATACACACACACACACACACACACACACACGCACACACACACACACACACACCCTCACACACTTATATATACACACACACAAGTGCAGCTGCTTGAGCAGTTGGATATGACCCTTTTGTTTTTCCATACTCACACATGCACACACATGCACACTTGGCATGCTGCAACAGATTGCTACCCCTAACAAACCATTACAGCATCATAATCCCTACCATAAACAAACCCTCATAGTAACATCAAGAAAAGTTTGCTGACAAAGGACTCCTTAATGTTGTTTGTTAACTTCTTGTTGATGCAGTTTACTGTACATGTAGCTGGGAAACTCCTTCTTTATCTGCACAAACAAGAGTTATAAGTCAAAATATTCCCTTCCTACTCCCTCACCTCTGGAGTGGGTGCTAACAACTTATTGTGTGTCTGTGCATGCATTTGTGTGTTTGAAAAGTGTGTGATAGAGCAACAGTATTTTTGTCTTTGTGTGCATATATTGACTTCCATCCATGTGTGTGCATGTGGTGTATGCAATTATGTGTTTATGTTTTTTTCTGCCTTTGGACGTGCATGTTTTGTGTGTGTGCATGTGTGATGCATGGTGGTCTTAATTAATCTCTGTCATTAATAATTTAATCACGGCTTTTTGTTTAATAAACAGTTTGGCAGTGATGTATTGCGGCTGGATCAGGTAATTTGATTGGCGGTGGAAATGAGCTAGGTATGCATCTCTCTCTCTCTCTCTCTCTCACTCTCGACCAGAGATATTACTGCTGGCATTCAGGACTGGTGAGTGTGCACACATGACAGGGGGAGGGCAATTACACTAAGATGCCATAATGATCAGTGATGGATGCAGAGAGAGGAGGTTCTTTTAGAGCACATTTCAGCTAATGGAACAACACCGTGAGAAAAACAGCAAAGAAATTTTTCAGAATTACTTTATATTACAAAGTACATTTCCATCAGTGTCTCTTCAATTGCTATTCAGAGACACAAAATGGGGCTGTGGATTCCCTAGTTTGCCCAAATAAGTTTAATGAATATGGGTCCTTATTCAATGTTTCTGCCTGTCAGCACTAGATGGCACTCTTGAATAGATAGCTTCAAACTGAAGCACTAATTCACAACTTCCCCTGATGTTTCTATACTTCCTGTCTTCATCCATTCATCCTTCCTGTCATGATTTTTTCAATAGTTATTTATTTTCTGCCACGTGCATCTGATGTAGCCAGTAATCATGGCGTGAATGCAACATGAACACCTCTGCTAGTCAACTTGCTGTTTGGGTAAGTACATTAACCTATTGTAAGATCACACTGAAATTTTCAGGAGCCCATTCACAGAAATACAATAAAGGAGATAACATTGTATGGTATAGTTGCTGGACATGATCTAATTTAAGCAAGTCCACCTTTCAAAGACTAAACACTGCCTACAACCAGGGATATCCATCAGTTTAATGCTTTTTTACCACTCTCCTCTCCATAATCGTAGCCCATGAGTTTGTCAGCTGTCGTTAGAATAAAATATTGAAATAATGCAGAACAGGACAAAATTGGTGTAGCAGGCCTCCATGTGTCATTTTAACCGTAGAGCATAGGAGCTGTGCTATGAACTAATCTCACATTTATATTCTGGAGTTCAGCAGACACTGAACACTTTATGAATATTTTATACTACTGTTAAAAAGTAGCACAGTGGAAATTAGTTTACTTGGTCTTATTTTGTTAAGCCCAGATAGTGGCAGCTACAGTGACGTGAACTTAGTATGCATCATTTTCTGTGCCCAGCCTCCCTCACTGTAGAACCTCAACTATTAATCAAACATACAGTCTTCAGTCTTTCTGCTGACCATCTATCCATTCTGCAAAGAACTGTGTATCGTGTTTTGCAAAAGTTGTGATAGAAAAACACAATGAAAGAAAAGGAAAATATTGTTTTATTTCAGTAGAGCTACTTTGGCATCAGTCTGGGTTTCATTGCATTGGAGTTCCAGCACCAGCATGAGTGTGTAATAGACTATAGGGAGGCAGATAGGCATGCTATGCCCTTGTATGGTCCATTTGACTTGCTAAGGTTGCAATACCGTGGTGTATGAAAGTCATTCTGTGGGTTTTGTGTGCATCCTTTTGGGAGGTGAGTATAGCTTAAACGTGTGTAAAGACACAGATAGTAATAGGGAAACCTGTGTGTAAAAAAGGATTAGGATTGCTTGGCCTGGCAGTTATGTCTGTGTATATGTATGTGTTAGATATGTTTATGGGACCTACTTTCATAGCAGCACAAAACCAGCACATTTGTTTTTTTTCCTTTGCTATTTTAGTGCAGGGAAGCCCCAATGATACAGAGGCAGAGAAGCAATGACATAAAGTTCCATGTAGATTTTATCTTGAAGTTGGTTAGATCACTGAAGGCAGCCAGATAGGTTCACTACATGTCCAAAAGTATGTAGACACCTGGGTTTTATACAATTATTCAACATCTCTAACATCTGTGATAGACCGTCATAACAGGATCTAACTTGTAGTTGGTATTCCAGTTTATCCCCAAGTTATTGGATGGGGTTGAGGTCAGGGCTCTGTGCAGGTAAGTCAAGTTCTTGCACACCAAAATAATTGCCTCCATTGCTGTGGCACTGTTAATATATAGATAGCCAGAGTCTATGTGCTGATACATATTCACCATTTCTTTCACTAACCTGCTCTTACACACAGGCGGAGACACACACAATCACACATATGCATGTACAGTGTGTGGTGGCAAGAGAGAAGAGGCTGAAGCAGTGCATGAATTTAATATCTTCCATTACTGGAGTTACTGTATATTTCACTCAGGAAAAAAAAAAAGTACCTAAATCTATTTAAAAATGTATTTGACTATGATCTTATTAATATGCCTACAGTTACCCTATCTTCCAGACTATAAGTCGCACTTTTTCTACTACTCTGGCTTGGAGTTCGACTTATATAGCGAAGCGACTTATATGTGTTAATTTACAGTCATTCTGTCAGGTAGTGATTAGCATTAGATGCCACTCTTGACTCAATTAAAGATAATACTGTACCGCCGAAAAAGTAAAAATGTCTAATTTTCAGGCTAAACTATAACTGCTAGTGTGACACAAGCGAAAATGCCGCCCAAAAGAAAGAGCTATACTGCAGACTTCAAAGTGCAGGTAATAAAGTCTGCAGCTGAAACAAAGTCTGGAGTGAGTTTCAGCATTCAGACAACCTGAGAGAGGAGGAGGACACACCATTTCACCTTCTGCCCTAAGTAGGCGGAGTTGTTTAACGTTACTCGAAACAGATGATTGAATTCGGTAATGCAGTTCTGCTTGTTGTTATGCCTAACCTATGTTCCTCACAGGCTAATGTAGACTATAATTAGTATAATTAGAAATGTGACTTATACACCAAAGCAACTTATATATGTTTTTTTTTTGTTCATCAAGGCTTTTTTTGCTAAAAGCAAATAATATTCCAGTGCAATTTAAATATACAGTTTGAGAGCAGAGTGTGACTCAAAAGCCTGCAGAAATTGCACCATGCCCAACAACCTAGGACAACTACAGACATGCTCATGCTGTAATGTGGTACTCTGTAATTGTTGCTTGGCAACACACACATCAGGGCTTTTTAAGTAATATATTTTATGTTTAAAACAGAAAATCCTAATCAAAAATATCTAAGTAAATCTAAGGATATTATAATTATGGATTTTGCTGAGGCAAAGTGAAGGTTTCATTATGAAGACCTCACCAGGTATGTCCACTTATTTAACTGAGTTAAGGTAAAGGTAAAGACACTTCGTGGAATGGTGCATAAAGGAGTTATTACTTTACAACCTCCTGAATAATGTTTGTGAAAAGATGGCAATATCAGCTATAATTATCATAAAATACAGGATTGTCCGCACAGTTATTTTCACATCAACAATCCCAGTCTTTTTTTAAGTGTGACAACTGTCTAGACTGGTGTGTAGCTTTGTATAAGATTTGTTATCATACCCATTTTTTCCCAGAAATTATAGGTCTAACTTTTGGAAATTTCTCTGTGTGTGTCTTTTCTCTGTGCAATTACACCTTGTCCTGCTAGTGGTCAACAATATTGCATTATTATAAGTAGTAAATCTGAGCCACAATTTGATTAATTTAATAAACTTTCACTAATTTGGCACTTTTTGTCATGATCCATGTTCTGGACTTCCTATGTTGGGGCTTTTATTTTGGTTCTATTTCCTGTCTCACCTGTTATTAGTCTCAGGTAGTTTTATGTTCATTTACTTGATTAGTTTCACCTGTGTATGCTCTGCACTGTAAAAAGAAATCCTAATTTTACGGTAAATGAGTGAAAATCTTTAGAGCAGTTTTCTGTTTTTTTGAAATGGTGTACAAAATTGTAAATTTACCTTATATTATTAACAACCAACATTTTCTTTTAGGTATTAATTCAATAATGACAAAAAAAGTTTATTTCTTGTTTTTTAACAATAAATTTACTATATTTATTTTACATAATATTTTTCCATTTTCTTAAATTACAGAAAAATGTATGTAAAATTAAGCTGATTAACAGAAATTAAATATGCTGCACATTATATAAGGGTTTATATCCATACTAAACATCTAAAGTTTTTCTTATTTTAAAGTAAATCTGATTTATTTCACATTCATGTGTAATTTTACATTTAAACCATAATTCAATATGTGACACATTATATAAAGGTTTATGTCCTTAGTAAAAATCTAAAGTTTTTCTCTGTAATTTTAAGATAAACTTCATTAATTTGATATTTTTTTCCATAATTTTTTGTTATTCATTTTTTATTTATATGTGAGTATCTGTATAATTTACAGCAGTCGCTATGTTGGTGACACAAGTCCGCCTTAACTCCCTAATAACCCAAACAGGCGAAGAGGGGGACCACAGGGCAGATACAGCAAACTTACAGTATGTGTTTGTAATTATGTATTCAGATGAGAGTGAGAATTTCTTCTACATACAAACATGGGCACACATATCCATACCCTGAGGAAGAATGTGTGAAAAAAAAAAAAAAAAAAAAAGTGACGTCAGTCATTTTGAGGCTTACACTAGCCAGACAGAGCAGAATACTTTTAGACTGAAGGCCAATTTATGTTGTTCATTTTAGGGAAAAGAACAGAAAAGAGATTTTTCTTACTGAATTACTATTGTCACGACGCCAGCCCTCTGCTCCCGTGGGCCTGTGTCTGTGTGTCTTGGTTTCCCTTTCTAGATGTTGCAGGTCCTGGTTGGGGTGGAGCTGTTGGCACCTGGGCAGACCTGGGCAGTCCTCCAGAGGCCTTAAAGCTGGGCTGTGGCAATCAGCCCGGGCTCTCTCTCTCTCACCGATGGCAGCCACGTTTCTTTGTTTGTTCTCTTTTGCACCTCTCCTTCACCTGACATGCAACACTTCTCTCATCCATCATCATTTACAGATAAACACTGATTCATACAGCTCATTACTTAAGTTGGAAAGTTAGTCTGATTAAACTTTCTTATTATTTGAACTTCATCCTGGTCTCCCCTTTGTTTGTCAAGGCCATTAATGAGCCGGTCGTGACACTGTTCAGATTAATATTGATTAATGTTCACCAGTTCATACACTTTATCATATCATTTTTACCATTAAAACACAATTAATATATATTTTTTGATAAATCTGAATATTTTGTGCAAGTCATACAGTGGGTGTGCTCAGTGCTGTTTCTCAATATACTAACTCCTAATTGTTGGTTGAATGTTGTGTCTTCATGCAATGCTATTATCAGTAATTCTTATTGTTATTGTACCATTAATTTTGGCTTTAACACCCAACAGGTGTGTATTAATGAAAAGCTAATGGCCATGTTCTAACAATGACAGCTCTGGGTCTGCAAACAACTGGAAAATGCAACACATGGAGATAAAATTATATATCCCAACATGTACTGTGGAAAAGCAGAGTTAGTCCATCACAGAGCTAACACACCACAGACTTGAAAAACTATAGATACATTAAATGAATTTGATAAAACTTGGTTTGAAGAAGAATCCAGGTTCTTCTTGGTCTGAGCTGACATTGCTCATCATTTAGACATCATGCTGCTTTAAGCACTAATACATATGATATTCAAGTATGTTACTACAGTGTTGAAATGAATGATAATGCATGCATTATCAAACTACAAATTGCTGCAGCAAGGCCAAACAGGGTTCATGGCACCCACCCACCCACCCAAGCATATAGACCAAATACAATTATAGTAGGTCATGGCTTTGCACAAAAATTAAATATAAACCCAAAGATTTTGATTTTGATCTCCCAATCTTGTTAATCTCATCACAGCTCACTCATTACTGCCCTGAATGATTTTGTATTAATATGCTTGCAACAAACACGTTTCTAGATTCAATTTATTATTTGAATATAAATAAATATTATTAATATTATGTGCTTGTTTTGTGCACTAGATATGTCCTATTAAGTTCTAATTCATGCATGGTAAGCATGTTGATTAGAAATTGAAGTGACAGAGAAAGGAAACTATGGATATTGATAAAACTCATTACATTATTAGATTTTAATATTCACACTAAAGCATGAGAAAGTTCAAAAAAGTGGGCAAAACAGTTACTCTGTTGAAAGAATTGCTATTGGCCCTCTCACCGTAATCCTGTATAATATATAATAAACTCCAACTGAGCTCTGTGTTAAGTTCCATGTACTTACATAATATATACATCGACTATACTTATTCTCATTCCACAGACATGCTTATCAAAGCAAAGGGATGACAATGGCAGAGGAAAAGTAAGTAAAGAAATATATAGCCCATACAGCTCAAGTCATTCTGAGAAAACAAAAGGTGTAAAAGCTTTCTAGGTATTTGTGAAGCTATTCGTGAAGTTTGTAGACCAAAGACCATTTCATAAACATGACCCAATATATCTTTGTCTCTCAGCATTTCCAAAAGAGCAAATACAGCATCTGCTGAGATCCAGAACTTTGGAGTTACGTTTTGTTCAACAACTTCACTTCAGGCCTTGATTTTGCCTGCAGGTAGCACGCGTTTCCTCTTTTCACAACACCCAAACAGATATTAACACATAAATTGATTAATTTACTCAAAGGTATGAAATATTTTCAGCTTGATCTGAAGTTAATGTAGGCATTGGTGTGTGTAGGGTAGATGGAAGATTACATAAGCCACACTAATAAATTAAATTCACATACTTGGTAACCAGTGCTACCATGTTCAGTGATTGTTATGCTAAGTAGACAGTCACCGCCTCAATAAACTGAATGTAAAGTTTTACATTATATATAATAGTCTTCACTTTGTGTCCATCTGTACTTCACACAAAAAAGGACCCACAGCTGTTCATCGACATCATGTGGGATCATGAGAAGGCTGAATAACATGGGCTGGCAAGATATCACTGCTTGGTGGGGTGCAGAATTATACCCAGGTACAGGTAAGCAAACAGTCAGAGATTGGGTTTGTTGCATGAAACCAAGTTTAGATCGGTCATAATGATAATGTTTTGTGTGAAGCTGTTGAGTAACATTTTGCATGCCTATGTCACTAGAATTAAGCCACTGTTTAATATTGTTTGTGTATATTGTGCATTTTACCCTTTATGATCCAGACTTTTGGGATTAGGAATGAAAGTCTTCAGAGAATGTGAGTATTAATGTTATCCTGATATAAATAAATTTCTATTAAATATAGTTCACTGTAAATGATAATCCAGTCATCTAATCACTAATGTAAAATCTGACTTTATTTAAATTCGCACACACTCCTGGAATTTTACATGAAAATGACATGCAAGCTCCTCCCAAACAACTGAAGTTGAGCAGCTTTGTTCCAAACTTTAGAGCACAACTTTAAATTGTGTTGTTATTGTTTATTGACTTGGAAGTTGTAATTATGTCTGGTGTCATGGACAATTTTCCTCCAAACTTTTGACAGTCTCACTATATTGAAGGTGTTTGACAATAATAATACTGGTGAAAACCGTAAAATAATATTTTCCAGAAGAACTTTGGGCATTGTCACTTTATTTGAGGTGTTTAATAATTTAGCAAAAATCTTTAAACTAATTGTATTTTACTGCAGAAATTTTGACATTGTCACTATATTGAAGGTGTTTAATGATAATAATAAAGGAAAACACAGTGTTTTCCACCAAAACCTTCACTGCAAATTTCTGTAAATTTATTGTTTTTGCACATTATTTGAATTAGGATATTCTACTTTAATTTCATGTTTTTTTTTGGCAGCCATACTGTTTTTTTTACAGATTTTTACAGTGTAGATTAGTAGTCAGTGGCAGGTGTATATATATATATATATATATATATATATATATATATAAGAGCTTTGCCTGCATTTTGTGTCAGCAACTTAATTCAGAAACCACGTGACACTTTTTCCTCTATATTTAAGTTCAGAAGTTGCCATGCATCTTCCCATCTGGCTATTTCTGAGGGCACTCAGAATCTTTGAACTGCACTCAAAAATATTTTCTTCCTTTTGCAGAGACACAGTACAAAGATTGTCACAACAGTAGCAAAAGAAACATCCCATGGTCAGTGAATTTTATCCACTGAACTAGCCAGAACAGGGGCCTCTGTTACAGCCCCTGCTTTTTGGTTCAGATGTGCTTTGCATGGCTGCATATGTGTTACCAGAGCCCAAGTGCCTATATATTTAGGCACCATATTTTGAACAATCCTGAAGGAATTGTGCTATGACTCGCTGTACAAGATACCCACTCTTAGCCTCATGTGCTATGTTTTTATGTTTTTTGCCTTTTTTGCACTTTGGAGTCCAACCACAAATTAAAATCTCCAGCATTGCTTTCAGAAGCGTACTTCTCTGACCTTGACCTTTAAGCACACACTTCAAACTTAAAAGGTACTCTATGCATCAAAACACTGGCAATTTCAGTCTGCACTTAGCATAACTGCGGTGTCAGCTCAATATAGTATCTTTTCTCACTTCAATTTATGGAGTGTAGCAGTCTTATGCATGTACAGTAACTTAATTATCCTTATCTCCGTACATCCATTTCTCAGTTGTCACAAACTAAGCACAGTAGCTCTGAGATACATTTTGTCAACCATATCCTCCATGGGGACAGCCTGCAGCGTTTCCAGACCATATGCGACATGAAATCCCAGTGTGTGTTCTGGATCTGCCCCAGGATCTCCTCTGTGTGGGACATGACTTGCATAACTCCACAGGGAGGCATCTGGACAGCATTGTAATCGGATGCCCAGAGCACCCTGTTAATGACGGTGTTTCATTGAGTTGGGCCAAAGACACTGAGAAACACAACAGTTTGTTCCAGTGTCCCTGAACTACCCCCCACGTCCATTTGCATGCACCCACACCCCAAAAATGGTTGAACAACCTACCTAGTAGGCCTTAAGGCTTCCTTAGAGATTACTGCCAGCTTGGACAGCCTGCTCAGCAGCAGAACAAACTAAGCTAGTATCAGAAAGCTAACCTATTAGCCCTCAAAGCCGGTCTTATGCCCAAACATTATAATCAAATATTTGCTTTAACTAGGATTGCTGTTGCTGCTTGAACAGCTCACTCAGCAGCATAGAAAACAGCACAAACCAACAGCCAGACCTTGCCCCTTATTCTTGCCCCAGTGACACACCTTTATTCTCTTCCAGGGACATTCACTGGAGCTTGCTGCACTGTCAGTTTAACCCAAAAGACTTTGCTGTGTCTCCAGCTATTATAATGTGAACTCAGGAGCAAGCAAACAATATACAAATCACTGGATACAATATTAATAGTTATCAGTGTATCAGTGTTAATTAATTAATGTGGTTCAAACGTTAACACGGAGTGCACCATCAAAGGAAATGCTGCCGCTATAGATTAGATAGGTTAGAGTGCACACATACACACATACATCACATATAAAATACACAAAAGCATCACAATCCAGTTACACAAATGACAACTGTAGGACAGCATCATCTTTACTTCTCTTATTGTCACATGCTTAAGTGAGAACAAAACAGTGTTAAGGGAAATACTTGTTCTGGCTGTATTTGTCACAGCTGAACAGATTAAGTGACATATTCTTCATTCCCTCAAGTGAGTTGACCCGGTTTGTTGAACATGTGATTAATTAGACACATAGTGCACTGGAGTTTTAACTCGATGGTGATGATGCTGCAGAATATATAATGTACTGATAGGTGGGTTTTCTCCTACAGAAAGAATATTTTCTGAAGCTTTCAGGGGATTGAACATGCATATGATTACTGTAATATGCATCTATGTGTGTATAGGACTGTGTGTGTGTGTGTGTGTGTGTGATATAAACAAAAAAGCACATCATTTCACAGTCTTTTTTTTAAAAAAGAGCACAAACAGTATATGTAGCTAATATTACCATTTTGTAGAATATTTCAATATTCTTTCACCTTTACTTGTTCCCAAGTCCTAGTGGGTCCTGTGGTGGCTCTAATATAAAAGATTAAAGTGATTTTGAAAATGTAAAAAATTAAAGTGCATCATATATACTGTAATAAGTGATAAAAACATCTAACACCGTCACTACTTAAGCATTTAATTTGTCTGCAGCTTTTTGCCAACCCTCTCTCCTGGCTTTTGCAGCCATGTTCTCTGACGTTTTAATTCAATCTTGGAAC
Organism: Mastacembelus armatus; assembly: GCF_900324485.2. Classification (NCBI taxonomy): domain Eukaryota; kingdom Metazoa; phylum Chordata; class Actinopteri; order Synbranchiformes; family Mastacembelidae; genus Mastacembelus; species Mastacembelus armatus. The sequence continues at coordinate 7,879,536 of NC_046653.1, read as the reverse complement.
CCGCCATAGCCCTAAGAGTTCTTGTTCTATCGCTGAGAAAAAGTGGGCACGGTCCCTTGGCCATTATGGGCAACCAATAGCACCTTGGCTGATCGGTGTTTTTACTATTGATACATAGCCCCATATCTAAGCAATGATCAAAGTGCTTTACAGAAATGAAAGACTAAAATACGACGAGTCAATAAAACATATAAAAGACAAAATAAATAGGTCTTAACTCTGCGAGTTGATTGAAAACTGAAAAGATGCTTTCGATCGCTACACACATGCTACCATGCTAACTCAGTGCAGTGTGATGATACAGAGAAGGCATAAGCTTAAAGTCAGCGTGCTCAGCAGCTGCCAAACTGATGATACTGGCAATATTCCCAAAGCCAATACAGGGCACTGCAGCAACTGGTAACATAATGATGCCATTAGTCAATGATATGCTAACTTGTTAAAGCAGATAAATAATAAACCTAATTATATTTACTTAGATTTAGTATGTTAAGAGGATAATTACTGTTTGGATGAGGATAAAGAATTTATCAAATGGCTACTTGGCAACATTTGTTGCATTGTGTTCATGGTTTTTCAGAAATGCCAACTTTTCAAAGCGTATACAAACAGACATTGGCTGACACAAAGATAGAAGGAAAAAGAAACATCTCACTTTGCTTAGTTTTGTTGTTACTGTTCGATTTGTTTAAGTTCTTTCACTAATTATATAGATTTCTTGGAAATGGTTTCAGGAACTTATGCAGGGGTTCATTCCACATTTTGGCCACAAAAACTATGAAGCATATGATAAAGAGAAGGAAGAAAATTAAAACTTTGTCAGCAATTTCAGATAATTAAGTCATGCTGCTGGGTCATCGCAAGAGCTAGTCCTCTGTGCTCTGATTGGCTTAATTAGCTTTTGAAGTAGGAAATTACTCCTTCAATGAGATTGTGTGATGTCTGAGAGCGTGAGGAGAATGACTTCATCAAATACAATCAGAATGGAAATAATTAGGATTTATCTACAGCATAACAATGCATGGAATAATCTTTACAATGAGAAATATTAGCTTATGGATCTGAGGCTAGATCTTTCACGTAACGCTTTTGAATTGACTGATGCCTGTAATATATATGTTATGCTTTTTTTCTTCATATGTTGAACATTGTCTAAAGTAGTTTAGTGTGCATCTTCATCTTTGTCACATATGGAAGAAGTCTCCTCACATTCAAAATGTGAATATTGAACTGGTATTGCTTTAAAGGTCTCAAATGAATTGGCAGCTGCTCTCACAAGACTATTGAATATTGAACAATAGAGACCAGCATAGGAAGCCTGGTGAGTGCACACAGACGCAGCCTGAGTCAACATCAACAGTGCCTTCTCAAAAATGGCAGCCACAAAATAGATTCAGATCTCTAATACATGTACTACATCACACCAGATAATAATGACAGCAGTTGCACTGGAAGAGTGTATTAACAGGTGAATGAGCAAGCCTGCTTGCACACACACATACACACACCTCAATGGTCCTGAGTACCCAGCTACATAAAATAACCGTTGGTCTTTGTTCAAAAACCTGTACTGCCCTATGTCTCATATTTTTCTGTATTCCTTTGTCTTTTCTTTATTTCCTCTCACCCTCTATCACCTCATTCAGCCACCCTTCCACAGCTTCTATGCAACATTAGCTTCACAAACTATTGTTCCCACCTCCATACTTCTTTTTTTCTAAATAACTTATTGAACTGGACTCACCTATTTCTGAACACTCACACGAAAACACGAGCTTGTACATACACACTTTTAAACACAGAAATAGACACAAGCCACAAGCAGCGCACACACGCAGCCACACACACACAATGAGGACACACAGAGCAAACACAGTGCCAGTCCACTTAACCAAACTACTCTCTTCCTGAAAACGGCTGATTTGAGCCCCCGCAGCCCTTAATCATCCAATCAGGAGCAGAGCAATTTCCTCCCCACTGGGCCTATCAGAGCCCTTCATTCAGGTTCCACTGTTCCTGCAGCGATGGCAAGACAGAGTCGTGTTCAGAGCGTCCTGCCACTCATTCTCGGCACATTCAAAGGGGCTATCCCCTTGCTAGGACTTTTCAGTTCATTTATATAGTTCTCTGAGGTGCACCAGGCTCCTGTAAGAAGTGCACATTGCCACTGTTCAGCCAAGATCACAAATCTCCAATCTAACAGCATCACCTCCCAAATACATTATATACAATATGTAATTACCTGATTCTCAAGCCTTATCACAGTTAATATATTAGGCTAATTGCTAACTGAGAAAGAGTTTGAATATGACATATACATTATTTTGTATGTTTTCAAATATAACTTCAATGCAATCTCTTCTTAGTAAAATCGACTAAAAAAAAGTTTCTCCTGAATATGTACATATTCAGAGCAAGTAAAATTACCTGTACCGAAAAAAAAAAAAAAAAAAATTCTCACTTTGCTAGCAATTTCAGGTTGGTGCATGCAGTACATGCTGGGTCATGGCTACAGCCATTCCTTTGTGCTCTGATTGGCTTAATTAGCTTTTGAAGTAGAAAATTACCCCTTCAATGAGATCGTGTGATTTCTGAGGGTGTGGGGAGAAAGACTTAATCAAATATAATCAGAATGGAATAATTAGGACTTTTATCTGTAGAATAGAGTTACAATATACTATGCTTTTTAATAAGAAATGCCCCAGTTACAGGGCTTCTTATGCACGGTGGTAATATTATGCTTCATATTTGAAGCTTATGAATGGAAACAGCTCAGAATTTGCATTGCATTTGTGATATCTTACATCTGTACATTGTGTTTCAGTTTACTTTAATGGTATTGATCAAAGAGGTGCCTTTATAAATGACCAACATTCTGTATCTGTCTATAACCAAAGGCAGCATAGATGCAAGATGATGGGCTTTTAGCTACCACTAATTACACCGACTTCGACAGAACAGAAAAGTACACTGTGCACTGTATAGTCAAGGGGTGTTGTCACGGTGATAGCAACCCCAAAATGTCTCTTTTGTTTGGGCTGATATTGCTATCTGTTCATTTCGGTGTCATGACAACAGCCTCTAACATGCTTCATGTGAAAGGGGGTAAAGAAAACGAGTACAGGCTTTTAGAAAAAAAAAAATAGAGATGAGAAGGAGGGCCACTACAATTAGATTTATATCTGGCTTTGACCATGAAAAGGGACATAATTAAGGAAAAGCTATCTCCCTTCCATATCTCTGTCTTTCTCTACCTGTACTTTCACTCAACCCCCATCTCAATCACTCTCTCTCTGCCCATCTCAGATGTTTTTGTCCATTTGATTTTCTCCTTTTAATGCTCCATAATGGCACATTGAGAAACCTTCATTCACCCTCATTTCCATTCTCCTCTTCTCTTCCATTATCCCGCTTTTTATCCTATACTCTTCCTCCTCCTCCTTCCCGCCTGTCCTGTCTCTCACTTTCCACCTCTCTATATCTCATTACTCCAAGGGTGCCACCATGCTGTGATCCTGGCCATCAGTAAAGGCTCATGGCCTAGGCGGATGGAAGATTGCAAATGTAGCACAGATGAAATATTAGGTGGTGACTGGGATTGTGTAAATCAGTGGCTTATGAAGGCTGACCAGGCTCCTTCATCCTCTCACACATACACATCAGAAGCTAGGCCTGTTCTTCCCATTACTTCTCGCTCCATGGGTGACTCTCCCTTTCTGTTTGTTGGTAAATCACTCCTTCACTATTCTTTCTCTCTGTCGGTTTATCATTAACATCATGGTATTTTATCTCTTGTGCATTTCATGAAAACACCCTCGCTTCCTCTTCTGTCTCCCACTTAGTCTGTTTCTCCCCCACTGATGGGATTTGATAATGAGGGGCAATGACTTAGTCTTCATTTTTAGCCTCCTTCCTCTCTTTCTCTTCCTCCTCCTCCCCTTATCTGCCTCTCTTTGCCGCTAAAGGTAGATAATGAGGATCAGAGAGTGTGTGTCTCTTCCATTAAAGCCCCTGCAGGTTCATAAACCAAATCACAAATCAAACAAAAGTGCAGAGCTGGAGAAGGGAAGGACTCCAGATTATAGCAGCCAAGGCTCCAAACAGGGTTTAGTAATGTCTCCATGAAATTAGTGAGGGAACCATCAAAATGGCATTTAAAAATAACTACAAGGGGCTCACAAATGGCTTTAATGTGGCTGTTGCAGTTCTTGCAGTAATTCGTGCAGGTTGTATATTTGAAAACCAATAGCCGTGTATGTAAGTAAAAGTCAAAAATCATTTGTGCCTTCCAGTCCAAATCCTTTTTTAGAATTGAATAACGACCAAAAAACCTTTTCTCATTTTCAATTTAAAATACAAGAAAAAAGAAAACATATTTTCTGTTTTATCCATTCATATACTTGACAAAATTAGCAATAGCATTTTTCTATTTTGAAATTAAAAATCACATTTTTGAATGAGGAGTTGAATTTTGTCATCAATGTGCATAGTTTCATTTTTGTCAATTTTTTGTCAGAAAATTGAATTCTTCGCATTCAACACTGTTTTTTTTTCTTTAAATAAAAGGAAAAAATACTATTTTGCAAACTACATCAGCAGTTGAATTAAACCAGAAAATGTTTCAAAAGTGAAATTTTGACTAAATTTCAGATACAGCACACAGTGCAGTGTAACCCTCTGTTAAGGTCAAGCTCTTCAATGCAAATCTGTAACATGCCTGGTAAAAAAGGCAACAAAAAAAAAACTATGGGAGCTGCCTTCTAAAACAATGATTTAGCAATTAGTTTGGATACTATAGGCCACTGGGCTTACGTTAGAGATAACTGTATTATTTAATTAATAAGAGAATCATTAATTGTACATTTCTGGCTGTCTTTGTTCTGCTAGTCAATAAAAAAGGTTAATTATACTGTGGAACATGCTTTGCATAATAAAGCAATTGTACAAACATACATTACATATTCATTATTGCAGATACACATTCAGAGGCAGAATTGGTTCAAACATTTCTAAAAACAAAGCAGACAGGGTAGCTAAACAATAATGTCAAAGTAATGCATGTGTGCCATTGTCAGATACTACATGCTGAAAAAGGTTTTAAGCACCTTGGCCTCAGTAAAGCTGCACTGGCATCACACTGAACTGATTAGCTCAACGTGTGATTGTACAGGTGAAAAAATGAGAAAGTACCACTTTGCAAAGATTTGCATTGTTTAGGAGTCTTGGGGCTGAGTGTGTGCTAGCGTGCCTGTAGCAAATGTACTCTCCTCTTTTAATTACACATCTATTTTACCTGTTCTTATGTTAACAGATTTAACTTTATAATAACTTTTGTGGCCCACACACCTTTAAAATGCCCCCAATCTACTCCCCTCCCAAATAACAATCAATATGTTCTTATTGCACAGTAGTAAAAGTTTAACAATACTCTCGTAAGAATGAAATGTCATTGTCCAAAAATAACTTTAGCATTCTCAAATGTCACCATATATTTGTGTTAGTATTGCTCTATGTTCAAATCAGGCTAAATAGTCACAGTGCTTTGTGTAGTTAATCAGCGGGCAGTTCCCAGTCTTTGTGAAAACTGTTGCACTTTAGGCAATTCACAAAATTCCAGGCACACGCAATTATTGATTCCCTGGAAATGTCAAGAAAAGGCTATTATGATTGCATCCAATGCTTCCGCAAAACACAAAGAGCCTGTGGCCAAGGAGAAAATTTTAAACTACTTATTGACCGATCTTAAAAAAAAAAAAATTTTAAACTAGACTTTGTAAATAGATTAAATATTTAAGGGTAATTTCAAAGTAACAAGTGTTCATCATTGTTCATTAGTGTCATATTTAGTGGTGAAGTCCATAATATCCTGGATGAAAAACTCCAAATCTATTTGGCTTGATGACTATATATCTGTGTAGTTGCACTTATATCCATTGAGGTTTTCAAAAGCTTCATTAGCCTAAGAGGTGGGAAAATTACATCCAAAGAAGCATTTATATCATTCAGCTTTTTTGTAAATGTGAAAACCACAGTGGAGTCCCACGGCTGAGTTGGGATACGTTCGCGACATAAATGAAAAGCCAGACCTCCACAGAGGCCTCATATTGAACAGTGGAGTCTAACAGCTATTTTTGACGATGGGCTCTTAGTGCCTGTGTTTCCACATGGCTTTCTAGACACAGCATGGGAATTATTTTAGCGGTGGCTGTGTTTGTTGTTGATGGTCTGTGAAGATTCCCTGTAGTCAGGACACTTTGTGTTAAATTTGACATTGGCTGGTGTCTGGGTACAACTAAACCAATATTATTATATACTATATAATAATAATGATATATTACAAATATCAGCAATACATTCTCAAAGTCAGAAAACAGTTTGAAGTCTTCACCTGAATTTATGTTTGCTGAAATACATGACCAGTAAAGTCCAGCCAGAAGTTGTGAAACAACTTAATAAGCCAGTTGAGAATATGCTGGTGCTAAGTGGTCACAAAACCTGCTTTTTTCTTCTGTAGTCATGTTACTCCACCCCTGGCATGTTGTTGTCAGGCTTCAAAATTCAAGAAGATTTATTTTTTGTCATATAGTAACAAAAAAAAATCTTCTTTGATGCAATTCAACAGAACAGTAAAACAATGAAAGCATCACAGTTAAAAGGCAATATGAATGCTGGCATTGTTACTGTTCAAAAACAACTTTGGAGGTATTGGGTATTAATGGCTAAGCAGATGAACATTTTATAGTTCCTGTCTCAAAGACATCCTGTCTCAAAATGATGCTGAAAAACTAGTCCATGCGTTTGTTTCCTCAAGGCTAGATTACTGTAACTCATTACTATCTGGATGTCCTAATATCTTAATAAAAAGCCTCCAATTAATCCAGAATGCCGCAGCCAGAGTCCTGACAGGAACTAGCAAGAGAGATCATATTTCTCCTATATTGGCTTCTCTTCATTGGCTCCCTGTAAAATATAGAATAGAATTTAAAATCCTTCTTCTCACATACAAATCCCTTCATAATCAAGCTCCTTCATACCTTAAAGACCTCATAGTACCATATTATCCCAATAGACCACTTCACTCTCAGAGTGCAGGCCTACTTGTGGTTCCCAGAGTTCTCAAAAGCAGAATGGGAGGCAGAGCCTTTAGCTATCAAGCTCCTCTCCTGTGGAACCAGCTCTCAGCCTGGGTTCAGGAGGCAGACACTCTCTGTACTTTTAAGGCTAGACTTAAAACCTTCCTCTTTGACAAAGCATATAGTTAGGGCTGGCTTCAGGCAACCCTGAACCATCCCTTAGTTAGTTATGCTGCTATAGGCCTAGACTGCCCGAGGACCATTGGTGCACTGAGCTCCCCTACCCTACCCGCCCCCCCCTCCCCCTTCTCTCCGACCTCATGTATATTCCACCATTGAATGTTACTAACCTTGTGCTCTCTCTCTCCCCTAGTTTGTGCTCTCTCCCTCCCTCTCTCTCTCTCTCTCTCTCTCTCTGTACCTTCTGCAGGTGTCCCTGGTCCTGGAGCTGTTTATCGCTGATGTGCAGTTACTGGCCCCACCAACTTGCAGTGTCTATTTGTTGTTTATTGTTGCTGTTCTTTTCTCTCTGCTCTATCCACTCACCCCAACCGGTCGAGGCAGATGGCCGCCCAAACTGAGCCTGGTTCTGCTGGAGGTTTTTTTCTTCCGTTAAAGGGAGTTTTTTCCTCTCCACTGTCGCCAAGTGCTTGCTCATAAGGGAATTGTTGGGTTTTTAGTTTTAGTTTTTGTAAAGTGCCTTGAGATGATTTGTATTGTGATTTGGCGCTATACAAATAAAATTGAATTGAATTGAATTGAATAGTCTTCCTTTAAATGTACAATGTTTAAAATTCAGAGCAATCTATTGGCAGAAATTTAATCTAGTATTCATAAATATTTTGTCATTAGTGTGTGATAACCAGAAAATACCCACCGTGGCACAGTTGGTTTTTTTGGGGTTTTTTTTTATTGGCTGCTTCTGTTCGGAGGCACCACAGTGGATCAACTGTTCTGCATGATTGATTTGGCACATGTTTTATGCTGGATGGCCTTTGTGGCGCACCCGCTAGTGTTCTAAGGTCCAAGCACGAGTCTGCTTAGCTTCTGCTAGCAATCGTGCTATGGTGTGGCCGTGCGTTCTTAATCTTAGTGAGCCTTTTAATACATAGGGAGCAGGTTTCCTCACAGAGGCAGACATGTTGGGTCATCATGTTTCTAAAGTAGCCCAGAAAGGACAAACCAAACACAGGCTCTAGACGGGGTGTTGTGTTTTGTTTTGAAGGTGATGGCCATCGTACCCTCCTGTTGTGTCTGGAAAGGGGCATGGGGTGTGAGGGGTGCTCAGAAGGTTGCAATCTGCAAACTCACCACCAGATGGTGCATACTCTTTCACATTTTACATATTGTACCTTTAACCCTCTGGGGTCTGAGGGTGTTTTGGGGCTCTGGACATGTTTTGACATGTCCTGACATTTGTGCTTTTTTTAGTTGCTCATAAACATATTACACGAAGTGTTTATGCATGGTTAGTGAAAAACTGCAATTTTTAAGTCACTGAAATAAGGCCATAAAACACATTCAGAACATTGGTTCCCAAGACTTTGGAGAAATGCATCTTGTAGGTTAAAGTGTTTGCTTCAAAATGATCTAAAAGTCATCTTGTTCACTCATTCACAGTAAACAATACACTGATTTAAATTTTCTAAAACACATTTTGTTTAGAAAAGAAATATGCAGGAAGGTGTGTCTGAGGATGAATAGTCATGTGATTTACCTGAGAAGACAAAGACCTGCATAAAGAGCCTTTCAGTCAGGAATGTGGCTGAGAGGGAATTAGTGTAATGCAATGCAATGCTGATGCAAACGTTCATTTGAGTCGCAAGGACAAAGTAAACTCTTGGTCAGTGTCTGGAACCATCCGAAACGCTTCTTCACCTGCGTAACGTGCCATCATCCAAACGCACAGAAAAAGTGAGTAAATTCTATTATGAAGCTTGACATTTATGTCATTTCTCGGGGATGTGTACAGAACCACCTGGATCACCTCAAATTATTTCCATCTGTACACTGCGCTCAGTGCAAGGTGGGATCACATTAGCTATAATGAGGTGAGACAGGAGAAACCGTACCGCTCCTTACATTCATACAAATTAAATAAAATGTGCTGATTTTTTTTTCAAGCTTTCTAGCCATATATTTCTCATTTTTATGAGGCAAGTATTCGCTAAGATTCAGGTTGTTTTATTTACATGTCTGTGAAGAGAGGTGACAGAAACAGAAGACAGAGAGCGCACCCTTTCTGCTTTCTTTATTTTTCAAAAGCATAGCATTTTCTTGTTATTACGAGTGTATACAAATAAAACTAAACCCTTTACAGAAATGATATATTGCTTTTATCTGTACGATCAAAACTGACAGAGTAATTTATGTTAGTTTCAGCGTTAACAGGAGAAGATGCCACAAAACGCACCAGCACGTTCGTTGACCCCTGAGGGTTAATATAAATGTTTTTAAGTTTATTTTAGTAGGTGAAGCCTCTGTTAAGCTTCTTTACACCCTGAGTCAGCATGCTAAAAGAAGAAGAGGAACCGTGTTTATTTCCCAGGTTTTTAAAACTCTCCCAAATGACTGCCCTGCCCTGCCTGACAAATATCCCCTGCTTCTATAACAGCTCTTTGCTCTTGCTTATGTTAAATCCAGATTTGGTTGTTCACCGACTGATTGTATTCTGACAGCAGGTTTGTATCAGTACGTGGTGCCACCACCATGTCGTCTGAGTATTTAAAGAGAGCCATTTCCTCACTGCTGCATTATATTCCCCTTTTGTAGATGGAAATGAAAACAGTATATTCAGCCCATATCTGTATGTAAAACCACTTCATGCTGCATGTTCATGACTAAATTACCATCAACACATATGACGTTAATTTCATTAATTGCAATGCGGCTGAAGTTGAAATTTTCATTTGAGATCAACATGTTTAATCACACAAATCATCATTGGAGTCACTGTGCTGACAGCCAGACAGATGTAGTTTTTATAAGACAGTTTTGCATGCTTGTTGCACTATTGCAGCTGTGATAATTCCAGAGGGATGTGCCATTCTGAGTTCTTTAACACTGGGAAAAGGTGTAGTGTTGTGTCTTTGTTTTCTTGCTGAAAATGTAATAAATGACGTACTAGGCAATCTGTTAAAAAAAAAAGTATGATGAAAAAGTAGTTTTTTAAATAATGCCATTTTACTCACACACACAGTATCTCTCACACCCTCTTATGTTTGTCTCCCTCGCTCTATCTCTCTCTCCCCTCCCTCTCTTCCTATCCCCAATGTTCATTGCCACATTGAGTTTTCACAGGAATTTGAGCATGAATCTTTAATTAGCAACAGCTGCTGTTCTTGTGTGCGTGTGTGTTTATGTGAGCGAGTTTGCATGTGTCTGGTTGGTGCTAACTATTCTCACGGGCTCACTGTCACGTCAGTCACAGTTTCACCCAAGTACCCTGCCAAACAGCATACACATTCACTCACACACACACAAACTTACCATCCAAATTCACATATATATGCACACCCACACAAGTGCACATGACACTTGCATCCATCACCATGCACACAAATGTTTTCTATGTATATTTTTCAGCCTCCTTGGCCCTCGTCCTCTGTTCTTTTCATCTCTTCCCCTTGTTCACTCTGTCTCTCTTTTTGTCCTCATTTGCTCAGCTGTTAGCTATGAATTATGTATTATATCCTTATGGAGTGAGAAAAGTTAGCTCGGGGCTATCATTCCCCACTTAACGATCATTAGTTGTGTCTTTGCACCAATTAGAGCTTGATGGCAAATCAGGTCCTTTTTTCAGTGATCCAGCTCCTGCATAATGCAGTTCTTTGCACCTGTTACTGTTACAGACTCCACTGAAAACAGTGTGCAAAAATGAAGATTAACTTCTGATTCAGACCAAGTCAGGCTGGGTTTTCCATATCATTGATGAAAGAAAGGGTGAGGTTGTGAGTATATCTGTACCTATGACTAACCGTGACTAACTCAATGAGAGAAAGAGATGAGTGGATTAATTCTTGCCTCTTAAATCTCAACTTTTACAAAAAAAGTAGTATCCACTCACATAGGCAAACTGTGTTTCTGTCTTCTGTCATCAGTGCATCAGCTTGTCTGGTTTGACTTGTTTAGCTGGTCAGCAAGTCATGCTGCACTTCAAAGTAAAGACACTGAAAACTTAGGTCGTCTTTTCTGGCAATCGCACAGATACAAAAATCAGCAGTTCTCAGAGTTTGACTGTCAATACACTGATTAGATGAATTTGATTGATTTAGAACAGCCTTTAAACACACTATTCTTCCAGTGCCGAAATAAGATTCTCATTTTTGCTTATAATCAAATTCCCAGCAACTACTAAATTTCAACACTTTTGAATTTGCATTATTATCACATCAAATTTTAAATCTGTCCAGTTCTTTTGGTTTTTTATTCCCTCAAACCTCAGCTGTATGGTGGTAATTAGCTAGTGTTTACATGAACACATTATTAAATCTGATCCAGTACTTTTACTTTTGGTACTTACTTTTATTTTGGTACCTATGTATTCAGCTGCTAATACTTTTGAACCTTTACTTCAATGAAATATTGAAGACTTGTAACAGTATTAAGCCTGATACATACTGCGTGAGAACAGAGAAATGTGTTCGATTCCTTGAGGTGGCGACATCAAGAACAAAGTTAGTTCTCACCAGGACATTTCATACTCCACGAGAACCTCAAGTGCAGAACTCCTGGGAAGTCCCTCCCACTGCAGCACACGCATGCTAAGCATTGTGGGAATCTGACAGAAACTATAATACAGCGGATAAGAGATCGGATATCTCCATCTTTTACAATAGATGCTCTCCTCCGTACACAACGGTCGGGCTATTATGACTTATTAGCCATTTGTGGAATTATTTACTAGGAATTATTATCCATTTGTGTGTTTTTATATGCCTCAATAAAGATGTTCATACTTCATTGTCTCTGCCAGCTGTTCCTCAAAACTATCCACATTAACCACACCCACTTCAAATTTCTGACCAATCACACAATAGTTGTCGGACACCACCCGAGAAAAGAGAGGCGAGCAGAGCAGAGCAGGGCAGAGGGGAGGAGGCACACTGTGGCAGAACAAAACACAGAGCTATCAAGATTGCAGGAAACATTAACAATTGGAACAAGTTGCTTTGTCAGCTGGTGAGGTGGCGTAGAAATATTACAGTTATTCACACATATTTCTATAGCCACCATCCTGTACAGGGATCAACAGTATCTCTTGGCAGCAAGAACCCTCCTGCATGATATACAACTAAGACCATGAAGGTGTTAGATGTTAAAGATATAGTACCTACGCTAGTCCTACAAAGGTTGGATTGAACCTGTTCAGGCAAACCTCAGAGGGTGACACTGGTTGCATATGTCCAGTTATAATTAAAGAGCACTGTCTTTGTAGGAACCACACTTACATATTTACAAACACCTCATAGAATTTCTCTGTCTGCTTCCAAGTAAAGCAAAGCAGAGAAAAATCAGCATAATGTTGTATTATAATGTTGTATGGATGTGTGACGTATAGATCAACAACAAAGTCTGCAGCCATGTCACTGGGTCTCCCTCCTCTCCTCTCCTCTCCTCTCCTCTCCTCTCCTTTCCTCTCCCTGTTCTCCTTTCCTCCTCTTGTTTCCTCCTTGTTCTCCTATCCTCTTCTTTCCTCTCCTCTCCTCTCCTCTCCTCTCCTCTCCTCTCCTCTCCTCTCCTCTCCTCTCCTCTCCTCTCCTCTCCTCTCCTTTCCTCTCCCTGTTCTCCTTTCCTCCTCTTGTTTCCTCCTTGTTCTCCTATCCTCTTCTTTCCTCTTCTTTCCTCTCCTCTCCTCTCCTCTCCTCTCCTCTCCCTCTCTCCTTTCCTCTCCCTGTTCTCCTTTCCTCCTCTTGTTTCCTCCTTGTTCTCCTATCCGCTCCTCTCCCTCCTCCTCTCCTCTCCTCTCCTCGCCTCGCTCCTCTCCTCTCCTCTCCTCTTCTCTCCTTTCCTCTCCCTGTTCTCCTTTCCTCCTCTTGTCTCCTCCCTGTTCTCCTCTCCTCTCCTCTCCTCTCCTCTCCTCTCCTCTCCCTGTTCTCCTTTCCTCCTCTTGTTTCCTCCTTGTTCTCCTATCCTCTTCTTTCCTCTCCTCTCCTCTCCTCTCCTCTCCTTTCCTCTCCCTGTTCTCCTTTCCTCCTCTTGTCTCTTCCCTGTTCTCCTCTCATCTTCTTTCCTCTCCTTTTCCCCTCCTTTCCTTTCCTCCTCTCTGCTCCTCTCCTCTCCTTTCCTCCCTCTGCTCCCCTCCCCTCTCCCTGTTCTCCTCTCCTCTCCTCTCCCTGTTCTCCTCTCCTCTCCTCTCCTCTCCTCTCCTCTCCTCTCCTCTCCTCTCCTCTCCTCTCCCTGTTCTCCTCTCCTCTCCTCTCCTCCCTCTCCTCTCCTCTCCCTTTCCTCTCCCTGTTCTCCTTTCCTCCTCTTGTTTCCCCCCTTGTTCTCCTATCCTCTTCTTCCTCTCCTCTCCTCTCCTCCTCCTCTCTCCTCTCTCCCTCTCCTCTCCTCTCCTCTCCCTCCTCACCTCTCTCCTCTCCTCTCCTCTCCTCTCCCTGTTCTCCTTTCCTCCTCTTGTTTCCTCCTTGTTCTCCTATCCTCTTCTTTCCTCTTCTTTCCTCTCCTCTCCTCTCCTCTCCTCTCCTCTCCTCTCCCTCCTCTCCTCTCCTTTCCTCTCCCTGTTCTCCTTTCCTCCTCTTGTTTCCTCCTTGTTCTCCTATCCTCTTCTTTCCTCTCCTCTCCTCTCCTCTCCTCTCCTCTCCTCTCCTCTCCTCTCCTCTCCTCTCCTCTCCTCTTCTCTCCTTTCCTCTCCCTGTTCTCCTTTCCTCCTCTTGTCTCCTCCCTGTTCTCCTCTCCTCTCCTCTCCTCTCCCTGTTCTCCTTTCCTCCTCTTGTTTCCTCCTTGTTCTCCTATCCTCTTCTTTCCTCTCCTCTCCTCTCCTCTCCTCTCCTTTCCTCTCCCTGTTCTCCTTTCCTCCTCTTGTCTCCTCCTGTTCTCCTCTCATCTTCTTTCCTCTCCTTTTCCCCTCCTTTCCTTTCCTCCCTCTGCTCCCCTCCCCTCTCCCTGTTCTCCTCTCCTCTCCTCTCCCTGTTCTCCTCTCCTCTCCTCTCCTCTCCTCTCCTCTCCTCTCCTCTCCTCTCCTCTCCTCTCCCTGTTCTCCTTTCCTCTTCTCTCCGCTCCTCTCCTCTCCTTTCCTCTCCCTGTTCTTCTCTCCTCTCCCAGGATCAATTTCTTCTTCACCAGACAGCCTTTTTGCCAGATTTTATTTTGCTGACTTCAAGGCAATTTGTAGTATAAATCTCATCCTTTCCATTATGCTAAGATTGCTGTCCTTCTTGCCTTGCCCTACACACACACTCACACATGCACACACACATATTCAGACACTGAATGCATGTGAGCCTGTTCCCTGTTAGCACCCTAGCCAGATGTATAGTAGGTGTCATTGTGATGCCATGGTAACAAACAATAAACCAAGACTTGTGTCTTGCCTGTACTGCTGTCATGTCGTCTGTTCTCTGTTCATCACATGCAGCAGTTTTTTAAAGATGAATCAGAGAAGAAAACGCCCTGTAATCCACCATAATATTGGACATAATTTAGATATAATGTTGCAGCATCTAATATTGTTTGACATACTGCTGCTGGATTGTTGAACAGTGAAAAATCCTCATAGAGTGACAAACAGTCCTCTGTAGTTAAATACAAAAGCCACCCTGACATTCTATAGAGACTTTTTGTAGGCTACTGTATCATCCTTCAAGCTTTTCTCTGTGTGTCCACACTGTACCCCACCGTGGCTTACAGGCTTAGTGGCTTAGCTCATTACACACCCAACTTGGCACTCCCCTAGAAAGGGGAGTGTAGCATTTCGAGAGAGAATTTAATGGAAAGATTGGTAAAGAAGTGACAGATAATTGATGAATTTAATTTAATTTAATTCATTCATGGAAAGAAATTTAAGGAAGAAATGTGAGATAATTTAGGATGAGAGGTTGCTATTCTTACAGCAGGACAAGCTGACACAAGGTGGAGAGGGAGAGCTGTAGGGATGTATGCAGGGAGAAAAAAGCAGTGAAGAAAAATAGTTTGAAAGGTCATAGAGAGGCTAGTAACCATTCTCTCCAAAGATAAATGTGAACAAACCTTCAAAAGAAGAGACCTGATGCTAAAATAACTTTTTTTTCTTCTTTGCGGAAGGTATGTTATCATTTTTATGTTCAGGGAAACTAAAAAAAAACTCAAGAAAATCATATTTATCTCTTATCTTTTCACTTCTTTTATTTATCTGCTTCCTAATATCCCACTTCTCTCCATATTTGATTCCTTTCTCCTTTTCAAGAATTTATGTTACCAAATTGTTATACAAACATGACAGCAATAGGAAATTAAGGTGAAAGAATAATATTTAGAAAGTTAGAAACATTAACTGGGCAGAACAAGTTTAGCATGAAGGTAAAAGGACAAGGAAAGGGTGGACTAGAGAAAATAGAGCTGTAATAATGACAGGAAATGAAGGGGTAAGGGAGATACAGAGGCTCGCCAGTCTATCCACAAAACTTCTTTGGAAGCATGTCGGTTATGTGCTCATCGTCATGTGTTTCCATGTGATGCTGTGATGCTGTGGGAGGTCAGCCTCTCACAGTTATTCAAGGTCAAACTGAAGTTTCTTATCCATCCATCCATTATCTACCGCTTACCGTGGCACATCCAGGTCTGGAGCCAATCCCAGCTGACACTGGGTGAGAGGGGTCCACCCTGGACAGATCACCAGTCAATTACAGGGCTGACACATAGAGACAGACAAAAACTCACATTCACACCTACGGGCATTTTAGAGTCACCAGTTAACCTAACCCTAGCCTGCATGTTTTTGGACTGTGGGAGGAAGCTGGGGTACGTGGACAAAACCCACACAGGTACATACAAGCTCCACACAGAAAGGCCCTCAGTTGAGGGGTTTTATCAGTGACTAATTTTATTTCAAGCCTACAAGTTATGCCTAAACATTGCAGAAGTCTAGCTAAAAAAAACCTATTATTGCCAGGAGCTGTTTCCAGGCAACCAGCAAAGGCCTTAGTCTTACTTTCTGCTTAGTTAAGCTAACCAGCTGCTGATTTCAGGTATGTATTTAGCGTGCAGAAGACAGAGTGCTATCAATATTCCCAGCCAAGTCTCAGATAGAAAATGAATAAACATATTTCCCAAACTGTCGTAGAATTTCTTTAAGTAGGGTTAAAATAAATCTTCTAAAAGCAAATTCACATTTACCATGGCTAACAAAAATAATATACGAGGTGAGTGTTTTTCTTAAGGTTAAAGAGAGAGATACGGGTTTGCCGATAATTCAAGACTTTTCTTTCTTTCTACGTAATGTTAATTGCCCTTTCAGTAAAAGTTAGGAGGAAATGTCAATTTGCTTTACGGAAAATGTAGTGCCTCTATTTCTTCTAGAAAGTTAAAGGGTCAAACTCCCAGAAGAAACTATTGATCCGTTGAAGAATTAACATTCATGCTGATCACTTTAAAATGCAATGCCTGTCAGCAAAATATACTGTATGCCATAAGGCCACGCTGGGACACAGGCACTTGGGCATAGAATTACAATGGATGAATAGGACATTTTCTGCTGTAATGATTGTCATCTTCTGTACTCCATTTCTAAGAGCTGCTTCAAAATGAATAGGTTTCTTTTCTTTCTCTCTCTCTCTCTCTCTCTCTCACTCTCTTCTCTCCTGACTCCTAACTCCATGTTTTTTTCATCAGTATTTTGGGTGTGATTTAAGGAAAATGACCCTCAGCCACAATGAAAGGAAAGGAGGGGGTGAAGACCACATTATCAAAAACTGTGGAAAACTTTGAAAGGTCAGTGTGTGTGCGTGCGTGCGTGCGTGCGTGCGTGTGCGTGTGTGTGTGTGTGTGTGTGTGTGTGTGTGTGTGTGTGTGTGTGTGTGTGTGTGTGTGTGTGTCAGGCAGCAATCACTGAATGCCAGATAAAATAGATGTCTCTTTTTAGTTATTTCATTCTCTGTACAATACAGCTAAAATCCTTCATTTAAACATCATGGTCCTGTGACCTGTTCAAACCATGGTCCAACCATGGTGCCATGATGTTTCTCTCCATCCCTACACCCCACCCCTCATCATTACTACAAGCTAAAAAGTTCACAGACCAAACCTTGACTCAACACACACAACAGACTGCAGAAAAAGAAAAATGCTTGACAAAAGGACAATTTGACAAAGGACTGTAAAGAAGGAGGATATGATTTCTGTGGTTTCAGGGTTGCCAGAGTCTCAGGCCAATCATATATTATTCATTTTCATGAGGCACACTGTAATATCTCACACACTGTGGAGCCAAGGTTTCTGTTTCACCAATGTGAACAGAGGAATGGAATTTTATATGAGGGGACTATGAAAATATTGTTTCTAATAAAAAGATCAGTTGGTGTTTTATAAACTTGCTGTAGCTTTGTAAAACCACACCACCACAAAAAAAAAAGATTTCCCTTCCTTTCACAGTAATTTCCCTTCCTTTCACAGTAATCTCATTGAATAATTTTCTCTCTTGTATGTGTGTATGTACCTGTATGTGCATATATGGGAGAAAGAGAGAGAGAGAGAGAGAGAGAGAGAGAGACTTAAAACAACATTGAAAAATCTCTTTTCTGACAGAAATACTGCCTTAGTAACGTTGTTTTCAAACCTCAATGTTAAGAGGTAGAGAGTGAAACAACTCTGAAATAACTCTAGGGGGAGCGCTTAGCACAAAGCACAAGACATTCACACTGAAAAAATCAAGTATGTAATGTCCTATGACTTGATTTTAGTGGTAAATTATTTAGCACCCTATTTTTTGTTGAAAAAGAGGGAAGGTGGCATGTTAACCATACAATGATTAAAACGAGAGAGATTGAATTTGAATGTTATACTTACTGTACATGCATATGTCTCTAGCCCACTAAGGTTTTAGCTCATCTGATGATTTTAAAGTCAAAGGAAAAAAACAGTTGTTACATGTGTAACGTAAGGCTAGGTTTACTTCATTTTATGAATTACCCTTGATATTACCAGCACAGTCTATGAGAAATAGGCTTTTGTGAGTGTTGTAGATTCCTGGGATTATTCATTTGAACTCATGTTGGAACTATGAACAATTACAGTCACACTTGAGAATGCATTGATTGTTTAGCAAGTTTATTTCTTGAATCATACAACCAGTATTTGACCCAACAATGGCAGTAGTATTAAATAAAGATGATGTGATTCCTCAGGGATCTATTTTAAGCCTTTAACTTGTAGATCGACCAGAGAGACATAGAGATTTTGATAAAAAAAACAAAATATATTTTTTTCCCTTGTTTTTTTTTCTTAGTGGGGATGTTAAAGGGTTAAGCCCTCTGCTTTCACTCTCTACATGCATGTAAATGTCTGTCTGAAAGTGAAAGTTCGGCATATACAGTGTACAGTGTGTACATATACAGTACTTGTACATACTCATGTCCTAATTTGACTTTCATGTTTAAATAAAACAAACACAAAATATGTGTATAATATGGCAATTATATAAGATGTATCGTAAATAAGTGTAATTTTACTCAAGGTCATGGTATATGTACAGTTATTTGGGTTGTAGTAGTCATCATTTTAAATGTAGTGCTGTTATGTACTCCAAACAGTGAGAAGCTAACAGAGATCACGCACGTGAGCAGCTGACTTGTTTTTACTTCAGTGCCTGTTAACAAAGCCATTCTCAGCCTTCGTACTGTAGTTCCGGTTTGAAAAGAGACTTACCCCACCCGTTTTGTGAGGGAGAAACATATCACCTGCACTTAGTTGTAAATCAATGGTGTTTTTGGACAACAATGGAAGTCTACAGCACAAATATATAATTTAAACCAGGTTCCCAATCCCCAGACATGAGGGTGAGTACATGAAATCATTTTGGTTTCAGTGTCAGAATAGGTTTTCTGGGAAATAAAAGCAGACAATAGAAACATTTCTGGCCTTATTTTTTTCATCTAGTGCTTAAGCTGGACAACACCACCCTTTTCACCAACTGTCTCATTAGGAGTACTAATCCAGGAAATGCTCCCATGGCCATTTATGGGCAGTTTACTGTAGGATGGAGTACTTGCTGGTAAATTTGATATTCAGACTTCCATTAGCTCTGTTCCACCAGTCTGTGAACAAATATTTATAAATCATATTGTTGTACTTACAGCAGTAATAATCTTAGGACATACCCATTCTTGTATTCAATAAATGCATACATACTAACCTTGTGCTTTTTGAGATGAACTATTAGGTGAAAGTACCAATGCCTGCAGTGGAAACACACTGTACTTAAACACATTTTTGTTGTGGATTTAACTTCAGCGCTGCACGTACTGTATATGCTTTAATACTTTATATACTTTAAATGGAGTGTTCTATTTGTATATAGGAAAAAACGATTCCATGTAATGGCGGCTGTTACTAAGATAGCTTACGGTAGGTGGATATCTAGAAGTGCATATACATAATATTCTCCAGCTTAAGAGCATCAGCACATTGCATTCTGTGTAAAATTCTCTGAACTGCTTTGGGATTAATCCTAAGAAAGAGTCTGTGCCAATCTACGCTATTATTCACAATGACAATGTTAGGATGAATAAAGCTGGCAAAGACGTTTCTAGTGAGATGGCATGTTTAACATAACAAAAGGATGTTTTCCCTGCATCTTATTCTGTTTTCTGAAAAACCTTGATTTCATTCGGGCAGTCAGTCAGTCTGCTCTCATCTCTTCTTTTTATTGTCTGATTGTGGAAGCCCACGTATGCCCTGATCTTTTTACCATTCCCAATATTTCTTTTTTTAATTTTTGTCTTATTTTATTTTTCTTTCTGTCTTTCTCATCATATTTCCTCCTCTGTCTTTTTTCTCATCTGTTTCTCTTGTTTCTCTCCTAGGATTTACCCCAGACGTAAAATGCTTGTATATTCAATTAATTATTTGTTTCTTATTTGCATAAGGACAGGAGATGTGATAGCATGCACATGTGTGTGTGTGTGTGGATAAAAGAGGTCAAAGTATAAGGATGATGTAGTTATGGGTTCGCAATTAATGAATTTACATACGGTAATGGGGAATGTTTGGCAGGCAGAATGCTGCTCCCAGATGGGAGCAATCCTGACCTCTGACAAATGGACTGATCATAGAAGCAGAGAGAGAGACAGAAACTGACCTTAGAGAAAACAGAATGATCTCCCACTTAATTTCACAGACACTCATTTACAGACGTTTTCATAAGAGAGAGAGAGAAAGAGTGAAGGGAAAGATTAAATTGCTTCATGCATTGATAATATCTTATATTTTGTATTAGAGGGAGACAGGATAGAACCAAAGAAAGAGCCAGGGAGAGATTGGCAGACTGACCAATCTTCGGGCAATCTTCTTAATTTCATAGACACTCATTTAGGGGTGTTTTCATAGAAGAGCAGGAGATTAAATTGCTTCATGCATTGAAAATGTCATATTTTTTGTGAAAGAGAGGGGAAGAAGATAGAGGGCATGAACCCATTGGTCTTTTGGTCTGTGATACCACTGAATCCAATTCACTGTCAGACTGATTCCAATTCCATAATCTTATTCATCAGTTCACATAAAATTCTTATTGCACTGAAAAGGCAGATATAACCAACCGTAATAATATTCAGCATTTCTCTCATTGTAAACAAAACCCACAGAAAGACTTAAACCAACTATTAGGTGCACACAATTATTGTTTATGTATCTAAAGTCTGATGTACTGTAGAGTTTTCTACTGGACAATTACAAACTTGTAAAAATGAACCATTCTTAGTTTTAGATCATTTGCACCTTCTACATACAGTATTTAAAGTTACAATAATGGAGTACTGTGTACTTTTTTTGTCAGTAGACTGGCTTTGAATACCTGGAATGGTTGTTCATCAGATTAGTGTTAGGAATGCAATGCAGTTATGCCCGGGTAAACAAGGTCCACATCAGGTGCTAGGAAACCAGGGCAATCTGGTGAGAAATGGGCTACTGGAACACAACACTCATGGATGAGGGCTGAGAATTGAGAACTGTTGGAATGCTACTACATGAGTAACCCCAGGTGTATGTGGAACCTATGAAAACTTCAAAACCCACCATCTAGACTAACACTGAAACAACAAGTAGCTCAGTGTTCTAACATTCACAAAAGGCAACTGTTATCACAACTTGAGATTGAAGAGACACAACACAAATGCTACTGGAAGGGGAGCCAGGACAAGAGGTCGGGGTAAGTAATGCTACCCCCACGTGAGAATGGGTACCAAGCCCCAGTAACAACAAGCTCCCACACGCTCAACACAAGAGCAGCTGACCTGAGATTGAAGATCATGAATAAGCTGGACACCTGGAACCTCCGTAGCCGGTTAACAAGACTAAGTGATGTACCCTCTGAAAGTGTACTAGATACGAATGCAGCATTACAAACAATACCCACTGTGACCATCACTGAGACCAACAAGTTGATATACACCACAGAAACAGTGATACTTGAGATTCTTGGTCACAGGATAAACATTGTGACGTCCCGGCCTACTGATTTTCAGGATCATGCTCTTATTTTGAAGAAATAACAGGATCCACTTGTTCTTGGCTGTCACGCTTAAATTAATTCCTAATTGAATTCACCTGTCTGCTCTTTGATTTCAGATAAGTAGTGTGCCTCACTCACAAACCAACCGCCAGGTTGTCTGTTGCTGAGCCCACATCAAGACCGCTGTACTTGGAACTTTTCCCGCGACCTTCTACACCAAGTGTTGGAAACCTCGCCAGGGGAACGCCCTTTTTGTTTTTGTGAACTGAGACTCATGATGACTTACAGATAAGTGCTACGGACTTGATTTTCTTTGTTTTCGGAGAATGGACTAACTCATTTTTGCCCAAGGGGATATCTCTAGGAATGATGCTATGTTGAAGGTTCCTCGGAAGATAATTCAAGATATGAAACCGGAAGAGGGTTTCTTATGAATTTTCTCTACCGGATAACGAGAAGAACTGTTTCTCTCTAGATTAACCTTGTTGCAAGATCACCACTCTCCTGGCTCAGGTCGGCAATAAACGGAACCCTGTCTCATGTTCATGTGGCTGCCCGATTAATTCTGTTTTTCTCCCCTCTCCCTGAGTTCCCGTCCAGAAACAAGAAGCAGCATCCTCTGACCAAGGAGAAAAAGTTTTCCGCCAGATTTTGCTCTGCGGGCACACCCCGGATCTTTAACCTACGTCATCTGTGATTACCACCGCAGAATTACCGCGCCTGGCCTTCACTGGAACCACGTTGACAATAACTAACCATCTGGCTCTTTTGGACCACCAACTGGTCCTCATATCATCACCTCCCTCTTCAGAACTTCTTAAAGGAAAAATAAAGAGAAAGAATAAAACTCGGTCTTTGACTCTTTGAAAATTGTGTGGATAATTTTGTGATCCAGACTTCTGATTCATGACAAACATCACCACTAAGGAGCAGTGGTGGACCTGAGAGTAGACCACAGCAACCTCCCAATGGCAGATATCCATGAAAGGGTCTCTAGCATGAAGAACTGGACAGCAACTGGACCTGACATGATCCACACCTACTGGCTAAGGAAGCTAACTTCACTCCATGAGTGCCTGGCAGCTCAAATGAACCAGCTGCTAATGGATGGGACTCACTCTGAATGGCTAACTGAAGGCATGACAGTCTTGATCCAGTTCTGATTCTGATCCCAAAAGGGAGCCGTCCCATCCAGCTACCACCTGATAACCTGCCTCTACACCAGGGGAATTCAACTAAAATTTAGAGAAAATTTCTTGAAGCAAAGGTCCGGAAGATCATAATGTCTAACTAGTTAGTGTGATATATATTTAAGTAGCCTAGCAGTTTTATCAACATCTGCATGTAATCAATACCTGACTGTCAAATCAAATGAATTGATAATCTTTACATTGTGTCTCATAATGGTGTTTCACATTGGCACTTTTAATAAGTGCCACGGTTTCTGAACATATGAGACACACTGGTTTAGTGTTCCCAGTGGGAAGTATGAACAGAAATGAGTCTGTCCATTCCAGATTAAATGCTCTATTTTTGCAGTCCACTTTTCTTTTTTTGGTGGGCGCCATTTGTTCCTTATTTTTCTCCCTTTCTCTGTCTCACTCGCCTGTTTCTCTCCCTTTGTTTTCTACATGTATCGCCTTTTTTTCTTTTTCTTTGTAACCGTCTTTTCATGTGTAACTTGCCTCTAGCTCTGTTTACACTGTAGAGTCGCAATGTTTACCGCCTGGAATGCACAGACTTGATTGGCTGAGTGGTATCACGTGGGATGGCTCAACTCGCATGCAATTGGTCTGTGCGTTTCCACTACTGTAAAGTCTACAAAAGCTGGTGGAAATAAAAGCGCAACTTGAAGTGCTTATAATCCTACCACCATGAAATGATAATATCTACAGTAAATCTGAAAAGAATTCAACGTTGTAGAGCGTTTAATGTTGGACATCAGGTTTAAAAGACGTCAGAAGGATGTGGCTAAAATGTAGTCTGACAATATGTTTATTGTCATCAATTTAAAATTCATACTATTATTCATTTATTTTTAGAGAATAAAGTAACAGACTCCTGGTAAAGGGCACAGGAAAAACAACAGTTATCTGTGCTTTGTGCCACACTGAAATCGCTTGAACGAAGCTCTTTGAAAATGAAAATACACACAGCGATAACTTTCAGCTGCAACAAAATTCACACACACACACACACACACAGAGGACACAGACAAACTTACTGTCATCACTATTGTCTTCAAATTATATAAGATGAATTCTCATAAATAGTTTACTGTGAACTGCAGAATTGGGCGGTAATTATCTGTACATTTGTCACTGTGACTCATTTACATTTACAGTAATCATGTGGTCCACACCTGAGGCACGGTGTCCCCCACCCAAAATAAAAAAGTAATAATAATAACAAAAAGAAGAAGTATAGTGAATAACATATAGTGTGCTCCTGTGCATTGCTTTGAAATCTCTAAGTGCCTGTTGTCGCTGATGCTCTGTTCAAAAGGCCAGAAACCTTCTGGAAGGGTCAAAGATCGGGGCACATATGACATCCTGTGTGGCATCACTGTCAAGCTGCTGTGAGATGAGAAATATTATAAATAAATATTATAGTCTGCGGAAAAACTGCTCTTGTTTGTGTTTCACATTGTAAACCAGAAAGATGCTTGGACCTGGAAGATGAAGCCCAGTTTTTCAGTAGAGGAGCAGCACAGAACCCATGTAGACACTAAGTTACATCCCCAGCTCCTCAGCTCCTACTGGGCTAAGGCAGCTGCTTATACACAGATGCAAATGATCTTACCTTACTTCCCTATTCTAATACAAAGACTATTCCCTAATATAGTTATATCCCAACAACATCTCATTTGGCAGTCAGCTCTGTATCCTGGGTGTGCACTTGTCTCCTTCTCACACCCAGTCTCCTACATCTCCTGAGAAACCTATTCCACAGATACCACACAGATACAGGCATACAACCTTGAAACCTTTGGGTACACCGTGCTCTGCATGTACTAGATAAGACTGGGTCATGAAGAACATAAAACAAAATGATGAATAATATAAGGCACTTTTTCCATTACAGCTTACAAAAGGCTCACTCTCAGAAAAATATCCCTTGTCTTTCCACAGAGAACCAGGACACTGCTCCCTTCAGTGTTTGACGTGGACAGTGGTGACTGCTAAACTTTCTGCTCCATCAGCACCCGAACAGTGGAGCGGTGCAGGACTCAGCACAACCACAAAGGATGGTGGTGCAGCCTGGGGAACCTCAACAGCTGTTGAGATGGACAAAACCAGTGCTACCCAGTAACATTGTCTCTGTGAGTAGGTAGTGCAGATACAAGCAGGTTCTGTGCAAACACTGGGGTGAGAAATGTGTAATTGAGGTGATTTAAAATTGTTTGAAGAGACTCTTCGAGCAGTTCCTGTAGATCCAAAGACTGTTGGTCCTCAGCTGTAGTGTCATCCACCTTTTGACTCCGTTTTCTGCCAAACACTTTCTTCCATGCTCTCCTAATCTGTTTGACAACCATCTTCTTGGCTGCTCTTTTAGGTCTTTATTAGAATCAATGGCCTCCAATGTCCTGACGGCCTGCTCAGTTACATGGGAGACGGTCCTGTTTGCTTCCTCCATGATGGGTGTGGTGATACATGAATCCCCTTCCCACACACACGCACACACACACACACACATACACTGACTTTAAAACTATGAAAATGTTCAGGTACCAAATGTAAATGACCAATATAGTTTCAACATGCAAATTGGAAATGTGCAATAAAGTTTGATCATGCATCAAATGTGAATGTGCAATAAAAGAAACAAAACGCACCAGAAGCTCTGGAAAATGATGTGGTTATGGAAAAATGAAATGGCTGATGCCACAGGCAACATATATCTTAACATTATTAACATATTTTCGTAATACCTCTATAAGAAAATAAGAAAAGTTTTTGTTTTTATTTATTTATTAAAATAGTCCATCAGTTTATAATTTAGGTCGCTGAATTGCTAAATGGGTTTTAAAACCGGAGCACCCGGAGTAAACCCACACCCCCCATTCGACAGTGTGTGAACTCAACAGTCAGGTCAGAGATTCAAACCCCTGTGTTACAACTGTGAGCTCCCACTGCTACCCCCTGAGGTGGTCCATGAAATCTCAAATCCTGCCCCGTATCTAAGTGACCTCCTGCTCCTCCAGCCTCTGTGCAGCAAAGACCAAAGGAGAAGGAAGTGACCTGGATTTGAGGCAGAGAAAAGCCCCAGATCAACAGCAGAGATGCTTCGTATGTGGTGTCTTTCTGAAGGGTTTTGTAATGACCCTGCTCACACTGGCGAAAACCCTGCAGATGGTGCTGCTTTTTTTTGGTGGGCTCATGAGGTGGGCTTTGAAACAGGAGGCAATATATTTATCAGCTGCTGGATAATCCAAAAACAGGGCAGAGAGCACAGTCTCTGCACAACCAAAACTGTTGCACAGCTCTTTGTAGATGGTCTTGTCAAGGTGTTTTAACATCTCTGTGGTGATGTTGAAATCTTCACACTTGACTTGATGCCATATTTTGTCAACTAGCCGCTCACTGATGGCGTAGTGGTCTTCCAAGGCTACGTCTATCTTTGTTTTCTTTAAGAGCCGTGAGTATAGCTTCTTGACAACAGTCTTGACTTCTGCTTTCCTGTACTTGGTTCTTGTGTTGTTTTCCCAGTTTGCAGGTACTGAGGAAGACACTCTTGCCCATGAGTCCTCCTCAATACATGCTATCACCCTCTCAATGTGGCTGTCAGCCTGAGTGTTCAGCCACAGCCTCATCTGTCCAATGAATTCCCGCAGTCTGAACTCTATGTCAGCGTATATGGTCGTATGTGGCGCAGTGACGAACACTCTGATGGGCGATGGGCTCTTCACACTTGGGTCTGTGACGTTCTTACATGCCAGCTCATCAACAAAGCTGATGAGTATATCAGTAAGACACCTTGAGAACTCCAGGTCTTCACCACTGGAAATATCTTGTAGCCAGTTGACCTCACTAACGTTGCCCTGTTGTCCCCCATCCCGATCTATTTGCAGCAGAGAGTCAACAGAATCCATGTGAGACTGCACTAACTGCATGTTTGCTGGGGTGTGATCGAAGAACTTGTTCTTCAGTTGTTTCATTATTTCAGAAACCGAGAAGTTTGCTAACATCTTTGCAAAAAAAATCTTGATCATTTTCATGAGTTCATGGAGGGAAACTGTAGTGGTCTCTACCTCTTCAAAACTTCTAATGTGACCAACAATGACCTTAGCAATGTTTTCTGAAATTAATTCTATCTGTTCAGAGACAGATTCCAGCTGCTGAAGGTCTGAGGTCTCATCTATATGAATCTTAATCATTTCCCCAACCTCCTTCTTGATTATCTCCTGGACAGACTTAGAAACCATAACCACCGTGTTGTCTCTGTCCTCTGCTGACGCCATGGACAATTTCTTCCTGGAAGGTAGTTTGTGCAGCGTTTCCACGCAAAACATCCGTGTCTGTCTGGTCTCATCCATAGTGTTCGCTAATCTTTAGCTAATAAATTCGCTGCTGTGTGTTTTCTGAGAGGTGTATTTGTCACGAAGTGTTGTTTTTGGTGTTGTTTCGCTGTGTGAGCTCATATACAATTGTGTGACTGTGTGACGTCTCTAGAATTTCACGCGCATCAAAGTAATTACGTCACCCTCGTAACTGTTGCTACGTAACCACAGCGTCATTTGACGCGTAAGTGGTTTTTCATTTTAATATAGTCAGCCAGGAAAAATAAATAAATAAATAAATAAACAAACAAATCTTTAAAAACACACAGTTACAATGCCGTGAAGTCTATTTATGTTAACAAGTAATCTGATGTAATGAAAAGAGAAGTGAACCAATACAGATCAAAGCTGTCATTAGCTTCCATACCACCATCCAAAATTAGCTTTTATTGTACACAAGGATGAAATGAATTAAACCTGAGGAAGAAAATTAATTTCAATGTCAACATATTACCTATAATCACTTTTTGGCAAAGGGGAATATTGAATTTTAGTGGTTATAGTGGGTGTTTAAAAGTACTTAAACTGGTACAAAGATGATGGTTGATAATATTTAAAAAAATATACACGATGAAATAAATGTAATCTGAGGCAGAAAGCTAATTTCAGTCTTATCTATCTTATCTATCACCTTTTGGCAAAGAGAATTTTACTGAGTTTTTACAGATACTTATATTAACTGTTACAAAGGTACTGGATGGTTTAGTCTACAGCAAAAAAAAATAAAAAAATAAAAAAATAAAAATAAATGAAAGAGTCAGTAGAATAATTTCAAAAGCTTTCTTTTTTCTTTATTTTATACCTAGCTCACATCTTTGTCGTTATAGTGTGGTGTCCATATAAAAAAGGCCATATACTACACAATGCATAAACTATAGATAAGCTTTACATGAATAAAGTGGTTAAATGTTTGGCTTGTGAAACAGTAACTACAGTAGAAAGAAATCACAGACAGACAAATGATGCATATAATTACCTCTGTGCAGACGAGAATCAGAATCAGTTTTATCGGCCAAGTTTGTGCACACAAACAAGGAGTCTGACTCCGGCTCACTAAGCTCTCTCTCTATGTACAGGAATTAAAATAAAGTTAAACTTTTTTAAAAAAAAGGAGGATAGGAGGTTAAAAATAAGGACAGCAAAAGATAAAAAAGTATATAACTGAAGTAAAACTTTGACAGTGGTGTGACCCCTCACATGAGGTAAGAACAGATATGCAAATATGAATACAATGTTATTTGTGTTATAGCGACAGGAACCGTTTCCTTCGCCATTATCACAGTTATCCACTAACAATCTTTGTAAAAATCACATTTCTGAGAAAATGGCTACTGAATAACTGTAGTAATATTTAATTTCCATCCTGATGGGGCTATAAACCCAACAAGACAGGAAATATTGAGCTAAGTGAAAAGGTTCTCAGTTTTGCACTGTTGCATTACCAGAAGAAATAATAATAGTATTCCTAATAATAACTAGGGGTCAATGTCACTTCCTGAGAATGATCTTCAGTGGAGCTGTAGTTTTTTGGAAGGTGGGTAAGTATACACTAACAGGGTGGAAGATGTAAATAAAGAAAGTGACCCATCCACACAGTTCATGTTTAAATGACTTCATAGCATCAATGCTAAAACAAGATGTAGTTAACAATCCTATGACATTATCAACAGAAAAATAAAAGGAAATAGGTCAAACTCATACTCATTTCCAGACCCACACACTCTCCTGTCTGAATGCTAAAGTGCTCAGAATCAGTTTCTTCAGCATTTAGCATTGTTTGAGGTCATTGTGTGTAATGTTATGTGGCCTGGTAAAAAAAAAACTTAACTTTACTTGATAATGTTTCACAGACAGCACTGACATGTGAAAGCAAACATTTGAGATTTTAAAAATCTTCAATCCTAAAAATCTTACCTGCACAGAAAACTGCTTCTCACATCTGTTATAATAATGTCTTAATAATTCTAGTTGTGGTTTAAGCCTCTCCAGGCTGGACATAGCATGTTTTTTTTCTGTAATACCACCAAAAACTAATCTTTTCATAATTTAAACAATACCAGGTCTCTGGACTGGGCAACCAATCAGAAAGAGTAACTAGCTAACAAACTACCAAAAAAAACTACAAACTACAAAAAAAATTTTTGTTGAATGAACGTAATTTAATCGTGGCACCCATTCTGCATCTAATCAAATCAAATAAACTTAGTTTGTTTTGAACATGTTATATGAACACAATATACATTTGTGGATAAAATATCATTTTAATGTGTAAATCTGTGTAAATGTGTAAATTCCGACTTGTTACATCAACTAGTTACTTTCTAGTCTGTTTTCCTAATGTAATTTTTATTGACTGAACTTTGGTAAATGTAATAATATCTTGTTTCAATTAGATTTGTTTTCGTTGACAGGACTCAGAAGCATAAAATGACTCAAGGCCCACTGATATACATGATAAGAACAGGAAAACAATTTAACATTTAACAATTGAACATTTTATTTTCACATTTGGCTTTTACAAGTTTAAATTGATTTCTTCCCTTCAGCCCTCTCACTCTATTTATGATTATTATTACTTATCCTCTTAGGCCACAAATTAAGACAACCCGACCATGCAAACTGTCACTATTGTTACCCTTTCTGTTCTAAGGAGGGATGATTTATTCAAATTTCAAGTTATTAAACAGCTGAGAGGGCTGAATAGGAGTTTAGCAAATAACAAGCAAGTTTACAACACTTTGATTCAAAAGGTGCACTACAGACAGGCACTACAAAACATGCAACATGAACTTTGTCAAAGCCACTACATGTAGGACTTCAAATTTGGACACTGAACTCAGTCCCCTTGGACATGCATCGCACTGCCACATACATGTCACTGAAAGAAAAATCTAATTTGGTAGTCAAAGATGGTTAGTTACAAGTTATGAGTGTTTATATAAAACTACTTACCATATAATATAGAGGAGACACACAAACAGAGCATGGGGACAGCTTTATTTGGTCATACATTTCTGGTAAAGAAAAAACAGAAATTCTAAATGAATTCAACTGTGGTAATTGTGGTATTTTGTAAACCTGACAACAATGTCTATGCAACAAAAACGTTTTTATGTTATAACTATATGGTTGTCCCGTGCTCCGTTCTAACATACAGGCCAAAGTTAGTCTGGCGGATAACAACAACAATACAAACATTGTGGCACACTAAGCGAATTTCTAATCGGCCATTGAACGTTAGCTTGACTGAAAAGACTTTGGTCATGATGTAAGTCAATGTACCCAGAGGACAGTCATAGACACATGAAGCTAACTGTAAAATAAACGAATAATAATGGATAATGCTACCAACATGTCAGAATATTTTTTTGTGCAGTTTATATTAAGCATTTACATTGGTGGGAGGGAGAGGAAGACATTTGGGACCCCTGGAGGACACATTTTTGGACTGATGTTGATGGCTCTAAAACAAAAAGTTTGTATTTTAGCATACAAATAAATGCTCAAAATGATATGTAGCAGATTGCTATCCATTGCTATAATTATTATATTTGAATCATCAAATACTCCTAAGCGTAAAACAGATATAACTTACGGTCTTCGGAAAACATGGAGGGGGGGGACACAATCTCCAGTAGGCAGGCTCATGGGCGATGGTGTGCTGCTGGGGGCAGGCAGCGAGGGACCGTGAGAGGTAACAGAGGGGGCCGTGTGGGCTGAGGGACCGACGATGGAACGGCCGGAGCTGGCAGCTGGTGCTTAATTGATTTCAGCCAGGAGGTGGGCCAGGTCTGCCGATATCCTGCCTGATGCTACCAAGGGATGGATCAGGTAGGGATTAGATGAGGGAGGTGGAGAAGGGGGGACAGTGGTCTGGTGGGCGGGTACACAGACTGTTAGGGGATGGGCAGCAGGAGAAGGATGAGAGTGGGGTGAAGATGCAGGGGCAAGTGGGCCTGAGGGTGGGGCAACACTAAGGGGGGAAACAGTACATGGGTGGGTAGCATCAGGCGCGGCCCAGGAAGATGCTGATGGGGCTGGCAGAGGTGGTGAGGTCCCATGACATGGCCCAGATGGCATGACCCGTGACCAGTCAATGGCCAATGGGTCCAGAGGGTAAAGGCCACACCTCCTGAACCCAGCCACTACAACCCTGCGATCTTTAAGCCTCTGATAAGAGTTTCTCAGGACCCTTGAAAACTCTTTTTTTGGAAACCAAACTGCCGACAGATCTCCTGTAACACCAGAGAAATCTGCCTTCAAGGGTCCGAAGAAACTCACATCAAGAGGCTGTAGGATGTGAGAAATGTGTGGTGACAGGCAAAGGAGAATGACCCCCTCCCTCTGTGCCGCCCGGACCAGCTCTGGATCCAGGTGGGACTGATGACCATCCATGACGAGCAGCAGCGTTCCAGGGTGGCGAACTTGAGGAAGTGCCCGACAAACCACTTCCTGAACAGCTCTCCGTCCATGTACCCTGCTGGCGACTTCCCATAAAGGGCATCAGGGACCCCTTCCTTGTTAAAGGGGCCCCCTGGATATCCCCCCTTGTAGATGATGAAAGGGGGGACATCCTCCCCAGCCGCGTTAAAGCAAGCCAGGACGGTGATGTGGTCCATGGTTCCCTGGGCCTGCCGGTATGTGTGTTTGGTCCCCCGGGGCACGATGACCTTTCTTCTTGTCTGAGCCAGCTGAAACCCCGTCTCATCACAGTTGTAGATTTGACGGGGCTTCTCTCTCAACCCGTGCTCCTCCAGGGTAGTGGTGAGGAGTCTGAAGTACTCTTCAAAGGGCCCCCTCTTGGCACAGGATGCCCTCCTAAGGCGATGTAAGGCGATGGTGATGCCGCTCCCTGAAATTAATCCACCATGTCTGGCCAAGCGCCGTTTTTGGTGCCTCTGGGTGGCGGAGGTTGTAAATGGCCAGAGCGTGGGCCACAACCTGAGGCTTTGTCAGAGGAAACCCATGACTGGCAGAATACAAACAGTACTCCACCAGGGAATTCTCATCTTCAGGGGTTAGAAGTGTCCTCTGACCCGGCGCACAATCAGAGGACACCCTTCCACTGACTCTGTTTCTCAGGGTGGTCTTGGGAATTCCCAACTGTTTGGCTGCCTGCCTCACACTGAGCCTGCCTGCTTCCACCTCCTGTAAAGCCAGTTCCATAGCCTCCAGGGTCCACTTCCATGTCTTCCTCTCCCTTTTCCTGAGCTGACAGATGTTGGGCATCTATAAATTAACAATATAAATTTTGGTGAAAAGACAAAATTCATGTACCAAACAAAATTTTAAATGGTACTAAACATAGCCACCCATATTTACCACATGAATAGCTATTGGTATTTACCTTAAAAGGGGGTCCACAGTACATTTTCTACATGCAGTTTTTCTAATAACATCTTGATGCTTCTGTGAAAAAAATAGAAGACACACACCCTCTCATACACACACAAACATACCTACCTTTCTCTCTTTTTAGTTTTGTTTCTTTTCTGTCTGTCTCTGTCTGTGTCTCAGCTTTTCCTGCCTCTTTTCTTTCTCTTTTTCTCTATTTAGTTAGAAACATAAAACAATAACTAGAAATTTAATGCATCTAAATTCATACAGCCTGATGTGTGTGTGTGTATATTTATTATCAGTGCTTCAGTTTTATCAAATGTTCACTGTGAACACACACAAAACATTTTCTTTCTCCTCTCACTCTCTCCTACCCACCCATACAAACACACAGCTTGTTATTTCAATTCAAATACCATTAAAAAAAGCTGTATTTGAGCATTATTAAGAACAAATTGTACTGGCTACTTATATCAGCTATATTATTTAAGGTTGGATATTTGTTCAATAGGCCTTTATGCTTCAATGATCGTTAAGAAACAAAAACGTCAAGTGGATTCTTTAAGAGCTTTTCCCGCGGCTGCAACTTTCCTCTTGTCATCCTACTTATCTCCTTCTTTCCAAGCAGGTTTATGTGACATTAGCTTGCGCATTAATTAGCAAGACAAAATAGCGTCAAGCTAGCTACAAAATGCACTCGTTTGAGAGGAGATCTTCCGAGTATAGCAAAAATAAAGGCACACTTTAGCCGGGAAAAGAGCGTCGCCCAAGCGCGAACTAGCTAAGCATTCTCGCGGCTTTTAGCCGTCAGTCACTTTAATATAAATTTTAGACAGTTAACTAAATATCGATAAAAACATATGAAATTTGGCATATAGTTAAATAGTTTAATATGTGTAGCTAAATTACTCCCACTTACCGGTTAGTTGTAACCGTTGGTGTCAATGCCAAATGGAAAGTGCATTAGACCGGATGTGGTCACAATTGGACAATAGCTGCGAGGGACGATCCGAATTGGACACAGTCACGCTATACATTTAACTAACGCTACTTGCGCGCATGTCCTCCATAACCTCCTGAAATTCGAATCCCGCTCGTTTGGATCTGCGTATTTCCGGGGCGTTGAACATGCGCAGTAGCTACCGATAGTAGAGTCATTGGTTTGATGCGCTTCATTCAAACTAGATCAACAGGTGTTGATCTAATTCAGGGGTAATCAACTAAAATTTAAAGAGGTCCAGTTAGAGAAAATTTCTTGAAGCAAAGGTCTGGAAGATCATAATGTCTAACTAGTTAGTGTGATATGTATTTAAGTAGCCTAGCAGTTTTATCAACATCTGCATGTAATCAATACCTGACTGTCAAATCAAATGAATTGATAATCTTTACGTTGTGTCTCATAATGGTGTTTCACATTGGCACTTTTAATAAGTGCTACGGTTTCTGAACATATGAGACACACTGGTTTAGTGTTCCCAGTGGGAAGTATGAACAGAAATGAGTCTGTCCATTCCAGATTAAATGCTCTATTTTCGTAGTCCACTTTTCTTTTTTTGGAGGGCGCCATTTGTTCCTTATTTTTTTCTCCCTTTCTCTGTCTCACTCGCCTGTTTCTCTCCCTTTGTTTTCTACATGTATCGCCTTTTTTTCTTTTTCTTTGTAACCGTCTTTTCATGTGTAACTTGCCTCTAGCTCTGTTTACACTGTAGAGTCGTAATGTTTACCGCCTGGAATGCACAGATTTGATTGGCTGAGTGGTATCACGTGGGATGGCTCAACTCGCATGCAATTGGTCTGTGCGTTTCCACTACCGTAAAGTCTACAAAAGCTGGTGGAAATAAAAGCGCCCCGTTAGGTTTTAAATCATAACCTTCTCTTTTGGCTGTAGGTACGGGTCTGTATGGGGCAGCTTTTGGGTCCTCACCTGGACCGCAGTCCGCCTGTTAGTGACCTAGGCTCTACACCAACATGGAAGCTCCTGTCAGGCATCATAGTGGCTATGATGAGTAAGCACATGGCTCAATACATGAGTGGGGCCCAGAAAGGAATGGGTAAGGACACCACGGGAACAAAATATCAGCTACTGGTAGATAACTGTAAGACTCGAGACTGTAAGACCAGACAGACCAGCCTGTGCACCACCTGGATTGACGACTACGACTCAATGCCTCACACATGGATCCTGGAATGCCTATAAAATATCAATAGGACTCTAAGAACCTTCATAAGGAATTCAATGGGACTGTGGAAAACAACCCTAGTGGCCAAGTCTCCATCAAGTGTGTCATATACCAGGGAGATGTTCTGTCCCCGCTGCTGTTCTGCATAGCCCTGAACCACCTGAGCCAGATCATCACTAAGACTGGCTTTGGATACCGACTATGAAATGGAGTAACCATCAGTCACCTCCTGTACATGGATGACATCAAGCTGTACACCAGGAATGAACGAGACATTGACTCATTGATCCACACCACCAGGATATACAACAACAATACTGAAATGTCATTCGGACTGGATAAGTGTGGTTGAATGATAACGAAGAGAGGGAAGGTTGTCAGGACTGAAGGAGTTGAACTTCCAGAAGGCAGCATAACAGATGTTGAGGAAAGCTACAAGTACCTTGGAATCCCACGGGCAAATGGGAACCAAGAAGAAGCCACAAGGAAAGCCGTTACAGCCAAATACCTACAGAGAGTAAGACAAGTCCTAACAAATCAGTTAAATGGGAAGAACAAGGTCCAAGCCATCAACACCCATGCCCCGCTGATCATCAGATACAGTGGGTACGGAAAGTATTCAGACCCCTTTAAATTTTTCACTCTTTGTGTCATTGCAGCCATTTGCCAAAATAAAAAAGTTCATTTTATTTCTCATTAATGTACACTCAGCACCCCATCTTGACAGAAAAAAACAGAAATGTAGAAATTTTTGCAAATTTATTGAAAAAGAAAAACTGAACTATCACATGGTCATAAGTATTCAGACCCTGTGCTCAGTATTGAGTAGAAGCACCCTTTTGAGCTAGTACAGCCATGAGTCTTCTTGGGAATGATGCAACAAGTTTTTCACACCTGGATTTGGGGATCCTCTGCCATTCTTCCTTGCAGATCCTCTCCAGTTCTGTCAGGTTGGATGGTGAACGTTGGTGGACAGCCATTTTCAGGCTTCACCTCAAATCCAGCACCCTGAGACTGTACACTAAGAGGAAGGAAGGAGGCCGAGGACTGGTGAGCGTCAGAGCCACTATCCAAGATGAAACAGCAAAGATCCATGAGTACATCACGAAGATGGCCCCGAGTGATGGAATACTTGTGGTTAAGAAAAAGTTGGAGTGGAAAAAGCTGGACTGAAAGACAACACAGAGGCACTAATCGTAGCAGCACAAGAACAGGCCCTGAGTGCAAGATTGATAGAGGCTTGGGTCTACCACACCAAGCAGGACCCCAGGTGCAGGCTGTGCAAAGATGCCCCTGAGACAATCTAGCACATAACAGCAGGTTGTAAGATGCTAGCTGGCAGGGCATACATGGAACGCCATAACCAAGTGACTGGTATAGTGTACAGGAACATCTGTGCTGAGCATGGACTGGAGGTCCCAAGGTCAAAATGGGACACACCTGCTAAGTTGGCTAACTTCTCTCCGCGTTGCCCTTATTTTTGCCTCTAACCTCCGTCTCCATGCAGAGTACTGCTCCTTGGTGGTGGAATGTATTTTGTGGCCAAGCATCTCAAGGATCACTGTTGCCATGGTGTATATCAGCTTGTTGGTCTCGGTGATGGTCACATTGGGGATTGTTTGTAATGCTGCATTCACATCTTCTAGTAGACTTTCAGAGAGTACTTCACTTAGTCTTGGTAACCGGCTGCGGAGGTTCCAGGTCTCCATCTTGCCTACAATCTTCACTCTCAGGTCAGCTGCTCTTGTGTTGAGCGTGTCGGGGCTTGTCATTGGGGCTTGGTACCCAATCTCGGGTGGGGGTGGTGTTGTTTCGCCCCTGACCTGGCGTCCTGGCTCCCCCTTGCCGTAGCATTTGTGTTGTATTTCTTCAATCTCTAGTTGTGATAGCAGCTGCCGTTTGCGGATGTTGGAACACTGAGCCACTAGATGCTTTGGCCCTAGTGTGGATGGTGGGTTTCGGAGTTTCCATAGGTCCCACATCTTCTTCATGTAGCCCCTATCGCTGGGGTTACTCATGTAGTAGCATTCCAACAGTTCTCTGTTATCAGCCCTCGTCCACGAGTGTCTTGTTCCAGTAGCCCATTTCCATATATATATATATATATATATATATTTGTATATACTGTATATATATACTGTATATATATATAGTTTCTTCAATTATTGGTAGAGATAATCCTGCCTTCCCAAAATATTGGTAGGAAAATGTCCCTACCATCCATTTGCAAAACTACACCTACACCTGTCAAGTCATTTGAAAAAGGAAATAGTCTAATAAAATGAAAATGTGTGAAGAAAGGGAACGTATGTAAGGTTTGTCTGTTCCACATAAAATAAAATTATATTACACTACTTTTCATTTATGTTCTTTACTAAACAGGCTGAGTGATATTCAATCTAAAATAGATTAAAAAAATAATAGAAAAGGAAATTACACACCTGATCCCTCTGAAAGATCTAACTCATAAATGTCCAAAAGATATGTGCCTATTACAGCACAATCTGTAGATATTTGATGTAATGATAAAACATATTAAGTCTATGTGGCATTTCAGAACCTCTATAACCTTCATTTTCACTGTGGTGGATGTCTGTGTACTCAAATAAATGGCTAAATAAATATTAGTAAGTATAATTTAAGATAATCTAAATAGTTCCAGCTCTATGTTAGCTGCTGGAATTCCCTGTGATGTTTTGACTGACCTAGATTTTGCTTGGTGTACCTAATGAAATACTAATTGAGTGTACAGTATATCTCGTTCTTTTCGTTACAGCAGTCTCTACAACAGATGTAACCAATCTGCTTGTGATTAAAAAAAACTCTGCATTCATGCCTGTTCTGATATCCCTATCTCCACTGGATGCAAAGGAGCCAACACATAAACTAAGTAACTGATGTATAGCAGCTTTGCTTTGTAACATCACTAGTGAATGGAGAGATCACAGCGCAGTCACATGATAAAATATACACATACAAACTCACTTAGACACACATTCTCCCCAAAACTAATAGGTCTGAGGAGCTGTCACAATAATTCTCTGCTTGTTATACACACATAATTAGTTTTCAAAGTAGCTTTCCGTGAATACACTATCAATTACTTCTTCTCTCTTCTCTGTCCTCCTTGGAGACAGGTGGATTAGTGGGCTTGTATTTTCTGATGTGGCAGTGTGTTAATTGAGCTATTAGCCAGAGGTGTGACTGTATGCCTGTGAAAGAAAGAGAGATGCAAACTAAAGGTGCATTCAGGTTGAATTCAGTGTAGGTGTGTGCAGCTTCACAGGTATTTTTGTCGTCCTGCCTGTCTGTTCTAATTAACACCTGCTACAGATAACATAAAAATAGGTGTGAAATACAGAACCTTACTATTTAGCCAGTCTATTTCTGTGAAAAAACGGAAATGTACATGTTATTTTTATGAAAAGAGTAGTTCTGATGACTTAAAATATTTTTAACTGAGGTGTTTTTTATTTCCCTGTTTTGCTCTGATATTTGCTTGTTTTGTAGGCTTCTCTCTCTTATGAACACTAATGAACATTGTCTAAATGTGTAGTTGCCTGTCCTCATAGAGAAAAACAGGAGTGTTGATGGGATGTTACCCATGGACATTTGCATTTTAGGCTGCCTGTAATGTAAGGAAAATTAAATTGAAGCAAGTAGGGTTTTTGAGTATTCTCTGATGACAAGGCTATTCCTTGAACAACGTTTTTTCCTAACCATGTTTTCTATTTAATCTGTATTATTAATCGGTATTATTAGTCAAACACTAGACATTGTCTTATTTTCCCTTGGTTCCTTAAGTATTTGTGTCAGTCTTTCCTTCTATTCTGTTGCATTTCATGCTACACAATTCCCAATATATTCAGGCATGTACAAAGGAATAAAAAAACAAACAGTTGTTTCTAATGACTGAGAACACCTTCTCTCAGAAAAAAAGACTGTAATATGCTAACCAGCCTGAAGAGTAATATGTGCAAAAGCATTTAAAAAACAGTTTTCAAATGTGGAGCACAAAAATTGCCATCTGAGTTAAAAATGTAGATGATCTTATTGTACAACATTTTGCACACATTATAGTTTACAATGCATGTATTTTTGAACCATCCGTCAGAGGCAGGACATGTTTATGCTTTAGTATATCTGGGTTTGATGTAGAGATACATTTTTATAATATGGTATTATAACATAGGACTACATCACTTTAATATGATTTGCAGTATTGTCATGATTACTGATTTACTTTTTACTTTTACTTTACTGTTTCTGCCCTGATGACAATCTGGTGAGGTTAAAAGTGGTCAGTAGTTTTACTGGTATATCCAAATAAATAAAGGCTAATTAATATGTTTAGTCTGTGCTCTGCCTAAAAGCACCTGAGGACTGTTATCATTTCTACAAAATTAAACTGTTCCCAAAATATAGTAACAAAAAGTTGCAATTTAAATGAACAAATCAACAAATAGTGCTATTCACTAAATACTATGGATTTAAGTTAAAAGACACATTAAAAGTTATTAGTTGGATCTGATAAAATTAGTCGGAACTGGTTTAGATCATTATTTAATTGCCTAAACCTAAATCATTGCACTCCTCTTGCACAATAACTCAGACCTGGGGAAAAGGCTATTTAAAATCCCTTTCATAATAAAAAAAAAAAAGAACAGGTATTGCAGTCTGGAAAATAAACACATTAGGCCAACATGTTTACTTTGGTGCAGAGGACCACTGTATTTTTCAATTTTCATTCATCCATTCAGTATAAGTCCAGGGTTCCTAGTGGTATTATAAATGTTTTGACTCTGCCCTGGGTAGCAAGACTAATACATACTGTATGTGACACACTGAAGATCTCTGTGGGGACAGGGATGATTGACGAGGCTACTATTACTGGTGTGTGTGTCAGAGCATGTAGTGGAAGGGTGTATTGACAGCCTGCTATTCTTTTCATTATGTAGGGGGATAATGGGTTAGATTGTTTGTGTATATATGTGTGTGAGGGCTAGGCTGTAGGGGTGTGGATTGAGTGTAGTTGATTGAAATCTCCCTGCTGTCAAGTCCTAGTATCGATCTGTCTGTATCTGTGGCTGACACATACCCCCCCTCCCTCCCACTGCAGGGTGTAGGAAAAATCTTTCAGTAACATATAACATGTTGAGCACTAGGGCAGGACATTCTGTCTGGGTTGGATTTATTTTTTAAATGTAATGTATGGGGGGGATCTGAACATTTAGAATATAACACAGAGCAGTCACAATAAGGTGAACAGGCAAAAGCAAAATGAAGACAACAAATAGGTACAGCACAAACAAAAACATTAAAATCACAAAAATGTCGACATAGGGCCATTTGATGGATCCTGGTTACATAATCCATTTTAATGTGCAGAGTATTGCAAGTATGTCTATTATAAATGCTGTATTTTTGCATACATGGAAAAGTACATTCATATATATAATTTATCATTTATAATTCTTTCTACGAATGTCTCTAATGTCTACTTTTTCTCCTTGTACCTTGTTTGCAAGTGGAAGCCACCTGTAAAAATGAATTTGGAGAGCTTGGATGGTCAAATGCAAACCCCAAAAAACAAGCCATCAAGCCAAATAGCTGCCCTCATAATATAGCTGGAAAACGAGCATTTGTGGGTGTTATTGTCTGTCTTATGTGTAGCAAACCAAAGGCAGGAGAATATGATCACATTCCTGAGTGAGGCAGGAAAGATATCCTCTGACAATTTATGACTCTGAACCACTAAGGTAAACAACCAGGGATGGTACAAGTACTGCAATGCCAAGACTCCACTTTTTGACAAAAAACAGGCCAACCGCCCTCACAAAGAGAACCCCTCTTAAAGAACAGACTCCCCCTACTCACCTCCTAAACACCTTAAGACTATTTACTTCTCAGGCAAGACCTGAAACCTATACAATGACTTATGAACCGGTCTTCATATCCTGTCCTTATATTCCTGCTTTGGTTGATAAACATGTAACATGTGTGACCAGACCTACAGAGCATCATTGTCAGACTACAGTGTGATACAGAAGGACTACAGTGTGATATAGAAGCTGTGCTATTGTTTATGTTATTCCTGCTTATAGTTAATCTCTATATAACTATGAAGTTTTATTGATTTCCATCTATGTTGTGCTGAACTATTCTGACTGACTCAGATTAGTTACTAAGTTTGTCATATGTTTAAATTTTGCTGGGTGGAAAAAGAAATTGTGTTCCCATCTTAGGAAACTTTAAAATTCTTTAAAATTACAACACTTAAAGAACAGGGTAATCTCTTGATTCACAGAGATTAGTGAGACTGCCCATCACAGTCAGGAGACTGAGCCAAATATGGAGCACTTCCTGGACCAATCACATCGTGTTATGCACAATGAAGGATGAACTAGATGGATTCCCCCGTCCAGCGCAGCAAGACACAAAAACACATTACACAAACAGACACACCCAAACTGAGAAAAAGAACAGAGAAAAGAACAAGAACTAAACCAGAACTGGAACTTGAAGCAGACTTGAGAATGAACACTTGGAACTGAACTCTGGGGAACTGAACACCCTAGAAATAGACAAAGTTCCAGACAGGTTCAAAGAAAGTTAAGAGATTTCCAGACTCTCAGGTCCCCTCGCTTTGAGAAGAAAGACTCTCAGAAAAAGAGCTACAGGAGAACCATGAAGTAGAGATTGTTTTACTGCCCAGCAGAAGAGAAACAAAAACATTCTCCTTGCATGTGGCTCTCCTCCAGCTGACCATTTCACATAAACCAACTCCATGAGACGACCCTGCAGCGGCCAGAAGGAGAGCGAAAAAGACGACAAGTGGACTCAAGCCACAGGAAGCCCAAGACTCTGGGGGAGCCCAAGACTCTGGGGAACGCCTAGTCTCTTCTACTCCTGCCAACAGACTGCAGCCGGACCAGCCCACAGACGAATGGGCCGAGCCTCAGTAAACCCGAGGACAAGCAAGTAACCTGTGGCTGTGCTGGTTGTCTCACACTAATCTCAGTTGGTCTCCATAATTACTAGAGCTTCCTCCTAAACTAACTTTAGACCTCAGACTCAAATACAGAACCTAAATTAATTTCAAGATTTCTTTTCCACCACTGCAAACAACCTGCTATTAGACTGTTATAATGTTTTATTCGTTAATTCAGCTAATTTCTCTGATCATTTCTCCCTCCATTTCCCCCAGTGTAAATATTGTAAATAGCTGAATAAATCTTAAAAAGAGAACTGTGACTGGCATCATTAATGTTACTTCACACAGTAAATACGTCACTGAAGCGGGAGAACTCTCTCTCAGATTGTAGACTGATATCCTGCATGATTAATTAATTGACTGGTTGATCCGCCAAAAAAAGTATCTGGTGCCCCAAATTATTCTGATGGTTTATGATATTCATAATTCATTAGCTAGACATAATAAACCTTCATGTTTAAAACATGTATATATTTAAATTTGCTATATATGCCAGATGTGCCTCTCTCTTCTTCTCACATCTGGTAATACATTTAATCCAAAACATGATGGATGATGCATTTGAAAAATATTGCTACATGCCTCTCAACTCAATATTGAGTGTTGTTTAAGCAATAGGGTATGATGGAAAGCCTAAATGAAGGACTAAAGATGCATATACAGTATTGTATGGGTCCCTTGTATATGAGTGTGTGTTTCCATCCATCCTGTGTTACACCAGCATTTTATAATGCCCCTCTCTTCTACTGCACCCACTTATTTTCCTTCTCTTTTTTATTTTAAGTAAGACATGTTCTACCACACATATCGATTTGTTTGCCAGGGGCCAGATGCACCTGGCTCAACAGCAGGGGAGCATTCACACCATAGCATGTTCACTGTGGTTTATAACAGTTCATAATGGAGAATGCATGACACAGAACACTGCTGGGGTTAGGACTTTACCATATGGGGTGAGGAGAGGGAATTACAAACATATGGATCAACTGGGTTGGACTGGAATAAAAGTGTCTGTGAGTAAAAAATCCAATTAAAGTACAAATTTATCTTGCCTCTTTGTTTGAGATTGGTTGTAGTGTTTGACTAGAAATATAGCATATGTTTGTCATAGATCAGTAGCAAAGTACTTTTTAACAGTTTTAAGATAATGTTATGTTATGTGAAGCCAGTATCTCAGTTTGGTGCTTTTATTTTGTTACTACTATACTGTGTTCTGTTGTTGTCACTATGATCAGTGTATGTGAATGTATCTAATGTGTAATTGTTTGGGAAATAACTAACCATATGTTGTTGTATCATAACTGTGACAATAATATGAAGTATTTGACATGGCGATAACTTAGGACTAAGGAGGGATGGGCCTTTTTGTGTTGGCCACCCCCAGATGTGACACAATGCCAGATTTATGCAAAATCTTCACCACCACTGTTGCCCCAGGTTCTTCACAGATGAGAACAGATTCACGCTGAGCACAGGTGTGAACTACTCGCCACCATGGTGAACGATATTCTGCCTGTAACATCATTAAGAATGACTGGTTTGGTGGTGGGTCAGTGATGGTATGGGGAGGCATATCCTTGGGGGGACCACACAGACTAGGATGAAATCCTCAGAGCAACTGTCAGAATATACACTGGTGCAGTGGGCCTTGGTTCCCACCTGGTGCAGGACAATGCCTGGCCTAATGTGGCCAGAGTGTGTAGGAAGTTCCTGGATGATACATTGATGCCATTGACTGGCCCTCACATTCCTCTGGCATAAACTCAGTTGAAAAGCTATGGGGCATTACAGTATGTCTCAGTGCATCCGATGCCACAATGTTCCACCACAAACTGTCCAGGAGCTCACTGTTCTACTGATCAAGGTCTGTGAGGAGATTTCCCAGGATACCATCCACTCATCTGGAGCGGCTCAGACATTGTTAGGAGTACATACAGGCACATGGGGACCATAGAAACTTCTGAGTCCCATTATGAAAGGCTGTGATGAAATTGACATAACTTGAAAGAGGCTGTGATTTCACTTACCCACTTTGATTTTCAGTGTGATTTTGAATACCATAAATAGTGGGTTGGTGGTTTTGGTATCCACTGAAAAAAACAGAATACAATGGACAGTATACAATTTCAACTTGAATAATTCATTCATCAGGCTCTACTGTGTAATTTAAGTGTTCCCTTAATTTTTGATCAGTAAATTCTTAAAGATTGTGTTACCTCCAAATTGGACTAAACCCAAGACTATCAGAAATAAAGAAACTCAAAATGTGGGTGCAAAAAGAGAAAAAGTTTTATTGTAAACTTGAATACAGGCTCATAACAACAGTACCTAAGTGGTGGGGGGAGGAAAGGGATGTTAAGGTTGTGCCAAATAATTGAAATGAACAAAACAAAACAGTACCTGACTGGCTGTCTCTCTCAAACAGACAAAACAGAACAAAGAAAATGGCCTCTCTGCTTAATCTACCAAAAGAGCTGTGCAAAACCATAGAGAGGAGGCATCATCCAATAATCTACTGTGTCTAGACAATATTCAACTAATGTGAGTGTAAAATGTAGGGGTACCCCAACTTACCTGTCCACAACCTCCCCCACCCCAGAGCATGTGTCACAAACAACCCTAAACCTCAGAGGACGCTACTCAGAGCCAGGCTAGTCATTAATTAATTACAGTACTTATTTGCAAATTTATATATAGAATTATAAGATAAAATATGAATTCCAAAGATCCATCATATAGCAATGTAATGCTGATATAAATATTTTAAAATTCATATCCTAAATAAGTTGTTATGAGGTGGCAGAATGAACTGGCCACAATGGACCCAGCAGATTCGCCTACGGAGACGTCTGCAAGCAGTGTCTTGCTCCACAAAGCACTGACCCGGCAGAGAGTGCTCTTGGGAGAACTTTGGGGTTTGGCACGGACCTGCCATGAACTGACATCGCAGCTGGTTAGCCTCACGGAG
This sequence comes from Mastacembelus armatus, assembly GCF_900324485.2. Classification (NCBI taxonomy): domain Eukaryota; kingdom Metazoa; phylum Chordata; class Actinopteri; order Synbranchiformes; family Mastacembelidae; genus Mastacembelus; species Mastacembelus armatus. Next base: position 7,834,783 of record NC_046653.1, on the reverse strand, counting down.
TTCATGCGGACACTAGGCTGAGTTCCCAGGAGTGGTGGAGACGGGTTCGCCTGGGACTGTGGCAGATGACATTTTTTTTAGACTGCACACGTTCCTCCGCGTGTTCGTGTATTTAGCCGACATCTTGGTGTTCTCCTGGACCCGGGAGGAACACCAGGAACATGTGCATTGGGTCCTGCAATGCTTGCCGGAGAACAAGCTCTATGTTAAGGCCCAGAAATGCGAGTTCTATTGCACCTCGGTTCCAATTCCCGGTCCTATTACAGAGCGTGGTAGAGTAAGGGCAGACCTGGAAAAGGTGCGCGCTGTCGCTGAGTGGCCACAACCCACTAACCGCCGCAGGTTACAACAGCTAGACTTTGCTAATTTCTACCGCCGCTTCACTAGGGATTTCAGCAGCGTCGCCCAGCCCCTCACCACACTCACTTCAACCAAGACCCCATACATCTGGTCTCCGGAGGTAGAGGGGGCGTTCAAGGAGCTGAGGGACCGCTTCACTACAGCACCCGTTCTCATCCAGCCGGATCCACAACGACAGTTTGTGGTCGAGGCGGACGCTTCGGATGCTGGTGTGGGGGCGGTCCTTTCCCAGCGGGCCGAAAAGGACAACAAGCTGTACCCTTGTGCCTTCTTCTCCCGGCGCCTCTCACCCGCAGAGAGGAATTATGATGTAGGGAACAAGGAGCTCCTAGCAATAAAGCACGGTGGGCCCTTTTTTCTTTAACTCCTTTAATTTCATGGTGACTTATCACTTGGGTTCCCAGAATCTGAAGCCAAATGAACTTTCACGCCAGTTCACCCCAGAGCCAGAGTCTGAGCCGGAATCCGTCCTGCCTCCCAGCTGTATAGTGGCTGCTGCACACTGGAAGATCGAGGAGCAGTGAAATGGGCACAGAATCTCGAGCCAGGAACGGGTCCCAATAACCGTCTCTTTGTACCTAAGAGTGCAGACGGCCAGATTCCCCTGCCACCTGGGAATCGCCCGCACCACAGATCTGGTTAAATGGAGGTTCTGGTGGCCATCTGTGGACCGGGATGTCAGGGACTACGTCTCAGTCTGTTCAGTCTGTGCCCAGGGAAAATCTTTGCATCGGCCAGCAGCGGGTCAACTTCTGCCCCTACCAACCCCTTCTTGGCCTTGGTCCCACATCACCATGGACTTTGATGGGGTTGGCCCCGTCTCAAGGTAACACAATTATACTCAACACTGTGGACCATTTTTCCATGGCTGCCCATTTCGTTCCTCTCCGTAAGTTACCCACCACGCTAAAGACTGCACTCTTGCTGACCCAGCATGTGTTCAGGGGGATCCTGCAGGACATCGTCACAGACCGAGGCACCCCGTTCACGTCTCAGGTGTGGAAGTCATTCTGCCAGTCACTGGAAGCCAAAGTCAACTATCATCAGGGTTCCACCCCCAAAGACCGAGCAACTCAGCCAGGACCTGGAGGTGGCCCTCTGGTGTGTCACTGCGAGCTGCCCCTCTTCCTGGTGCACGCACCTGGCTTAGATAGAGTACGTCCATAATTCCCAGCTCAGTTTAGCAACTGGGCGCACCCACTTCAAGGCCTCTCTAGGGTACTAACCCCCCCTGTCCCAGACCCAGGAGCAGGAGGTGGCCTCACTGCAACATCACCTGCGCCGCTGTCAGTGAGGCGAGTCACATGAGCGGTGCTGCGGAGGACAGCAGAACGAAACGGGCAGATTGCAGGCTGCCCCCGAGTTTCGGCTCCACCCTATCATCCAGGCCAGGATACTGTCATAAGGTGGTAGAATTGCTCTCCTAGTTCCTTCTGTCTCTCTCTTCATCTTCCTTGTGTATATTGTCTGTCTACCCTGTTATGTTTAATTAGCAGGTGCAGTAAGGAGATCAGGCAGCGTGGATGACTTGCACCTGCGCATAATCATTCACCCTGAGTATAAAGTGTCCAGCTTTCCTAGGATGTGCCACGAGTTCGTCCGTTTACCTCACGCGGTAGTGAAGTGCAGTATTTCTTTGGGCCAAAACCTATGTTTGACACATTACTTAACTGTGATCTCTGTGTTCTCAACTCAGCTGCTGCATCAGTGGATAACCTGTGTCTCATCTCTCAAGACTCCCTTCTTAAGGATTTACCTGGTGGACCCAGCGATTTTGTGTTACTTAATAAACACTTTACTTTCACCTAATCTGCACTTGGGTCCTGTCTTTCAGTCCGTAACATAAGTGCATTTCTAACTTCCATCAAAGAAAGACAGAAAAAAATACAAGGATACACAATATTCCTACTGTGCTGGGATTTATTAGTACCAGTGGAATTCAGTGACCCAGAAAGTAATCCAAGCCCAAATCAATTAGCAGACACACATATGCATACATTTGAACTGCTAATTACACAGCCTAACTGCACCTCACAGGGAGGGGTTTCCCCTTTGAAGATGAACCACACTGTGAAAAGCTAAAATATTTTGTAAACACAGTATTTCTGTTGGCTTCAGCATTAGAGGGCAGAACCCTTGTCAACCAGAAGAAGATGTTCAGCAATTGTTGAGACTTTCACACAGTAATGTAACTAAACATATTCAAACTTACAAAAAGTGAAGCATTTCAGCTTGCATTTAACTTAGTAGAGAGAATAGTTATTTGATCAGTCAGTCAAAAAGAGAATTAAAGTGAGCTTGTTTTAAAAAGACATTATTTTTGCCTATGATCCCTTAGTGAAAATGATTAGTGTATTTAAAATGATTAGTGTATTTAAACATAATTTTGTATTGTTGGCACATTAGATAAATAGGTCTATTCCAGTTTTATAGAAAGATAATATTCATAATAGACAGGTATATTATGTACTTTATATTGTCTTTCAGACGTATCTATTCCATGGAAAAACTACAACATAAAACATTGTATTATATTGTTTGAGTTTAAATAAACATAAAGTCTACCGAGGAGAGAGGGCCTTTTTTCATAGCAGACAGTTTTACTTAGTAGAAAAAGTACAGGAACAAGTACATAACATTAACAATGGCTCTGTTCCTCTCAAGTGTCCCAGTAAGTTATGATATTGTAACACTGGGCCAGCATGCACAATACTACTACTCTGAAAGCAAAGCATCTACATTCATTTTATTATTTACAGAGTACTATGCCACCACTATTTAAAAATAGTACTCTGATATTTGAGCCGGACAAAATTGAATGTAAAAGTCACAAATAGCAAGTGTAACGTGGGTTTAGGACGCCTACTGAAGAAACCCCCAACATTGCAGTTTAACCAGGGTATTAGCTAATTTCAGCTTGGATTTAGGTTGCTAGAAACACAGCTCCAAATGAACGCTAAGGTTGCTTTGTGTCTACTAACAACTTTCTATAGATAAAACACGTTCACGTTGTTCCATTTGCCCCAAAAGACCTAAAAAATGTTTGCTGGACTAACTTGAAGAGTGGGTCCATGAAGTAGGGTTCACTCCAGCAGTAATTGGAGCGCGTCCCCTTTAAGAAAGTGACAGCACCGAGTGGTGGAGGAGCTGGTCAGGAGCTGGCGAGGAGTCCACGGCAGTGAAGGCATCCCAAAACTTTTACAATACACACTTCACTGGTTTGCTTGTTGTTTCGCCTCGCCTCCAGTTTGTCCCCGGGTGTGAATACAGACTCTGTGTTGTTTTACTTTGTCTGTCGTTGATGAAGTGGATGCTAGTGACCGCTTGGGAAAAGGGAAACTTGCGAGAGGGAAAACTTATGGAATGATGCCCGAGCGACTGCATCCCTCCCTCCAAAGTTCAGCTAAGGTGGCTAACGTTAGCTAGCGTAGAGCTCAGCTCGTTTACTGTGATGGAAAGTTTGGATATGAGTGTTTATAGCTGTCGGAATAAGTTGTAACATGTCACCTGCTGTAGTGGCGAATGACATCAGGGTATTTAATGCTTGTGTCAGCATGAATGCTTCCACTACTGGCTTGTTAATTTAGCCCGGCCAGGTTACAATGTCAAGCTAATCAGGTTTAGCCAGCTGCAGCTAGCTGCAGTTAAGAGAAGTTACCAGTTCACTCTGTGAGAAATGGCACGACACATAAGTTACTTCTCATTTACTAGCTACAACTCGTTTTCAACGTTAGTGTTTATACATCGACCTGCTGAATAGTACGACCACTTGTTGGATGTTACCTGAGGAGATGTGACGAGATAAGAAAGGGAACGACTACCTTTGATAACCATAGAGCTGGATGTACTTAGTCCTGACAATACAGTCACTTGCGTTGTGGTTGTAAAATTTGGTAGGCACGGCATGGACAAAAAAGTAAACACATTCTGGGTCACTTTAACAAGCTGTGTGACTTTTTAAGAAGTTGCTTTGAGTGATGAAAGTTTTATTTGGATATGTTTTCAGCGTTTGACCCCAATCCACTCACTGCCTGTCCTGCTTTTCTCCCACTGTTCTCTGCCTTTTTTTTTTTGGTCACATCCCTGCCTCCTCACCAAGACTTTCTGGGGGGGTGTTCTACAGTTTGAAGCCTTCCTGCATTATCTTCACTGTTGTTCATCACCCACATCCAGAGCGTCTGTGTCTTGGATGAAGTGAAGAGTGCTATAATGAAGGTGACGGTGACGTTTGGGCAGACAGGTGTGGTGGTGCCCTGCAAGCAGGGCTGGACTGTGAGGGACCTCATCCAACAAGCAACGCAAAGATACAGAAAACTCCTGGAACAGGTACCACTCAGGAGCTTGAAATGTTCCTTTCCTTGTACACTAATTGTTAGCATCTTGGGATAGGCAGAGTTGGGTTATAAAAACTGTGGTGAATATACTGTAATTGTTTTATGTAAATGCTGTCTATTTATTAGAGTTTTGTAGCTGTACAAAAACATTTGAGTCATTGATATCAGTGCTCAAAAAATGAACAAAAGCAAGAACAAATGTAATTTATCTCTCTTTCAGTCTATCTGAACTTGGAGCCACCAGTTAGCTGCATTATTCATTGTATGAAGTAGTTTTGTAATAATCTGCGAAGATTTTTATGAAGTCCTGAAAGACTTAGAAAAATGGCAGGATAACTTTTATGAAACAGCACTTTCATAAGATTCAAAGTTTTCCCTGAAGTCTTTGAATGGTAGTCAAAATGTCATTTTATATCATGAAAGGGCCATGTGATTTCCACTTCTCAAAGTCTTGGGAAATTAGACAAAGCCAGGAGGTCCAGTTCCTTGTAATTGTTGCATAAAAAATGAAAACCATATCTGATGTGAGTTGTGATGGTTTAGACAGGAGTTTCCAGTTTTGCTGTGAGTGTAAAATGCAAATTACTCCTCCTTGTGATTCTTTTATGACTGCAGTTGATTCCCTGCATGGCTCTCAGGGCAGGAACCCTGTGACCCCCATCAGGCGACCAAATCTTCTCAGTGACTCACTTTATATTGGCTCCATTATTCAAAGAGCACACCAGTCATGCATTCATTTTCCACCCTCCTCTTTTTCTTGCTCTCTACCTTTTTTGACTGTCTGCTTTTATCTACGCATATACTACCCCTCCACCCTCCGCACTCTTGTGTTTTTTGGCCCCTTCATTTTATTTATCATCCTTTTTTTTTCTCACTAGTGCATCTTTTCTTCATGTGCCTACTAGCTCTCTGCATAGCAGCAACATTTGCTTCCCTTTTGATTAAACCTGTCTTCCTCTTTAAATGCTTCCTCCTTCACCTTCTGTTCCTTGTTTATGAGGTAACTGTTCTGCTTAGAAGTAGAGAAAAAAATCTGATCCAGCTAGTGTTTTTTTTATGTAGCTGAACTTAAAAATTTAAATCTTACTTTTTTCTGTAAGGAAACAGTTTTTTTTTGTTTTTTTTTTTCTACACAGTGGATATTTTGGTATCACGAAAATTACAGGTGAAACTGCTGACGTTTCAAACAACTGACATGGTATCATGAGCCATCATTAAATTTGTTTCAAGTGAACTTTCCGTACGATGACTAGATTAGATGTTGGATGTGAAAATGGACTGTTGTCTTGTGAGGAGATGCATTGGTAAATTCTGTGGTGCGCTGCCAAATTCAGCACGTTATACTGTGTAGGATACTAAGCATTCTTTTCCATTTTTTAATAAAGCACTCAGTGTTAATTAGTCAGTTGCAGTTCAAGTTAAGTCTCCCTTTAAAATATTGAACCTGTGGGGGGACTCAGTCTGCTGTTTAGTTTGTGTTCCACTTGGAAAGTGGAAGCTAGCAAACTACACTAACAAGCTTTAAATATGGAAGGTAGTAATATTTATCACTTGATGTCACTTTGTTCACTTCATTTAATCTACCTGCACAGACAAATTAACCTTCCACAGTGCAGCCCTAGTTCACATAAGTGTGAACCCATATATTGAGTTTTATATTGCATCATGCTAAGATTAAGGTCGATCTCGATGATAAGGGTTAGCCTTTTTTTTTTTTTTTATTCTGTTATGTACGGTTACCACCCACTTGTGATATAACTTTGCTCTAAAACTCATTCCATCATTGTTTTGACAGAAAGCACGAACGGCCAGTGCTGAACCTATCGTGGCTGGAAGAGAGTTAGGGCATGTTAGGTTGATGCACATAGCATGGAGGAGCAGCCAGCAGCACCTCACATGCTAATGTTTGGGCTGCTGTCAATGTTTAAGCCAGGATGTCGGGAGTGGGGCCTGATTAAAGAGAAGATGAACAGAAAATGTTGATGAGAACTCGAGTGTTGACGATGCAAACACCCAAACAGACACAGCCCAGGGCTCAAAAGAGGAGGGCATTGTTGAGAGCAAGGGTTTGACGACTTTTGTAGTGTGGAGAGATTTTGGATATTTAAAGTCTGACACGAAGCAGAATACCATGCACTGCAAAACATACACGCATATTTGACAAGAATATACAAATGTTCCACTAAAAACACTTAATGCCACTAACCTTTTTACCACCTAAGACAGTGCTGTCCTCTGGAGCACATAAAATGCAAGACTTTACAATCCCAGACCCAAGCAAGTGCTGTGGTCCCTTAAAACAAGTGTGACACTTGATGCACAACAACAGACAGTTTATTTGGAACTGACCAAAGAATTTAGAAATAAGATTTTATTTATTTGGAGTTGACCAAATTTAGTGTGTTCTCCTGTAACACTTCAGGCTTTTGACTGTTCAGAAAAAAGATTTTAGTTTATTTCAAATAAATAAAATAGTTATATATAATACAGTTGTATAACGTAATGTTTGCCATCTTCAATTCTTAGAAGAAAATAATGTTTAAATCAAAGTTAACGCTGTCTTTACGTGTCACTTCAGAGTAAAAAGGAACCTTTTAGTTTGACTGAAATTGAGCTTTGGTTTATATCATGATTTTTGAGTCACGAATCGGACCATTTTTCAGATCAGCAAAAAAGGCGAGGAGACAAATGTAATTTGCTACAAGAACAGTACAGCAATAAACTTTTGGTTTTAACAAAAATAGACTTTAGAACCTATGATTGTAACAAAAAGATGTTTTCAGTGTTATTACCATTAATTGTGAGACAAACTACGTACTCTAGGAGTGGAGTTTTCCTCCACTTGCAACGTATGTAATGCGCCTCTCTGTTCTATCGATTAGATCTCTGAATGTTTACATTTTTTTTTTTTTTTTTTTTTTTTTTTTTTTTTTTCTTCCTTTATGAAATGGCTTGTTAAGCACATACAGTGTGCGCTTTGGCCCACCCTCCCACGCCACTTCTAGTTTCTCTTCTTCGCTTTCTGTTTTGTTTCTCTTCCCACACCTTTTTCAGCACTTTTTAATCTCTCCTCCTGTTGATGTTTGTATCGTTACTTCTCCTTTCATTGATTTTCTTCTTACTTTTTGATAGTTTTGGCTTCTTTCTCATATTCTTGTTTGTTGTTTAGTATATTATATATTCTCACTTTTTATGTTCGCTTTTTAATGTCTGTTTTAAAGCAGTCCAATACCTAATCCTCCCTCCCAGTGCTGAGCAAATAATACTTTTAAATTGTCACAGACAACTTGCTCTTTGTCTGTCCCTTTCTTCCTATCTGATTCATCTGACTTAGAGAGTATGTTGCTTGTATTAAAACATTTTGTTATCTTGTGTGTTCCTGCCTGCAACCACTGTAGCTAACTTAACACAGGAAGTCTCATTTATCAGCTGCTTTGTTAGGAGTTCCCACATCAGGGCTTAAAAGGAGTTAACACTAAGAATAAGCATAAGCATTAAAACTCCATTTTGTCGATCATGAGAAGAGTTGGGCATCATTGAGGTTTAGTCTTGGTTTCAGAGAGGATTTATTTTGTGTTGTGATTGAGAAATTAATACTCCTTTTGCAGGAATCACAACAAAGACCATGAATAAAAAAAAAAAAAAAAAAGAGAGATAGCTTAAACAACAGGGCGAACAGGGAGAATGGGAAGAGAAAGAGGAGTAAAGGAGCTAAGAAGGGGTTGTTTTTGTGAGGGAGTTATCAGGAAGTTATCAACTTGTTGACAGAATTCTTAATTACCCTCAGCCAAACAGACAAGTGTGCAGCTGTGTATTTATAGATGCCTGTTTGTGCTTTCAGGTTTTGTCTCAGCTAAGAAATATGCAGCATTCCGAGTAATACCAACCTGGACAATCACATGAGCATATCGCAGTTGATTCCTTCAGTTTTAAGTGTGATTTGAGCTTCCTTTCTGAGTCACTTTTATTAGTCATTATTCAGACCTACCTTGTTGGTTGTAAATCTAAACTGAAATGGACAAAACTGACATTTTTGCCCATCAGTCTACATGTAACAAACCTTAATGACAAAGTAAAAATATGTTTTAAGAAATATTTGTGAATTTGTTAAAATCCAAGCACTAATTTCTGATTTACAAAAGTATTTAGAATCTTATATCAGTATTTGTGGAAATCCTTTTGGCAGCAGACAACAGTTTCTGGAGCACATTTTCTTTTCACATTTTCATGAAGGACCAGTTTCCAGGTTCTCATATAATGATGCTACCACCATTTGGCAGTGCAGGGATGGTGTAAGCCAGGTAATGGTCAGCGCCTGGTGACATACTGTTGGATTTCTGCTCAAAGGGTTCAGTTTATGTCACATCAGACCATAGATCCCCTTTACACATATTCTTAGATTCATATTTTCCTTTAAGTGCTATTTAGTAAACTCCAAATGAGCTGTCATGTCTTTTTCTTAAAGTGTCGTCTTTCATTCCACTCTACCATAAAGGTAGAGATGGTCGTGCTTCCAACAGGTCCTCCCGTCTTTGAAGGCTATAAAGTTCTTTCTGCACTAACCCATGGTGATGTCTGAATCAGTGTGAACAGGATGCACCTGAACACTGATATTTATTTTTTTTTTCTGTATGAGATTCGGGCATTTGATTTGTTAACGAAACATGTTTTCACTATTGTCATTATGGGGTTATGGTTAAAAATGGCATTTGTATGTATTTCAAATTATTTTAAAATTGAAACACAAATGTGCATCAGCTTAAGAGCTTTGGATACTTCGCAAAGCAACTCTACATACAGTGTACTGAATGTTTGTTAATCTGTATTAGGCTATATCTTATTTAACACAACGTTGGTAATTAATTGTTGTGTGCATAGCGCTGATATGTGCAAAATAATGAAAACAGTGCCCTTTCCCGGAAACCAGTTCCTTTTGTCAGCTGGTGCTGTATAGTATGGTATGCATGTGTGCTTGCACATATAAGTTGACGGGTGGACAGGGCTCCTGTCTATGTGGATTTTGTGGTGTAGTTTCATTAGCCAGGAGAGGAATGCTGATGAGGCGTACCCAAACAAGCTGATAAAATGGTATAACATTCTGGCCCCATGCCAGAGCACAGGCAATTACTTGTAAGGAGGAGGGAGAGACAGGGAGGTGTCTCGGACCACATTGTCTGCAGACAAACTGCAGGGCTTTGTTGATGAAGCTTTACAACTTTTTATTCAGTTTTCACACACAGTGTCACACATACTTACAACAGCATGACTACTTTGCCAAACCAGGCCATCAACACATAATGCATATAATCTTTGTTGATCAGTTCTAAAATTCTTTAATTTTACCGTTTTATGTTGTTCAAGGATATCTGCTTGCCAGGCAGTGTTAAAAAAGTTAACACATCCATTTTATATGACTAGAAATTAAGATGCTAATCTCATTTTGAACCACTGAGATAAACCTAAATTTGCTTAATTAGATGAGTGCAGAATCAGCTTGTGGCCATCTGAAAGGTTGACTCCTGAAATGTTAACATGGTGAGCAATGGTTACCATAGTGATTAATGGTTACCATGGCATTTTCTAGAAACAATTTTCTAGTTTTTCTTGTCATAGAAGATGAGCTTTGTCACTGGTGGGTCACAAGATGGGTCAAGGGATAATTTCGACTTTTTTTTTTTTTTTTTTTCACTGAATTGTGTGTTTAATCAGTAATTGCCGTTTCTACAAAATGGTGTTTGCTGGGAGAGCTTAAAACAATTTGGCATATTTACTTATTGTACTTTCTTATATTTACTGGCATATACGAAATGCTTGATGATGCCATAATTGCAGACATCTCAGTCTTGGTCTTGGACTGAAATACTGGAGATGTAGTTTTTTAATAGTGGATTTCAGTTGTCAGTTGTCTCAAATTCAACCTGTTCCAACTGTGTGTGGAATGAATGCCTTTCACATTTTGTGAAAGTTGGTCTAAAGTGAATCCTGAATCATTATTTTGCACTGTACCCATTCCTCTTCTTTGCAGTGCCTGCAGTTTTGACAGCAGCATTCATACCAGTTTCTTGTGTCAGCTGGCTAGAAAGGCTTACTTTTTAGAAATACAAAACTGGGGAGAGAGGGGTGAAGCACATACTTTACACAAGTAATCTAAAGTATTTTGACGATGACGGTTTTCTCTAAATTAATAATCATATCCTAAGTCTCAAATACCTAAAATTGCCCAAGATTATCTGTAATAGTATCGAGCACAACACTGTATTAGGTGCTAATCCCCATGTTTTTCAGATTAGATCAGTGTGTTTACAACTCTTATCTTTAGTCTTGTAATATCTAACGTCCCTCTAGATTTTTAAACTGGTAGACTTGAGGTACAGGGTTTATGCAGTTTACAAAAAAAATATCCAACATATTCATGCATTCCCTCTGAATATCAGATTAGATGTGTGCTCACAGCTCTTATCTGTCTCCCCATCTCATGTTCTTAGCTGTGTGCCGTTCGTGTTGTCACAAGGGATCAACTGAGGATTGTTGACCTAAAAAGAACACTAGGTTATAAAGGAACAAGACTGTTGGATGTTGGTATTCTGTGAACACCTTTTCTCTTCACCATCATTTAAGGTGTTTAATTTGGATGATTCCTGTGTTCTGGCTCAGATGAACAGTGGTCAGTTTTAAATAGAGAGAGAAAATATTTTTTCTCAGCGTGTTTATTCTTTAGTTTAAAATTATATTAAATGGGGTAGCACACACCCTTGCATTTGGGATTGTGTGCCTTGTTGTTTAGTTTATACTTTGTAAATGACTAATATGATTAGAATCAACTGCTTATGTCAGTTGACTAGAAGCATTCTGCAACATTGTGAAACAACATGCTGAATTACTAACATTGCTCATTACTCAAGAAGGGAACTGCCTTGAGCCCTTGGATTCCCGGATTCCATGCAAGCTCCATGTTCAAGGTTGTCAGTCGACTTGTTCATTTAAGTTGATAATTTGTTTTGGACCTTGCACCTTACACAATATTATGAAATGAAAAGCACAAATTATAGTTTGCCACTGGAATTGTATTGAGGGGCCACAAGGTGTCTCATTTTTGCCCGACAGCCACCTAAAGGCTTTATTGTGGGCATGGCAACTGAAACTAGCGTTGACATAAGACATTTTCTTACTTTGAATTGCAGTAGTTTACAAGCCCGTTTTTTTTTTTTTTTTTTTTAAATGTATATATTTTTTTTCTATATATTTTTTTATGGTTTGCTGTAGCCTTGTTTGTATTTTGTTTTTATTTATTTATTTATTTTTACAGAGAATGTAAAACATGGTAGAGACAGAGATAGAGGTCTTGTCTTTGCATAGCATAGTCTGTAAAGTTGCTTCTGCAGTAGTCCATGGTTTGCATTGAGATGACAAATTAAGGCATTTCTGTTAAACCAGTAAAGATAAAACTTTGGATCTATTGTAAATCCTGAAACCGAAGCGGTAATAAAATGCTGGAGTGGAGAAATGTTATGTACAAAGCCGAGATGAAATATAAAAAATTTTACGTCACACTTTGTCAGACAAATGTTTCCTAAAAACATTCCCTTGTTTTCCTGCAGTTAATATGCCTTCAAATCCTGATTGTTAGTGGCTAGGCTAAACACTGCAAAAGAGGAATCCAATGATGTAAATGCAGTGTTTGGCTCACTCTCTCTGTCTCTCTCTCTTTCATCTAACCTGGGTGTCGGCCAAGTCACTATTGCAATGGAGCTATACAATGAATTTCAGCAGAGAGGAAGAGGGAGGGATAATTTAACAATATAAACAGCCACTGTGTCAAGGTCCTGTGTTACAGCATTTGTTAAAATGCTTCTGAAATGTCTTAATTTGTCATAATTGGGGGGAAAAAAAAACTTTATGAACCCAGACTATGTTTAAGTACGGGGAAATATTTTATGTGAAATCAGCTAAGATGCTTACATATATCAGTCTAGACCAATTGGCAGTGAAGGGTGAATAAACTGAAGGTTGCTGTATGTTGAAGTGTATTTTTGTCATGTAATCCATACCATATTTTTCAGCCTGTAAGACACGTTGCTGGAGCTACGCTAGGCTAACTGGTCACTGGCTCTGAGCTACACGGCTAGCAGGGAGCTAGCAGCTACCGCCGTTATTAGTTTTGTTGTAGAGAGAGAGAGTACTCGTGCCCCATACACCGCATGATCCCCAGTGTCTCTGTTAGCTGGAGCAGTTGCTTGGACAAACCAGCAGGAGGCAGTGTTGTCTTCCAACACCTGATTTATTACACAACAAACAAGCATAATTTTCCTCCCTACATGCATGTGCTGTCACCAAGCCCCTTCCCCCACGCGTCTCTCTAAGTTATGGTGACAGCTACATTTTCAATAAACCCAGCATGAACACAAACCCAATTCCCACAACATAACTCAACCTAACACAATAACACTGTACATAATGGAACACAAACACTGTGTCAACCAACAACTAACACTTAACAACTCCCATAATGCACCCGGCCGTCAACTCCGACTGCTGGGTCATTACAATATATGTATGTATATGTCCATCTGTCCGTCCGTCCTTCCTTCCTTCCTCTCTCGTATTGCCAGAATGCCAACACTCACTCCAAACTTTGTTCCATCTGCATACTTTACCTGCACTTTGATGTCCACAGTATATCTTTCTCTTGTGTTACATTAAGAGTTAGAGTTTAGCGTACATAAACATTTAGTTTTTTGACTTACAATATTAACTTAAACTAAGTCAAGAGAGCCAGATTCAAATTTTCTGACTTTATTAAAGTTGCTGACCATATTGTTCCTTTTGGTTTATTTGTATTTACAATAGTGCTGACCGATAAATCATATTTTTATTTTTATCAGAATATGAACACGTATGATAAATACATTACAAAACACTGTCTCAAATGTGATAAATAAGAAACCTCATCCTCAATCAATTTTTGTTATAACGATAAAGTACCTTTTGGCTGCTTTGTGCTGTGAGTTTCTGTGGATAGGTATGGACCCACATATTTAACTTCACTGCCTAGATTACCAGAGTAATTGTGTGTGTAGTCACTTCCTCATCTGAGCAGCTACTGTCTGTCAGTTGTACTGCATTGCTGAGTTTTCTGAACTGTGTACCAATTAAAGCAGAAAGACATTGCAGCTTTATAGCTAAAATACACACTTAAATATTTGTCACTAGTTGTATCATTTGCAATATTAAGCTTTATTGCACATTGCAGATTTTCCTCATCATGCAGGCCTAATTTATTACACAGATCAGAAAGCAAGACATAATTCTGACCAAATGTAATGTAAAATGACAAAGATTGACAGCTCATGACAAATCTCATTTACATTGTCAGATTAAATAAAAAGTGGAAAGTAATGAATTTCTTGGAAAAAGTTTTCTTGCAGTATATAAGGACTGGTATTGACACTGACTTGTCAGACCAGAGAAACAGAGTGGCACGCTCCATCTTACATTGCTTTACAGAAGAGTTTTTGTAAAGCACTGACAAGCACCTGACCCTGAAAAAGTGATTTAATGGAGCGCCACCCATTAACATTTTGAGTCATACCGTTCCTTCGACTGTGTGTGGTTCTGTATTTGTGTATGTACTTGTGCGTATGTCGACTCAATATGTTGTTGAACAACCAGCTTTATGTAGTCATCTGTCCAGTGCAGTGTCGATGTCATTAATCACACACTCAATGTGGCGGAGAAAGGGAGTGAGCAGGGAGAGAGAAAGGGCCAGGCTGGGGTTGTAATCTTTACAAGGCACCTAGGGAGAGATGTGGAAGGATGTGTGAGGAAAGAAAGAAAAGAGGGAGCAGAGATGGGAGAAAAGGGGAATCGGACAGAGGGAGCTATATATATATATATATATATATATATATAAGTTTGTGTCAATCACAATGTATATGTGTGAAAAAATATAAGATATATAGACTGTAGTTTGTTTTTACCCTAAATGATAACGGTAGGCACTTTTTTTATTATGTAGTAAACTCAAATAAGTTTCATAAGGAATTGGTCAAACTGACTACAAAAATGTAAACGGGGTGTATGAACTGTCATGACATTTACAGCGACTCTTTTAAGGACTGGACACACATGTATGTTGATACATTTGTACACTGTAAGCAAAGTGTTGTGAATGATGGTTTTCACAAAGGAGGTTTATTTACATTGGTTGCATCCTGTGTTTTAGGAAGGAGATTTCCTGGTTCGGACTCACCATGTTGAATACTGTGATGGGGGGATTCTGGACCCAGATGACATCCTCAGTGATCTTGTGGAAGACAAGGACAAGGTAAAAACCTCTCAGGGCAGCATTTTATGTTTTGTGTGTTGCTCTTTTAAGTGTGATAGTGTGAATAAATAGAAAGCTTTCATTTAATTTTCTTATATTATCAAACCATCAGCACTTTGAACAGGTTTTGTCTTCTTCCCTGTCACAAGCAGCCATTTAACATTTATCTTCTTAATTATTGCTCATGAACTGGAACCTGAGCGTGTGAGGTTAGAATTTAACAACCATTAATTCAAATGGCCCGTTTCCTAAATGACCAACAGTTGACAGAGTATACAGACATGCTGTGACTAACCAAATATTGAGCCTGGCTGTTCATAAAGAAGAGGAACAAGTGCCACACACCTCGTGTTCACATCATAGAGTTCCAAAATAACTGAATTTATGTTAGCTGATTTTATTCCTTAGATTTTTTTGATGATTCTTATATAGTGTATATAAATCTTTTGATTTATACTTGCAAATTAGTCTTATTATTGTGAGAAAGGTATAAGTGCTTTTTTTAAAAGATTTGAACACTAACTTCTATTTTGTGTGTGTATGTGTTGTGTGAGTGTGTATGCTATATACTCTAGTGTATTGAGCTGCATTGGCCTATAAGCCACTCCCTTGGACAGAATATTGCCTCACAAGCAAAATTCAAAGGGAAAAGGTTTTAACTTGCCTTTAGCATAAGGCAGTGTCATTAGCAATTCACTTTAGGAGACTTTGCAAACTCATTCCATATATTCCCTTTTTTTTAATTTTACCCTCAGGAATGTGTCATTTTTAATTTTCTGCTTTAGAAAGTCTTATTTTTTCATATTCTTTTAGACTTGCATTGTTACAATACGATAAATGGCATAGTTAATTGCATTTTGAACCATATTTTGGACTTTTAATGAATATTGAGCCGTCTGTTAGTGGCTATGCACATTAAAACAGTATCAGCATGTTTTAATGAGCCCATTTCCTATGGTGAACAGAATTTTTCATTTAGGTCACAGTTGAAGAACCTACTGGCAAGAAAATGTTATATACAGTGTATTTCCCTGTCCTCGGCTCATACTGTATGCCTTTAAGGATGTATAAATACTGCAGGATTTGTTGGGGATTCTCTGACCTAATTAAGAATAAAGTTGCATTAGTTGGCAGTTTTTCTTGAGGCCGTATGAGCCTTCAGGACAAAATAAAGTTGTGCTGTAACCAAGACACAATCCATTGATTAGTGTTGTAGTCAAGATGACCAAGACTGAAGCGAATACAGACCAAGACTAAACCAAGAGCTTTACAGGCTTGAGAGCAAGTCAAAACCAAGGCCATCTGTGTGTTGCCTTGCCTTGTAGTCAATGAACCTAAAAATTGAGGAGGATGAACTGGAAAAATACCTTTTTTATATGGATTATGAACATCAATCACTTGAAATGGGGCAATCTTAAAAATAATTATTTAAAATGCATCGAAAGCAAAAGTATCAAAGCTTCAATACATTAATGTAAAATCTGTGCATTTAGAATACATATGTAGATCAGCACAGTTTTTCAAATGGTTGCACAATGTGGAACCATAGTATCGATATGGTGCATAGTCACATCAGTTAATTTTATTACAATAGACTAAACTAATCTTTTATTATTTATTTAAAAAAAAATTCTATATGTATGTATTTTTTTTTTTTTTTAAGTATCTAATAATTAGGGTGTGAAACACTGAAAGACCGATCAAGCTTACAACACTTAAAGCCCATGGGTTGAGTAGGTAAAATTATATACAGTGGGTACGGAAAGTATTCAGACCCCTTTAAATTTTTCACTCTTTGTGTCATTGCAGCCATTTGCCAAAATCAAAAAAGTTCATTTTATTTCTCATTAATGTACACTCAGCACCCCATCTTGACAGAAAAAAACAGAAATGTAGAAATTTTTGCAAATTTATTAAAAAAGAAAAACTGAAATATCACATGGTCATAAGTATTCAGACCCTTTGCAGTGACACTCATATTTAACTCACATGCTGTCCATTTCTTCTGATCCTCCTTGAGATGGTTCTGCTCCTTCATTGGAGTCCAGCTGTGTTTAATTAAACTGATTGGACTTGATTAGGAAAGGCACACACCTGTCTATATAAGACCTTACAGCTCACAATGCATGTCAGAGCAAATGAGAATCATGAGGTCGAAGGAACTGCCCAAGGAGCTCAGAGACAGAATTGTGGCAAGGCACAGATCTGGCCAAGGTTACAAAAGAATTTCTGCAGCACTCAAGGTTCCTAAGAGCACAGTGGCCTCCATAATCCTCAAATGGAAAAAGTTTGGGATGACCAGAACTCTTCCTAGACCTGGCCGTCCAGCCAAACTGAGCAATTGTGGGAGAAGAGCCTTGGTGAGAGAGGTAAAGCAGAACCCAAAGATCACTGTGGCTGAGCTCCAGAGATGCAGTAGGGAGATGGGAGAAAGTTCCACAAAGTCAACTATCACTGCAGCCCTCCACCAGTCGGGGCTTTATGGCAGAGTGGCCCGACGGAAGCCTCTCCTCAGTGCAAGACACATGAAAGCCCGCATAGAGTTTGCCAAAAAACACATGAAGGACTCCCATACTATGAGAAATAAGATTCTCTGGTCTGATGAGACCAAGATTGAACTTTTTGGCGTTAATTCTAAGCGGTATGTGTGGGGAAAACCAGGCACTGCTCATCACCTGCCCAATACAATCCCTACAGTGAAACATGGTGGTGGGAGCATCATGTTGTGGGCGTGTTTTTCAGCTGCAGGGACAGGACGACTGGTTGCAATTGAAGGAAAGATGAATGCGGCCAAGTCCAGAGATATCCTAGAAGAAAACCTCTTCCAGAGTGCTCAGGACCTCAGACTGGGCCGAAGGTTCACCTTTCAACAGGACAATGACCCTAAGCACACAGCTAAAATAACAAAGGAGTGGCTTCGGAACAACTCTGTGACCGTTCTTGACTGTCCCAGCCAGAGCCCTGACCTAAACCCAATTGAGCATCTCTGGAGAGACCTGAAAATGGCTGTCCACCAACGTTCACCATCCAACCTGACAGAACTGGAGAATATCTGCAAGGAAGAATGGCAGAGGATCCCCAGATCCAGGTGTGAAAAGCTTGTTGCATCATTCCCAAGACGACTCATGGCTGTACTAGCTCAAAAGGGTGCTTCTAGTCAATACTGAGCACAGGGTCTGAATACTTATGACCATGTGATATTTCAGTTTTTCTTTTTTAATAAATTTGCAAAAATTTCTACATTTCTGTTTTTTTCTGTCAAGATGGGGTGCTGAGTGTACATTAATGAGAAATAAAATGAACTTTTTTGATTTTGGCAAATGGCTGCAATGACACAAAGAGTGAAAAATTTAAAGGGGTCTGAATACTTTCCGTACCCACTGTATATTGAACGGTGTATTTGAACTCAAAATTGGAACCTTAACCAGTGTTTCCTCCCAGGCCACGCAGCCTGTTTGTTAGGTAAAATAAAAGCTTTCTTGCCCTCCGCTCTCTACTGTTAAGACATTGGCTGTTGATGGCTGATGCAACAAGTATACCCGCCGGGCGTCATTGATCGATCTCAGCACACATTGGTTGAGTCTACAGGTTCTAAAACCAAAAACAGAGAGCGCTGCCATGACTGCTATAACATGATTGCCTGTTACTGTAATGACTGTGATGACAAGCCATCCTTATGTGTCTTTTAGTGTCAAATTTTATCTCTAAATCAATATTTTTTTTAAATATATAATTACTTAAACATTTTTTTTGAAGTTTGACCGAATGACAGCCGAATCTGTGACACACCCTACCACACTTGGAAAAGATGAAATTAACTTAAACGGAAGAGAAGATTTTAAACTTACCTCCAACTTATTCCAACTTACTCATTAGTCTTCAGGGGTCTTCTGATTGATGTCATCACGTCACCTAACTCAACCCATGAAATTATAGCTCAAAATGACCTCTTAGCTTTGTTTTGCCAAATGACATTTGAGGAAATAGATCTTTGCGGAACAATTGTGTTTTTAAAAGGTCTATCATGCAAATAATTTTACAGGCTTGAGTCTTTAAAAAATATGCCAAAGAGAAAACTAAATTATTTTTGATAATGTTTTATCTTTTTACCAGCAGTTGTCTTCATTAACTTTAAGTGAGTTTTACCAAATGACATTTTACCACTTTAATCCTACGATATTCTGCCAATTTTGTGTTTTTCATACGATTATGAACAGGGATCTTGAAAATGATGTGAAATTAACCTTTTAAAACAATATTAAGCCGTTTTTCTTCAAAAATAGAAAATTAGTTGCTTATGGAAGTAAAAATCTAGGTGCCACGTCACTGTCCCATGTGTGGTGTAGCATGTTTATGCAGGTGCATCTTTGAAGTCTGAAAGAATAGTTTGCAGCCTTGTCTGGCTGGTCATTTCTCCAGCAGACGGCCACGAAGAGAAGCCTGAAACCAGAGGAGGTTCTTGCAAAGGGGCTGTTGACCACCTAGACCAGGTAAGCACAATTATACATGAATTATTTGCCAAATAATTTACTGTTACTCATGATTTATTATTGTCTGATATAGCCATAGACTTACTTAATTTTATTCTGTATTTTTGTATTTATCAAAATAAGAAGGATGTGTATAAATGTATTCATGTAATCTGATCATTCCATTTTCTTTTACAGGTTTGTGGCACCCACTCCTGCCGTCAGCAGACACACAAGTACTGGCCTGTGTCTACTCTACTACAATAGACATATCATGCTATAATGCCTATGTCCTGTTCACCTCTGTGGACCCCAGCTGGAACAGTGCCTATTGCTTTAGGTGGCGACTTGGAGCAGGTTGGCAGAGCTCTTATCATTTGCCCAGAAAACCGACTGCAGCCAGCCTGATTCTACAAGCCTAGGGCCGGGTCCATGGTCAGGAGGGGGAAGAGGAGAAGGAGGAGCCACAGCCAGGGCCCACCAGAAAGCGGAGGCAGGTGTCTTGTGCCCACAGCACAGAAGGGTATGGAACCAGTGTGCCAAATGTGGAGCACATGCATATAAAATGCACCCCACAGTGATCTGTGCTTTATGCCTTAAATTGTGAACACACAAAAGTGTGTATGAAAAGTTTTTTTTGAATAAACTTCCATTGGGCCTGAAAAATCAGTGTTATCAATTATTGACCTAGTCAAGGCTGTAATAACCTTATCCAGAATATTCCACTTTGCACCTCTTTTTTTTGGAAAATATTGCATATTCTGTGTTTTTTCCATTGAAAAAATCAGGGGTTCTTATGACAAAGGGCCTAAAAATAATAAAAAGCTTTATTGTTGGGTCTGAAGTTGTTGAAAAGATTTGATACGGTGAAAGTGAAAAAAAAAAATGTGTATAAAAGATTTTTATTACACTCTTATGAAAGCAACTGTTTTGGTACACAAGAGTAAAAAGTGTAACTTAATTTTTAAGGTGCCTCAAGGGTTAAAGAAAGTGTGCTCCTTTCAGCTCAGCAAGACTAATTTTAACTGTTTTGTTTGGCAAATTATATTTTCTAGAAAACTGTATTTGGGCTGTATTTCCAGATGTATTACCAAAGATCGTCGGACAAATTTGAATAAAGTTCAACATATCCTATATCATATGAAAGCAGAAAGTCTCACGATTCAAAGGGTATAAAGCAATTTAGGATTGAATTATCACAGTGACTACAGTTTCTTAATGTTTAACAGGAGTAAAACGCTAAGAAAAACACCACTTCTTACGTTTGCTGATGTGTACAGACCCACACCTGTACTGAAACAGCAAGTGTTGCATATCAGTTTTTTCACAAGAATCCAGGGAACATAAATGTCTCCAGGTTTTTAGTCCAAAAGACATATTATCCTTGAGTAAAAGCCATAAAACCATCGTCCTTCGCTTTTCAGTTCTCATTGAAAAGTTTTAATCCTGTTTGTTTTACGGTTGATTTTGCCGTTTATTCACTACAAAAAGACAAACAGACGGTAGATCTACATTCTGCAGGCTTCTGTAAATTACATGAGGTCAAAACCAAACTTGTGCGTTGCGTTTTACAGCTTAAGTCAGTATGAAAACCAATGGGAGTCACGACTCACAGGCAAAACCCACCCAGGGGGAGAGAACAACTTCTGTCAGTAAAATCAGCTAGCTGCATTGTTTATCATATGTCAAATGACTGACATATGTTGTAGCCAATGAAAAACTGTTTCCAACGATGTATCACACTGTAAGCTTTGACAAGGGGAGGGGGGATTTAAATAACCCCCACTCCTACAGTACTGTTTCCCTGACAACCCTGGGCACGCAGTGGGCGCAGCTACAGGGGAAGGGGAGTCTTAAGTCATAAGTCTAGTACAGTATGACCGAGCCATATTCTGACCTTTTCACAATAAACTACAAAGTGTTTCCTTTCCAGTGATACCAAGCTCATCAGTATAACCCTTAAAATGTAATGACAACAGCTAGTTTAATTTGGGTATGCATTTTTCTGCTTTTGCACAAAAGGGGGGGGCGGCTTTTATTTTTCTTTTTATCTTATCTTTTGTTTGCTTCATGATAAAAATATTTTGCATCTCAGAATCAATCCATTTCAATTCCAGGTTGTACAGTAACAAAATAGGAAGAAGGCAAAGGTGGGTGAATACTTTTGCGTGGCACTGTAAGTGCTCCACCTCAAAAGAGTCTTCTGCAGCATATATGCCCTGTGATTCTGTGTTGCTCTCTGTTTTTCTCTACTTCCTCACACATTCACACCTTGACCTCCTATTAACCCAATGCCCACCTTATTGACATTTTTCAAAACTATATGCAGTGGGTGAAGTTAGGATCAGACCAAGGGGGTTATTTACACTTTAATGAATCCAAAATTGTTAGTCCAACTTAGAATTGACTCCAAAAAAGAACCAGGAGCACATCCTTGGTTAACACAGACCATGACCTATAGAATTGAAGATATACAGTACAGCACATACTAAACCACAACTCAGGGGCCAGATGACTCTGTAACAGGAGTAGTAACAAAGTCAGGGGACTGGCAACTGACCAGGGGATTGCCGTTATGAGAGGCTGTTGCCATGGCGGTGTAGCAGTTAAGAGAGCAGCATGCACTGGTCCTGCTGTTGGCTGCTGTGCCACAGTGATCTAGTTTGTAGTGCTTTCTTAGTGGAGGTGTTACAGTTCCATCTGTAATCAGTCAGAGCAGCATGCAGATTGTACTGTACTGGTTTTAAGGCCAAAACAAATCTGTGGTTTGTAAATGAATCATTGTTTGATAAGTATTGTGCGACTGTTTTCTACTAACAATCTCACAGCAGAATGCTTCATATTTTATAGAAACAAGGTGAACAGTCAAGTGCAACAACACATTCATCAGTTACACCTAGCGTACAGCCCAAGTGTTCTCTTGCAAGACTTTCCAGGGAAAACAAATAACCCTGCCCCTAAGGTAGCTGTTTGTGCACTTACTGTTTAGATGAAGTGTTCCAAGCATGCCAGCCAGGTAGCTAAAATTAGTGCCAGCCAAAGTTATGGATAGCAAATGGGGCTACCATTTTAATTAATGGAGTCGATTCTGATCCACTAGGTCTCGATACGATTTGATTCAAAATTGACTCATTTAATGTTATTTCCATTTCCAAACCAATTCTGCTTGGTGATGTAAGAGACTGATGTTGAGTAATGTCTATTAAAAATGGTTTCGGAGATTTGTGGTATTTCCGCAATATTTTAACTGTGGTTGGCATAGCTTGCTTATGGCTTTGCTTTTTGTCCCACTCTTCTTTGTCGTGATACTTTTTGAATCTAAAATGCTGCTACACGTCTGCCTTCAGGCCTGACATGTCACTGTTGTAGCTTCTGTCATGTTGTGGTTCTCCTTCACAGGGGGATTAAACTCCTTGCGCAAGTCTCGCAAGCGTTGTGTAATGTGATTAGTCCACAGAGCATGCCGGAAAATATTTTAAAATCGATTCATGAATTTTATGAATCGATATCAAATCTTTCAATTGAAGGTCAATTTGAATCAGAAAATCTTTTTTTTTTTTTTTTTTTTTTTAAACCAAGCCCCAACACCAAATGGTAAATTCACATTCAGACAACAAAGAGAAAATTTATAGTAAAAATTAAGATTGAATTATTTTAGGCTGCAATTTATTTTGTTTTTTGGACTTTATAAATGGAGAACAAGGTGAAAATATTGACAGTGACATTGCTACTGTATAAACATTTCATAAGAAACATGTTAGCAAACACTTGTTCGTTACTTAATTCTATTCAGTCACACGTAATAGAGTTAGTCAACACAGTAACAGCAACAAGACAGTACTCAATTCATTGGCACCAAAAAGGCTCAGACAGAAGCAAAAGCTTATTAATGCTATCCTACTTCAACAATCTTAGCTACACTTCAAAAGAAGAAAATGGTAATGGGGAAAAAAAGTCAACATACAGCAGACACCTAGCAACTGTAGCATTCATGTCAAGGTGCAAATGTAAACCAAAGCTAACTCTACTTTTTGTTCAGTTTTGGTGATTCCTGAAGACAGTATTTAAAAAAACAAAACAAAACAAACAAACAAAAAAAACAATCCACGGAGTGCTTGATGTCAAAAAGGAGGAAACGAGTCAGTGAAATTATTAGATAAGCATTGGCTCATTTGAATAGTAGGTCAGTATTTAAAACCTGTTTAGCTGGTTTTAATATCGAGTTATAATGACTGATAAATATATTCTATATTTTTAGATATTTTGCATTTTTATCTCAAATATATCCAATATCCCTTTTTATGTCCTCAACTCTCATTACTAGTTAAATCATTTTAACATCCTGTTAAAATTGAACAAAACTTTGCTGCATAAAAAACAAATATAAAATCACATGCATACCACATTTTAATTAGCCTGGCCAGCCAGAGCCACCCCTTTCTTAGCAAGAGAATGTGGGTCTGGGCCACAGTCGTCATTTGCGTCATATTGTTCTTTTCTCTGATTGGTTTATTCTGCCTCCATTGGTCCGCCCCCTGGAAACCCATGACACTCCAGACTAATTCTTTGTATAGAATAGAAAAAGAGTTAGGCCAGGCTTCATTTTAATACTGGGATCAAATAAAATGCCATAAATGAATTCCCCAAAACACACATGGTGAGACGCACACACAGAAATAAACCATTTTTTCAGTTTGCTGAAGATCAGTACAAAATGATATTCAGCAATACACACCTCTGAGCACCAGATATTGCACATGAAATGAATGTGTGAAATATTCATTGAATTCTGAGGCAAGGCTCTCACAGTATTACTGAGCTGAGATGAATAAATGGCCCCTAATCCTAGATGAGTGTTTTACTGCAGGCAAACTCAGACTGCCTGGCTTAGGTTTATAAACACAAAGAAAGCAGAGAGGAGTTTTGAGTTCTGCTGAAGACAGAGGTCAGAAATACAGTTTCAGTAATCCATAGTTGAAATATATTTAGATGATGCAGTGGAGTGTGAGTGCTCAAATTTATGAGCTAATATTGGTGCTCTGAGTAAAGAAACAGCCAGCAGCACAGCATGTTAAGTGATTTCTTGTGTTTATTTACCATCATTTTACCTTTGGATGAAAGGGTTTTATCAATTCCATCTCTGTATGCTGAGGCCATAGATAGATTTAAATATGTTAAGCTTAGCTTAGCCCAAAGACTGGAAGCACAGCGAAATGTTTAGGTTTGTTCTTTTCCCAACAGTGCAACACTGGATTGTTGAAACTGATGGAATTAGTAATGTATTTGATTTGGAAATAAAATATATAAGATACACAGACTTTTTAAGACACCATTATGAAACGGGCCACTTAAATGTTGACTTGGAGGTTTGTTGTTTGCGTGTAAGTTGTGTCAAACTGTTCTATAAAAATATACACCTGCATATTTAGGTAAGAGGTGAACAGTAAAGACTGAAAACTGTTAATCCTTTTTGGAAATGTAACTTTACACCTCCCCTAACTTGACCCTTAACTTTATTATCCTAATGTCTCCCTTGCATGTTGTTTTTCAAGCACACTTGAACACAGCTTTATGCAAAGGTAGACGAAAAGTAAGCAGTAAATATGGATTCCGTTCATCATTTTCTGTGGAACTAGAAGGGTACTTCCTAATGTATTTTTCCCATTTTGTAGATATTGCAGAAATGGAGTTGCAGTGACTAGGCTTTGTTTAAATGGTTAGTTGTAACACTTTGTTTTGGACCATTAATATCTCATAGTCTACATTTGATCTAACACACCCACACATTTTACAGTCATCAATGCAATCATCAGTTAACCCTAAAATCTGAGTCATAACCCTCACAGCCCTTTGAAGGTGTGTCAGAAAATGAGGATCAGCTAAAATGTTGTCACTCCCATGATCTAAAACAGGTCCTCATGAAGATGGCCATAAAGGTAGTGGTGTAAAAACATTTTTCACAAATTGCCACTGCTTTGTGCAGAGTGCAGGGGAAATGTGGAAGTGTAGATTTATATGCTTCTGCATTTACTGACATGTTGTCTGGCCACATCGTGCAGCATTAGATGAGTCTAATAAACATAAATGTTAACCATACCATGCTCATTACAGAGCGTATCAGTTTCAAGAGTATTAATTCAAAAATAAAAGCTGGGTGATTTATTTATTTAATCCTAAACTCAATATACACTTATAAAATTGAATGGCACTCCATTAACACAGTGTGTATATACTTGAGGTCTCACAACCATGCTGTTCCCTTTGAACCATGCTGAAATAACCTTGCCATGGATTAGTTAGCTTTAAAGAAAGAAACATCAACATGAAGACACAAGCTCTTTGGGGTTCCTCCACCAGTTCCTTCTTCTGAGACATATAGTTTATTTAGGCCCATAATGGTACACCAGTGTAATTTGCTCAAGAACTGTTTGTAAGTTGTCTTGTAAATTCTGTTAAAATACACTTTGAATTGATCAAACTCAAAGCCTGTCTGGTGATTATACTGTCTGGCTGGCTGATGAGATGAAACAACCTTAAATGATCTGACTTGGAGACATCAAGATGGACAGTTGGTGTACATGAGCCAAGTCAGTGGAGGATTGTGTGTGTGTGTGTGTATCTTTTCTGTCTTGTGTGTGTCTGTGTCTTTCTGTTTTCTTGGCCTATGTTGCCTTCGCTTGACAGTTGAGTGGTTAGGAGTGTCTCAGTCTGAGGAAGTGAAATATTATCTGTATTGATGCTTTGATTGTCTCCAAATAACATACTTCTGTTTTTGTTTCCCCATTTGAATGTCTTACTCTAGCCTACATTTTTAATCAAAAGTGAGAACTAATTATTCATATCTGAATATTTGTAATCTCTGCTTTTATAATTTTAGGAAAAGCTGCTCAACCTACTTTAACAATCTAATCCTTCTTTGAAATGATTTATCTAGTAAACCTAATTAATTGAAAGGTCACCACAATACTAGGAAAGTAGCCAAGTCTTTGATAATGAGGAAATTATTCAGAGCAGGTTCTCTGTCATCAGTAGGCCCTTCCTTCCCTTCTGTACTCCCTCATGAATAGTTCTCTAAATCTGTGATCATACGAACTCTGCTGATCAGTGGTAAATAACAGTAGCTGTTGTTGCTAGCAGGTCTTTGTCTCTTCCTTAACTTAGGAGCATTCATGCACATTAATGCTATATTTCCATGATATTATAGTTCATGTTACAGAAGAATTAATTAAGGGTTTGCAAAAGTTCATTTAGGATGTGTGAGTAAAAAATGATGATGTGGAGCTGCTGTACGTTTTTTTTTTTGTATGTGCACATACACAGACATAAATGTGCATGTCAAAGTAGTGTGGCCCCATTAATGTATGTGTTGCATCATTTCCAGATTGATTGCCATAATCACTGATTATGTGAACGTGTAAAAGCATTTGCAGTGGAGCTGGAATTATAACTTTTTCATTATAAGTAATTTTAGTTGAACTTTTTATAAGGCAATTAACTGTAAGTTTAAAGCTCATTATGTTTCAATGCACATTTTTAAAATTTAAGTGCAGTTTTATGTTTGGAAAGAATTACAGCCAACAATGTACTAATATTTTGCCAAATGTGTGTTTATGTATAGTTATGTACTATATATACACTATCAGTCAAAAGTTTGGACACACTATACCATTGAATTGAATGAGAAATTATGGCCAAACTTTTGACTGGTACTGTATATAGTCCATGCAATGGATTTAACAGAGTCCATTATTTAATGCTTTAATTTAGATATTAATGTAATTCTAATCAATGCATGACAGGGAAAAAAATTACTTTTATAATTTACTGTCATTTAATTGGCTTTTATAATTGAGTATTATTACCAATTTCTCATAGTTAGAAGTTAGGATTTCTCATAACAATGAGACTAAGTACATCAGTATGAAATTTAAAAGTCTCCCTGGAGAATAAAGGTCTCCCTTGAGATAAAGTGCTCACCAGCTGGTCAAAGAAGGTGTGTTTTTGCTTCCTTAAGTGTAGTTTGGAAGGTAGTACCTGGTCAAGAACAGATTTTGCTGATCTAAAGTATGTTTTTGTTTGAATTACTAAACATAAAATCAGCAGGATTGATCTAGACAGTGTGGTTAATCCTCAGGGGTTGACGAATGTGCCGGCGCATTTTGTGGAATAATGCCAAAACAAACTTAAATTACTCTGTCAGTTTTGATCGCACAGATAAGAGCAATACATCATTCGAATCTGTAAAGGATCTAGTTTTATTTGTATACACTCATAATAACGAAAAAACACTGTGCTTTTGTAAAATACAGAAAGCAGACACCGTGCGCTCTCGGTCTTCTCTGTTCTCTCTATCTGCACTGTTCATATGGCGAGCCAGGTAATTATGTGCACGCCCCTGAGAAATGGCATCAAATGTCAAGCTTCATCATAGAATTTACTCACTTTTTCTGCATGTTTGAATGATGGCACACTTACATGGGGGAAGAAACATTTTGGATGGTTCTGGACAGCAACCAAGGGTTTACTTTGTCCTTACAGGGAAAATGCGACTCAGATGACGTTTGCATCTGCATTGCATTGCACTAATTCCCTCTCAGCCACATTCCTGACTGAAAGCCTTATTATGCTGCTCATTATGCGGGTCTTCTCAGGTAAATCACATGATTATTCATGATCAGGCACACCTTGCATATGTCTTTTCAATTCAAAAAAGTGTCTTTTTTGAAAATTTAAATTAGTGTATTGTTTTCTGTGAATGAGTGAACAAGATTTTCATGTCATTTTGAAGCAAACACTCTAGGCTACACGATGCACTTCTCAAAAGTCTTGTGAACAATCTTCTGTATGTGTTTTATGGTCTTATTTCAGTGACTTAAGTTGTAGTTTTTCACTAACCATGCATAAACACTGTTTTCTCAAAAACACAATCATGTATAAACTTGCTGCTCACATATTGTTTGTGCTGATTACAGTGTTATCACACTTTAGCTGTTTAAAAGCAACTGAAAAAAGCACAAATGTCAGGGCATGTCAAAACTTGTCCAGGGCCCCAAAACACCCTTTAGACCCCAGAGGGTTAAATTGGGCTTGCTTGGTCGAGAAAACATAGATTTCCAATTTGACAGCACAGTGAGGAATTGAGCAGCATAACAGGCAAGTTGAGTAGAATAAGTGTGTTCTTGTTTTTTGTCTGTACAATGTAGTAGTTGTCCCACTAGAAATCAAAATACAACTACTGTTGGAATTTGGGTTGGTAAAGGCTTGAGGACTGTTGTTGCTTTCAGAGGCTCACAGTGTGTTGACACAGGATGGGTTTCGACTGTGTTTTTCAGTTGTCTGATGGAACTGATATGCTTCTATTTTAATTACTACAGCTGTCTATGCAAGCTGCCTAGAGGTTTGCGTTCAGCTGGTGCTATACATATATAAATGTGCCCAAAAGCACAATTTTACACTTCAGGCCTATTTTCTTCCATCAGTTAGTGATTGTACATTGGGCTTGGAGTGCTGCCAGAATGCAGTGCCTGAGCGCATCCTGCATAGACACAGGGCTGCTCTGTTACTCTGCTAATACGCTGCTCTTGCCTACAGTGTAGATATGGTGTAACCTCAACATTTATGGTAATTAAAAGAAATTAATTAAATAAAAGAGAGAAAATGACCAGGTCTTTGCTATTGCCATTAGACCTGTCAGAAATTCATGCATACTGTATGTTGCATGTAACATGTAAAATAACCACTGGATATGAGTGGATGGGTGGAATACATGCGTACAGCACAGAGATCTTGCTGGTAGGCAAGCATGATTAGAGAAATACAGATTCTCCAAGGACAGAAAAACAAAACAAAACAAAAAAACCCAACAGAAACAAAATGAAACAAAAAAAAACCAAAGACTGACAAAGACAGGTGGATGTGGGTTCTGAACGTATCAAAAGAGCCCCAGGTGAAGAGTAAGTGAATTATTCAAAAAGCTTGTGAGATTTGGCATTTCTTGAGCATAGAGAAGATGTTTCGTTATTGCAAAGATGTTATTGGCTGGGTTTGGAGAGTTTTCCTCCTTTTACCCCTCTGTCTTACAACTATCAAAACACACTCTCTAGCTTTACCAACCCTTTTCAGTCTCTCTTTGTTGTGGTTTTTCCTGTTTTCAACTTCTTATCCAACTCTCCCACTGCTATATGTGTTTGCCCTCTTTTTCTCTATTCTCCTCACTCTCTTTCTCTTATGCATCTCTTCTCTTTTCTGCTCCACATCTCACCAGCTTGGCACAGTCATTTTGGGGAGCCAAACACAAGCCAATCTGAATGAGGCAATTATTACCCTGCTGAAAGGGTTATTATGCATAATGCCCGATAATCCTCCTCTGGAGTTTTCATCATAAGTGACATGTACATTAAGTCTGTGCAGTGCATACGTTCTGAAAGAAACTTCCTAACCTTTGATGAAGAGCGGTTCAGTCCTGGTTTTGAAAATGGCAGACTTGCAGACAGATATACAACCACTGAAGCATTGATCACTAGAGCTGATGCAGTGACAATGTGAGTATTCATAGCTGATTACTCTTGTGTGACAAGAAAATAAGGACAATAGCACAGACAGCCAGTATTTGATAGAAGTCTTATGTACACCACACTGTGTAAGTTATGTGCTTGTGTATGAAGGTACTTGATAAGGTTCTTGTAGCATGTTGTGTGTGTGTGTTGCTGTTTAACATGTCGACATTAATTGAACCGTGACCCAGATCAAAACATTGAGATTGAGAGGAATTATAAAAGCATGCAGACATATTGAGAAGCAGAACTTGCGTGGGTGGCCTCTGAGACAGTCCACCTTTAATAATGACATTTTAATCACAGGCAATTTACAAAATCCTGATACTTAACTGAAGCAGACAGCCATTTAACAAAGCCCATTGTTCACCTTTAACCTATGTGTTAAGCTAAGAAATCATATTAATGATGTGTTAAGTATTAATAAATGATAATTGTGTTTTTTTTTTTTTTTTGTAGCTGTGCTGATAGCATTAAGTCTAAGGGGATGAGGGACTTTTACTATAAGCTTTTAATAAAGAATGAATTCTTCATTTCTATTTCCTAGTCCAATAACAGTTATATGATTTATTTATTTATTTATTTTTTAATGCTTAACCACAGACTCAGTGCATCTGATAAAAAAGCGTACCTATTAAAGAACCGTGCTTTCTGTTGATATTTTACTGGGCCTGCACATCCATCCATCCGTCCATACCCGCTTATTCCTTAACCAGGATCATGGGGATCTGCTGGAAGGCAGGGGTACACCCTGGACCGGTCACCAGTCCATCACAGGGCCACTTAGATACACACACACTCACTCTTTCCTGGTCAATCAACCTAACACCAATCAACCTAACATGCATGTTGTTGGACTGTGGGAGGAAACCACAGTAAACCCATGCAAGCACAGGGAGAACATGCAAACTCCACACAGAAAGGCCGCGTTGTGAACTGAGGCAACAGTGCCTACCACTCAGCCACTGGTCCTGCACATTTAATGTGTAATAATTATATTAATTTTAAAGTGTAATTATTGATTATAGGTTAGATAATCTTAACCACTGAAAAAAACACATTGGCCTCTTGCAAGTAACTTGTACTGGCGCTTGTGTTTGTACCAGACCTTGCATTTCACCATTAACCTGACACTGAAATCAGTTATAAAGTTCATCTGGGATGAAAGAAAAAAAAGCTTTTATATAGTCCTGTTTCTTTTCTTTCAAATTTATAAGACCTGTTTGTTGTAATCTTAAGACATTTTGTGATAAAGATGCTTTATAAAACTATTCTTCTTTATTTCTCCTTTCTGTTGTTTTTCCAGCTGATCTAAATCATATTTATCAGTAGAGCAACTGAGTCCAAACATATTTTCCTTATAAAGTTTGGTGTCATCATGTTTCTCATACATGCCCGACACACACAGTGTGGTCATGCAATACTAACCGTTTTCTACCCACCTTTAACCCCTCAGCCCTGCATATGGCGTGGCAAACGGCCCGGAATAATGTTGACCTTCCATTAAAGAAAGCAGCGCAGCTTATTGCTTTCACACATTTCACTGCTTTAATTTACTGCACATCCTAGTGTGTAGGTATGTATAGCACCACACATAAGTAGAGGTGGGATTTATGTTTCAATGGTGTGTTTGTTGTGGTGTACCTGATGGCAGTGGAGTAGGTGTGAATGGTTTGATTACTTGCTTATTTTGGTCTTTTTTTTTTTTTATAAGTAACTGCAAGCACCCAGATTATCTGCTGTGCTTAAACAATATAAGTCATGATGAAAAATGGGGAAAAAAACAAAACTGAGGTTTAACTTGCAGAGATCAAGTTGGGTAACTGCCCTGCCTTTTCTCCCATTTTGATGCATTTCTAAAATGTAAAATTTTCAAGAGTTGTTTCCAGGTCTGAATTTCTTTGAAATGATAGTAATAATTCTATGTTATAAACATCGTTGCAGATCATAGAAGTATGACTTTGTAACACAAAAACATAATTTGTTCTAAATAGATCATCCTCTCTCATTAAAGGCATTCATACCAACAGAAACCTGCTCCAGGCACTATTTCAGCAAGTTTATGCCGTGACAAACATCCATAGCCAAAGCACTAAATAGATCTAAATGTCAGCTTGTGTGTATGTATGTGTTTATCACACATTACCATGTATGAATGTGATCACTTGCTCTCCTAGTCCTTCAAAAGGGCACAAAAACCATAAAATCCTCTGCCAGTCTGTTGGAGGTGTGACTTGAAAAATAATTAGTGTCATTTTTCATATTTAGCCGACATTTCTCATTGTGTAGTAATCATATATGTTGTTTTTTCTTCCCCCCATTGACGGATTGTCTTCTGTGTGTCTGTGTGTGTGTGTGTGTGTGTGTGTGTGTGTGTGTGTGTGTGTGTGTGTGTGTGTGTGTGAGAGAGAGAGAGAGCGAGCAGGTGTATCCTTGAGAAGGGTAGAAAGACGATAAACCTTCTTTCTACAGGAGCTGAGATATCTGCTATTACTTGAATTGTGAATTATATTTGATGAGGCTATGGCCTCATTGGTAAATTGTGGTACACTGACACATATATCAGTCTACAGTGACAGTCATCATATATTATGAAAGGACCCAGAACTATATGTGCATATGTGTATGTAAGTGTGTAGTGAATCATCAGCTTTTAGTGATATGTCTTATAAAACTGTATGTGACATGTTATGCAGTGATTTACAGTGGTGTTGGGCTGTCTATAAAATGAATAATCCTTTCTGTTTCTGGTGAAGGATAAAAGGGGATATGGTCATTACTGAGGGTTGAACCGGGATCCATTATAAAAGATAATGCTGCTTTTGCGTAATAACTGCGTCTGTGTGTGAGTTTGGGGGTGTGGCCTGTGGTCAGAGCTGTGGAGCGTTTTTAAATTTTTTTTTTTTTAAATCTTAATCTTGTCACTTAACCTTAATGGAGACTTTTCTGTGTGTGTGTGTGTGTGTGTGTGTGTGTGTGTTTTGGGGGGGGATTGGGGGATTTGTATCATGTACAGCATGCTGCTAACAGTGGCCACTTCCTGTATGTTACACACGAACCAAACCTCGCAACGCTTTAAAAATAGCCGTGAATGGTAACGTTGTTACAGATGTTTCACCACTGGGTAAGACAATATTACTTGTGTGGCATATTTTGAATGGCCCCATAATGTTCCATTAGTTTGATTGCATACAACCCGTCACACGTGATGGGTAGAAACGATAAAATCAGAAAAGAGCAATGCTCAATTAAAGGCTGTTTTATGTTTCAATTTAATGGTTTAATTTTAATATTGTTCATTTACGACACAGGTGATGCAAGTAGATCATTCCACTTAGACACAGATACATGGAAATTAATGCTCCACACACAAATGTACTTACAGACACACACTTACATACACACCCTCACACTCTTCAGAAGCAATGAAGTGGAATAATGGACAAGGCAATAGAATAGTGGGCAGATTTTATCATTCACACTCTCTTAACCACTGGCCATCTGCTTGCTAAATGCACGCATTCTTGTCTTTGTGTCTATGGATGTGTGTATGTGTACATGTGAAGGTGCATGCCCACATGCATATGAATGGATGAGTCTTTGAAGGCTTCGATGAACACTGATCATGTTAAACTGGGTGATAACAGTTAATTCACCAGTATAGTTTCATTCAAAGGGAAGTGTGTATAAAAAACAGTCAAACCACATATGTTACACACCTGAAGTTAGTAAATAACCCAAATATAAGCCAAGTATGCACAATCAGTGTGTATGAACATAGCAGTGTAGTTGCTTCTCATGTATGATCTTCTAAATGTGTAAATGTATAAATTTGCTCATTATAAAAGTAGAAATTGTTCGAAAGTATAAATTTGGACTCCACGAAAAGGGCATTAAAACAAAACCAAGGAGTATTTTTTTTATCATAAGATATGTTTAGTCATTAAGAAATGAATCAATCAAAAAAAAACAACAAAATAACCTAAAAATTGCGATGACTACTAGAGCAGACTTAAAAGCAATGGACTGATGTTTTATGATATGTGGGGGTCTGCCTCAAGTTTCCAATTAATGGAAATATTTCATAAAGGTCATCCAGGCTTGGCTTATGTATCATTATGTGTGTTATGTAGAGAGCTTGCTCATTATGGCAGGACAAAGAAGAGACAACAGAGAGAGTTCAGCCATAATGAAGCTAAATGCTCCCTCTCACCTTCACCTCATCCCTCTGTTTTACCCATCCTCCACCTCAGCTCCGACTCTTTGCAGCAGTCATCTTCTGTGCACTCAGTCTTCTCCTGTTTTTATCTCTTATTTTCCATCTTTTGAGCTTCTTTTCAATTTGTCCATTTTTTGGCACTTTTCTCCTGTTACCTCTGTCTTAATTAACACCCCCTGTCAATCTGCTAACACTGTACACACACAGCTGATAGCAAGCTTTGTCATTTTCTTCTCTGCAATAATTTATATACCTTAATTTTTTTGGCGGCTTTTGTTTTATCTCCTTTCATTCATCATAGATCTTTTGTCCTCTATGTATAATAATACTGCCTCTTCCACTCCTCCTCCTTTCACCCCTTCACCATGTACCTGTTTCTTTCACCCTCCATCTAATGAATCCAATCATTTCTGAGTCACACCTTTGTCTGCAAGCATGTGGAGTCTTTATTTGTCAAAGGGCACATAGAGATCTGATCCAGACCTGATACATATGTTGACCCTTAGCCAACAACCAGGGGGGTTAATTGAGCAATGCCGTCTCGTAAAGAGAATGAGAACACTTGGAGAACCGAGAGAGAGAAAGAGAAGGGTGAATGAGAGAAGAGGGCAAGAATGAGACAGATAGATGCAATTTGTAAGACCACATAAGGGGGGGAAAGGAGGGTGTGAGAGAGAATGGGGTTAATTGCTAGAGTGAATAAAATGAAAGACAGAGGCAGTTGACAATTAAAGAACTGTGAAAGACAGTGAAATAAAGACAAATGATGGGTTAATAATTAATGTGTTTGATGTAGACATGAGGGGACTGCATTAGGAAACCAACCAGCAAGTTATGGAAGATTGATTTTAAGTGATAGAGAAAGGGTTAACACAGGAATTGAAATTAAACAGGCAGGATGAAAGTGTAAGGGTTAACTGTGATTATAATATGTGATGAAGCCTCTTAATTAATAAAACCAGCTGCACCTGGGACCCACCTAGAAAAGATTGATACACGGTGCAGCGTGAAATTGTGGGTGTGGGTGTTACTAATTATTATTCTTATGAAGACCACCTCCTCATGGATTCATTGTGCTGATAAATGATCTTAATGAAGTGCCTGAATGTAGGGCTTGTTAGGGATAGACTAACTAAATGACCAAATGAATAAGATCTGGTCTATCATGTGCCTGTCAAATTGTGTGCAAAGACACACAGAATGATAAGGTGTATTGGGCAGGATGATAAAATGGAAAAGCAAAAAAGCACAGAAAATCCTTTTGGAGTAGTAGATTAAATGCTCACATTTTGATTACCCCTTCATTGCTGTTTTTTCCTCCTGTTCTTCCTTTTTTTTCTCTCTCTCCTCTGCTTTCAAGAGCTTCAACGGTTTGTTGCAAGCTTCTATGATTTAATGACATTTTCAGGGATTAAAGAAAAGTAGCTTTGTGTTCTGACTGATTGAGTGGCATTTTTGATACCATATTAGAGGACTTCAAATACAATTTTGTGGGCTCCAGATCATGAAACTAAGGCTACACATCAGTCACAAATTTCATTTGGCAAAATGTGAATCAGAAGCATTAATGCATTAGCATATTTGTTCGTATAATTGGACTTCATGTTAGGATGCAACTTTTACACATTCATTTAGCAGTAGATTTTTAACAGAATCAACATTTCCTGAAGTTGATTAAAAAAAAAAAAAAGATTGCTCTTGAAATGTCAGAAATATTTTAAGTCAAAATAATATATTTTTTCCATATGTGACAAGTTACATCAGCTAAGACAGTACACAGATTTATGTGGGTGAAAAACAGCTTGACCTGTCAGTTTTATTCTGTAGTTCATTATGGTTAGATCCTATAATGAAACAGCATAATTTGCTGCTTGATCCAATGTCTTAAAACGCATTAAACTAATCTTTGAAAGTAATATACATTTTTGCTACAACAAAATTGGGCATTTGTTTGAAACATCTGAAACATTATCTGGAGACTGTAGCTATGTTATATGTATTAATGTGGGTTTTCCCTTTGAAGTACACATAATTCAGTGTCAGGATGGATTTGATTCATGGACTTGTGGAGAGATATGATCTCTTAGGAAGACTAATGTAATCACTCTGTGTTGGCCATGAGCTTTACTTTTCACCTCAATCATAGAGATGCTATAAGGACCACCTCTCATGTCAACCTTTTAAAAAGAAAAGCAGCCTGTGTGATGTGTTCTCTGTGTACTCTAGGTAGTCTGTGTGTGCATTCCAAAGAGAAATTTTGCATACATATGTTGTCTTTCCCAAACACACACACAAAGCTACCAGCCGTTAGCAGAGATTTACATACATTAACAGAGTAATGTTCTGGATGTGAGAACCTTATAATGGGTGAACCTGTCTCCGAATGTGTGAGTGATGATAACAGGCTCATTTAATTGCCTAACCCTTACACACACACACACACACACACACACACACACACACACACACACACACACACACACACACACAGATCATCAACTCTCTGAGTAGGTCACATAATTTCTGGCATTCACCTTGAGAAGGTGGAGGTAAGGCAGTATGATGGAGGGGTGGGAGAAAGGAAGTACAACCCCAATTCCAAGAAAGTTGGGACGCTGTGTAAAATCCACATAAAAACAGAATGCAAATTTGCAAATCTAATAAACCCATATTTTATTCATAATAGAACATAGAAAACATATCAAATGTTTAAACCACTAATTGAAAATATTTGGCGCATCTTGAAACAATAAACATGACATAGAAGAACCAGGACCGTTGAGCAGTTAGTATACTATATCATGCAAGAATGGGACAACATTTTCCCAAAACTCCCGGAACTGGTTTTTCTTAGTTCCTTGACATTTACACTGTTGTTAAAAGAAGAGGGGATGCTACACCGTTATAAACATGGGCCTTTACCAAGTTTTTTGAGATGTACTTATGCCATAAATGTTAAAATTTGCTTCTTTTTTTTTTCCTTAAAATGGTACATTTTCTCAGTTTAATATCTTTTGATTTGCTTTCTAGCTTCTATTATGAATAAAATATGGGCTTATGAGATATCCAAATAACTGCATTCTGTTTTCATGTAGATTTCACACAGTGTCCCAACTCTTTTGGAATTGCAGTTGTAAAAGTCAGACGGCAAGAGAGAGAATTGCAGTCAGAGGTAATAAGAATTGTTCAGAGATGTTTTCATAAACTGTGTCAGAGCTTTATTTTTGGGAAGGAAACTAAACCTAGTTTATCTTGTCAATTGTCTTTGCAAGACTCTCACTTAACACACAAGGCCTAGTTATTGATACTTCTCATACAGTTGAAGTTCCTTTCAGTTAAAAAACATTTTTCTCTTCTATTTGCCGATTGCCAGAAATTTCATTCTTCCAAGCTTCATTTTGGCCCTGTTCATCCTGTCAGTGGTGGTTTAGAGTTGCAGTTAAGACAGCAACGTGTAAGACAGAGACACTGGAACTATTTTATTTTAGAGGAGTGCTGGATTTTGCTGTGAGTTGGGTGGTTGAACACATTGGACAGAGCAACATAGCAGTAATTATTATCGCTTTGATTTCACAAAAAAATGTGTTTATTCTCACCACCAGGTGGAGAAGGACAAGTACTGATCGCAGCTAGCTGCAGCTGCCTCCTCTGGGAGGGTCAGGGGTCAAATGTTCACCTGCTGTTTCTGTTTCTGTGCCTCTCAGGCATTTAACTGGCTCAGGGTCAGAGTGAAAAGTAGTTAAAAATATGTGCTTTTGTGCCATTGCTACTGCTAGCCTAATTTAACCGCACACCCTTTGTTTTGATGATGTTGTTTTTTAATACAACTGCCAAACAATTTATTTATTTCTAATTGGATAAATGCTACTTCAGGAGTAGGGATAATATTGATAAAAATGGCACAACCTCACTTGGACTCACTCTGCATTGGATAAAGTTCAACCATTGAATTATAGGACATCAACATAAGTTTAATGCAAGCTACTTGGACTGTAAGCAGCAATTTTGTATAATATAACATTAGGCCATATTATTTAATTTATAAAGATAGGCCTATAAGAATGTGAAAGTCAGGCAAATATAAGCTATATGTAAAAACTAAGTTTTGTATGGTAAAGGGAATTTGATGGAGGTGGGGCTGCACCCCCTGTGCCACCCTTTATAATGTCTATGGGGTAAGACAATATTTTTTTAAATAATGTATGAAGACTAGTTCAGTTTTGGCTGATGGCACTGAGCTGATGCTTAGGTGAAGTCCTGGCCATCTCACATGCTGTTGCTATGAAACTGTTGAATACTGGCTAGAAGCAGAGGTTTTATTGTCCACATATTTTTACAAACTTGACACATGCTGCTAAACCCATGTCCAGCTCTGCTGTGAAATACATCCAGCGGCAGCATCATTCCTTTTTTTCTTTCCCGTACATCCTTTGTTGATAGGACTGAGAATTCAAGTTTCCCTGAATAATATGGAGTCACCCTGGCCCGGAGGCAGAAAAGCAACCCCAGACCTTCACATTTCCACCACCATGCTTAACTGTTGGGAGGAGGTTCTTTTCCTAGAATTCAGTGTTGACTTTTCTCCAAACATGGCGGCTTTGATTATGACCAAATAAATCTATTTTGGACTCATCTGTCCAAAGAATGGACTTCCAAAAGGCCTCTGGTTTGTCCAAATGCTCTCTGAAACGGGCAGCTTTGTTCTTTTTGAGAGCAGAGGCTTCGTTCTAGCAACCCTCCCATAAATGTCATGCCTGTTCAATTTTCGCCTGATTGTAGACACATGTACATTTACCCCAGATGCTACCAGAGAGGTCTGCAACTCTCTAGAGGTGATGTGTGGGTTGGCCTTTACCTCATTTATTATTTTTCTGGTGCTTCTTGATGATAATTTTGATGGACATCCACTTCTAGGCAGATTTGTGTTCATGTTGAATACCCTCCATTTGTAGATGATTTGTCTTACAGTGGATGGATGGAGTTGGAATCTCTTGGAGATGGTCTTATAGCCTTCCCCAGACTGGTGGGCATTCACCACCTTCTTCCTGATGTCCTCGGATATATCCTTTCCTCTTGACATTGTGTGACTCCTTGGCACCACAGTGGTTTGGTTGGTTTCCACACTCTTTTAATCAGTGTTGCCCAATCACTTTCCTAACGATGTCTAATTTGATTGGTCTGCTTAACTGATTAATTAAGCACCAAAATGTGTTTCACCTGAATCTGTTACTCACTGGACTTTACCAATGCAGCAGGGGGTTCACTTACTTTTGCACATACAATAATTCAATCTTTCATGTAATTTTTTGGCTACTTACAAAATTCCCTCTAAAAAAACATATGCAATTGATCAACATACATCTGACATTTAATTTATAAAAAGCAGGTGATGTAAAAATAAGAAAATTATGGTAAAACAACAGAAAACTCTGAACAGCTCAAAGGGTTCATAAATTTTCAAGTGGCAATGTATGTGTATATTTACAGTAATTTTGTTGAGTAGTCACTAGTGTTAGATGACACTCTATGCACCTGGAACAAAGTTTATAGTGACTTGGCATTCAGGCAACCAAAGAGATGCCCCACCCCAATGTTGGGGCATTAACATTACTTAACATGGATGAATGAATTTTGTAATGTACTTCTGTTTGTTGTTATACCTGGTCTTCGTTCTTCATAGGCTTATTTAGACTATAATTAGTATAATTAGAAACATGACTTATATACCAAGGTAACCTTTTCTCTTCAAGAAGGTTGTTTTTGCTAAAATTTTTGGGAAAGAATGTATTTATCAATTAGTTAGACCTTGTGATGCAGTTGCTTGCAATGCCACACCATGACAGGGTGAGCAGCTGCAGAGACGAGTGAAGATCTTATTTTATTACATGGATAGTGGTAGTGCCTTCTTCTAGTTTTGTGTTATGTGATCAGATAATCAACCAGTATACTGTTCATGGTTCTCCGCAGTTGACACAGTAACTTGCGCATCTCACTGAGCAGACAGACTTCTGTTTTATCTAATGTCCACACTGACTCTGTCAAGTCTAAATGGGACACACACACACACACACACACCCCATTGTTCCTCTGACTGATGCAGTGTGGCAAACTATTTTTTTTAACATTAATATTTTGACAGTAAGATGTTGGAAACAGATCTCTTAAGGTATTCCCATACAGCTGAGGTCTTTGGCATTTTGCTTTCCCTTTAACTAGAAGCGTGATAGTGTGTGTGAGAGGTATATTAGGCACCCATCTGAGAACTGCAATTAAAAATGTGTTGGTGTTTTGCGTTTTGTGAAAGTAGCATACACTTAATACATTTCATCATAGTTTTCATTTTCAAAGTTTTTTTTTTTTTTGATAAGTAGGTTGTGAATATTTACCATAGTTTTTAGCAATTGAAAAATTAAAGTAAAAGTGACTTGTGTAGCCAAATATGGTGACCCATACTCGGAATTCGTGCGCTGGATTTAACCCATCCCAAAGTGCACACACTGTGAACGCACGCCCGGAGCATTTGACCCTCCAGGCACTGCTGCGCCCGGGGAGCCACCTGGGGTTTGGTGCCTTGCTCAAGGGTCTCACCTCCGTCGTAGTATTGAACACTTGGACAGAGCACTGTTCACTCCGCCCCACCGACAATTCCTGCCAGTCCTGAGACTCAAACCTGCAACTTTCGGGTTACAAGTCCGACTCCCTCCTGTATCCATTAGGCCATGACTGCACATTGCACATTGTTCTCTTAAGTCTAGTGTGTTTTCATGTTTGTGCGTATATCTGTGTGTGTATACGCATGTATGTGTATACGGCATGGATGCAGGTTTAGGACTGTCAGGTGACAGTTATTAGCCTAATGCTTAGCTTTTTGATGTGTCAATCCTCACATAAGGACCATCAAGACTTTGTGGGTGTGAACAGATAAGCCAGAACACTGGCCTTTTTGTGCGTGTGTGAGAGAGTGTGTGAGTGCGAGTGTGTGAGAGAGACATATGACAGATAGCAAATCCTGCGTCAAAAGCCACTCAGGCATCCATTGTTGTCAATTAAATGAGATAAGATGTTGAAAGGAAAGAAAGATGATGATAAAGGAAGGAAAGGCTGGATAACTAACTTATTATAGGATGTTAGAGCTGTAGACTAAGCTTTTGTTTATGGTTTCTCAGAATTGCTTTTATATACATGGTGTCTGACCATGTTGAAAATTAAATGTGTTTATAGTCGGTCCGGACCACACTCTTGGAAGATGGGTGAAAAAAGACCTGTGATAGAAAAGGGGAGATGTGATATTGTTTTATACACAGTGATAAGGTCTCTTATTTTCAGACAGTCTCTCCAGGAAGATGTTCATGATGTTTTATTTGGCCATGTAGATAACATAAATAATCGTGTAACACATGGAGAAAAAGAAAAATTTTGTACCTGGCTTTTTTCTCACGTCTGCACAGCTGGCTAGTTGCAGCGTGAAGTGGGTGTGAATCATGCGACCATAGGTTTCTGAAACTTAAAAATAAAACTAAGCCGTCTGTCTCTTAGTAATAGAAAAAGTTAGATGTGAAGTCAAAACAACTTGAAAAGCAAAACATCTTTTTTTTAAAATTATCCTGTTTAGAAAATATGTCTGGTGTAATTAGGTTTTAAGTAATAGATTTAATAACACTTTTATATGTTTAATGTGGTTTTCTTGTCTTTTATTTCTGTAAAGCACTTTGAATTACTCTGTGTATGAATTGTGCTATATAAATAAACTTGCCTTGCCTTTTCTATTTTTGGCCTACCCACAGATTCATGCTACAGTGGGGAGAAAATGTGAACCCTTTGGAAAGACCTGATTTTCTGTAGTAAATGGTCATAAAATGTGTTCTGATCTTCATCTACATCACATGTATAGTCAAACACTTTGTACTTTAACTAACACGCAATCAGGTATAATTTTTCATTTCTTTATGGAACACACAACATTCAAAATGCAGGTGGTGAAAGTAACTGCAGCCATGGATTTAAAAAAAAATAAAGTTGAACAAGGTCTTTCAAGTACTGTGGACCGTCACAACATTCAGGAGCAATGTGGGACCATTCTTTCTTATAGAGATGCTTCAGCTCAGACATAATAGGAGTATGTCTGGTGTGAGCAGCTATCTTGAGACCTGGACCTCATCTCTTTGAGTTGAAGTGTGTGTGAAGTGTAGTGCACTTCAAGACTGTTAAAGTGAAAAGTGACTGACTGGGGGAGGGGGGGTCACGTAGGCGTAACTGGGGTATTGTTCAGGAGGCTGACTGCAGTGGGGAAGAAACTGTTCTTGTGGCATGAGGCCCTGGTCCTGATGGACCACAGTCTCTTGCCAGAGGGCTGGGACTGGAAGAGTTCTTGTCCGGGATGAGAGGGGTCGGCTGCGATCTTTGCTGCGTGCCTCTGGGTCTTGGAGATTTACAGCTCCTTGAGAGATGGGAGACTGCAGCCGATCACCTTCTCGGCAACATGGATAACACGCTGCAGTTTGGCCTTGTCTTTGGCCGTGGCTGCAGCAAACCAGACCGTGATGGAGGATGTCAAGATGTTTTCATTGATGGCAGTGTAGAGGTTCACCAGCATCTTTGAAGGGAGGTGAAACTTCTTCAGCTGCCGCAGGAAGTAGATCCTTTGCTGAGCCTTCTTGGTGAGGGAGCTGATGTTCTGCTCCCATTTGAGCTCCTGGGTGATGGTGCTGTCCAGGAAGCGGAAGGATGACAGAGGTCACCAGAGTATCACAGAGGATGAGGGGGTGGAGTTTTGAGGGAGTTGAGCTCCAGGTTGTGGGTGCTGCACCATGACACCACATGGTCCATCTCCCTCCTGTAGGCTGACTCGTCCCCGTCAGAGATGAGGCGGATGAGGGTGGTGTCGTCTGCAAACTTCAGGAGTTTGACAGACTGGTGAGCAGATGTGCAGCCGTTGGTGTACAGGGAGAATAGCAGTGGAGTGCACAGCCTTGGGGGGATCCAGTGTTGATGGCCCGGGAGTCAGAGACATGCTTTCCCAGCCTCATGAACTGCCAGGAATTGTCAGGAAGTCCGTGATCTAACTGCACATGGAGTCAGGCACATTCAGCTGCGAAAGCTTGTCTCTGAGCAGAGCTGGAACGATCGTGTTGAAGGCAGAGTTGACGTCCACAAACAGTTTCCTGGCATAGGATCCTGGGGAGTACAGATGCTGGAGGATGAAGTGGAGGGCCATATTCACAGCGTCATCCACAGATCTGTTGGCTCTGTAGGCGAACTGTAGGGATTCCAGGAGAGGGTCTGTAATGCCCTTGAGGTAGGACAGGACGAGGCTCTCACAAGACTTCATGACCACGGAAGTCAGGGCGACGGGTCTGTAATCATTAAGTCCTGTGATCCTTTTTTTGGGGACTGGGATGATGGCTGATGTCTTGAAAGCAGGCTGGCACATGGCAGGTCTCCAGTGAGGTGTTAAAAATGTCGGTGAACACTGGGGACAGCTGATTGGCACAGTGCTTCAAAGTGGAAGGAGATATAGAGTCTGGGCCCTGTAGCCTTGCAGGGGTTCAGTCATTTATTCAGAG
This sequence comes from Mastacembelus armatus, assembly GCF_900324485.2. Taxonomy (NCBI): domain Eukaryota; kingdom Metazoa; phylum Chordata; class Actinopteri; order Synbranchiformes; family Mastacembelidae; genus Mastacembelus; species Mastacembelus armatus. Next base: position 7,790,961 of record NC_046653.1, on the reverse strand, counting down.
GTTTAAGGTCCATGGGACTGAAGCCAACCTCTCTGGATGTGGCCGTAAGAGGAAAGTTGATGACAAATTGAAGAGATGGAAAATATGAATGATAACCAAAGACCCTGGAACATCTTCCAGAGAGATTAGAGGTGAACTCCATGGTCAAGGTACATCAGTGTCAGATCTCACCATCCATCGCTGTTTGAGGCAAAGTGGACTTAATGGAAGATGACTGAGGAGGACTCACTATTGAAAGCAAATTATAAAAAAATTAAGACTGGAATTTGCTAAATGCATATTGACAAGCCACAAAGCTTCTGGGAATATGTCCTCTGTCCAAAACTCGAGCTTGTTCTGGGGCTGCTTTGCTGCATCTAGCACAGGGTGTCTTGAATCTGTGCAGGGTACAATGAAATCTCAAGACCATCAAAGGAATTCTGGAGTGAAATGTGTTGCACAGTGTCTGAAAGCTTGGTCTCAGTCGCAGGTCATGGGTCCTCCAACAGGATAATGACTCAAAACACACAGCTACACCACCCAAGAATGGCTAAGAACAAAACACTGGACTGTTCTGAGTGGCCTTCTATGAGCCTTGATCTAAATCCTATTGAACATCTGCGGAAAGAGCTGAAACATGCAGTCTGGAGAAGGCACCTGAGTGAGCCAAAATTCCTGTCAACAGAAGTCTCATTGATATTACAGAAATGGCTTGACTGCAGTGACTCAAAAGGTTGTGCAACAAAATATTAAGGGTACCTTCATTTTTGTCCAGGCCAGTTTCATTAGTTAGTTTTTTTTTTTTTTTTTTTTTAAATGCTTCTGTTGAACTATAATTCAATAGCAATGTCTGATGAGGCTGTGATAGCGTTTAATAGTTTGTGCGATCACCCTGCTGATGGAAGGTTGTGACAGAAGTCATCACTACTGCACTGTTGGATTTTTCCATTTGCCAAATACCTCAGTGTTGTAATGTCTTTCATTTCTGGCGTTAGGGCATTACTACGTTGGGAGAGAGAGAGGGAGATCTAATAAGTTCAACCACAAACATCCCATCGTAATCCAATCTGTAGCGTTTAATTAACTCACGATTGTTCAGTGTTTGGAGAATCTTTCTTCTTTCGGCCATTTTGTCCTATGCTAAAGAAATTCTTAAGCCTCTTAAAAGTACTCCTCTCTACTCTTAACAATTTTTACCTTACGAGCTGTTTTTAGGGATAAGATGTTTTGTGAATTATTTTTATCTTTACTAAGATTTAGTCCTAAATTTAAGGGGGAATTCTAAGAAAATGTCATAATTCTAAGAATTTTCCTCAGGATTTCATCACTAGGAGCAACTTTTAGGCTTAGGATGCTTGGTGAATATGGGCCCAGATGATTCACTTTTTCTTGACATTTCATGTTGGTCTGCAGCTATCGATTATTTTTTCAGAATTCTACTGAATATTACTTGAGTAATGGATGAAATGGACTTTTGCATTTTTAAACAATAATACTAATGTGTAATGGATGATGGAAACGACAGGTTATCTTGAAATGTTGTTACCTTGTGTCGGCTCAGCTGAGTGAGCCGGTCTGGTTCATAACTGGATGCTTTTTGTTCAGATGTTGAAGCATTGACGAAGTGCTGTTGTAGTATGCCACTTTTCTTTACAATACACGCATTGCACCATGTTATCATCTTTTTTAAGTTTGAAATGATCCCAAACTTTGGACATTTTCTGCCTTTTAAAGACTGTTTCGCGCTCTGCCATAGCGCCAACTTTTGATACTGAAATGCCTTGTGCGACAGTGATTATGGTCCGTGTGGAACAATGATCCCTAGGTGGAGCAGGTCTGTTAATGAAAGTGACAGTAATTAAACACATTATTTGTAATTAAATTCCTCGATTTCCTCAAGGATTCGTTGCAGCCCTAATTTCTTGTTCTGATATTGGAGATCCCGAAAGTGATACCCATTACTTCTCTGAATGGTCTGGTCAGAGAGTAGATTGACTTGCAGTCATGCAGATCACAACCAACAGAAAGAAGAACATGTCTGTGTATGTTGCTGGTGCTGCTTAGTGGTGTGGAGTGGTTGATGTCTGATGAAGATCTGTCTTAAATTGAAACGCTGATATAACATTTGCTCAGAGTGGAGCTTTTGTTTGACTTTTGACTCAAGTTTGTAATAAAACATCCTTAATTCTGATGCACTTCTGCACTCAGAGTAATAAACACAAACATTTAACTTCATTTAGCATGAAATGAGTGAATGACTTTTCTGAAGATTTGACATTTCCTACTGTTGTTAGCCATCAATATGTAGATAAACCTTAAGCCTAGATGTTACTGTGACCTGTTTTGTACTTTAAGTAAGACAACTGTGTGAATCTCAAAGTTAGAATGTCAAAGAATTAAAATCTGAGTATTTATGTCATGAAGTTTGTTGGTATCAAGAATTTTATTCTTTCAGACAAAAGATGTGAAGAAAGGAAAAACTGGAGCATTTTAAGAGCTTAGTATAGGATCAGACAGACAAGAAAACATTTCTCAGGAGCTACATTTCAGAACTATGAGAAATTGATCAAAGCCCAGTATTGGTGTTAAACATGCTTTAGTATGTCTAGAAGAGGCAATCTAAACAAAGATAAGATCTTTCGAATATTCCTCTCCTCTGGGAGAGCCTGTGCAGTTTTCTCTCATTAATAGACTCCTCTGGTTTATGAGTGCTGTCGCTTCAACCGCTTCTGGTGGATCATTGAAAATATGGCCTGCACAGAATGTGTCCATCTGTGTCACTGTCTCTCTCCATAATGCTGTTCCATATGGCCAAGTGTGGTCTACATGCAGCCTCAGGGAGACAGTGGTGGATGGTTAATGTACATCCACGCTTGTACTCGTCCCCATGCTCAAGCATAAATCCGCATATCTGTGAATTCAGGGACACAAGCATTCACACACATACATGCAAATATGAATGAAGACAAGTACACACACCATCTGCAGGACTGAGGAAACAGAAGTTGTCATTATATTTTGGCTGTGTGACAGACACCAAGTTCTGTCTGTCTGAAGTTCACAAAGTCACTGAATAGTTGCACTGCTGGTGCTGATGTAGGCTGATTTGCTTTTGACAACCGAAATTGTTTGTGCTTTCTAGAGCTAAATATATAATCTATAATATCTGTTTCTTTGTGCTTTTTTGCTCTCTGCTGTCTTCATGTAACTGTCTGTATTGTATGACTAACACCCCCCGCGTCTGTCTCATTCTTCACAGTATTTCTGTGTCCCGTTCATTTTTTTCTTGTCTGTTCTGTCTGGATTACTCTATTGAGAGGTAAGATGAGTGGAGATCAATAGAGGGTCAGCACACACAAGCACAAACACCCCCACACACACTTGAAACAGCTGAGCAGGGGAATTTCATTCATCCGTATTCTCCATACGGAGACACCACCATCCTGGTTATTGATTAGCACTGCAATGGATCGATTGCTGCAGAGGTCATAGTCAGAAATGTGCGTGTACTTAAATCTTTGTGTCATTGTGCCTTTATGCGATGTTTTTGCGAGTGTATTTATAGCATATGTACATCTCTTTGTGTTTTTTTCTAATCTGTACATAAATTTGCTGTTGCTGACGTTTGACTCTTTCTCACCCTTTCTCTGTATAAGAATTGTATGCATTATAAAAGAATGGAACAAGAGATAATGGGAGTGGCTGGGAGAACAAAACATTGGAATAGAATGGAATGGAACAGAATAGTGAAATTATGTGTATCAAGTCTGACCACGTTTGTATCAGGTTTATGCGTTAATCAATAAGCTCTTTGTTGCTTTGTAGATGTATCCGATAGACAGGGTGCTGGAACATGATGATTTACATCAGCTGATGTGTAAGGAACCTTCACAACTCAGGGGAGAGGAGGCCAGCTAAAGAGAGAAGCTTTGGAGAAAGTTATAGAAGGCAAAACAAAGAACAGGAACAGGAGAGAAAAAGAATCAAAAGGAGGCAGGGAAATGAGATGAAGCAAGATGATGAAGCAAGGAGGCAACCGGAAAAGAGGAAAGGCAAGAGAAGGCAGGGGAAATGAGTGGAAGCAAAAGAGAAGAGGCCAAGTAAAGCCAGAGGGGAAAACAGGGTTTGCAGGAATATTTGCTGATGGAATACGAAAAGGCCAACTTGTACATAGCTTAACACAGAAGAGCTGACCTGCCTCGGGCTTCATTCAAATTCTTTTTGTGATCTGCACAATTATTTTTATAGGCGTCACCCTGAAATGTGCAGTGCTTTTAAAAATTACCTCTCATGCTAGCTTTACAGAGTGCCTGTATGCCTAATCAAATGATGAGTTCTTGCTACATTAGCAAACCTTCACTGAATGAAAGACCTCATAGTACCATATTATCCCAATAGAGCACTTTGCGCTCAGAGTGCAGGTCTACTTGTGGTTCCCAGAGGTGAAGGTGTCCCTGGTCCTGGAGCTGTATATTGCTTATGTGCAGTTACTGGCCCCACCAACCTGCAGTGTCTATTTGTTTATTGTTGCTGTTCTTTTCTCTCTCCTCTATCCACTCAACCCAACCGGTCGAGGCAGTGGCTGCCCAAACTGAGCCTGGTTCTGCTGGAGGTTTTTTCTTCCATTAAAGGGACTTTTTCCTCTCCACTGTCACCAAGTGCTGCTCATCAAGTGATTTGTTGGGTTTTTCTTTTTTGTAAAGTGCCTTGAGATGATTGAATTGTGATTTGGCTCTATACAAATAAACTGAATTGAAACTGAATTGTGGTTTTAAAACAGTCTGGTGACAAAACAAGGCACAGAGCCATTTCCTAATCTTCTGCTGTTCTTTCTTTGAGTTGAGACAGTCAGGCAGGTATAGAGGCAGATAATAACAAAGCATTTGTTGCACTTTGTCTTTTTCTACTAGACAGAAAAAAATTATTTTGTTTACTGTGGATAGGAAACATGAATGACAGTAACAGACAGTAGGGACTGGGGGTGAGTATAGAGGTGTTAGGGTAGCAGCAATTTGAAGATGCACCTAAGATGCAGTTTATATTGTGTAGAGCTAGGTGGTGCTGTCATTCTATCCACTGTAAGTGTGTGTGTGTTTGCATGTGTGTCTGTGTCACTGAGTGATCAAACCTGGTCTTATGAACAACAGTTATGCCAGAGCTTTGTGATTTTAGATCTCAAAGACACTTTTATTATCCTCAATTTATAGTTGTATTTAGATCATTGGGCTTCACTAATAACGCTGTTTTTTTTAATTAAAAGACACCATGAAAAGCTGAAGTCACATATAGTTGGCAGTTATTTAGGGAGGGAGCAAAATTGAAAACTTGTTTTAGTACACTATCATAGCTTTCCAGAGTTTTCGAATGTACTTCATGAAAAACCAGTTGTTACCCTTAGAAAATAATTTGTATAAGACAGCATGTCTTAGGTATACACAGGCCTGCACACACATTTTAGAGATGATGGACAGCAGTCACCATGTGTGACCTTCTTCACTCATTCAGTTTGTTAGGGTTATGATGATGGATTGTCGACTGCTTAGGTGGTAAATACACAGGCACACATTTGAACATCATAGATTTTTTTTTTTTAATGGTAAGTGATCATGAGTGGAAATCAAAGCTCATTGGAGTACTTATAGCTTAAGCATGTTTAAAGATTGTGTGCCGGTCAGACGGTGTGTGTGTGTGTGTGTGTATGTGTGCTGTGAGCTGTGTATATGTTCGTGCATTTGGTTGGTTCTAACATTTTATTGATCCACTCCAACTAATCAGTCAGGCCCTAATCGACCCAATTAAAAGGGGTATGATGTGAAAAGATGATAGTGGTGAATGTGTGTGTGTACTTTTGCCATGTTATGAGCTTAAATCCTCAGTTGCTATTAATCTGCCCAGTTCAATTTCATCTGCTCTTTTAATTTTGCTAAAGGACACAATCCAACTCTGCAGTTTTTCTTTCCTGTATCTAGACTTGTATGTTGCAAGTCTAACATATTGCATGATGCATGCTACATATATGAAATGAGCAAACTATTTGATGAGCAATTTTTCAATTTAGTGGTGTATTTACTAACGTTTGTCATGTAAATGAGCACACCTGCAGCAGTGTTAATTTGAAAAAACTGGTGTTTGTATTGCACACGTGGACTAAATTGAGTGTAGAAGAAAGATGAATAACGTTGGTGTGCTGACAGCAGAACCGCAAGTTTTAAACCTGGTTTCTCCTGGTGTTAAATATCAGTTGCCGTTCCCTCTGCTGCAGTGACGGTAATTCAAATTCTCAGGGTATTTGAATACATTTACATTCTTTCTTTCTATATTTTGTTTCCCTGAATGGGAACGCCTTGAAATACATAATGGTTGCTTTATTTAGGCAGGTGCATTTTCCTGTTTATAGCACTTGTGTGGGTGAGGGGCTGACGAACGCGCCGGCGCATTTTGTGGCATCTTCTCCTGATAACACCGAAACAAACTTAAATTACTCTGTCAGTTTTGGTCGTACAGATAAGAGCAATATATCATTCGAATCTGTAAAGGGTCTAGTTTTATTTGTATACACTCATAATAACAAAACCCTGTGCTTTTGTAAAATAAAGAAAGCAGACAGAGTGCGCCCTCGTCTTCTCTGTCACCTCTCTTCACAGACACAAATAAAACAACCTGAATCTCAGCGAATACTTGCCTCAAAGACATGAGAAATATATGCATAGAAAGCTTTAAATGTCTTCTTTTAAATGAAACAATTCAAGTCAAAAACAAATAATCTCTTTTTATGGAATCCATATGAAAGTAAGGAACCGTACAGTTTCTCCTATCTCACCTCATTATAACTAATATGATCCCGCCTCGCACTGACCGCACTGGAAATAAGCTGAGGTGAGCCAGGTAATTATGTGCACGCCCCTGAGAAATGGCATAAAACGTCAAGCTTCATCATAGCATTTACTTGCTCTTTCTGCGCGTTTGGATGATGGCACACTACGTTGGCGAAGAATAATTTTGGATGGTTTTGGACAGCGACAAAGAGTTTACTTTCATGTCAGAGGAATAACGCGACTCAGATGATGAATGTTTGCATCTGCATTTCATTGCATTGCACTAATTCCCTCTCAGCCACATTCCTGACCGAAAGGCTCATTATGCAGCTCATTATGCGCATCTTTGTCTTCTCAGGTGAATCACATGATTATTCATGATCAGGCACACCTTACATATGCCCTTTCTACAAAAAAATGTGTAGAATATTTAAATCAGTATATTATTTTCTGTGAATGAGTGAACAAGACGATTTTCACATCATTTTGAAGCAAAAACTCTTGGCTACAAGATGCAGTTCTCAGAAGTCTTGTGAACCAATGTTTTGTATGTCTTCTGTATGTATGCCTTATTCAGTGACTTAAATTTTTTTGTTTTTCACTAACCATGCATAAATGCTATTTTCTCAAAAACACAATCATGTATAGCCATGTTTCTGACATATTATTATAGCCCAGTTTGTGCTTATTACAATGTTACCAGACTGTCATGCATTACCAGCATGGCAAAACTTGTCCCTGGCCCCAAAACACATTTAGACCCCAGAGGGTTAAATTAAACTATTGTTTATTTTTCCCCTTTATCACTCTTAGTGAAACAATGAGTAATACGGATGTCAAGTTATTTCCAGTAGAACTCTACCTGACAGTAACCTGAGGTCTGATCAGCTGGAATGATTGAAAAAGAGAAAAAACATCTTCTATATGTGGGGTTTTAACACATCACATCAATATTTTAAGATCATCACCTTAAGATATCAGTCTGTGTTAATAGTCTCGAGATTATCTCTGCAGAAAATGTAGCTCTAGGTAATTGGTTCAGTTTTCTAGCTATGGATGAACTTGACTCTTTGTAATGTTGAGTTTTAAATTAAATATTGATTAAATATTTATCAGTGGTGCTGTTAAGGTTCAGTGGAACAAAGAGGCACACATCCACTGTAGTAGTAACTCTGTGTTTAGTTGTTTTTTTTTCTCCAGTTTTACTTAGACAAGGTAGTAAAAGCTGGGCTGTTAAAGACTGCAAGTCAGTCAGTGTTCCACAGTTGTTCTCCGCCTCTGTGTGTTATCCCTGATCTAAAAAGCTTCTGAGATTCCCTCATGACCTGGGAATACTTATAGTTACTTGTAGAGCTAAGTTGGCTGATATGTCTAATATCAATTCTCATATTTTTTTCACAATATGCCAGTGGAGTATTCCATACACACCACCAGTTACCACCCACTAGCCTAAAGTCAACCTTTTACCGCCCCAAGAGCAGAAGAAAATAAAAAGAAACTCACTAAACTACCATAGCCAAATGACACAACAGATCCACTTTTGTATTTCAGTAGCAATATTTATTTTAGTTACTACCAAATATTTGTTGCAAGAGGCAGGCTTGAGGCCTACTAGTTAAGCCTAGGTTTTTCTGTAACTGAGCAGGTTGTCCAATCCAGCAGCAATTCTTGAGGCACGCTTAAGACCTACTAGGTTAGTTTGTCTGAGCGTGATGGTGGTGTGGGTGCAGGCAAAGACAAGAGTGGTTCTGGGACAGTGGAACACAAAATTGAGCCTTCTCAGTGTTGTGGGCCCATCTCAATGAAAGACCATTATTGAAAGCTTGCCTGCTTGATGATAATGCCAACCTGTCTGTGCTCCCACACCCACGCAGAACCTTCAGAGTGGTTGTGAACTTAGTCCAAAGAGATTGCTGTTTGTATTTCTGCTTAGGATAATGTAGCTCGTAGTATTAAGCCTGATACATACTGTGCAAGAACAGAGACATTTGTTCTTCTCTCGTGGTGGAGAAAACAAGAACAAAGTTGGAATATTTTGGCTTTTAAGGTTAATCAATGTCATCTGTCAACATTTGTTTCAAAATTTTTCCACTAGCGAGGTACAAATGCTTTGAAATCATCTAAAACTTCATAATGTGTTGTTTCCTTCTTTATTTTCATTATTTGTCAATTAATGAAATATTTTAGACATTTCCAGAAAATTTCAATGTTTTACTGTACGACACATTTTGTTTTACCAAATGACATAGTGCAATTGCAATATGCACTACATAAATCTATTCATAACATAAATATACATAAATATATTGATTGAATATAATTCTGTACAACACAAAAGATACAAAAGTGTCAACCTTTCATTCACTATGTAACATTTTCTAACAATTTTATAATGTCCTCCATCATACAAACAAACTAGCATTTTAGATTCAGTTCTTTAGTAAAACAGTCCTCACTTAAAGTTAATGAAGAAAACTGCTGGTAAAATGATAACCTGTGTCCAAATCTGTGACACACGCTACCACACTTGGAAAAGATGAAATTAACTTAAATCGAAGAGAAAATTTTAAACTTTCCTCCAACTCCATTGGTCTTTAGGGGTCTTCTGAGTGATGTCATCACATGTCACTTAACTAAACCCATGAGATTATAGCTCAAAATGACCTCTTATCTTTGTTTTACAAAATGACACTGAAGGAAATAGATCTTTGCGGAACAATGTTCGTTAGATACTAAAAATGTTTTTAAAAGGTCTATCATGCAAAAACTTTTACAGGCTTATCTCAAGACTTTAAAAAATATGCCAAAGAGAAAACTAAATGATTTTTAATAATGTTTTATCATTTTACCAGCAGCTGTCTTCATTAACTTTGAGGACAGTTTTACCAAATGACATTTTACCATTTTAGTCCACAATATTCTGCTGTTTTTCTTCAAAAATAGAACATCAGTTGCTTATGAAAGTAAAAATCTAGGTGTCACGTCACTGACCCAGGCCTTTGGTAGGATAATGAGGAGATGACAGAAAGCAACTTATGACATATACACGCAAGTAGTCAAGGTACCATGACAACCCGTGTGGCTGAACAGTGATAACACTGACAGTCATTGCTACTACGGGGCTTGAGCTGTCCTGTTGACACGTCCTTGAGTAGATGGGTACATGCCCAGCATTTTGCCCATTCTGTACTGAGGCCTATGAAACCATTGCATGCGCATTTTATCATAGGTTATGGTTGGAAAGTGGTTGTCATGAGGCCCTGAAAATTTATGATGGCATGGCCTGATAACCCCTGCTTTTTGGGCTACATGATAGGGTAAGAGTAGCTAGAGAGCTTTCATGGAAATGCTCAGTCATTTCTTGGCACATTCCATTGTGTATATTGATCTGTGCCATTGTTACTCTGTTTAAGACTACTTATTAAGCCCAACTTAGGATGAAATGAAACCTTATTTTTTGCTCAGGTTCATTTTTGAGCTCAAGTATTTAAGCACACTGATGCATAAAGGCATGTCTACATGAGGTTGTCAGCAATGTGATCAAAGTAAAATGTGTGTTTTGACAGTAAGCTGAAAATGGAAAAATAGGGAAAAAAAATAGAGGAAAATAAACAAAAAAAATAGAACTTTACTACCATCTTTATCTTTGAAATTCTCAAGGTTGTTGACAGCATAGCTGACAAGAAGGTTAAATGTTACATGTAATGACATGACGGTAATGCAGAATGGTAGCAGTAGACAAGAAATGGAAGTGTAACAATTATCTTATTACTCAAGCTGAAAAACAAGAGGTTTCTACTGTACCTGGTAACATCTTGTAAGCTCACAATATACAGTGGGTACGGAAAGTATTCAGACCCCTTTAAATTTTTCACTCTTTGTGTCATTGCAGCCATTGGCCAAAATCAAAAAAGTTCATTTTATTTCTCATTAATGTACACTCAGCACCCCATCTTGACAAAAAAAAACAGAAATGTAGAAATTTTTGCAAATTTATTAAAAAAGAAAAACTGAAATATCATATGGTCATAAGTATTCAGACCCTGTGCTCAGTATTGAGTAGAAGCACCCTTTTGAGCTAGTACAGCCATGAGTCTTCTTGGGAATGATGCAACAAGTTTTTCACACCTGGATTTGGGGATCCTCTGCCATTCTTCCTTGCAGATCCTCTCCAGTTCTGTCAGGTTGGATGGTGAACGTTGGTGGACAGCCATTTTCAGGTCTCTCCAGAGATGCTCAATTGTGTATAGGTCAGGGCTCTGGCTGGGCCAGTCAAGAACGGTCACAGAGTTGTTCCGAAGCCACTCCTTTGTTATTTTAGCTGTGTGCTTAGGGTCATTGTCCTGTTGAAAGGTGAACCTTCGGCCCAGTCTGAGGTCCTGAGCACTCTGGAAGAGGTTTTCTTCCAGGATATCTCTGTACTTGGCCGCATTCATCTTTCCTTCAATTGCAACCAGTCGTCCTGTCCCTGCAGCTGAAAAACACCCCCACAACATGATGCTCCCACCACCATGTTTCACTGTAGGGATTGTATTGGGCAGGTGATGAGCAGTGCCTGGTTTTCTCCACACATACCGCTTAGAATTAACGCCAAAAAGTTCAATCTTGGTCTCATCAGACCAGAGAATCTTATTTCTCACAGTCTGGGAGTCCTTCATGTGTTTTTTGGCAAACTCTGTGCGGCCTTTCATGTGTCTTGCACTGAGGAGAGGCTTCCGTCGGGCCACTCTGCCATAAAGCCCCGACTGGTGGAGGGCTGCAGTGATAGTTGACTTTGTGGAACTTTCTCCCATCTCCCTACTGCATCTCTGGAGCTCAGCCACAGTGATCTTTGGGTTCTTCTTTACCTCTCTCATCAAGGCTCTTCTCCCACAATTGCTCAGTTTGGCTGGACGGCCAGGTCTAGGAAGAGTTCTGGTCGTCCCAAACTTTTTCCATTTGAGGATTATGGAAGCCACTGTGCTCTTAGGAACTTTGAGTGCTGCAGAAATACTTTTGTAACCTTAGCCAGATGTGTGCCTTGCCACAATTCTGTCTCTGAGCTCCTTGGGCAGTTCCTTCGACCTCATGATTCTCATTTGCTCTGACATGCACTGTGAGCTGTAAGGTCTTATATAGAGAGGTGTGTGCCTTTCCTAATCAAGTCCAATCAGTTTAATTAAACACAGCTGGACTCCAATGAAGGAGCAGAACCATCTCAAGTAGGATCAGAAGAAATGGACAGCATGTGAGTTAAATATGAGTGTCACTGCAAAGGGTCTGAATACTTATGACCATGTGATATTTCAGTTTTTCTTTTTAAATAAATTTGCAAAATTTTTTCTTTTCTGTTTTTTTCTGTCAAGATGGGGTGCTGAGTGTACATTAATGAGAAATAAAATGAACTTTTTTGATTTTGGTAAATGGCTGCAATGACACAAATAGTGAAAAATTTAAAGGGGTCTGAATACTTTCCGTACCCACTGTACCCTGTCCTAATGCCAGAAAAGGGGTTTTCGTGTAACATAAATAGCAGTAGAGTGGGCAGCCTCTAACTTTTGATTTTCTCGAAAATGGACACGTCAGTGTACTAGCACTTGACATGGTGACACTCTGAGACAATCTTGAGTTTGAGGTTTGCTTTTTGTGCTTACTCTGACATTCCAAAGGTTTTTACACTACAGCACATCTGTCGGTCCTGTTATTATTATCATTATAATTTTCTGTCATCTTCTGTCTCTTACATGCTCCATGACCATTTCTCTCTTTTTTTTTTTTTGGTACTTTCAGTCTCTACAGTCGCACCTTTCTCTCTCTCCCTCTCCTCTCTCTCTCTCTTTTTCCCACATGCTCAGGCTGCAGTGTCATTTTGTTTGGCAGGTCTTTGAGTCCCCCGTCGGAGAGAACAGAGGCAAAGTCCTCCCCTCTGCTATCTTGCTGTCTTCCCTTTCTTTCCACTTCTGCTTTTTAAGTGACTTGGCAAGGCTATGTTGAATTTGTCTGCCCATTTTTCTCCCTGTCATTTTTTTTTCTGTTCTTTTTTAAGTTTGTTTCTATGGTCTTCCTATTGTCTCCTCTGTAGCCAAACTTTTAGTTTTGCTAGTTTAATTGCTATCCCTGCATGTACTGTAGCTGCTGGACAGTAGTTGTCAAAGGCTTGCACTTAGGGTGTACTCACACTAGGCATGGTTCAAATCGCCTAGTGTGAGTAAGCCCTTAATCAACTTGGCAGTAAAGTAACAAATGTGAAGAAATCATCAGATGAAATGTACTGTGGTTACATAGCCAAGGCCAAGGCTTTATTCTCCAACAATGAACATGACAGAGGTGTATATATGGAGTAATAGAGAGTTGGTAAGGGATGAGGAAGAAAAGGAAGAAAAAGGAGTTGTCTTGCTTTTACAGTAGCTGTCAATGTATGTTTTTGACATATGCAGTAAAGTTTTTTAATTTGTAAAATTGGAATCCTGGTGTTTTTCGAGTGGTTTTTATATTCCTAATTTAAAAAAATGAAAAGAACTATGAACTACTTTAGGTGCCTTTAATATAAAATGTTGGTAGTACTTTGCCTTTTAGAATTGCCTTTTCAAAATGTAATTGTTTTTATCTTGATGTGCACACGAGACAGCCAATAAATCAGTGATTTCGAGAGATTTTCATATCTATTGCGGCTGTTTGTAGCATGCACGTGTATTCTGATTTCCATTGTAGCAGGAAGCCTCTGGCATTACTGGCAAAGTCCCCTTTCTTTACTCTTGACCAGTATAGACACATCCCGCACATACATACACACAGGTCTATTCAGGTTGCGCGTGGAGGCCCCTAGAACACCGTGCTGTGTTCTGTGATGGGCTAAATGCAGACTCAATGCAACACTCAATACACATGGATTTTACTGCTGTATATAACAGTTCTAGGAGGGTGTCACACGCATGCAAAGGAGACACCCGAATGGAGTCAGCTGTTAATCACTAGACACACATTGTCAGAGGAATGCTCGGCTCCTTGGACATCCTTTATAGCGTGCTCATTCACAAGGTAACACATGATGTACATGTTAACTAGTTGTTAGTTACATTTTATTTCTTACTTTTTCAAGGCGCAGAGCACTTTATTTTGTTGTTGAAGTTATTTTGTTATGAGAAGATCCTGTGGTGTTTCTAAATTTCATTGAGGAAAAGAAGATTTTTGTTAGTATAACTGTATACAGGAACTCATACCTTTTTCAAGGCACAAAGCACTTTCTTTTGTTGTGAGAAGATCCTGTAATGTTTATTAATTTCTTTTATTATAAAATAAAAAAATTTGAGGAAAATATTTCTGTATATGCTTTCATTACAGTTCTTTAAAAAAAATCGGAATTGGCAGGTCACATTTACTGAAAAATTGGAATCGGCCAAGAAAATTGCAGTCGAATTGCAATCCAAATAAATATAATCTTAAGTTTATTAGACGTGTCTATACATCTCACCTTTTTCTCTCCACCTTACTTTGCCACTGTTGAATCAGTCATCTCATTGGCTATGCACACTGTTAGAAATGGAGTTGCGTTTGTGCTGTTTACACCCACCATACATCAGCATAGACATGTTTTGAAGAATCATAAAGTTGAAAAGATATGTAGGTTTCTGGTTGTGCCACTCGTGGCAGATTGACTGTGGTCATATGATTTCTCCTTGGCATTAAAAGCATTCATACCACGAAAATAATGTGCATATGTCAGTGTTACATTTATATATGCTACAAAAATCTAAATAAATTGCATGTAAGTTTTCTTACATTCAAATTCACTTTACAATAAAAAGTGCCTTAAGCTTCATCTTTATTATTTATGTTCAAGTAGCTACAAGTCTTTTCTTACTGAACTAAAATGTAGAGTTTTGTAAAAACAACACCAAGGCTGTGCTGGACTAAGCAGTCACTGACTCACAACTTACAATTTGGAAAATTCAACAAATCAAACTATAGCAGCTCAGGAGAAAAACAAAATTTCCAACTATGTTGAACACTAAATAACAATAAAGTGTATGTACAGGTTAGGCTTACATTCATATTTACTATAAACAAGAAAAAAGTGCTTTAAGCCTCAGCTCTTGCACAGAAGATTACAGATTTGGTGGTCTGTTTATTATTTCTCAAGATCTGCACCCTTATAGTGTTGTTGAAAACCCAGGCTCTATACCCTCTCCAGGGTGCTCATAGGTTCATGGGAGTTTGCCCAGCCGGTTCACATGTGCTTTGTGGAGTTGGAGAGGGCATTCGACCATGTCCCTCATGACATACTGTGGGAGGTGCCCCAGGAGTATGTGGTCTGGGGCCCTTTGCTAAGTGCTATCCGGTCTCTGTACAACTGGAGCAGGAGCTTGGTTCACATTGCCGGCAGTAAGTCATACCTGTTCCCAGTGCATGTCAGACTCTGGTAGGGCTGCCCTTTGTCCCTGGTTCTGTTCATTATTTTTATGCACAGAATTTCTAGACGCATCCAGGGGCCGGAGGGAGTCCAGTTCAGGGATCACAGTATCTCATCTCTGCTTTTTGCAGATGATGATGTCCTGTTGGCTCTGTCAAGCCAGGAACTTCAGTGTGCAACGGTTTGCAACCGAGTGGGAAGCAGCCGGCATGAGAATCAGCACCTCCCAGTCCGAGGCCATGGTTCTCAACCGGAAAAAGGTGTACCGGTCTGTCGTGGTGAAGAAGGAGTTGAGCCGAAAGGCGAAGCTCTTGATCTACCGGTCAATCTATGTTCCTACTTTCACCTGTGGTGAGCTCTGGGTCATGGCCGAAGATCTCGGATACAAACGACTGAAATGAGCTTCCTTCGCAGGGTTGCCAGGTGCTCCCTTAGAGAATAGGGTGAGGAGCAAGGGGAACCTGGGAGGAGCTCGGTCACCTGGGAGGAGCTCGGAGTAGAGCTGCTGCTCCTCCACAATGAGAAGAGCCAGCTGAGATGTCTCCGGCATCTGTTCCAGATGCCTCCTGGGACCTCCCTGGGGAGGTGTTCGGTACATTTCCCACTGAGAGGAGGCCACAGGGAAGATCCAGGACACGCTAGAGGAACTATGTCTCTCAACTGTCCTAGGAATGCCTTGGTGTCCCCCCCGGAAGAGCTGGAGGAAGTGTCCAGAGAAAAGGACGTCTGGAGATCCGTGCTTGGGGTACTGCTCCTGTGACTTGGCCACGGATAAGCGGAAGAAGGTGGATGGATGGATGAAAACCCAGGCTTGTTATGCCGGGTCCTTCACCACCAAATCTGTAATCTTTCATGCACGAGCTGAGGTAGATGTTAGCTTGTAGATGGCATTTGCCTCAGCTCCACAGATTGCGTGGTGGCTCCTAACTTTTCAAACTTGTCTTTGTAGGTGAACCCGCATGTTGGTTGTGCTACCTGAATGCTGAATAGGAAAATGGCTTGCAAATGACTTTTTTGTCCATGTCATTACTCCCATCTTCAACTTTAAAGCCAAATATAGCCAGAGATCTCTTTTTAAAGCCAAAGATGCTGCTTAAATCTTCAACATTTCACACATTCACTCATTTCGCCTTCTAGTGTGAAAAGACAAAGACATGCGTTGTACAAGGACTTGCCCCATCTACTGCATTGGCATGGGAAACTATAGCAACCCCTTATAGATGGAAGGAGTATCGATATTGGGGGAATATTGATATTGTATCTTTTTAAAAAATATGGATATATATATAATTAGCACTTTTTTCCCAGCCTTAGGAGTGTAAACTTTCTGATCAGATACTGTGGTCATTATGAATGAAATGAATAGAAGAAATTTAAGAATAATCAGCTGCATTGTGGTGTTTATTTTAGCTGATGGCGGTGTATGAGGAGCAGGAAGCCCAGCAGAGGGGTGTGGCTAACACATGTCTTGCCCCGAGTCCCGATCTCTACCAGTCCGAGCTGTCAGCCTTCCAGCCAATCACAGGAGGAGAAATTGAAGTCAATTCATCAGCCCTCAAGTCCAGTGAGTCATTTTTCTTTTTTTCTTTTATTAGAGGTTATTAAAATTCACAGCAGCATATTTAGAAATTTGATGAGTTATGTGTTGACTTGTGGTCACTTTGTTTTTCTTCTGATATTGTTTGCATATACTGTACTTAAAAGATAATTTATTTTTTAAATATTTTAAAAGCGTTATGATGTTATTTCCTAGAATGTTTTTACATATTATCTAAACCTACAGTATATACAAAGTTAATGCAACCACAAGGGGACAGAATCCAGTGTCTTCATGTGCCGGTCCCAAGTCCGGTTAAATGCAGAGGGTTGTGTCAGGAAGGGCATCCGATGTAAAATTTAAGCCAAATCAAACATGCGAATCACAAATATGACTTCCGTACCGGAACGGTCACGGCCTGGTTTAACAACGACCGCCACTGGTGCTGTTGACCTGCAGGGTGCCAGTGGAAATTGGACTGCTGTTGGTTGAAGAAGGAGAGGAGGAAGGCTGATGGGTGATGAGTCTGATGCTGGAAGTTGAAGGTGTGATGTTGAATGTTGTCAGTGGTTATGCCCCACAGGTAGGATGTGAGTTAGAAAAGAAGGAGAATTTCTGGAGGGAGATGGATGAGGTGATTCAGGGTATTCTTAGTGGTGAGAGAGTGGTGATTGGGGCAGACTTCAACGGGACATGTTGGTGAGGGAAACAGAGGTGATGAGGAAGTGATGGGTAAGTTTGGTATGCAGGACAGGTGGTGGTAGAGGAGAAAGGCGAGTTGGTGGTAAAATGAGGAAGTTCAGGAGTGTGTTAAGAGGAAAGGTTAGCTAAGAAGAAGAGCCAGAAGGACACTGAGAGGACAGATGAGAACAGACAGGAGTACAGGGAGATGCAGCATAAAGTGAAGGTAGAGGTGGCAAAGGCCAAACAAAGGGCGTATGAGGATTTGTATGATAGGTTGGACACTAAGGAGGGAGAGGTGGACTTGTACAGGTTGGTGAGGCAGAGAGACAGAGATGGGAAGGATGTGCAGCAGGTTAGGGTGATCAGGGACAGGGATGGAAATGTGTTGACAGGTGCCACAAGTGTGATGGAAAGATGGAAGGAATACTTTGAAGAGTTGATGAATGAGGAAAATGTTAGAGAGCACAGAGTAGAAGAGTTGACTGTTGTGGAACAGGAAGTAGCAAAGATCAGTAAGGATGAAGTGAGGAAGGCGTTGAAGAGGATGAAGAGTGGAAAGGCAGTCGGTCCTAACGACATACCTGTGGATGTATGGAAGTCTTTAGGAGAGGTGGCAGTAGAGTTTTTGACTGGGCTACTTAACAAGATCTTGGAGAGTGAGAGGATGCCTGAGGAATGGAGGAGAGGTGTACTGGTGCCCATCTTTAAGAACAAGGGAGAAGTGCAGAGTTGTGGAAACTACAGAGGAATAAAGCTGATGAGTCACACGATGAAGTTATGGGGAAGAGTAGAGGAGGCTTTGCTGAGGTCAGAAGTGAGCATTTGTGAGCAGCAGTATGGTTTCATGCCAAGAAAGAGAACCACAGATGCAATATTTGCTTTGAGAATAACAGGGAAGGCCAGAAGGAGCTGCATTGTGTCTTTGTAGATTTGGAAAAAGCGTATGACAGGGTGCTGAGAAAGGAGCTGTGGTTTTGTATGAAGAAGTCTGGAGTGTCAGAGAAGTATGTCTGAGTGGTGCAGGACATGTATGAGAGCTGTAAGACAGTGGTGAGGTGTGCTGTAGGGGTGACAGAGGAGTTCAAGGTGGAGGTGGGACTGCACCAAGGATCGGCTTTGAGCCCCTTCTTGTTTGCTGTGGTGATGGACAGGCTGACAGATGAGGTTAGACAGGAATCTCCGTGGACCATGATGTTTGCAGATGACATTGTCATCTGTAGTGAGAGCAGGGAGCAGGTGAAGGAAAATCTAGAGAGGTGGAGGTTTGCTCTGGAAAGGAGAGGAATGAAGGTTAGCCGCAGTAAAACAGAGTACATGTGTGTAAATGAGAGAGACTCAAGTAGAACGGTGAGGTTACAGGGAGTAGAGGTGAAGAAGGTGGAGTATTTTAAGTACCTAGGGTCAACAGTCCAGAGCAACGGAGAGTGTGGAAAATAAGTGAAGAGACGTGTGCAAGCAGGTTGGAACGGGTGGAGGAAAGTGTCAGGTGTGATGTGTGACAAAAGAGTGTCAGCAAGAATGAAAGGGAAGGTGGACAAGACAGTGGTGAGACCAGCAATGTTGTCTGGTTTAGAGACAGTGGCACTGAGAAAAAGACAGGAGGCAGAGCTGGAGGTAGCAGAGCTGAAGATGTTGATGTTCTCTCTGGGAGTGACGAGGATGGATAGGATCAGGAATGAGGACATCAGAGGGACAGCTCATGTTAGATGTTTTGGAGAAAAAGCCAGGGAAGCCAGATTGAGATAGTTTGGACATGTTCAGAGGAGGGACAGTGAATACATTGGTAAAAGGATGCTGAGGTTAGAGCTGCCAGGAAGGAGGCCTAGAGGAAGACCAAAGAGGAGGTTCTTGGATGTAGTGAAGGAGGACATGAGGATAGTTGGTGTGGGTGAGGAGGATACAGAGGATAGGGTTAAATGGAGGTGGATGATTCTCTGTGGTGACCCCTGAAAGGAGCAGCCGAAAGGAAAAGAAGAAGACAGTATATACAAAGTTGCTACATCTTATGTGTAATTCTAGTGTTGTATGGTGTAAAAGCTGTTTCACAAGACTTTCTTATTTAAGAAAAGGAAATATCCTTTGGGAGCCTCTTTAATTTTTAGGTGCAAAATGTAGGTCAGTGCTTACACAATGTCAAGGCAGATTTCTAATGTTTTTTAGATTTTTATGTTTTGTAGTGGGACACTGGTGAAAAGAAGATAAGGACAATGTTGGTAGTACTTTCTTTGAGATGTAGAATGAGATGGGGTTAAAAGAGAATCAAATGAGGGAAAAGAGAAGACAGGAAGTGCATGTGTTCTGTCAGACTGTAGAGTAAAAACTAATGTCTATGTCTGGTTACTGTTACCTGAACCAGACATATCCACATGGCCTTTTTGTCTCTGTATCTCTTTCTTTGTGCCTCTTTTTCTCTCCCTTCCATCACTTCTTTTCTGTCCTATTTCAAGTGCCTGTTCAGTAGAGGTACTGTAAATGTGTGTGTGAGAGGTCTTACAGCTCTCACAGTAACTTGTCTAAATTTAATTTGACTTTAACAAAACAAACCATGTGGATGATGGATTGTGTTTACCTACAGTTAGCTTATGTGTTACTTCAAAATACCTCCTGTCAATTACAGGTTCCACTTCCTTCCATTATGAAATGTTGTCTCTCTGTCTTCTAATACAAGAATTGTAATCTCTAGCTTTATTGCACACGTTGTACTATCCTTGACATTCAAACATAATCTGTCAAGGATGTTTTCTAAATGTCATTAATATGTCATTGACAAATGAAATGTGATAATGCTCAAACATCTATTCTAAGCTAGCTTCTATTAGCAGATTTCATTATTTGGATATCAAGTTCATTGAGCTCAAAGATTCCCACACAGAATTAGAAATCATTATAATTATGTTCAGTGGATTATGTGATTCATATTACACTGAAAACCACATGTGTTGTGTCTAAACTACTAGTTTTAATTCCAGCAGTAATAACAGTATTGACATTTCACCTTGTATGGCCTTCCTAAATTGTGAGAGTGCCTTAGCTGTATGATCCAGACGCTGTTAAGACAGGAAGTTTAGTCTGTTTCAGTATGGTCGCCTGTCAGTAGAGATTAGTGTTAATGTGTGACTGTCATAGGAGATTATAGTTAACAGAGCTCTGGAGACTATCACTGTCAGTGTGAAAAGGTCAGAGTTATGCCTCTATCATTGTCTAATGTTTTGCCTCTCGCTCAGACCAATTGTCTCTTTCTCACTGTCTTTCAAAGTCCTTTGCCATGTCTCTTGCTCATTGTTTTTGCTTCATGTCACCCCTGTTCGGTTTCTTCTTTTGACTTTTATCATTCTTTTATCCACACCACTTTCTTTTGTTACTTGCTTCCATTTTCTTAAGATTTCCTTCTTTTTTATGTATTTTTATTCTTTTTTTAATTCTAGACATGATGTTTTACACTTGAATGTCCATGAAGGACTGAAAAACAGGGGTATTGTAGTGTTGATGAGCAACATGCCTTAAAGTCAAGAATTAAAGAGCTGAAGTGATACACGATCAGTATTATTAGAAGAGATTGGAAGCCTGATTGCATTGGTCTTTAGAGTGCCGCACTTGCCATGAGTCATTTAGCTGCCTTAATTTTTTATCATGGCTACAATCATCTGCGTAATGAAAGGGCTGGATCCCATGTACTTTAGCTGTGTCTTCGGGATGCTGGAATTGTGCCTGCTGGCTCACTGTCACACTGTCATGACTTACTGGGACACTTCAAGTAGAGCAGAGCCATCAGTAATGCTAATTGTACCACCTGTGCCTTTGACTGCAAACATTGCAGAAATACTTATCTAAATACCTACCTAAATACTTATTAGTATTAGAAGTTGTTTTACCTTAAAGTGTTGACAAAATTATTAAGTTGGTTGCAGCAGTTTTTGTTCATTGAATATAAAATACACAGAAAAAGTACTGCTGTCTTTAAACAACAAAAAAACAATTTAAGGTAATATTTAAATAACAAAATTTGAAGACAATACCCAGTCTCATATATTGCTGTCAATATTACATTGTCCTTCTTTGTACTGTACAGTTGTATCACTGCAGGGAAATGGAGGGTAGTTGGGGATTTCTAGGCATTCTAAAATTGACTTTGCAGTTTGAAAGATCAGTGTGGTAAAATTTATTGATCTTGGAATCCCTACAGGCATAAAGACACAATAACAGCACTTTTAGTCCCCTGCATGGCTACTGTTATCCATCTTAATGCGCCACTGGACATGGAGAGCATATCCATTCATACAATGGAACATTTTTTTCACCACCTCATCTCTGGTTTTATGCCTTGACAGACTTCAACGTAAAACTGGGAGGGGGTATTAAAGAAGTGAAATGTAATAGAAGAGAATAAATCTGTCTTAACTCTTTTGTTATTTTTTGTGTTGTTTTATCCTCCTTTTCTCATCACTGTTTCAATGTCTTCTCTTTTAGTCCCTTTATTTATGTATCTCCTTCCCTTATCTCTCATTTTTATCTATTTTGGCCCTCTTTCATATATCCCCATTTCATTGCCTTTCTTTGAAGAGATGAATTGATTAGAGGTTTGATGTAATCCATACCCCCCGGCCATTCTTAAGAGCACCAAGGGTCCATTTTGTGATAATCAATATGTGACCTCGTAAATATAATTTGGCATGTGTTCTGAGTAGTCCACTCCCCTTATATAGAGTTGCCTCCACCCTCACTGCTACCTTTCTCCTTGAATTATTGAAGCTAAACTATAGAAGCTATCATGCCAGTGTTCTTTATATATGTATATATATATTGGGAGTTTACCACATAGATCACAATAATACCTCCAGTTATAAGTGGTATTTATTTGAATAGCTTTCTGCAGTTTTCTCTCCACGTCCAAGTTCCAGTAGCACAATATTTCATCTGCTGCTGTTGATGAAATTATGATTTTATGCAGTGGGCTGACTATCATATGCTACCAACATGTGCAAAGAGATCCACAAATCAGCCACTTATTGGCCATTTCAATGCAGGAACCAGCTCAGTCACAGAAAGTGTATTTAGGGAAGGGCCCATGCATTAACTTCATTTTCCTTTCCAGCTTTCAGATCTGCTCTTTACAGACCTATTGAGACCTAGAGACCATATTTCATTCACAAGTTCAATATTTTAGTCAGATGCCTTCTTTGTTGTTGCTACTTTATTTCTTGCACTATTGTTCTCTACAAAATGTCCACTGAGCCCTCTTTATTTCATTATTTTTAACTAGCTTAAACTTGCAGGCAACTCTCCATGGAGCTGGCTCAGTGCCAATTATGGCATCTGCTCCACAAAGCACAATCTGCACAGATAAATGTATGTCTTGGCATTTTAACACAACCTTCTGAAAAACCCAGAAAATTTGACACACAAAAAAAATCTTGTTAAATTAGTCCTAAATTAGGTTCAAGATACTGGAACTGCATTTAGAATAGAATAGAATAGAATAGAATTCCTTTATTGTCATTGTATGTAATACAATGAAACTTCTAAGCGCAAGGTGAAGGCACATCTCTTAAAAATAATAAAGAATAAAATAATAATAAATACATAGGCAAGATCCAAAGTCCTCAATAGTGCAATGAAAGCAAAAAGAAATATGCTTATATATGGTATTTAAAACCTGCTGCTGCCCCATTAATGTGCACACCTGCAAATACAGACATATTTATACATTTATGCTTAAGTGCACACATACTCTTTACTCTTTTATAGTTTCCATTTACACTTACACTTTGACCTCAGCCAGATGTTATATGTAGATTGGAACCACAGAGCAGAAATTCATTTAGTCAACTCAACTACATAAATATACTCTTTGTTCATCATCTTTGACACTCAAAACTCCTTTCTGTAGTGTGGCATGACTAGCTTAGGCTCTGTATCTTGTCACCTAAAATATTATTAGACATGAATTTTGTTGAACTGTGACTGTCTTAAGATAGCATTAGCAATTTTAAGAACAAAGATTTAATCATGTTTTAGAATTGGAGGTTATTAATATTAATCCAGGTCACACACAAGTTATTTTTCTGCATATTTCTCTAAAACTGCTAAGTTGTACCTCATGTACTGCTAAGTTGTACCTCATTAAAGCATAGACATAAGAAGAACTTGTTGGTTTACAGGCTATCAAACATCTGCTATAACATTTTTAGTAGTTATTCATTGTGTGCATGCATAATTTATGCACACACATCTCGGGTTCTGCTTTAAACAATCATTTTATTTCTTGCTGCAAAACTAACTGTAAAAGGCTGTAGTAAAATGTTCATATACTGTAGAAATGACATTGACTGGTATAAAGTTTGCATGGTGTTGATAATGGATTTGTGTCACAGCCGGAGAAGAATATATGAGGAGTACACACTATCACATTGCAGTTGATATTTAGGTATCTGGAATAAAGTTAAACACTTATATACGTGTCTGTGTCTGTGTGTCCGTCCGTCCTTGTGTTTTCTATAGACACCCCCCTCCTGGTGAGAAGCAGCAGTGATTCAGCCCTCAGCTCCCAGCCAACAGAGACTGAACCCTCCCTCAGTGAAGACACCACTGTGATGGTAAGAGCCTAAAGCAGCTGCATGAAAAGACAAGTGTGTCTGAATTTGAATTTGAAACACACAGGAAACGCAACACAGAGGAGCACTGCACCCATGTAATGGACACTTCGTTTTTGAGAACATAATGGACAGACACAAATACTTATAACCAAGTAATGATAATATGTGGTATCAAGTATATATAATAACCAGTTTTGAAACACTTAGAAATGTCTAGAAGCTCCTTATTTCCATAAGAGCCTGTAGTTTTTGTCTGTCCTCACAATAGAAAAATACTTGATGGAATGAACAGCATAACTAGTTTTAGTTTTAATTAACTGCCCTCTTTAAATATTTTACTGTATTTTGTCCCATTAGCAACAGAAGTGGGGTAGCTCATATTTTGTTAGTCCCTCATAGATAAATTATTCTTTTTGACATACATATTTTTTTGAGCTCCTGTCTTTGGCCAAAATTTCCACTTGAAAAGGAAAACAAGACACTAATAGTTGACATCCTATTAACTTTCCTCTAATGTGAGAAGGAAATCCTAATAATTGCTAGCAACACCATCCACCATTTTTAGCTGCTTATCAGTGCAATAGAACTTTGTGTAAAAATGTGTTGCTTTATTTTTGTGTAACCCAACAAACAGCATTTTTACACTCTTAGGTAATCATTTTTCAAGTAGTGTACAAAGCAAGCTGATTGTGTCATGTCATTTCTTTCATAAAGGTTTATGTCAGCTTCTCATGTTATATAATGTTCCTTGTTTTTTGTAAGATATTGATTTAGTATGATGAACCACCACTGACACTGCGCTATCCTCGTGTTTCTAAGGCTGCTGTAATCTAATAGGCAGAGTTTCATTAAATATGCTAAAGACATTAAGACTCCCAAGGGAATAGACATTTTTTATGACCTCATAGTGTTTTTTCTAGCGGTATTCCCAGGATTGGAAAGTAGAAATTCAGACCTGCCAACCTGTACACATTTAGTGTAGCATGTTACCATATTGATAGAGCATCGGTATTTTACAGGCCTTACTATGTCTAACCTGCTGAAAAACAAAAATAGTGGTGCCAGATTCCTTACCCTGGCCTTCACCAACCTAATGTTACATAAAATGTGCTCATGCAGGCATAATGGGAAATTTTCCTGTTGGTCATTGCGACTGGCTGGTTCATAACACCTCTACACTGACTTAAGCTGATGATCTTAAGGATGCCAAACTGACTGAGAAGGAGTGACTCTATTTTACTCTGTAATTTCCCTTTATGTTGTTAGTCCTCAGTTTTCCTCTTTTACCTCTGATAACAGTTAGGAGAGGGGTACGTCATTGTCATGCACAAATATTTACTTTCTGTTCTTTGACTGTAAATACCTCATCATTTTCTGTTTCCTCCTCTGTTTTCCTCTTCAACTATTTGAACATTCCCGTAAAATACTAATTGCTTAGTATTTTCTTCTCTGAGGGGGGCTTTTTGTATATGCAGTATTTTACATAAATACACTCCATTTTACTAATGCAGTCAAATCCTACACATGTAATTGCTTTTGAGAACCTGGTAATAACTGTTATTATAGTACAGTGGGCAAGTTGCATTGAGGTGCAGATTTGATTACTTGTTATGATAGTGTTACGGTTTCAAATTCCCTGTAGATGGTTGGACGCCACAAATCCCTCATGTTTACTGGTTAAAGGAAGTCCACAACTGATTGGACTCTTGAGTGGTGAGCCCACATCCACTGAGATTCCTCACTGGACAAACATCCCTTTTAACCCTTGCTGTATTCCCCATAGAAGAACTTGTTTGCATTGTTCAGTTCTTTTGGGGGATATGATTGGTTCTCAGAGGTGTCTACAATTGCTTCTTTATGCTGCTGAGGGTGATCTAACATGTTTGTGACTATCCAACATACTCTGTATATGTTCTGCAAAGTTGAACAACACATTGTATTTATTATATTGTTAACCACTGGTTATTTTCCACAATTATACTGATGCCATATAGGCCACTTCCTATGATGATCCCCCAAAAATAGACCTGTAGCATATTTTGATTTGTAACCTACAGCTACATGAAACACAGTTTACCTGAAATGAAACCTGGGGGCAGTTGTCACTAATAGATGTAAACTGCCAACACTAGGAACATAGATCATGTTGTTCTGAGCTCACCTTCCACTCTTTAAATCACCATAACACTATCACATCTGTGGCTGTCAATATGAAATATTACTCGGTGTCAGTTATGCATTAGGCCTGTCCACACTGTGCATGTCTTCTGCTGGTGCACCTGCATGACAGCATGCATATATGTGATCTCAATTTCACCAGCTGTGGCTTCTATTACAGTTCAGGTCAGCACCTCAGCTTTCCCGACTTGCTCCTTTCACATTTAACACTACAGCTGTGATCTTTAAGTTTCATTTGCCTTGGATTTACCTTGAACCAAAACTACTATCACAGTGTTTTGTTATAGTGAATAGTATAATGTTGTGTTAAATGGCTGTTGATTTTGATTGAAACATATTACTATAGCTTCACAGTACAAGAGGGCAGTTTTGTCCCATAGAAATGCATGTAGATATTTTTTTTGTTTCCTTTACAAATGAATTTTCACCATTGACCAATTGCAAACCGGTTTGACAAAGCTGAACAGTGAAGAAACATAGGAGATTGTAAAGCTTTTGGTCTTGTTTTTGCTGCTGTTATCATGATTGACCTATTCTTACATTTGTTTCTTGTAAAGAAATGGCTGAAAGGGAGCAGCAGGTGAGACAGTAATCTTCCCATGTTTGCTACTGAATACCTTTTATCAGTTACACAGACAACCAAGGCTGACAGCAATCAGATCCTTCCTGCACAGACCTCCACTTGAGTCATTTTAACTTGGACCAATTTTGTCAATACATGCTTACCATTCAAGGCAACAAGAAATCTGTCTTGACATAAAAACAGAATTTTTTGATAAAAAATTGCTAACATCCACTATTTACAGTGCTAAGGAAGCATAATATATTTTGGGACCAAGCCCTTTCATTTAGTGCATCTAATACTGACTAGTTTTACATTGTTACACTAAAAACTATAAAAAGCAAAATAATTTACATTTTATAAAATCTGTATTCTGATCAGTGTTTTTATTGGTAATGCTGATTTATATTTAGAAGTTGATTAACAGCTACATTTTATCTGTGGGAGAAAATGGCTTTTTACAATTTATAACATTGCAACTCATGTGTAAAAAGATGCCCCTCTACTGTTTTGCCCTTTCATCTTTCTCTCTGCTTGATGGTTTTCAGTGACAAATAACTACCATGTGTTATATTAGTACAAAGCTATGTGACTAAAAATTATTTATCTTTTTGTGTTTACTTCTCTTCTTCATTTTCTTCGTTTCTTTCACCGTCCCTCTTTCACACATGTACTCACTCACACAATCACACACTCACTCCCTCATAGGTCCATATCTTCTCAACGAGCCAGGTTCAGATAGAGGTAATAGCTCCAAGTTCAAATTGTCACTTGGCCTTTTGGGGAGAGCAATGAGGGGAAGAAAGTACTCTTCTTGCAGTAATTCTCTTTTCTTTCCTCTCTCTGTCTTTTCTCCTACTCCCTGTCCTCTCTCTTTATTTAATTCCAATCCAGAAAGATTTACAGCTCTTCTGTTCTAAATGCCAGGCACAGATGAGTACAGTAAGCCACAAAATCACTCTTTCCTTCTTTCACTTTTTATCATGCACACACACCCACACACACATATATACAGGGTAGTTATAATATGATAATCAAGCTGGGAGTATTTGTTTTTTCTGGAATACCACTGGGGCTAATAAGTCAGTACACTATTTACTCTTCATGCCACACCCGGGTGTGTGCACGTGTGTTTTTCTGCATGTGTGTCAAGGCTTTTGTTGTCTCACCTTGTATGAGTGTTTGTCAGTGACGATTTTATGTGCTTGGACATCTGCATTTATACTGGACATTAATGTGAGCCTTTTGCGACCCTTTGTGGTTTCCCCAGTTCCTATGTGTGGGATTTGAGAAGTTAACTTGTATTCATTATGTATGCCAAATGACTTTGACATGTACTAAACAAGGCTGTAACATAATAGTGTGCTGTTTTCATTGAGTCATGCTCTGGATAGCTGAAGAAAGTAAATGGGAATATGTTGGTGTTCATTTCCCACTCAAAGAATGCATTTATTCATTGTAACTTGGAAAAAAGCAAACAAATACATGGTACACTGACATTGTCATTCATCCTTAAATTTTAGGAAGTAAGTCCTGTAAAGAAGAGTTTTAACCATTGTTATTCTAAACAGTTAAACAACTAAATTTATTTAATAGAGAAATATGATATATTTTGACTTCTTTTTTTATTTTTCTGTTTAGTCATCTGTGCCTTTGACATGGTATTTATCAAAACGCATACCCATGCCCATTAATCATCCACATCTGCAAAGAGATATTTCAAGATAGATTACCTTCGGTTTATCACCTTCATACAGATGAACACACACACACACAAACAAAAAACACATACATATGGATAAGGACAAACGGTTTAGTGTGCATTTATATTGTTTTATCATACTGTCTTTGGGAGTGTTTTCAGGGAACACTTAGCCTGATTGGTTATTCACTAATTAGTAATATCATTGATAGGTTACTTTTTTAAAAATCTGCTTTTAGCAATTATTAGATTGGACTGAGGACTACATCCTTGCAGCCCATTTATTACTACCATAGTTATTCAAGGTGGGATTATCCATCACTGAGTTAAAATGGAAATTCTTCTTCTCTATTCCCCAGGTTTTGGAGGGCAACTAATGCTCACATATATTGATTGAGCTGTCCAGGGTTTGCAGACTTGGGAATGATTTTTCCTTTTTTTTTATTTCACACACGCATGCATGCACACACACACATACATACATATACACACATATATATACATATACATATATAGTCTTTTAATCATTCACTTATTCTAGTCAGTGTAACCAAAATTTTTGTCTATTTACTCTATATATTTGATGTAATTAATAATTGCTAAAAGCCATTAGTGACTGACAATAATGAGCAACCTTTGAACATATTTGTATTGGCATTTTGATTTCCCTTATTGTTGAATAAAATGTGTTGTGCAGTTGAACTACTTCATTAAAATAATAGCCACACTGGGTATTGACTTCTGCAGTTTCCACACTGTTGGAGATGGTTGTGGTCGGATGACCACTCAAATGTAATTTTTTTTTAATGCATAGAAAATGAAAATAAAAGGGTTGTTGTAAGTATTTTCATTCAAAACAATAGCGAACTAGCTGCTTTACTGTTTAACCAACTAAAATACTGTTGTATTAGCTGTGGTGTTGTAAGGTTAATATGAATAATGAGACATATTTTTTCGTTCAGACTCATTTACTTTTTCTAAATTACCTTTTTGATAAGTAATTTGTGATTAATACGTCGCTCTTCCAAATACAGAGAGAGACTATTTCTACATGCCGTTATTAAGTGAGACATACGATTAAGCACCACGGACTTTCCAATTAATGTATGAGTGGCTGTTGTTATGACAAAGCGGTTAGGATAATTAATGGTACCTGTCATCTCGTTGGTAATTAAGCCCACATGACAGCCTCTGCATCTAGGCCAGACTAATTGATTTTCAAGCCACCAAATCCTGAACATATGTTTACTGTATCAGGAATCTGTCATTCACTTTTGAGTTTGATCTCACCTTGTTTCTCTTCTGATGAACCATTGTCTGTGATTCATTTACTTTATTAATCTTTTTTTCCACTTTATCTCTTGATTCAACTGAAGCATCTTCAGCTCTCAATCTTTCTAATGTTTTACTCATCTGTCCTACTCAGTTTCACTTCTCGCTATCTGACAGGTGGTGTAAGTCATATAGCAGTAGGGTGAGAGGTCAGAGGTTAAAGGCCATGCTAAGAGCCCATTATTGTGTACTACTAACCTTGAGTCTTATTGACCTGCTTGTATTAGTCTGCATATACTTACGCACATGTACACCCAAGCTCAGATGTCCACGTTCATATGTGAATGTGCAACATGAAGACACATACTGTATGCAGATATATACAGATTTGCCCAATATTTTGATGCAATATTCAAGACAAATTTATTTACATAGCATACATCATAAATAAGGGATGTTATGATGCCTGATATCAGGAACAGAGGTGCTGTAGTGCTGGTGATCTATTTTTGATATCCAGATTATTTAAAATGTTGGAGAGTATTTTAATATTATCATCACATATGGACACAATCAGCCTTTATAACGATGTAAAGGTGGGATTTGTTGCAGGGCTGTATATTTGTATTAACCTGTACAGATTTTCATGATACTCTGTGGACTCACAAACAGACCTGTGGAGAATGTCCTACACATGAGAATGTGTACACACTGACATAGTCACATGTTAAATGTTAGGTGATTCATCACTACTTAACCCCCTGGTATGAAACCTTGTCCCTGTAGATCTCACCTTTCTGTCACTAACACAAACACACACACACACACACACACACACACACACACACACACACACACACTTCATGCAAGCCCTGTGTCATTGTATAAAGTAAAATTATTACAGGTCCCTTGGCTCACATTTATACTCTTCTTTCTCACACTTCTGTATGTATCTCCCAGCCACCTTGAGCATTGACAGTGTTATTTCACTGCTTAATAACAATGTCTTCTTGCTTTCATATATTGTACATCATCAATTTAGCAGCTCCTTCATTCTTCACTTCACTCATTTATTTATTCATTCACATTATGTATTCTTTTGTTTTTCAAATTGCAATGACTTAACTTGGTGAGCTCAGGATTTCATATGGAGTACAGCACATTAAAAGCCAGTAATCAAAACAGTGTGAGTCCCTTATTCCTCCACTTAGCCAGTCATTCACAGTTTTTGTTTATTTATGCTTTTTATTGGTTGATACATGCACATGTTCCTTAGTATCCATAATCCCTATTTAGTTTGGTCTCCCATTAGCTCTTCCATTTTCGGACAGTTGGACCTTGTTGTTTTGTTCTTGTATTGTCTTTTCTCGAAATGCCAATCACTGACTAACAGGAAAGCTGCTCTGTGTGTGTTCTCTGCAGGCAGCCGGTCCTGCTGTGGAGAGGCCTGTAGGGGTGGACCGAGCCCTTGGCAAACACACCTTCAGTGGCAGGTGAGTGCATGTGTGTGGGTTATAACTCTTGTACTGAAATCCACCATCATGTGAATTTATTCTGCTTTGATTCATTGTGCTGATAGTTTATTTTTATTATCTACCATAATGTTGATTAACTGATTTAAATAAGTGACTCTATCAGGAACTCCATGTGTTATGTAGTTGAGGATTCATCTTCCTCTGCATTCATGTTTGTGTTTGTGAGTACGATACTGTCCTACTTTCCCTTCATTAAAGCTGTATTCTAATCCAGATCAAGGCCCTTATAGATATAGTTAGTGTAAAGAAGATGCATCATTAGTCCCACTACAAAAGACTAAATTACGGTCAGGGTCATGCACACACACTCAGACACACACATAGACTTTGTGGGCTGCTATATAAACAGCTACACATCAGTTGTTTTTTTAGAAATGCAACTGAACACGACACACATGCATACACTAATGAGTGCGGCTTAATTAAGTGTTAGGGTGCAGAATGCCCTATAATGCCCTATGGCTCATGTGAGCCTTTTAAGTGTGTGTGCACACACTTATTTTGGCAGGGAGGTGTGGGACAGGGAGATGTGGGGGAGATGCTCACAAGCAAGGACAGACAATATCAAACATATCAAGCTGTTTGAGTAATTAAAATTAGTCGTTAATCATTTTAAGATATTTATATCTGCTTTTTGTAAAACCTGTTAATATTCCTTTTTATTTAATAGCATAGTGTAGTTTAATACAGTGCCTCTACATTAGGGTTCACCATCCAAATTTTCCTCTGGTCTTTGCATCGAAACCTGGCATTTTTGGTTTTGTTTGCACTTAAATAGCTTATGATATGTTATTAAAATATAATAATTTGACACTCTATGACTGAAAATCTCTGTAAAGCTTTCAGTATGATGTGACTTACCTAAGCAACCGAACAGTTAAGCTTGTTAGGGAAACCAGCACAAGTGTTCAGATTATCCAGTGTTTTTGCCGAATCCAGTGTTCAGCTTTAGTTTTTAAACAAATCCAACCAAGTATTTTACTGTAAATATGAAGTTTTGACCAGTAAGAAGCCAGTATAAAATAGATATATTTCATCAATTTTTATTATTCACTGTTTAACTTATTAATAGGTTGTTGAAATAGTTTGTTGATTTGTTTTTAACATTTCATACATACAGTTGTCTGAGTAGTTGTGTTTCTAGCCCTTGTGGACTCTGTTGTGATATTACATGCCACAAAATGAATGCTTAAAAGAAATCAATTTAGATGTGACCCCAAAGAGTTATTTCCCAACCCCTCCAACATTTCCATTAGTGGCCCTGGCACGAAGGTACATTACTGGATGTAATTTGAATTTTTTTCATTTATGTGATGTAACCTAAAGTGTATCTCAGACAGAAAAAAAGCAGAGTTGTCTACTAATGAACATACTAAGTGCCCGCATGACCACAGTAAGGCCAGTCTTTGATGTCGCGTGACTAATATGAAACCAAGGCAGTGAATGTGTCAGCTATAAATTTGTGAAAGTGGCTGTTGCATCACTGACCAGTGTGCTGCTCTGACCTCGGTTAATGGATAGTGTATTGTCAGTGTTTCACAAAATTAATCTGCAGTTAATTCATAAATACTAAAACAAAATAATATGTTGTTAACCTGTAAAGAGGACGTGTGGAGAGAGAGCTGGAGCTATGTGGAGAGAATAATTTTGACCTCAGTCTTGGTGGTTTTCGCCTCTCTCCATGGCAACCATCAACAACCGCAGGCAGCGATTAGATCACCCACACAAGTATTCATATACACTTGTATTCATTGTGTACTATATAGAGCCACTCTTCATGCAGGGTCTGAGTTATATCGTGATCACATTATGATATTGACTTACAGTGATTGTGTCACCTCAGTTACTGATGACTAACTAAAATAACTAAATGGAGCATAACATCAAAATTAATTTTACTTGAGTAATATAGTTTATGTAAATTTTATCACACAGTTTACAGTTGAAAACAGTGAACATAACTTCTTACTTTCTCTTATACATTTCCTTACATGTACACACACACATAGACCATCTCAGCTGTGAGTAATGTAAAAGTGATGTAATGGTTTTTGTGGTCCCTGGGGAAATGATCCTTGAAATTGCAAAAAAGTTCAAAATGAGTAGAGTAATGCAGCTATAAATACTGGAACAGTAAAGCACATGTTCTAAGAATATGTGTGTATGGCACTGTATGTAAGTTTCTCACTGTGTAGGTTTCACCCTATATGTGCCTTTGTGCATGTGCATGCACCTTTGAGTGTGAAGCTACACCTATAAATAGAGTAATGGCTCATCGTAATTTTAACCACACAGCATGCTCACTGCCAAACTCATTACCTCTGAATCAAAATGTCCTTTTTATACAGGAAAACAGATTTACTGTAAATTGGTTTATTGAAATAGCACTGCCAGCATATTATATTTCTTTGTGAAATAATGCACTGTATTGAAGGTGTTTTATAAGACAGGAGGTGAAAAGGTAAATAGTAATAACTGGATGCCACAAGAAAAGCCAAATGTGAAGGAGGTTTTCCATGGTTAATAGAGTTTATTCATATGTTTTTTTAGGAATGTAACGCTCCCATTCATCATCAGTGAGAAGCCCTGTTGTGTTAGTATGGCATGTCTTTCTCTGCCAGTCTTTCATGTTAGTCTACCTGGGGCTGGGCGATATCACCTGAAACCAATATAAATAATGATTGCTTGTCCTCAGAATTGTTCCATTCAGTGAGCGGGAATTCACCACCTATATAATTCCTCATGGGTCAGCTTCAGCAGTAATGTGGATATGATTTGCAGAAGGGTGAATAGTGCTAGTAGCCTGTAAGAGCACAGTGTTAATGTGCCGTGGTCTGTTAGTATCATGTTGTAACCTTGTTGCCTTTTCACTTTAATACCAAGCAGTAAATATAACTTGTCTTTCTTACGTACTCTAGAAAGATTTGTGGACAGGTGGGCCACATCACCAAAATCTAAATGTGAAATACAAACTTAATTAATAATGTTGTGAATAAAGTGAGATGGAATTTTTTTTTAATCTTTTGACATCTAATAACATACCACAAAATTGAATGGGTGTATCGAATAGTAATATAATACAAAACAGTTATTTCTTAAACAAAACTTTAAAAATAAATAATTTTTTGTAAGATAGTACAGTACACTAACTTATTCATGAGAAACATGTTGGTTTTAAATTTCATGTGTAAATATGTTTATTTCCGTCTTTGCATACATCAACCTCTAGCATTACTGTGTATTTTCCTATTTTGCCTTTGTTCTCTTTTTTTCCCCTTTATCCTGTGCATTCTGGTGCACTGTACTTTGAAGACCAGCTTAGAGAGAAAGATAGAGCGAATGGGAAATAATGAAGAAAAGGGATGAGAGGGTGAGAAGCAGTGAGAGGAAGAGTGGTTTGGTAATGCACATCCTCCTTTTTTGTTATTTCTCTTCTGTGTTTCTGTCTTTCATAGTGAGGATCAGTGAAGTGGCAGGTGGATAAAGAGAACACCTGCTCTCTTCATCTCTCTGCTTCTCTCTTTCTCCCTCTCCCTCTGTGTCCCCTCGCTCTTCTCACGTCTCACCCATTTTGTCTCTCTCTCACCCCCACTTCATTTTTTGCAATGATGCAGACTGTCAAACATCTCACACAGAAAATAATAAAAGGAAACGCAAATGGATCTCAAGTGCTCTGTGTGTGTGTGTGTGTGTGTGTGTGTGTGTGTGTGTGTGTTTGTGTGTTCTACTGGGAATGTTGGAGATCAGAGGTGCAGCAGCGGGAAAGAATAGAGGGAGGGCTGGATGTTATTTTTCCTTCCATATTAATGCTATTCATTAGCCTTGTCTAATTAATTCAGTGGCCCCTCCTCCTTTCATTTTACTGTATCTTGTTTCCAGACATCACTCACTACACAACATTATTTTCCCCTCTCTGTGTTTTCTTTTTTCTTGTCCTATGTACCACATACATGGGTTTTGCCATGCTAGTAGCTAGTCAGCTGGTGAAGACTGAAATGTGTCCATGAAATTGGCAGATGTTGAAGGTCTCCAGAAGAAGTATTCTGTTGATCTGTTGACTTTTCCTCTAATGGAAGTGTGAAGTCAGTCTTTCATTATTCAGTGTGAGGGCCAGACCTTGTTCTTTTATAAATGTGATCATTTTGTGGCTTGTTCCTATGTGCATTCAGATAATTTTCACTTTGTTAAATCAGTTTGTTTTATAAACCCAGCTCTGCCTTGTGTTTAATGCTAATAATTAGCAAATGTTAGAACACTAACTGGCTAAACTGGAGTCAACATTAAATCTGGTAAACATCAGCATGTTAATCTTGTTACTATTAGCAAAATGCCATGCTGACATTAGTGTTTAGTTAGAAAACTGCCTTAGTCTACTGCACTTTGTATTACAATAATTGATAAATACTATTTATAACACTCATTTTGAAAGTATTCTCACTTTATTTTCAGTGACTAGACTTTTTGTCCCCTGCCTATATATTTTTGCTAGTAACAGTAACAGTAACAGCTGCCTTAGTCTACTGCACTTTGTATTACAATAATTGATAAATACTATTTATAACACTCATTTTGAAAGTATTCTCACTTTATTTTCAGTGACTAGACTTTTTGTCCCCTGCCTATTTATTTTTGCTAGTAGCCCATCCAGCTGTCCATGTTCCACCAATCATCCTCTTTTGGTGGCTGCAAGCTAAAAAATGTTAACCCAGTGAGGGATTCCCAGGGGGTTCTAGGCCACAAGGAATCTACAAATCCTCCACCAAATTCTGTATCTGCTGCATGGTTTCCACTCACAGTCCCATCTCAACTGACTCAGAGGGGTAGTGGTTCTAGCATAAGCCCCTTCAGGAGTCTGTGAGGGTGAATCTGTGACGGTGAGGCCAACCTGGGTATAAAAATTTCAAAAATTTCTTTCCGCTTCCATGATCTTCAAGTCTTTACTCAAAGCTCTTGACCATGGGTGAGGATTTGTAGACTGACCGGTAAATCAAAGGCTTTGCTTTCCAGCTCAGATTAGTGGTCCAGTATAGTGCATGCATTGTGCACCTACTGGATGTTAGTCAAGGAGCAACTTCAAATTGCTGTTGCCACTTAAACTTCACAAAAAGTAAGCAAAATGTTTATACACTCACAAATATGATGTTTCACTCTAATATATATAAAATACTGCAGGTGTCATGTACAGCTCACTGAAGTATTTTCTCCAAAAGGTCTCTGATGACTCTGTAATTGTCAGCCCAATATCAGATTAGGGTGATGAAGAACAGAGAACAGATCCAGGACTTTTTGGACTGGTGTCTGTGAAACCACTGCCAGATCAATGCGGGAATGACCAAAGATCTTGTGGTGGACTTTTGCAGGCGAGACACTCCTGGACAACACTGGTGAACATTCAGGGGATGGACATTAAGTGTAACTGCATGTTCACCTCAACAATAAACTGTATGGGTCAAATAACACTGATGCAGTTTACAGGAATGGCCAGAAGAGACTAAGGTTGTTTGGAATGCAGGGGACACTCCTGAGGATCAACCATCTTCTGTAGAGTGGTCTGCTGGGACAGTAGCATCTCGACAACAGACAAGAAAAGACTGGATAAACTGATTAAGACGTCCAGCTCTGTCCTGGGAAGTCCCCTAGACCCAGTGCAGGTGGTCGGAGACAGGAGGATGTTAGCAATGCTCCCCTGCATGTGAGCACTGGGCACCTCTGTCAGTGCTACAGACTGCTACATCCCAAGTGTGTAACAGAGTGTTAAGGCAGAGCCTTTCTTCCTGATGCTGTCAGACTCTACAGTCAGCGCTGCTCCCAGTAGACCCTCCAGCTGACCTCACACAAATGGAAATATTAATTCCTTGTTTTTACTTTTTCACTGCTGTTTTTGTCACGTGCTTACTCTTTCCTGCTGTGACAATGTGAATTTCCCCATTGTGGGAAAAATAAAGATTTGTCTTATAAGATAAACTTTATTAATCACTGAGGTGAATTGGAGGATACTGATATACTGACTTAGATTTTGTACTGTATATAGTGTGGGACTAGAAATTCATCCCTGTACCACAGCAGTATCTTCTCCCCTTCTACTTTGCTCTCTTTTACTACCATCTCCCTTTTCTTCTCCCTCCATTTTTCTGCCTTTCTCCCCAGATATGCTACACTTTTCACTTTCCATCTTGCATTCTTCCCCTTCTGTCCTTGCTTTCCTCTCTCTCCCTTCTTTTGCAGTCCCTATTGTCTGAATTAACCCATATTGGCTGAGTGGCATTGAAGCAGCATCAGCTTTGTGTTTATGGGTGTGGGAGAGAGGGAGAACTTGTTTTGCACTTTGTATGTGTCCCCTGCTGCCATCCACCACCAGCCACCCTCTCTGCGGTGTTCATCGGCATCTGTACTCCTGTCAGTTCATGGAAGTTTAGGGATGGATGGTTGGTCCACAGAGTCAAAACGAGCAGACGTAGAGACAGTGTGAGAGAAATGAGGTTAGATCTAAAGTGCACAAAACTAAGTACAGACAAACTCACTTTGAAAAAAAAAAAACACACACACAAGGACCAGAAAGAAGGTCAGGGGAGGATTAATGGCTGTGCTCTGATAGATAAACTAATCAAACAAACAAAGACACACATTAAAGTGCAGACAGAATGTAAATCAGACACACATTTTAATAATCCAGGCTCGGCAGAGACTGATATTGCAAGAGAGGAAGAAACCCATAGAGATGAATGGCACCAAAATGTTTTGGCAAACATGCACACACACACACACAGTCAGTTTGTAGTTTTGTTGACTTTGAATAGTGTCGGCACTCCCTTCTGTATAGGTTTGGGTCACAGACATGGATTAAGTCCATGACCAAAACGCTTTTTAGCACAATTGATGCATCCAGGGAAAATAATGTGTCAATCTAAGATAGCATTTTTCAGAAGTATACCTCAGGAGACACATTTTCCAAACTGCTTTTATTCTCATATCTATGTTTGTGTGAGATATTTCCTATGTCATCATGCTTTCTTTCTTTTTTTGTCTCTACTACTCCCTTTGTACTTCATCAGTTTGTCTCTATCATGTTTTATATTCTGTGAATCGGTGCACAAGGACTGATCAGAAGCATGTTGTTGTAACATGTTTTCCAGGTAATTTTAGCTTGTGTCACAGATTTGTCCCTGGCAAGCTGATCATTATGCAGTGTGTTTCTGGGAGCAAATAGAAACTAAAAAGGAAAGATAAGTGGGGTTAGGTTGTTGACAGAGTTCCCACAGGACTAGAAAATGCTTAAAATGTTGTGGGATTCAGAATGCAAGGTTTCTTTTTAATGAATAGCTCCTCTTCACAGTACCTGCATTTCATCATTATGCCAAATCTTTGTCTGGATCCTGGGATCCACACTCCATAATTACAAAAGAACAGCCCGAAAATATAGTACAGTATATACTGATATAAAGATAATAAATGCCTGTTTTTTCCTCTGTCTACCATTGTCCAACACAGGCAGCAGTGTTAGTTTATCATGTTAATGCTGATTTAAAGCTGCTCTTTGTTTTAGTGTGACAGAACCTGTATTTTAGTTGACTAATATTTCATATCATATTTTTCTCCCACTGATTTGATTTTTGTGCTGTGTGTGTAGCTTGACCAGAATAGTGGAGATTGTGGGAGAGGACAGTCCCCTGGGAATCCATGTGATCCCTTACTGCTCATCACTCAATGGAAGGTGAGTTGTTTGACTTGCGCATATTCTACAAAAATGCAAGAATATGTTATGATTTAGAAATGTGGGCCCAAGTGTGGATTTGTGGATTCAAACAGAACAGTTTATTTTACTTAAACAACTTAAAATCACTGGAAAGGAACTGAGGAACAACTAAGGACTCCAGGACAGGAC
Organism: Mastacembelus armatus; assembly: GCF_900324485.2. Classification (NCBI taxonomy): domain Eukaryota; kingdom Metazoa; phylum Chordata; class Actinopteri; order Synbranchiformes; family Mastacembelidae; genus Mastacembelus; species Mastacembelus armatus. Next base: position 7,751,833 of record NC_046653.1, on the reverse strand, counting down.
TGTAGCGAGGAAACCGAGGACTTGACTTGGTACAGGAGCTAGAGATGCCAGAAGGTGAGGCAGGTAGCAGGTGACCAGCGGACCAGACAACTGGGTGGATAAATGGACGAATTGGTGAAGAGAGGAACTGAGGCTCTTATTGGCGTGGTCAGTAGATTGGAAACAGGTGGAAATTTTTAAAGGGTGTCTGGTCTCCCGGGGGAAATGACACACAACATGACAGCACAACAGACTTGAGGGGAGGAGGGAGGAGAATCTGGGAAGTCAGGTACCTCCATTTCATGACAGAACACAGACAGATCTGCATCTATAAAAGCACAGATTCTGCTCTTCGAGAGTTTTTTTTAAACCAGTTACAGTATGGTTTAGATTTAACAGTACATGTTTCAGGCACTTCATGTTTGGAGCTGCATTTTAGCAAAATGAGTTGAGGATTTGGTCAGAATTAATTGTCTCCTCAATACTTAGAAGTACAGGAAAATTCTTATCCATTACACAATACCCTCAGGAACTGATGCATCCTGACTCATTCAGCAGCATGACACCAACCCCAAACATAAAGTTTTTCACAAACAACTGACCTCAGCAACAGACAGCATGGCACAAAGCCCTGATCTTAGCAGTGTGGGGTCATTTGGGTTTTACATGAAAAGTCATACAACAGTGATGCAGCCTAAATTCACAGGCGAACTCTGGCAAGTTCTCCAAAATGACTGGAACAACTTACCTGCCAAGTACTTTGAAGAAATTGTGTAAAAAAAAAAAAAAAAAAAGTGTACCTAGGAGAACTACTGTTGTTTATAAGGCAAACAGTATTTATGCCATAATATATATTGATGAGGTTGATGTTTTGTTTTTTGTTTTTTTAATTGTACTTTGCAGATTTTTTTTTTTCAACAGATAATTAAAACAGTCCTATATATTCTTGTAACCCAGTTCAACACTGCTCCACCAAACCTGGCAACCTTATCCACATACCCACATGTAATGGAAAAAAAAGAAGAAAAGGGAGATAAATTGTGCCCCATGGTGTTCTCCCACTAACCTTTTTATTTGGGTGTGTGACAGTCAGACTGGATGGGGGATTTCCTAAAAGAAAGCAGGATGAATTTTTATGGCTGTTCCCATGACTCACCTGACCTTACCTCCTCCTTAGATTCCTCTGCGTGCGTGCGTGTACACGTTTTCTGTTTTTCCTCTTTCACTTTTGTGTCTCTCCTGCCTCTTTCCTGAACACTTCCTTGATTTATTTCCTGTAATTTCTTTCATCCCTAACCAAGTTTCAGATTGCAGGTCCAGTTGAGGTCTTGCTTGTCATTGTTGTCATTGTTGTCCCCTCTGCTTTGTTTTGGTGAGGAAACAGTGGAGATTGTTGACTGAGGGTAGTAACATTGTTCTCAGTCCTACCATCTTGTTGTCTGTCAGTGAATTCGTGTGCCTTTACATCTGTCTCTTTATCATGTGTTAGTATACGTCTGCCTAACTTTTTTTTCTTATTTATAAATGTGTATGTATGTACTTGTCTGTGGTGACTGTGTTACTCTACCTCTTTGTCTTGTTATCTACTGATCAGATTGTGACCACTGTGCTCCCAGGTTGGCTTTTATCAGTTAGTGGTGGGTAAGAAAAATACTGATAGAAATTTCACATGGAATATTTACAGAACGTTTCTGTCATGACTGTGTAGCCGTATGATGATCTTTGCAGACTGCCTCATCAGTCTTCTGTGACACATACTGAAGGTCACTCTAAGACAATGTGTGCTTGTGTATGTGTACATGTTATAAGGAATGTAAAAAAAACTACACAAATGATAGGAAGACTCACAACTATCTATGCACATTAACCTCCCTCTCTTTTTTGTCAGGTCTCTTGGTCTGTACATCCGTGGAGTGGAGAAGGAGAGTCGCTCAAGAAAGGAGGGCTTGTTTCAAGAGGATGAGTGCATCGTCAAGATCAACAACACTGACCTCATGGACAAGACATTTAGCCAGTGAGTGCAACACTGCGTGCCTGTGCTGGATCTAGGAGGTCAACAAAAGCCTCCTGTTAGAGAGTAAAGTAAATGTACCTGTAGAGTATTTCTGATGTAAGTGCTGGAATTTTTAGATTTTGCTTCTCTGATGAAAATATATACTGTATATATACAGTGAGAAATGGCAGTACTATGAGCTATGAGTACAGATGGCATAAGGATTCATTTTCCATAGAACAGAAATAAGTTTGAAGAATTTAAGTTAAATTCAATTCAGTTCAGGCCATTTCAATTTTATTTGTACAGCTCCATCTCACCATAAAAATGATCTGAAGACTATGTATATAGTAAGGAGAACCCCTGAAAATTATATAGATTAAAATCCAACCCAACCCTCTTGAGAGCTTGGTGACAGTGGGGAGGAAAACTCCCTTTTGCATAAGAAACCACCAGCAGAACCAGGCTTAACCATCTACCTTGACCAGTTAAGGTGAGTGTTGAGAGAAAAGGACAGCAAGAAGAAACAACAGACAAACACTAGAAAGATTGGTGAGGCCAGTAACTGCACATCAGAAATACACAGTACAGCTCCAGAGAAAGAGATGCCTGCAGAAACCTACAGCGAGAGATCACAAACCACAGGAGAGAAAAGGCACAAAGATAATTACATGTAATGGTGACATATAAATGCATGGAGAGTGAAGGGAAGAGAGGAAAGAAGTAGTGTTCAGCACAGCAGCATAACAGAGTGATGGTTCAGGGTCATCTGAGCCAGTCCGAACAATGAGCTTTGTCAAAGAGGAAAGTTTTATGTCTAACCTTAAAAGTAGAGACGGTCTCTCCCTCCTCAACCCAGGCTAGGAGATGGTTCCACAGGAGAGGAGCTTGATAACTAAAGGCAAACAACTCAATCTGCAGTGTGACATTGAGAAAAAATATTGTAGATTAGACTTGAGCCTTAAATATGTAGATTTAGCATTTAGCAAATCTAAAGGAATGTTAAATTAAATTAAATTTTCGGGTTTGTCATCTACTGCAACTCTTCAGTGTAATCAGAGAAAGAACATAAAAACACGGTCAATATGTGAGTAGTTGCCGTTCATATGTAAAAACCTTTTGAAATCAGGTCTGGAAGGTCTTTTCTTACCCCCTGCTGTCTTTCCCTCTGTGTCTTGTTTCCATTGTCAGAGGACTTATTTCACTGTTGTACTGCCATCACAGAGAACAGCAGAAAAGACACTTGGCAGATGTTTGGAGAGTGCTGCTTCTAAATCATCTCTATTTGTATGTGCGTGTACATGTATGTGTTCGTGTGTGTGTGTGTGTGTGTTACATCTCATTCCTCTCAGGAAAGATTAGTTTCATTTGAAACCAAATGTTTCTAGGCAGACTTTTCTTACTGAAGCACCTGAAACAGACTACATTAACATGAAAGTATTTAGAAATATAACATGATTAGACACCTGTAAAAACATTTGTCATGGATTATAATGACTCATTTGAATGTTATGTTTACAACACATTGCAATGTCTACATAGTCCAGACATTAGTCCAGTATTCAGTGTGGTAATAAGATTATATGTGAGGTGCTTGTACCGTAGGTAAAAGGATGATCACCGGAGGGGTTTGCATCTATTGTTCAAAGACAGGTGTACAGGGACACACACTGACAGAGTAAATAACTCATAGGCAGTTCAGTCTAAAACACATATCATTCATGGACATGTAAACAAACTAAGATAATTCCAATAACAGGAAAAAATAGTAAAACAAACAAATCTTTTACTTGCATGAGATATGCCATATCCAGGCTGTTTCTTAACACTGACAGTGTTCAAACATACAAGCACACAGATATCCATGCCAGTTTTGTTTTGCTGTGGCAAATGTATTGAGATATGTGGTTTGTTCCATTGAAATACGTGTAGATAGTCCACTGATCCTGTGAGTGCACCGTCTATACACAAACCGACACACACACTGCCATTGTCCCAGCTTGTCAGAAACCTGCTTGATTGGAAAATCTTTTTTATAAAGATGTGCTGCACAAGTTGTCTCATCAGGAACAAGATAAAGATATCATCTAGACACTGCTCATGTTGTGGTCCAAATACAATGAAAATCACTTCAGTGGGGTGTGACACAGACACTTGATCAGACTGCCTGGCGTGTTTAACGATTTCAGTATGCGGAGAAAGAAGAGATGACCACTCATCCCCAGACACACACACTGATTCTTGCTTAGTGTGTCATTCACAAAAGTAACCCTTTGATTTACATGTGGAAAATTTCAATTGATCACTCAACACTGTGTGATAGATAAGCAGGTATGAGGGACTTTCCATAGTTGATGCATACAATTTGGTCAGACTCAGTAGTAATTTGATTAGACCTGAACATACATATTCAGTACTTTAGGCACAGTTCATTTCCTGTTGTGATTGAGATCGAAGCTGTCCTACAATGTCATTTTATCACCAGATTTATGTCAGTAAGTGCCCTCCTGTCTTAATGTTAAATTATTATTTATTATTTTAAATGTGTATATCTTTAATACATGACTTTCTAACCATAGTCTCTAGTTACGGAAACATTATGATCATTATACATGTAATAATAATCTAGGAGGGGAACAATAGGAGTGTAATCAAATAAAGTCTAAATAAACTGGATTTTCTCTGTCGTTTATCAGAGTGAATGATGGTGATCTTGATGCGATGGTCCCTCTAACTTACTTAGTATAATCTGATATAAACTAATTATCTGCAAAATTATCTTTTTATAGGCCAGGTGGCTATAATGGCCTGCTGTACAGGTGTCATGGTTCTGTGCTGCGTTTCCCTTTCTGTCTTGGACTCGAAGATAAAAACAGCAAGCGACACAGTGATTCATCACACATAACCACTGACAACTGGAAAAATAGAAAGTATAGAGAATGGATACTGGGTCTTTAATTAAACTGGATATTTGTTTTAATCAGATTCCTCTTAAATGTCTCTTAGTTCTTAGGGCATACAGTGAATCACCAGATGCCAGACAACATTACTAATAAGTTCCTGCAGTGCAGTCAGTTTTATTGGTCGTGCTCAATATTCACTGCTTAGTCTACACAGGTACTCCAGAATTAAAAGCCATATAAACTTTATCCAGTCCACCAGAACCCAGTAGAACATAACTGAGGAACCCACTCAACTAAATTTAATCACCAGATTCACAAAAGTTGAAAGAAGTTGAGTTCTTGCCTCTCACAAACAAAAATGTTTTTCAAATCACTGTGAACTTCAAGTGGGATTAGTTAATAGATAAATAAACACATTTAAGCAGCTTTTCATTGTTCTGCTAATAAAGATACTAGATAATTAATTAATTAATTGAGAATAATTATCTAACATTTAAAGCAATGCTAGTTGTTGTTGTAGCTCCTTTAGGTTGTGAATGACAATCACTTAAAATCAGTTTAGTGAAGATATATGAGCCTAAGATATGCTAAATATGCCTCAAAGTGAACACCCCATTCATAATAGGTACTAGATACCTGGAACTTTTTTAATTTGTCATTTGTAATCAAATGTATACCATGTATCTTTTATTATTATGCTCTCCTAATTGAGTTATATATCCTTTGATAATGATTTTTTTTGTAAGAGATTGGCACATAATTAGATACACACTGTATCTAATTGTGAATTATGGTATAATTTGTTTTACTGGTACACTACACATTACTCAATATTCCACCCACTTGTTGCACATATCTTTTTCTCTACTGCTTCCTCAAACTCACCCTGTTTTTCTATTTGTCTCTTGATGCCTTTGCCCTCGTAGAGCCCAAGAAGTGTTTCGTCAGGCAATGCGTTCTTCTGTTGTCCGCCTGGAAGTAGTTCCTTCTTCCAGCAGAGAACGCTATGAGAAGAGTTTGATCGGTCATCTGTTTGGCAACAGTGCCAGTCCAGACAACAGCCTGCAAAACACCAAGACCAAAGGGCCACCTCCGCCTGTCAAAGCCAAACCTGTGTTTAAGCCCACTGAGAATCCAACCACACGACCGGCGGAGGAAGCTGCCCCTCTGGAAGCTGCTGTCACTGTAAGTTGCTCTGTTCTGAGTTAAGATTAACTTGGATTCACTGAAAGACAGTTCAACTTGTGAACTTTCTGAAACTGTTTTTTTTTTATCTCACTTCCGGAAAGGATGATTGCAAGAATGGTTTATTGGTTGTTATTGATTTATATGAAAGTAAAGTTCACTTTTTGAAAATGCTGTAGAGATAATTCTGATAGACGTGTATCACATCCATTTGCAACAAGAATATGTTGGACAAGTTTTTCTTGTTTGCCCTAGGTGTTCCTGTCACAGCTAAATAAATGTGGCCTGTAGCTATTTCAAGATGTGAAATGCCATCATTCTAAATTTTTGGGCCACATTATTTCCCATGGCAATTTACAGCCAGTCTTTCAACACTGCACATAGTGTAAATATATTTGTGCTTTCTTTATGGCCTGTGTTCTGTCAGGATGTGTTTTAATTTGTAGAAACGGTATAAATCCTACTTTATTTGGACTTGGTAGCCACCTCTTTGCTAGAACAATAAAGTCTCTTTTTTTTATTTTTATTCAGACACGTAATTGTAGTGTCAGCATCACCATGGTGACACAGCTGACATTTTAAAAACAGCTGGCATAGAGGCAGCAGTTACTAAGCAACAGCTGATTATCATCTTATTTTTTTAAAGATGTGTTTGTCTGTGATTATTAATGCATATGTTGGAGCAGAGTTTCATAACATTTGGAATAGTTTTGTTTCTTTCTGGTGCTTCCAAATGGTTATTGTCTAAGTTTGGCACTGTGCATCAACTTTCTTAAATTACCTTTTTACTGTTAATAGTGTTTGTTTGCATGCATTCAGTTTCTGAATTTAATATTCATACATTTGTACTCACCAGTCGCTGAATAACACCAGACTACATTCGCCGTTATAGAAAATGATGTAAAAGTGTCTTGAATGCTGTAATTTTCCAACTAGAGCCCCAAGGGGAGGAGTGAGAGCCCACTCCTTAAGAAAAGTCCTGCCCTCTCCAGCTTGGTGACCAATAAAAGAGGAGGGCGAAGATTAAGAATCGATTTGAAGAAAGGTGAGGAACTTCTGGATTTAGAGCCTTCACTCGTACTCATTCTGACTTCTTCCTGGAGAGGCCTTAGATCAGCGTTGTTCTGTAAATGTTACTTCACTGTTTTAAGATTCACTGCTCTGGTATAATCACATCTGTTAATGCAGTTCCACAGTAGCTGCAGTTACATGATTAGTAGTTCTTTAATCCAGTTGATTGTTCTAATAGCAATTCTAGTGTAACTGTGTACATGCACACTAATCAAATTAGATGCGTGTTTATATGCTCACAGTATTTAACCAAATTATAACATGCATGAAGTGGTTTTGCAAATTGAGAAGTGTTCAATCTGTCAGAAATATCAAAAAGGAATGAGTGTTTTCCAAATTTGATTCAATAGTAGATACAACCAAAATGGATCTACACTGTCATCAATACTTGTCTTTCTACTGTTTCTTTTAATTGAGCAACAACCTTAGAAGCACTTACTGCCCCTGCAATTTTAAAAAAAGAATCACATGGCTCAGTGTGCAAATGTCTGTTCTGTAGTTATTTGGGTAGCAAATGTTATATATTCTAGACTGGTGTGCTGTGTGTTTGTGTGTGTATATCTAAGCAGCAAAAGTCACATCTGTTCTTTTTATCTCTGTGTATTGTTCATGTACATTTTTTTCCTTTCCCCCTCATCTGTCATATTAATAACCCTTTTTATTTATTTTTATTTTCTTAATGTTTGTACTTTATATAGTTGAACCACACTATTTCTCCTGCTGTTGCCCAGCATTGTGCTTATTTCTATAAATCTTACTTTCTCTGTTTTCTGGCCGACTCTCTTTCCTCTCACCCTTCCTCTCTCCATCTTTCTGATTCCCTCTCTTCAGGGTCTATTAAGTCTTTATTGATCTGTTCATTTCTGCTGATATGAATTCATACTGGACCAAACTGCTGACATGGCTCTGCTAAAGAGACCAGACTAAATGAAAACACATAACCATAAAACCATAAAACACACCGCCAGTCTCTATATCTGTGTGTGGGGGGTTTTTTTTGTGTGCACCCATGCATGTTTATGAGCACTTTCAAACACATTTGTGTGTGAGTGCGTGCAGGTTTTTCACTGATCACTATTTTAATCTTCATTACTTCTCTTTCCAGAACTGCTTTGGTACACTCATCCGTTTTACCTTTTTCTCATCTCTCATCTCTCTTCTTTTTCTTTTTCTTTTCTTTTCTCTGCCCCACATTTGAACCTGCTAAAGGGTTTAAAGGGACACACGCTAACAATCTTCAGAGCTTTATGTGATCACACTTACTGTATGTAGCAAGTGAAATTAAGTCAGCAACACTGTGTTGGAGGTCTCAAGAGTAGTTGAGGATGAATATGAGATTTTTAGATTCAAAACCTGTCGAAGATAAATATAGAAGCAAAGAGTAAATGCTATACAGGATATCTTTGTATTTAGATATGCTTAGGAGTGTTGCCTTTGTTCTGTTGTGCTGTGTCTGACATCATTAGTCACTAGTCATTAGTTATTTGTTTCTGTATGCGTGTTCAGGTCCAGAAGGACTTGGATTCACAGTTGTAACCAGAGATTCTTCAGTCCATGGTTCAGGTCCAATTCTTGTCAAAAACATTCTGCCGCGTGGAGCTGCTGTCAAAGACGGACGACTGCAGTCTGGAGACCGTATACTAGAGGTACAGGCAGCTGATTTTGTTACTGGTAATCATGTTTAAAAAGGGCATCTGTTTCCATTTTTACTTATTAAATTATTATTTTAGCATGGTACATTTTAAGAGACTACACAAAATGTGAGGCATTAACGTAGCATTATACAGTCATGAAGTCATGTAGTGGGAAAAACGAAAAAAGGCCATTTATGTTGATGGTAGTGGTGTCTTGGGTGTGTGTTTTTGTGTGTAGGTAAATGGTGTGGACATCACTGGTGTGGGCCAAGAAGAGTTGGTTTGTATGTTACGCAGCACACGCCAGGGAAAAAGTGTGAGTCTTGTGGTTCTACGGCAGGAAGACATGTTCCTGCCCAGAGAGATGGTAAGAGCCAATCACAATTCTGAAAAGACGATTTTCCATTTAAATGGTGGCCACTTATAGTCAGGATAATGGCACTTCTTTTTCTAATAAATGTAAGAGGGAGACATAAAAATTCTAGTTCCCTCTAATTTTTTAAATTCTGGTCCAATCAACAGGATTGTCTGGATGATGCACAACCCAAATGATGATGCACTTCCCTATAAAATATTCTGAGTTTTAACTCAACCAAGCAAATGTGTAATATAGTTTTTAATCAAAATGGCCCACTATGAAGCTTTATATCGATATTAATAATAGTAATATTTTGTGCCTGTCATTCCTTGCCATACTGTTTCTGCTGCATTTCAACTTTATTTTAATTAATAAACATCTCTAATCCTTGATCCTTGATTTGCCATGCTTTTTCAAGGTTTTGTGTGATTGGCTGCTGCACATGAAAGTTCTCTTCCTGTGTTTTCTAACTACACATGCAAGTGACAAATTGTTTATTCTTTAGCAAGGCTTTCCTTGTAATATTTTCTTCTTTTTCATCTGCTTCCACATTTGTTACACAGTAAATCCTTAACCCTTTAGCCATATTTTTTTATTAAATCTCTGCTCACTAAGGTCATTTTTGGTAATAGCATTAGTAAAATCACTAAATCACTCAGATGTTTCGGTGCTGACTATCAATTTTCCATACAACTCTGAGGTGCCATTTGTTTTGCTTCATGCACTTTCACGCTAGCACAGAAATAAATAAAGAACTCTTACTTTTTTGCGGTATTATAAATGTCAAGCTCCCGTTTTCATTTGGTGTAATTTGTTTTTGCCTCCTCTTGACCCATGATTCAAGTCTAGGTTTCAGTTTTTTCCATTTTTCACTGTATCTTATTCTCCCTGTTTTGTTGCCTTTTGTGATTCTTTCCGTTTGTATTGACTGATGTTTCCTCAGTGGCTGCCAGGAAGTCCCACGCACAGATGTGCATGTGACCCTGAAGCCGATAGGAAATTCTGTTTCTTCAGACAGGAAAGGGAGCTGTGCTGGAGTGTGTACATGTGTTAACATTTAAGATCATTTGTGTTTTATCTCATATAGAGCTTGCCCTTGTACGTATGTAACTTCATGGCAGTTCTCTTGGCATGATGACGACTCTCTTGCTATGTGTGTTCACTCAAAAAGGCTCCACTACAGCAGTAATAGTCTTCTAGACAGCAAAATATGCCAGAATGGTCCCTTGTTAGCTAATTCTGTTCTGTTCTATCCCCAAGATTTATTTTTGTTGTAAAAACAGTAGATTTTATGAAAATGTACAACTACATTTTCTGTTCCTTCTTGTGTTCTCACTGAATTTTTAAAAAGAACTGTAAATAAGAGCCTATACAGTGCTTTCACACTATCTCAAATCAGACCAGATTAGATGTGAAAACATATTCTTTCCACATTGATGACTTGTTCACAGCATTTTTGTGGGTTTTATGTTTTGCCACCTTTACTAACACACTTTCAAGCTGCTTGCCATTAAACCTGACCACATAGATACTAGATGAAAATAACATTGACCTCCCACTGGTCAAGTATTATTCCCATGCACACTCACTCAGTCACACTCGGAGCAAGAAAAGAAATGTCTTAATATTGTTCAGTCTGGAAAACTATGCACCAAATGTTTTCCATAGATGAAATATTCAAGGACACCGCTTCTGTTTATATGGAGGTACATCCACCTGTTTATGGATATGTGTCTGCAATTGTGTGTTTGTGTTAATGTACTGAAACATATTTTGCACTTGTGAAGAGAAATTGAATCTACTTCATGAGCCTTTAGATGCTCAGTGCTTAAACTGTATTTCAGCGGGGGTGTAGTGTGAGCAGCAGCAGCTTCAGAGGTCTGTCTGTCCTTCCAGGATATGTTCAGGCACAGGATTGAGTGTTGGTCACCTGCGCTTTGGCAGCACTCAGTCCCCAGGACACTATCAGTATGCTTATGCCAAAACAGGAAGAAGGATTTGAAGTTTAAAAAGCAGTCCCTTTTGGCTTTGTTTATACCTGTGTAGACAGCTATTTTGATTCACATCGAAGTGTGTGTGCTCTGTCAGATGCACCTGAGATGGGCTGTTGAAAAATTAGGCTGGAAGGCTTTCTTTGTAGAAATGCTAATAGACCAGCTTCAAAGGATGATTCCTCCTGATATATTTTGTTTATAAATAAAATAAAAAGAAAATTAACTGGCCAGGATAGTCATTTAATGCATAAGGCCTTTACATTTTCTCTCCTGTGCAAGGTTTATGGGGATTATTTTTGTCACAGACGATTATATTTTTGTGTATTCTGTACAGAGTTAGTCAAGAGATACAGGCACTCTGTAAAAAAAAAAAAAAAAAAAAAAAAAAATACAGAAACATTAAAGTGATTAAAAACACATTCTTGGCTCTAAATTGCACAGTTTGAATTTGTTTATGAAAGCATCATGAAGTCTCCGCAGTTGAAATAATCAGAGCTTTATTAACAGTCTCACAATCAGATCTGTATCTTATTCACTTAATGCATGTAATTGTGACATTAAGTCAGTGTTTATTTTTCTCAGTTCAGATCAAGAGATCCAAGGCAGTGTGTTGTAATGATTTTTGTAGACTTTGCTGCAGTGGATACTCTGGATAGTAATGGATCCATGGTAAGGTGTGTGTTGATATCCCGTATCACTCTTCAAATGGGAGAATTGGAGCTACTGTAGTTGTTGTTCAGCTTTAGTGAATTGGTGTTGTGGATTATATGGGTAAACTAGGGCAGTTGCAGAGCAGTATAAAGGAGTGTTTGTGAAAATGCACACTGATAATGTTTTAGAACCATCACGTAGAAATAAAGGATGAAAATGAAATATTGATGTTTCAGGTGTTTATTACAAATATCTTTAAGAACTCAACTCTGAATATTATTTGTATAGCTATCATAACAGTGTGTTCAAGTGGGAATCTAACTAGTTTTTTTGTTTGTTGTTGTATGTAAACATTTATTTGCTGACAGGATTTCAGGACATTGCCAGCTGTTTTAGTTGTCAGCTGGTGGCCAGGTCATGTCATACCCTCCTTTCCGTTTCTCCCAATTCTATTAGCTGTTTAGTAAAGCCAGATGTGCCTTAAAAATTAAACACTCATGACTATTGCACAGTCTATGAACTGCACATTTACTAGATGCTGTCTGTAGTGTGTTTGAATGTTGATGGACATGTAATAGCTTTCTGAGTCACATCATCTTTGCTTGACATTGACATTGAAGCAAAAGGTTTCTCACCATGTTTGTATTTTCACACCTCAAACATCAACCAGAAGTTTCTTTGTGCTATCACGTCTCAATAACTGGCATGTTGTCCAGATTTTGTGGTATCCATATAACATTAACAGCACTCACACAAACTTGCACACAACTGCCATTTTTATAGATCTCTCACTGCCTGCAGAAGACAGGGGTGTATTTAAAATACTGTGTTTTCAGCTGATTACCAGCCCCATTTACAAACAACACCTCTATTCGTTAATAATGCATCGCTTGGGGCAGCTACTTGGTCCCAAACAAATGGACACACATTTTTCTAGCAGAATATTACAGCCTCAGATGTGTTGCTGACCTGCATCTCCACTGCTTCATATTTGGCAGTGTACAGACTGTTTGTGACAGTCTGTTTGTAGACCTTTACTTATTTTGGTGTTATATTGTTGATAAGTATCTGCCTGTGATGGCCTCATTGATGACTTTCATTTCAAATATTAAACCAAAATTATCCACATAGTGATTTAAATGGATACAGTATTTACTTTAGAATTCGCCACCATGTCTAACTTTTTGTTTTTGCTTAGTGTGAATTTTCATTTTACATAATTTCTTTTCACAACTCACAGAGATGTCTAATTTTTCTCTTTTTTTTCTCGATCATTGTAAAGATTCGGATGGGGATGTTGTAAGCATTCGCCATTTCTTAAGATTTTTTAATTATGCACAGTTCTAACAATGTTTATACCACTTCTAATTTTCTTTAAACAGTGATATGGCTAGAGTTTCTAAGAAGTTGCTCTATAATTTGATGCAAAGCTTTATGTCAGCTTGTTTTTGTTTATGGAGAGGAAGCAGAAGATGGATGATGATGAAATGATGGAAGGTTCTTGTCTATCTTCTCCTCCCCCTCTTCCGTTGTCTCATTTTAGCCCACCATCTGGTGTTGTCTGCTGAAGTGTGTGCTCGCTGTAGAGCAAAGTCATTACACCACCTCTACACACACAGACACGCGCACACACACACACACTCTTCCTGTAACATGTAATTCTGTTTATATATATTCAACAATATACACCCACCTGCTGAGTTGGATCTCTGTAACATCAATTAACATTCATTTGGTGTCTGACTATCTGACTCACGCATACAACATATACTGACATTTTTTTCACAAATTTTCACACACAAGTGTACGCCTGCTGAGTTGGCTAGTGCTTTGAAGCTAACATTTGAAACAAAGATGCTCTTTTCTGCTTTCAAACATTTCACACCTCTCTTTCTCCCTGTTTTCTTGTTCTTCTGTGCAGTTCAGTTCTTCTTGCATGTCACTGACAACTCCCATCTTTACCCCTACATATATAAACTATTAAAAGCTTCCAGGTTTCCAAAGGGGAACAAAATTTAAAAAAAACAAAGCCCGAAGTGAGTTCTGAAAGCGAATGTGTAAAACCCATGCAGTTTTTATTTGGTTTTGTCTGACGAAATTATATAAACATTTGATGTGATCCTTTTCCTGGCATGATTGAAGCCATACACCTCCAGTCAAGGGTTTGGACACAATTGACTTGACAATTAACTGTTGCTGTATAAAGAGACAGTGTTTTAAATTATCATTTTCTGAGAAGCTTCACAGAACATCCTCCTTGTGTGTGCACTGTCGGCTTCAGGTTCGCATATCACACTTTAGTAAGTTTCTTACTGGACCACAACTGGCTCTCAAAATAGTTGGGGTGTCCCAAACTATGCTATATGTACACATACTAAACTAAGATATAAGATTAGGAATAAGAAACCTTCCCCTTTCAGCAGATGACTGTGAAACAGCCATCAAGACAATCTTCTCAGTCCTTTTCCTTCTTTTTTTTCCACAACAGGAAATATTCTTCTTTGTGCCAGATGCTCCTCTCACTCTGACATATTAAGTCAGTAAGCAGTTGGCAGCTGGTGACAGAGCAAATTCAAAACAAACCAACTTTATTGAACAGTTTCTTCATTTTGATTATCCCCCATCCATCACCGCTGCAGCCATTATGTGTGCGTGTGTCCATGCACCACTTTGCAGTCTGTGTCTTTGTGTCTTTCTGTGTGTATATGTATTTGAAATCTCATTGATATCGTCACCAATGTGACCTCACAGAATCACTATAGTAGATCCCCCATCTGTTACCCCCTCAGAGACCTGTGTATGCATGCGCGCACACACACACACACATACACACACAAACTCCTTGGCAGCTTGGCGTCTCTGCAGGAGCTGCCATCATCCCAGTGGAGAGCAGCCGAGAAGGGTATCATGTCTCTCTTCTCTCTTTTTTTCTGGCCCTCTGTTTCATATCTCTCCACTGTTTGTTGGAGGTTTATTAGCTCCTTCATTTCCTATCATCTAAAATTGTGGCTCTGTCTTAAAACCCTACGTCTGGGCGTCGCACACTCTAAAACATATCAGGTGTTCAATTCAGGTTGCTGGGGGATCAGCATGTTGTTGTCATAGCATGATGTTGTAGCCAACAAACCTATATTTAGAAGTATCAAACACATGGATACACTATGTAAAGAAAATGATCTATTTTTAAATTACAAAATGCTTTTGAAAATATCCTTTGACTTTTTTTTTTTTTTACCAAGACAGTTGAGAAGACTAACAACTAATATCTCGATCAAAAGATTTATTTCAGCGTGTAGAAGGCAGGTTATGATTTACAGACAGCTGCCAATAAGCAATTTGGTCTTCATGTGAAGGGGCTTTGGCACATATGAACAGAAGGCTGCCCAGTCTGCACAGTAACCCCCATATCACATTGTATGCTTGCCACTGACTATTTTCAGCCTTGGAAAGTTAGCCCTGTGCTGCCAACATCTGTTGTGGATTTCACAGGGACTGCAGTCTAGGCTACAGTTCTAGAGGCGATTATAAAATGACAGGACTAGTACTGGACTGTTTTTAATTACAAAGGACTGTAGATGTAAATAAGTCACAATATGGAGCATTATATATGTATACCTTCATATAACTCCCTCGCCATTTTATCCACAGTACATGAAGTAAGTCGTAGAAGTCAACCAGTTCCTTTTCTCCTTTTGCACAGAACACAACAGGATGTGTGGGATTAGACAACAGGGGTCTATCCTGAATGATCAGTGTGGGATACTTGTTTTAATCAGTCAAAAGCATATCCCATTATGCCAGGTTTTGTCTCTGGGACTTCTTATCTCACCCAATTGTGTGTCTGTGATTGTGTGTGTGTGTTATCACACTTACTGCTGCATTTAAGCACAGCGGTCACTGTTGTTTGGCCTTGTAAAATGAATCCTTGGACAGTCATTCTCACAGCAAGGGGCTTGCTACACACACACACACACACACACACACAAAGACACATTCACATAAACAGTGTCAGTGCATAAACTGTGCATGGTTGGGTGGAAAGGCACCTGGGAACTACTCATTAAAAGAACATGTTGCTGAGAGCAGGTGTCCTTACAAACAAACAGTAGAGTGACTGCAGAGTTTACAGCAGTCGTGTACACAGCTGATAACTGAAATTATGATCATCAGTCTTCTTATTTTCTTTTTCATATTATCTTTTTTTTATGTTTTTCTATTTCCCTCTCTTGCTCACAGTTCACCTGACCTTTAGGGGCTGTGTTAGCAGTTTTTTTTAATCTGTGTATGTAAGTTGTAGTCAGCTTTTGCATAACGTCAATTTTTTTTCTCACACACAGTTTCTGGCTCAGGTTAAACAACACACATATCCATTCACATATACACAAACAGACACCGAGCTGTATTTTTTAGTAGCGTGTCCTTCTGTTGATGCATCATTGTGGCACCCCATTGAAATGTTAAATGACCAGCATGAGGACGCTCATCTATACAAGCAGCCTTTTCTATAACCTGATGGATTTGATCGAGTTTATGTCGCAAAGATACGAACACCTTTTTATTGCCACAATCTGAAAACACAAATGAAAGCACATCGGTGTTTATTATTTTAGTATTACACACAGATGTAA
This sequence comes from Mastacembelus armatus, assembly GCF_900324485.2. Lineage (NCBI taxonomy): Eukaryota > Metazoa > Chordata > Actinopteri > Synbranchiformes > Mastacembelidae > Mastacembelus > Mastacembelus armatus. The sequence continues at coordinate 7,735,437 of NC_046653.1, read as the reverse complement.
CCACCTATCATGGCAATGAGGCTGAAATAATAGAAATGTTCCATGAAATTGCAGTGTGCACTTACTGTACAAATTGTTTGTGTCCTTGTCGGCTCCTGTGAATGTGCGGTTAAAGCAATTTTGGTTAATGAAAAAGAGAGGCCTTGTTTAATTTTGTCTTTTTTCCGAGTTCAGCCAATGAACACAGGCAGGTTTCTTTTGTTCTCCATTGGTTGCAAAAAAACCCCAAAAAACAATAAAAAAAAACACAGAACAGTCAGACACCAAACAATGATTTTTGTACTTCGCTCACGGGCTGTTTGTTTGTGTGGTAAATTATTGGTGAAAGCCTGGAGGCTCTGCTTATTCATTGTTTTACAGGGAAATTGAATTCATCACCCAGAAAAACAACTTTACATACATTTGCATATTTTTGTCAGATTCGATAAAACATCTCACAGCTCTGTGGGTGGCCCTGACCCCAAAGCTGAAAACTGCTGGTTCAAACTTTTTTACTGTACAACGCCTGTCCTCTGCTCTAAATTCATTCTGTTATTGGTTCTGTCTTGTGCTGAGCGCAAGAAAAAAAATCATAAATTAACAAACAGGGAAGTTAAATCGGATAAATAAAGGACAGTGGCGCTGGCAGAACAGCTGATAGGTTGCTAAATCTTGAGTTTTCCTTCAGACAGAATCTCATAGTCTAATAAATTCTCAGTTCTCAATTTTGCACAGAAAGAAGCTCATATTTCTCTTGTGGGTGGTTTGAAGTTCTTTCCAAGGTCGGAGAGTTTCATATCAGCTCTGGACAGTCAGTCTGATTGAGGGAGTGTGGGGGGGATTTTTCCAGCAGGGAAAAGAGTTTTCTGCAGAGTAGTGGACTTTGAGCCGGCTTAACGTTGTTAAACCTACAATCCTCACAGACAAACAGCACCTAAACCTGATGCTGCTGACCCACGCAAAAACACACACACACACATTCTGACTGAATTAATTCCCGTGCATAGACAGTATAAACACAGATATGGACTTTTTACCACAAGTATATACAATCATGAATCTGTCTGGCATACACACAGCACTGTGTGTGAACATACAGCAGACAGTATTAACATGCTACAAACACACACACACAGCTTCTTTTGATTTACTGGTTTGTTGTCAATGTCAATAATTCTTTTCTCTATCTGTATGAAAACACTTCTTCAGCATAGCTTAACAGTTCTCTACTGTCTCTTTTCTGATCCAGATGCCTTTTTTAATGTACTACTAACACGTGGTTCATGGATATTTGGAATATAGACTCAGCCATTCTTTCAAAAGAATTACAGCCTATGTTTTCACAGCATCTTCCTCAGAGTTCATTGAATATTTGAAAAGAAGAGTGCTTTTGACTGTCATTCCATTTAAAATGAGCATAATTCATAGCTAGTGTGACTGCCTCTCCCATTCAGCCATCACAAGCTTCAAACAGACGGTTTCGTCTGGCAGGATGCACTTTTTTTTTTTTTTTTTAAACCAGTATTTTCCTCTCTGTCTCAGACTTAGTCAATTCTGCCATACCTTTTTCTTGATAATATGGTATTTTTTCACTGTCTTCCTGGCTTTATAATCGTCATTTTTATTCATATAGTCAGTGTGTGGTTTCTCTGTCTGTTGAGCAGTGTTTCTTTCCTCTTACTCTCTTTGCTAAGTACTTTGTTCTTGCTGGCTCTCTGTGTTTGCTGTATTCTAGCCCATCTAATGCACAGGTCATTTTATTGATATTTCAGAGCTAGGAAAGAAAAAAAAAGCTGGATATATAAATGCAGCCAGTCTAAATGGTCTTTTTTTTCTTTCAAAACTGGACTTTGGTGGCAATTTTTCATTCACTAGAGAAATTTAGCTGAAAAGCTCCTTGTGATGGTTTCTCTCAAATGGAAGAGCTTTTAGTTTAGCTTTTGGAGACCGTTTGGGCACTATGAGCTGACCTCTGTCTGCTTATCCTCACCCTGTTCACCCCTGTCCCTCATTGATTGTCCCTCCCCTTCTACTTTCATTACTTTGTCTCCTACTCCCAGAAGGAGGAGGTGCCCCGTGTGCCCGGTATTGTTTTGGAGAACGGGAAGGAGCAGCTTATGTTTGAGGTACCACTCAACGACACTGGCTCAGCTGGGCTGGGCGTCAGCCTCAAAGGAAACAAGTCCAGGGAGACAGGAGAGGACCTGGGAATCTTCATTAAATCCATAATACATGGAGGGGCTGCATACAAGGTGACAACATCCTACAAAAGTTTTTAAAGCATTCTGTTCAACAAAAGCTTGTTTTGAAGCCTCAAGTTAGTGCTATGACCTCCTTGTGAAAAGGAGAGCCAAAATTTTTTGCACCAGATATGAGTCAGTAGAATGTCAGATAAACATCACAGAATTCATCATCGTTTAAAGCACTGAAGTGGAACGTTACAGAAATTAATCACTACCATCAGAGCAGATTTTTGTATGGGAGACAGTCTTGTGAGAGCTGTTGTAGCCACTTCAGCTGTCTCTGCTTCATTGCTGCCACAGGCTGCTGCTCTTTTAACCTTTGATATCTTACTCACCAGGACACACTTGACCAGGTGTGCTGGAGAGGTACAGCCCTGTAAATAACACACCAGGGAGGTCAGACTGAGGGAACTGACCGGGTCTGAGTGGAGAGTCATGGGATTATGTGTGCTCTTGGTATTCTGGATTTATGCTGGTGTGGAATCCAATGCACTGAAAAAAAAAAAATGCATTATGTATTAATGAAAATGGCGTGTGTTTTACAGGATGGACGTCTTTGTATCAATGACCAGCTGGTTGCCGTTAACGGAGAATCGCTGTTGGGATGCTCTAATCATGTAGCCATGGAGACACTCCGCCGCTCTATGTCACAGGAGGGAAACATAAGAGGAACCATCCAGCTAGTGGTGTTGAGGGCTTTAAAGGTACAGACACAGACTGTCTCTGTCTCTGTTTCTCTCTCACACACACACACACACACACACACACACACAAGTTCTTATAGCTGACTGCTGTGGAGAAAGTGTACACTAATGGCAGATACAGGAGTGGCTATATTTAACTGAAAGCGTTGGATTTGGGAAAACTGTTTCTATACATAAATCAATTATTAAATCTATTCCTACTTCATGTCTTGCTTTATTGTCAAAACAGAATCTAGGTTGGGATGCTTGGTGTACGAATAAGAGCACATGTGTGCCTCTTTCACTTAGCCAAGAAGAAATCAAACATGAATGCATCTTTTACTGTCTTCTCTCTGTATCTTCTGTCTCATCTTTTGGCTCTCAGTGACTCAAGCATTTTTTTTCCCTGTGTATTGCCTTTGCTTCTTTCTGCATGCACATTCTGACTTTTGGCCCTTCCAGCCATACTTTGCATACTTGACACTAGTCTCCATGATCTCTTCCCTGCTCTCAACCAGCAACTGCAAAAGAGCATTTATACTTCAGCTATTCAAAAATTTTGTCTTTGTGTGTGTGTGTGTGTGTGTGTGTGTGTGTGTGAAACAAAGTGTTCTTCACTCAGCTGTATCGCTTTTCTTTATGAGTGAAAAAGATGCTTTTCTTCTTGGCTCCTTTTCATGTGATGCTATTTACACGACTGCGTTGAATGTTCATACAGAATCAAAGCCAGGTTGTTGGCTCAAGTGTGAATGGCTCGTTGCGTGGCCTGCTGGTAGGGGAAAAAGAGCTACAGCCTGTATGATACGCTCACATACAAACAGAAATACAGGGACAGATAAATGGATTAACACAGAGAAACCATGTTGAGTAGTCTACCTTGAAGGTAGGGTATTTTTGCATAGTGGTACTGAACTGCGTTAGTTTTAGGTAATTGTACCAAATAAACATGCATACAATGTGTGTGGTGGCCCGCTAGGGTTTGTGGGACTCGGGGCATCCCCTATCAATAGCTTGATGTGGAAAGCTGTTAGCAACATCAAAGAGTCGGAGACCTCTTTGTCTTAAGAGTGGAAAAGACAGGATTAAAAAAGAGGAAGATAAAGGCAGGTAAATAAGAGACTGTACCTTAAAAGCCTTTTTGGACTTCAGTATTGATGCTTTTAACATTACAGAAGTGGACCACTTTGCTTTTTTTCCCTCTGATGTCTTTCTTTTTCTTGTGTAGTCCCTTTTGCTCACTCACTTCTTGTATTCATCTCCAGACAGCTCTCTCTGAACTCTCCTGTTACCCAGCTGCTCTTTTCATTCAGTAAATTTACACACAAACGCCCTCTGTTTCCATGTTAAATAAGTATGGCACTGCATAGGTGCCATGGTTATAATCTCATGCTGTTCTTTAAATATCAGCAATGCTGTTGTCACAGTATTTGAATTTACAACAAGGTTTTACAACATTAACGCTGTTCAGTATTATTGTTGCTACTAATCATACGGAAAAAACTGACAATGCTTTTTTTGTTTTGAGGAAATTGAAGAATCCTGACCATAAGGTGTGCAATTAATGCAGTTTTTTGTGTAAAAGAAGCATTTGGTTCTGAGAGTGATCTCATTGCACTATGACACTAGCTAATGAGATGTGTCCTGGGAAGGCAAGGGAAGGGAAGGGGACCACCTCAAACACACTGAAGACTGATGTGTCCTGGTTGGGATCAGGGAGAAAGGAACTTATGATATGAATAACTTACTGTTATATACTATAGTTTTTGCTTTCTTTGTGTCTTAGGATCAACCTGGGCCGTCACCCAATCGCTCATTTGACAGCTCTTCTGGCCTCTCGGGATTGATGCACCCAGTGAACGGTCAGACAGGACTGGTCAATCAGGTCAACGGTCCCATTCACCCTCCCATGGTAGCCAACACTCTCTATGCATCCAGTGGTGAGTGAGGGTTTTTTTTTTTTCCCCACATCCACGGTAGGTCAGCAGGCTAACAGACATGTTGTTTACATACAGCACAATTAATTTCTTTACTTATGATCCTGGAATGCGGCCGCACCCGAGTGCGTGTGCCAGATAGTGTCTGATACCAGAAGCTAAGCAGAACCGTCTCTGGTTAGTACTTGGATGGGAAACCAACTTGGAAGACCAGGCACTGCTAGCTTCAGCTACTGAGGTTGCTTCTGGAAGGGCATCTAGCGTGAAACTTGTGCCAAATCGATCATACGAATAAACTGATCCACTGTGGCGACCCCGAATGGGAGCAGCCGAAAGAGGGGAAAAAAAAAAAAAGTCTGATCCTGGAACATGGAATCACCCTTTTCTTTCCCTTAATTCTCTGTGTGTACAGTATGGAACATAGGTTCATGTAAAGTCACAAAAAATAATTTCTGAAAGAAAAGAAAAGAAACCCAAGGTCTCATTTGAAAAATATTTAGCTCATTCACCAAAAACATTCTTCTGACTCTAAAGGCAGAGTAAAGTAAAGGCAGAAAATCAGGAATCCTCTGAATACAAGAAGAATATTACCAGAGCTATGTTACTCTGGCTCTAGTGTCAACAAAATAATACTGCCCAAAGGTGATGTGAATAGGAAGATATTAGCTTCTTCCTATTCCTATACACTCTACTTTTATGGTCTGGCAATGTGCAGTAAGTATCAATGGAGCTAACTGAGTCAACTCTGTTATAACTGCAAAAATCTACATTTAATAGGATTTTATTCTATTGAGGAAATTGGTCAGTTTTCAAAACATTTACTTTTTAGTTTTGTTACTAGCTGATGGAGACATGGTGCAGTATACACAGGCACTAAATACAATTTTTATAGTTTGCACTTAAAGATGTACATTAAAACCAAGTGGTTTCTACTTGTAGCTCTGTCCACTTTTGAGGCAGTGGTAAACATGGTCTGAATTTAGTAGGGTAACTCTGCATGCATTTATGAAATCCCCTCACCACTAAATACTTGTTTTTGATACATTTTCATGTTAAATACACACATGTACGGTGTAGAGTAGCTACACAGCTATTTTTAAAAACAGCTGGAACACTGTCCTGCCCTGACTTTTCTTTCGTGATCGTGATCTCTGATTTTATCTTTACCTAGTAGCCTTTTTATTTTTTTATCTGTGTTTTTTTTTTGGCCATTGAAACATGATCAAAGAGAATTAGATGCCCTCATCATTTGCAATAAGCTCAGTAATACACTGAATGAGTAATAAACATGGAAAGTAAACAGTAGTAAGACAAAAAGAAACAAATAAAACAGATATTGCCATCTACACTCCAGCCTTAATTAGAGACTGTTCTGCCCATGTTTTCCCTTGAATTTCTCTCCTTGCTCTACTTGTGTTTTTCAAGATTGTTGTGTTTGTTTGTTATTGCAGGGTTCAGCCTGTTTCAGAGAGTTATTTTAGTTCTGTGTGCTTCATATCGGTCTTCCACACTAACTTTATCTGCTCCCACCCCCTATATTATCTGTATGTCCTTGTGTGTGATCTGTGTGTGCGCATGTCTGTGTTTAACTCTGTGTTGGTGTCTGCCTGTGTGTTAAAAGGTGTTTTTCTGTGTGTCTGCTTGTTCAGAAATGTGCTCTCTGTGTGCGTGTGTGCACATCTTTCCGTGGTTGTGTGGACATGTTTTACTCTGATACCATTCTGTTGTGGGCATTTTGGCCTTGTGAGGTCATTTTGACTGGTCCTCACAACTTCAAATGGTTTTGAGGGTTAAGACTTGGTTTTAGGGCTAGGGTTAGAATTAGGTTTAGGTTAGGGTTAATTATGTAGTTGTAATGGTTAGGGTTAGGGTGTAGGGTTATAGGTGCCAATGAGTTTCCTCATGACTATAGTAAGACATGAATGTGTGTGTGTGTGTGTGTGTGTGTGCGTGTGTTGATTCAGGGATTTTTGACCAGTATCAAACAGTGTTGTTGTTGTTGGTGTGTGTGTGTGTTTACATTGAATCTGGTCAACAGCTCTAACCTTGAAAATGCCGTGCTGTGCTCAAATTCACCTCAGCTATGGTGTCATTTACATACACACATTACTGTGTACTGGTGTGTGTCTGCATAAGGGTTTCCCAGGCACATTTTTCAGGCTTCCTGAGTTGTTGTTGTTGTTGGTGCAGACACTATCAGTTGGTGTGTTTACATGTGCACTTGCTAGTATTTTACTTGCCTAATGAACTATTTCACATGCTGAATCTATTTTATTTAGCATTGAAGTCCAAATTAAAATGAAGAAATATTTTTCTTGTACCGTTCTGTGCTTCTGCTAAAGAATAAATTGAGTTTAATCATTCCCTACATATGTATTTATGCAGATGTGTTATTTTCACATTTATAGATCTTTCTCTTTATCTCTTATCCAACTTTGCATCTCATTATGTTTAATACTGAGTCCTCCTTTTTCTTACTTTTTTCCCCCTTTCTTTGCACTTTATCTTTGTATTCTCTCTGAAGAGTTAATCTACTTGGATGGCTGAGCTAAAATAATAGTTTAGAGTTTTAGTCAAGCTTCAGATATTATGTGGTCTTCCCCAGTTTTTCCATTGGGTCATCTAATTTGTTTTTGGGATGGAAAACCAAAATGTATTACAATAATGACCCATAAATTGCATTGATTTTGTACATGAAGAACTGTTTACTTGTCACAGTTAACACTACACAGCCTTTAAAAACAGCTGCAGTCTTTTGTAGCTCTGAAGAACCTTTGTCCAGTCAAAGTAAGTCAAAGATTTTGAAGTAAACTCTGATCATAGAGTTTATGCAGATTGATACAGACCCCTAAGATTTAATTTATAGGATTTATATGTAATATTCTTGAGACGGGAAAGGGAAAGGGTTGGAGGTAACATACGTGAGAGGGGGCAAGATTTGATTAAACAGACACACTGTAGACAAATATAGACAACAGGAAAGAGCAGGTGAGGGCAACAGAAGAGAATTCATATGTCTGCTATTGGAGCAAACTACTACTGATCTAGGATCCACACAACAAATGCCCTTTTCACTTCAGATAGTGGGAGTCAGTGAGAACAGATTTGTGTGTGTGTGTGTGTGTGTGTGTGTGTGTGAGGTGAAACAAGAATGTGGTTTTGACAGTTCAGCTGATTAAGGTGCTGGAAATGAGGAGGAGGGAAGAAGTTTTGAAAAAAAAAGGTTGAAAACTGAGTGGAAGATAAAATGATTTATGGGAGATGTGAAAGAACAGATAAATGACAACCAGAATATCAGAAGACTGCAAGAATGGGAGCAGAGGAAAAATAAAGCAAGTGATTAGTGTAGAGGGAGTGTGAGAGAGAGAGGATAGAGATGAGAGGATATGATATCTTCAGATGCTGTTGTTTTTCTCTGCAGCTCCGCACATCACTCTGCTTTGAGTCACATGCGTGGGTGCAAGCACATACAGCCAAGGACAGACAGTGTGGATGGTACAAGAGTCCCAGCATGTGTTGTGTGGCACCTGCACACATTGAGAAATGATGGCTGCATCTGCATCTAACTTGCGCTCGTCTAAAGTTGTCAGAAAGTTGTTTATCATGCAGATGCAGCTGTGTCACTAGGATCCATCTGCTGCAACTTCTGCAGGTGTTGGGCGGCTCCATTTGCGTATGTGGCTTTCATCATCTCTGTGGTTCCCTCATATCTTTCCCCACATTTTTTGAAAAGCATGACACTGATTCACTCACTCGCCTACTACACCTTTTATCATTGTGTTTGTTCTTCAATTGTGCTCCAGAAGAGGTGACCATGGTTATTCAATATTTTTCTGATTGGCTCCACCCTACCACCACTGCTTTTTTCAGTGTCGATTGGTGCTTTTTTTCTCTCCAGTGACCAATGGAAGCTATTCTCACATGGATGAGGAAGAGGAGGGAGAGCTGTACGGACATGAGGAGTTCAGTAGCTCTATTCAACACACCTATCTACAGGAAAGGTGTGTATTAGTGTGTTTGATTGTAATTAGTGTGTTTTAGCTCACAAAGTAGCCATATACAATACTATGGAAATGAATGATATGCAAAGATCAGTTATAGGTTAAAAAGTACTAGGAACAGTAGTATTATACAGGAGCAATGGGAGCACCTTGCCTTTAATGAGTATTTTGAACAATTTTGTCAACAGTTTTATCTAACACGTTTAAATTTGAAAAAAAAACTTTTTTCAGTAATATCTGTCACTGTGGCTTTTGCTGCCAAATATTGTAATTTGTCAATTTTCATGTAGTTATTCAAAATGCAATGCATTATGGCTCTGCTTTTAACACAGAAAATGAGTCTCAATTACACGAAACATGGATGCAGTATAAGCACACCATTTGCATGTCGACTGCATGAAAGTCACACAAATCAGTTTAGAAGAAAAATAAAATATCTAGTAACAGATGTCTCGAAATGTCACTGGACAATAAATAAGCTGATTGCTCTTTCTGTCAGCACTCTGTCAACAACGTTGTCTGTAGTTACTGTGTCCTCAATTTACTCCAGGGAAAACTCTCACATCTCTAGTGCGGCTCAGCCCCAGTCACCCGGCCGGAACGAGAACCAGAACCAGCGGGACTTCCAGCATATTAAGGCCTCTAAGAGCATGGACCTGGGTACGACTCAGAACCAGCAGAACACTGGTGGGGGTGATTTTATTTCTGTTTAGCAGTTCTGCATGGTGGCTGCATGCATCTTATACTCACAGAAATCACAGTATTGCTGCCGACGCATGGCTGCTGCACCAAAGGCATGCTCCTCAAAACCACATGCAGACTGCCACCTCTGTTCTCCATTCTATGCAGGCATATATGCGTTATGCCTGTTGCATGATTCCTGCAAATGTCATCAGTGAAAAAAGTTATTGTTTATATGTGTGCATTTCTATCTTTGAGCATAGTATTATCAGAGAGGACATTTTGGCTGGACCTCACAGAAAAAAGGTTGTAGAATAAGAAAGATACATATGACAGATGACACAAAGGAGGTTTAAGTTGACAGGGAGTGTGAAGCAGTGAGAGGTGAAGGAAAGACACTTTGTCATCTTTTTGCCTTGCAGTAAATTTCTTTGTGACTGTTAAATCTCTTGTGGCTTGAAAACAGTCTGATCTGAGAAATGACAGGCTATTGCACTTTTTCACAGACCTGAAGTTATCCAACCACTCCTTCTGCTCCTCATTTGTTTTTCTAACAAAGAAAGAGAGATATTAGTCATGAATTCTGTCACAGAATTTTAAATCAGGTTTATTATGTTTTTTTTAATTTATGCAGATAACAAAAGTCGGAAAAGGTGCTTTTCCCACTTTCCTCATCACCTTTTTCACCTGTTGGTCTCTGATTGCTGATATTCTGATCCGAGGGTTCAGTGACATTTCAGTGACTGTTAAAAAAAAAAAAAAAAAGTCAACTTTATAAATATGTGTCTAGTTATGTCTGTGTTCAGGCATGCATCTGTGTAATATGTCAGTGGATGCAGCCACACAACAAAAGCTTATTGTTTAAAATGTCACTTCTCTCAGTACTCCTCCTCAAGCTGGCTCCACTGCCAACACTGCGTGCATGTATGTGAGAGAGAAAATGAGACAAAAGAGCAGAACACTGAACTACATATACATTAATTTCTGAAAATAGAACAGGCTGGTGGTATGTACTGCACATCAGTTCCTTTGTATTTTTTACATACTTAATCATTACAAAATGCAAGACAATCAAATTAGAATTGAATTCATGGTTGTTTGAATGGTGTGACATGTTTTCACTGTCAAAGCATCAAGCAGCAGTAATAACAGCCTAATAACAAATGTCTTTTTTTTTTTACTGACAGCCAGGAAGCAAGGTTTAGTTAGATCCCTCATTGCTGCTTCTCTTATCCCCAGCATGCCCTCTGTCTCTATAAAGTCAAGGAAAACAGATTGCTCACATCACAAACAAGACCAGAAGGCTATACATAAATTGAAACCTGGATGACAGTTCATTGGAAAAAAGATAGCAACATTGACTTAGTATTAGTGAGATAATTGTATATACTTAGGGGTTGTGTTCAATCTTTTTGACAGAACAAGGGGCAGGTAGTTGTAATAGAAACAATTACACATCAGACCAATAACACAAGACACTTGAGCCTCCTGAAGTCCTGCTATAATCTCAGCATAATATGAACCATAAGCAGGATCCCAAATGACTTAATAAAGTAAGGTAACTCATTTAGCTAATATGTGTTTGCCAGCATGCTTGCCTTTGCATTACAATATTGAAATCAGATTATATTTATTAGTACTAAATGCTTGCAGTTGCAGTGTTTTAAATTATATCAGACCTATCGTGGGACTTCTGGTGAGTTTCTGTTGTGTAATTTTAAGAATTTCCACAAAATGTAAAATAATACTGAGACACACACAAATGCCACCTTAATAGTAAGGCTGCCTTTAATGCACAAATTTGGGACAGAATTATTGTAAAGATATTTTGTTTTTTGCATCTATGTTTGATTTAAAGTCCCTTCAAAATTAAGTGGTAGTACATAGCTTAGGACAAGTCTATGTAAGCTAGATGTGATTATTATTTTACTGTCAGTGATTATTGAACAGTGTCTACAGCTTGTGTTATAGAAGAAAAGAGAAGAATAGTGTTCATATTTGATTCTAATCGTCTTGTTTTAGAAGTGTTTGTACTTGACATTTTAGTTCATGGAAAACACAAACACTTTTGGCCATTGTAGTTGCAGAAATGCTTGATGTAATTTTCACCCTTTTTTTTGTCCAATTTGTTTCAACCGGTCGAGCATTTAATGTATGTAAATACGTCTGCTAAAAGTGCATAATTAGTTCATGTCAAGTCAGTGTCACAAAAGTGCTTTATGTGTTGTAAGAACTAAATTTAAACAACATTGAAATAATATTTTTATGGTACTGTTTGGTTATGAGTCTATGCTGTTTTTAGGCTGTTGTTTGTGTGAATTTTCAAAAGAAAAACGCTAGAAAGAGAGGTAGAGACAGCATTCTTAGCATTTCAGTCATGGGGATGTGTTATGTTTAAATGAGGAAGGAGGGCCCAAATGCAGATCACAGTTAGCAAGACTTTATTTGACAGTTTTTTAATTATAAAATGTTAAAGACGAAGAGTGTCTGGATCCTGGAGCTCTTGTGTCCGAGTTGGCGGCAGCCCACTGGTGACCGGAGAAGATAGGTCCCGACGGGGTGAGCTCTTGTGTCCAAGTAGACGGCAGTCCGCTGATGACCAGAGATGATAGATGACAACAGAATGCCGGTAGCGGACCATAACCCTCCCAATCCACTAGGTCCTCTAGTGACCAACCCCGGCGCCAGACATCTAGCAGTCGGTGAATGGTGTAGGCCGGTGTATCGTCAATAATTCAGGGGGGTGGCAGGGGCTTGCAGTAGGGTGCAGTGGAGTCGTGGCCACTGGTTTCACCTGGGACACGTGAAACACCGGATGGATCTTCATCCTAGTTGGTAGAGTAAAGCGTACCGCTACCGGATTGACCGTGGCAGAGCATACCTTTGAATTTTGCAAGTACTCTCGCTGGACACTCCAAGAGGTGGGGTTGGAGGCAGTGAGGCATCGTAGAGCAGCCTCCAGGTCCTGATTTGCGCGCTCGCATTGGCCATTGTATTGTGGGTGGAAGCCAGAGGAAAGACTCACCACTGAACCCAGGGCCTTGCAGAAAGCTCGCCAGAACTGGGATGTAAATTGGGCTCCCCGATTGGACACCAGGTCCACCAGGAAGGCGGAAGACATGCTCCGTGAGGAGCCAAGCTGTTTCCGAAGCTGTGGGCAGTTTAGCGAGAGCCATGAAATGAACAGCTTTAGATAAACGGTCTATGATGGTAAGTATTACCTTTTTTCCATGAGATGACGGCAGTCCAGTAATGAAATTCAGTGTTACGTGTGACTAGGGCCTGGAAAGTATGGGCAGGGGCTGGAGTAGTCTGGCAGCCGGTCGGTGCGAGGACTTCACCTGGGCACAGATGGTGCATGCAGAGATGAAACTCTGGATGTTGGCATCCATGGCCGGCCACCAAAATCTTCGCTGAATAATGGTATGGGTTACGCCTGGATGACATGCGATCTTAGAGGCATGGGCCCGCTGGAGCACCTGCAGACGCACAACAACAGGAACAAAAAGAGTGTTAGCAGGACCCACCCCCTCAGATCCAGTTCCTGGTGTGTGCTGCCCGGACCTGTTCCTCGTCCTCCCACGTTACCACTGTCACTAAGCGGTGGGACGGGAGGATTGAATCAGGAGGACTCTCAGATGTAGAATGGAAAGACAGGCGGGACAAGGCGTCTGGCTTGACATTGCAGGACCCTGGCCGGTAAGTCACCGTGAACTCGAACCTAGGGCCCACAGTACCTGGCAAGAGTTCAGTCTTTTGGCTGTCCGAAGGTACTCAAGGTTTCTGTGGTCCGTCCAAACTATAAATGGTTGTGTAGCTCCCTCCAACCAGTGTCTCCATTCCTCTTAAGGCTAATTTGATAGCTAGCAGTTTTTGGTTCCCTACGTTGTAATTGGCCTCTGTGGATGACAGACATCGGGAGAAGAAGGTGCAGGGATGGAGTTTGTGGTCCGTTTCAGAGCACTGGGAGAGAACTGCTCCTATTCCTACTGTATGTCTGACACATCCACTTCTACCACAAACTGCCATTGAGTGTCCGGCTGGACCAGGATGGGAACTGAGGTGAATCATTGTTTCAGCTTAGAAAATGCCTCCACGGCCTCTGGGCTCCAGACAAAAGTTAATTTGACTGAGGTAAGCCGGGTTGGGTGAGACCACTGTAATTGTGAATGAAACAGCAGTAGAAATTTGCACAGCCCAAAAATTGTTGAAGGGCCCGTCGGCTAGTGGGTCACGGCCAGTCCACCACCGCTGGGACATTGGATAAACCAAATGGCATCACTAGGTATAAAATATGCCCTAATGGAGTTTTAAAAGTGGTCTTGAACTCATCTCCTTGGTAGGCACGATATGGTAGGCATTTTGGATATCCAATTTGGTGAATATTGTTGCCTCCTGCAATGCCTCGAAAGCAGAAGACAACAATGGTAAAGGGTGGTGATTTTTAGTGATGAATAATGCCTGACGCCAGGGATTCCTTTATATAAGTCTCCATTGACTCCCTCTTGGGACGAGACAGATTATATAATCTGCTTGGATGGGAGGGATGTCAATAGAGTAGTCATATTTATACCGCTCTTTGTCAAAAACGGCACCCAAATCGTGCTAGCATTTTGGGACCCGAGAGAGATCGGGCGAAGGATGAGAAGGAGACTGGTTTGGACGGAGGAAGAGCGGAGACATGAGGCATGGCAATAAGGGTTCCACCCAATTACTTTGTCCCTAGTCCAATCTATTTGTGGATTGTGGAGGCACCAGCGTGGTTAGGAAAGTCAAAAATTTCTCTAAAAAGAGTCAGATATTCCTCAAACGTACATTCTTCTAAGGACCATGTAGAAAAAACGGCCTAAGCCTAATCCAAAGTCCAAATAAAAAAATTAGCTTGGCTTCGTCTATAGAGAATGCTGCTGGGCATGACTTAAAAACATTGGTGCACATTAACAAAAAACCCCAAAACTTATCTGGTTCTCCACTGTAGGGCGGGGGATCCGGCACATAAAAATCTCACTGAACTGGTGAAAAGGCAATGCCGTCAAGCCAGGAGGTTGGAGGAGGAGGTGGTGTGGCTGGAGCCGAGGGGGCTAGGCGAGCCGAGAGAACCTGCACATGCTCAGTGAGCTGAGAGTGGTAGCTGGTGATTGGTGTCCATGAGTGATCGGAGAGTGCGGTCATGATCCCCGAGGAGAGCACCTTGTCGGGATAAAGCCTCACGGAAGTCCGGCGTACTGAGGGCTGCCTCGGGCTTGTGATCTGCTGGGTCCATCAAGGGCCAGTTCTTTCTGTTATGTTTAAGTGAGGCAGGATGGCCCAAATACAGATCACAGTTAGCAAGACTTTATTTTACAGTTCATTAGTTATAAAATGTTAAAGACTAAGAGTGGGAGGGAAAGAGACACACGAGGGAAAGGGAGAGGCGGCACTGCCGCCTCATGGCAGGAGGCTGATACTGCCGCCTCATGACAGGTTGGTTACATAAAGTAATTTTTATTTAATTTTGTCCTGATTTCATTTTCTGCCCCAGTCCAATTAAACATTTAACAATAATTTAATATTGGTTCTAAATGATTCATTCCTTCCCCTGATTTTCACTGCTCTGGTTACTTTTTCTGTCTCCGAATATGAACAACTCTACAACTCATTTTTGAATTAGATCACATAGGTTATGAATGATTTGTGTGTTTGTGTTTATTTTTAGTTCAGATTTGATTTTTTTTAAACATCAGGCTTAGTATGTGTATATGTATGTGTGCACGTTTGTATTTTTCCGAAATATTTTTTTCCCTAATAATGTCCCATGTGACATGTCTGCTGAAGTAGGCAGACATACATGCACACCGTTCCTCAAGGCACTGGGCTGCTGAAGCTGTGATGTTGCTTCACCACAGACAGATGCTGCTGGGCAGGCACACATGAACACACAGACACAGCTAGAGTTATATTTGGTCAGCCTTTTGTTTTTCATAAGAAAATATTTGCTGCGAGAATCCTAGTTGCTGCTTAGTTTATATGGTCTGAATTAGTGTGTATGTGCATTTAGCTCAGTGGAGCCAGTCAAAGCTTTCCTTAGGGGAACTGGGCTGCTTTTGACTTTAGTGAGTGAGGAAAAGTAACAGAAGGACTGGAAAAGAGGTACAAGTTTAAAGGAGGATTAACAAAGAACAATGATTCAGAGGAAGAGCGATTAAAGGAGGGAAAGAGGAAGGAGACCACTGCAGGATGGAATGAGTGTAACTGAAGTAAAAATAAAAGACTGAAAATGTACCGCGACACATGGAGTCAAAGGGCAGAAGGTGAAGGGTATAGATTGAAGGGCAATGGGAAAAAGAGAGAAAAGACATGAGAGCCTAAAGCAGAGAAAGGGAGGGTGAATGACAAATGAAAAGAGAGGAAGGGAAATGACTTCAGTAGCAGTAAAACGAACTTAGCATCACAAGAAAAAAAAAGATCCGCTACTTCACCATCTTGTAAAACGAGACAGAAAGAATAATAGTGTGATAGAGAATGATGGAGACAGATGGTGAGGCTTAGAAGAAGACAGGATTTAGAAGTGCAGTAAGATTAAAAAAGGACTTTTAGAGGATAATGAACACCTTTGCACAGTTAGCAAGTCCGTAAGAAGAAATGGAAAATGTAGAGATCGAGGGAAGGGAGAAACTAATAAAGAAATAAATAAATAAATAATAAAGAAACTTGAAAGGACGTGTGTTAATGTGTTTTGTTTTTTTTTTTTTTTTTCAGTGGCAGATGAGAGCAATGTGGGATCCCTGGCCGGAAACAGTGCAGGTGAGCACAGACAGCCTACACCAGCACAAAACCAAAGTCACAGAAAGACATAGGAACACATTGTCACACACTTGCTGACAAATTTTCAAGGATAAAAAGTTATGAAATGACGACAACAGCGGATGGTAAAACGACAGTCAGAGATATGTGATTAAGAAAAGCAAGACTTAACTAAAGGAAATGTTTGCAGTGAACTGAAGAACAGCTCAAAGAGCCACCAACACAGTTTTGTCAAGCCTTTTGTTACACTTCCTCCAAACTGGGGTATGATAATGGGAAACATGAACTTTTGCATATGTGTTTGGGTGTTCAGGTTCTTAACACTCAATTTCTAATCAGATTGCAAACAAAGAGTATACCATATACATACAAGCACTTTAGGAGTACAGTGTCTTCTGACTTGTTATAGATATGCATGGACGGGCTTGCTCTTAAGGGTATGAGAGAGGCAAAATGAGAGAGAGCATGTTCATCTAAAAGTAAAGCACAAGCACAGAGAAACAGGGCTGACTGGTGCTTCAAAACCTCTCACCTCAGTAGCTTGCACATACTTCTTTGTTAAAAGTTTGAAGATTTCAAACTTTTCTTTTTTGCTTTGCCTTGAAGTCTGCCCTTTTTCATTTGCGGCTACCTGAATGTAAGAGCACTCTACTTAATTCCACTCTGTGTCTGTCTTGCTTTCTGCCACTTTATTCTTGTCAATCACTCCAGTCTGCATTCTTCCCCGCATCAGTTTTTTATGTACGGTGGTACAGCATTGACTTTTACTATGTAGCTACTAGGTCCATAACAGATCTAAGGGGAGCAAGCAAGACAATAGGAGGAGAATAAAAGAGTAGATATGGAATGAATGCAAGCCTGTCTTTTAACATTTATGAGTATGAAACCTAATAAAACAAGTTATTTTCCTCTTTTTCTAGCAGCTGAAACCTGGGAATCTTTTCTTTTCCCTTTTCAGTTTCTTGTCTAATATTTGGAGCTTAAGTGTAACCTTAGCCCAGAAAGTATACTGTAATGAACTGCAACTTGGGACTGTGGTTCAATGCATTCTAGACAAGATGTACTGATGTAAAAAGGCAGGCGACGGAACGTTTTGTACAGGAAAAGAGGATTGCTTCAGAGCGATTGAAATGGTAATGTTGGAGCGGTAAGGCCATGTGTGAAGAAACAAGACAGAAACTATACAACTCCACTGTCATAGACTGTAATATCCCCTTAGGTTTCCAAAGCAAAGCTTTGATTGTCAGCAAACGGAATCTGAACATATGTTTATCTTAAGGCTGTAAAATGGAAAAACCAGGACTAGCTATGAATTGCTCACATGTTGGATCATGGAATCAGTCTCATTATCATTGACTGTACTTTGAATTCCAGTACCTGCAGAAAGCAGTTTCTCTCAGTGACAGAGCTGAGTGACTGAAGTAAAGCAAGCTTGAGAGCTTGTTGTTTGGGATGAGCAGTATGTCAGTGATTCAGTTCATGTGTTAATCCAGCCTTAATGTGGATCCATATAGGCAAAATGTATGTTATTGTAGGCGACAACAGCTTGCTTTTGAAACTTTTACAGAACATGTAGACAGCACGGTGGGGCAGTGGTTAGCACCGACCCCGAAGCAAGAACCTTTGAGCTTTGAATCCCGGCCGACCCTGGGGTCTTTCTGTGTGGAGTTTGCTTGTTCTCTCTATTTCTGAGGTTTCTCTGGGGACTTCAGCTTTCTCCCATAGTCCAAAGACATACTGGTTAGATTAACAAATTTATAAATACATTTTAAAAAATCACTTCGGACCAGATCCAGGACCAGATCAAGCCAACTCGACACATATACACACACTTTTCCAAAACCATGCATAATATTACACACAGCTTGTACAGCACAGATACTGTCATCAATTATTTAAATCTTTTGACACAACACTGGGATTTAACGGTTACCTTGTGTGCTGTTCTGACACTGGGGAGCTGTGCTGAGAAAGTCACAGTTTATATAGTTTGATCATTTGTGGAATAGCAGCATACTAGCAATTCTCCAAGCATATTATGTTGTTTTTGTAGATTTAAGAACTCCTAAGGACTTTCTTTCTGTTATGTAAGATAGGGCATAAGGCTTTTTTTCCAAATAAGGAAAAGCTGCAAAGTTCAGGATCTATTGTTTGTTATTTACTGTACCGTCTGAAGAATTACAGCTGGCTGCCTGTTCACTGTCACAATTCTGTGTTGTTTCTCCTCCTTCAATATTTAAACATGACATTAAAATATTAATAAAAAAAAATTAATTTACATGTAATACATTTGGATGCACCTCATGATCTTTGTGCACTGCCTGCCAGTTCTAGTGGATAGTGTTATTTCATTTCCTTCCTCCAATGGATCTAAATTGACCAGGATTTTGGGTTGAAGTGATATCTGAAAGTTACCAAGTGAAAACTGATTTTCAACTGCAAATCTGACCACAGTTCCAGTCTTTCTAGTTTGATTTGTGTTCTCGTCAGTCCTTTGCCTGTTGAACGTTAAAGCATCTAAGGCCACTATCTTCTTCCACTGCTTCAGTTCCTGACTATTTTTTTAAATTACTGAAAC
This sequence comes from Mastacembelus armatus, assembly GCF_900324485.2. Lineage (NCBI taxonomy): Eukaryota > Metazoa > Chordata > Actinopteri > Synbranchiformes > Mastacembelidae > Mastacembelus > Mastacembelus armatus. The sequence goes on along the minus strand of NC_046653.1, from coordinate 7,716,555 downwards.
CTATACACATTTGATATAACTGTTGCTTGTCTCCTATTTTATAATGACACATAGTCCAGAGAGTTGTTAAAGAGAGTGTGTGCTTGGCAAGCATGGGGTGTTTGTTTTTTTGCCAACCCACTTTCTTTTGCTCTAATGTATTTTTTATAACTGAAATGCTTCCAATGCTGCTGTGCTGGGATGTCAGACAGCTGCATGGATGGGAGAGTGGCTTGGGGTCCTAACTTCTGGGAATTCTGTTTGCACTTCCAGTAATGGTGTTTCCCTCCACACCCCAAGTAACCACTGGGCAACTACACCACAAGCACCCAAACACACACAAAACTGTTAGGGGTATGGTAATGGAAAGTCTCCATCGTTCTGTGGAAAATGTGGACCTTGGAAGATTTTATATTATATTAAAATTTTGTAGCATCTGAGATGCAAAGTGATGGAAATTATAGACCATATTATGAAGTGTGTGTGTGTGTGTGTGTGTGTGTGTGAGTGTGAGAGACTAATTTCATTTCCGGTATGTGGAGGCTACAGTTGGGGTACCTGTGGAACTCTCTTCAGTAATTAAAAAAAAATGTATTTATGTTTAATATAAATAGAATTCTTTATTTTGCTATTATAAATTTATAAATATTGATCCTGAAGATGTAATGTGTGCTTTGTGGTCTCACATGCCAGATGTTTCTGTTGTGGCACAGGGAAATAGGAGCCCAGTGATTCCAATAACAAATCAAATCAGCAGCAGAAGAGGAAATGTGAAATACATTTAGAGTGACAGAAAAGATGCTTCAAATTAAATTCAAGCTAGATATCATTTAAGTCACTGTCATAATACACAATGTTGCTGAACAGACATACACAGTGTCATAGTGAAGCAAATCAAGAAAAAAAGGAATATTATCATCTTGCGTCTTTCTCAAGTGTAGACAGATTCTCCACAAACTGCTTTAAATGGGACATCACACACACACACACACACAAAAACTGCTGACAGGACATAAAACAAACGGTTGCAGCTGTGTTTTTCTTTGGTGATGGGGACAGCCTGGAGCGCTCCCTGTGTGTGTCTCTTAGAATCAGTGTAGCAAAGATGATTCCTTGTGAAAATAAATGGTGAGGTGAGCAATGAATATCCACAGGAATGATGAAAAGCTTGCTATCTGGCTATCTGTATCGGGGTGTGTGTGTGTGTACCTAGGGATTGTACAAACATTCGTCAGTTATGCTCTTCATAGAAAGGGTTGTTAAATCTACTGTATGTGAGAGTGAAGTCAGAAGTGATGACTGGCAAAATGATCTTGTTTTGTGGGATTTTTCTCACCTGTTTCCACTTTTGAAGAGACACTCCTGCAGTATACACAAACACACCCAAGTCGAGTGTTCATGCAGTGTGCTGGTATTATAAAATGCCCCGTAGTCAAAATGCTCACCAGCTTTTGTTGTAGTTTTATGTCTTTGTGTTGCTGAATTTTGATTCTTCCACTCGCCACCAGGTCACTCACTCTCTTTCTTGCCAACGCCATTCAGGCTTAGACACTGACAGACAGAGGAGCTTACATCTTTCTGAAAATGTGTGTGTGTGTGGGGGTGGGTGGGGTTAGGGGTGCTGAGGGAGACTGGTGCAGTCCATTGTCTGAATCTCTCCCTGGTGCAACTTTGACTTTGACAACAGTCGCACACTGACAAGCTCTGCCAAAACTGCATCTTTAGAGAGCCACATCTCTCTATATCCCCTTCTGTCTCCTTCTCTCTGATTGTCTCTTCATTTCTCTCTTCAACTCTCTTTTTTTCTGGGATTTTTTTTTTCTTTCGCTTTTTTTCCTCCATTGTTTCCCCGTCTCTCTGGCTCTTGAAGACTTAGCTGTGGAATTAACCTGAAAGCCACCTGTTTAGGCTGATGCGGATTGATGGATTAATTTGTCACAGTGAGAGCTGCACTTTCTGTTCGTCTGTGTGCAAACGCTACTCGATGCCACCACACATTAGCTCTTTACACCCATTCTTTGAAATTTAAAGAATTTAAACAAATTAATAAAAAGATCCCTGTTATACTTCACTTTGTGTGTGAATATGTGCTTTTACTTGGACGTGTTTTACTCACAGCATATCTGCCTGTCTGTGTTTAGCACACTGATGGTCTTTGATGATCTTTGTGTGTGCTTTTGGCTGCCTTTCTGTATATTGAATGGCCTTTGACCCCTCTCCATCGGCTCCAGTAACCCAATAAAGTTGAGCAGTAATCAGGAGATGGTCAGTGCTGTCGTTTCCTGCTGGCAGAGCCATTCATCTCTATCAGGCTCTACCCACTGATCACTGACATGTGCTATACTGTATGTTGTATGATGCTTGAGAGAGAGAGGCACAGCAAGAGGGAAGCCATTTGTTTCTGTCCTGGGCTAATATGTTACATTCCTTGTGACGGATTCACTTTAGAAGAGTGTATGTTCTTGCTTTCATACATGAGAGACACTACAGCCGTCTCTGCAGTCTACATCTGAAACCACAGGAGACAAGTAGAATTAGCAAAGTTTCTGCAACCATCCACAGTATAATACAGATAAAACGATGACTGTGCACTGAAGTGATCATTAACAACTAAATTTAACAAACACAAGGAAGCTTGCACTGATGAGACAGTAAGAAAGGTTGAATATTCTATTGAAAACCCTGATTTTTCAGTGTAAATTTATGCAGAGACAGAACACAGACATTAAGTTACATTTTATTTTTCTCCTTCATCTCAACTTCTGAAGCATGATTTGGTGTACTAGTGGTTGGTGGTGGTGTTGAGTCCACTAGTTTTGCTGCAGCAGCCTGCTGCTAAGCAGCACCTCAATGTAATTTTTGACTCTGCTTTGCTGCCTGGGATAGCTTGGTTGTTTTTTAAATTTTTTTAAATTCGTTTTTCTCTATTTCTCTCTCTCTTATTGCCACTCCCATTGTCTCTCTATCTTACGCAGACTTTCTCTCTGAAGTATTTTTCACAGTATGTGTCCACCAGTGCCCCCTTTCTTGCTTTCTATCCCTCAAACCCCTTTGTTATTCTTGTTGTGCTTGTCATTTACTCTGTGTCTCTCTCTCTCTCTCTCTCTCTCTCTTGCTCACTCAGTTTCTCTCTTTAAAAGCAGCTTAATTCTATCATCTTACATTTGGACAACAATAATTACATCTATGATACAAATCCTGCTACTCACAGCAAAATACTCCATGCGTGAGAGGCCAAGTGGGTGTTTGTATGTGTGCGTGAGTATGTGGATGAATGCTCATCACTCAATGTCTGTGTAGCTGTAGTTATTATATATATGTGTTTCTGTGTGCCCGGTGCATTCCCTGATAACCCAGCCCAATACAGCTAAGCTATTTATTATAGTGTTTATTTCATTCTGCTAAGAGGAGCCCTGCAAACAGAAAAGACACATACACATGTTGTGCACTGTCAGACTGTGTATTAAACATACTCTGACTGCAACTGCCCTCAAACTTCGTAGATCCTTGACCTGACTCCCTGCACTGGGTTTCAGTGAAGCACAGCTCAGGCGTATTTCATATGGAATGTATTAATCTACAGAAAACAATGCTTGGGTAAACACTGATGTGTATACTGTAACTCTATGCATGTCTTTTGAGCAGACATATGCTACATTGTAAAATTATTGGAAGTGAAATGAAAACATCAGATGTTATTGTAATTATAAGGGTGCTTGTTTTTGAGAATGTTGTTGGCAACTGCAAACATGTTGGCTTGAAGAGGTTCACATAATAAAATGAATACTACATGAAAAAGTCTGGTTGGTTCATGTTTAGTTTATTCATGCCTTTGGGAACCTTGCTTCAAATGTTACTGGCAACTCTAATCCACTGTCTTTAGAGTTTTCAAATAGTGGATTAGTATTGAATTCAGCGTATGTAGACTTTTTTCAGCATTACTCACCACTGTCAGCGCTACACTTTTTGTTTTTGGATATATTATTCATATATACATGGTGATAAGTACATGCCCTGTGGTAGAACTGTATTGTTTATTATTGTCATATGTGCTAGTTAAAAGAAAACTTTAATCTTTTGTGGATCTCAGCTGTGTCAAAAAAATCTGCAACACCAGTCCGTGGTTAATTCAATACAGATTAATCACACAGTGCTTGTATGATGTTTACTGCTTCAGTTTTCATTAGAATGTCATGTGGACTATGTTTATGGATGGGAGTGCCACATGTTATGGGCCCCTGTCCATCCCCTCTCCCAGCAGCTTACTTGAATTATGCATGTGCATGCATTCTCTGTGTTATTACTCTGTGTGTTTGTGTGTGCTTGGTTAATGGTTGTTTAAATAGATGTGGAAGTCACATCAGTCCTCTCATAGCTTTTGCTCTGAGGAAAAAACATACACACACTCACTAACATACACACACACAAAGTGCAGTAGTGTGTGTATAGGGAATCATTAGCTAAAGTGATGCAGGTCTAGCTATCATGAATCACAGTGGCATCATATTGACAAGCCAGAGCCAGCAAGGAATCCAAAATGTGTGTGTATGTGTGTGGAAGGATTATCAGTGTTTTGAGCTGGCAGCCAGCCCAGCCTTCCTCCCTCTGTCCCCATTTTTCTCTGTCTCCCTCTCTGCCACTGTGGTGTTCCCTGGAGGAAACTTAATTTGCTCCCTCCCTGTCACTGATCCTCGTGTCCCTTTTCTCCCCATCTTGCCTGCCATCGGTGTCTCCCCTGTTTTTGGTGGCACACGGCGATGAACCAAATTGGAAGCACACATTACCCCCTCTCCCTCTTTTGATTTACAATCAGCAGTCCTCCCAAGTGGTGGAAACGTCACAGTGGGCTCAGGGGTGAACTTGCTCTGGCTTCAGCAGTCAGTGTGTCATTAGCTTTGGCTGAGCTTGTGCAGCAGAATAGCAACAGTTGTTAGGCCTCCTTAATGGAGAACATGCAAGCTTCACATCTTATCTTTGCAACATGTTTGCTGTCTGCTTTCCTCTCACTTCCAGTGCTCTCCTCTTCATCATGCTTTCCTCTGGTTCCCTCTCTCCCTCTGTAATATCTCTCAAAGTATACTTGTGATGATGAATGGAGAACCAGTAGCAGTGAAGCAGACTTCACATCAATCATAAACTCAACAACAGCATAGCTAACTGCATCACTGTTGGGTTTTGTGGCTGTGCTGTCCAGATTTGTGATATGTTGTATTTCTTCCAGCTCCCAGTCTGCCAACCTGCCACAGGATTTTTAACCCAATCACAGCAAGGATAAACCTATTTGACAGTCTGATTAGACCTGGACAAAAGTGGCCATTTCCAACCATACACACGCTTTTCAGTTTCTTTGTTTTTGTTGAAAGAGTATTTCGGATGCATTCATGTTCATTTTAATAAAACTATGTCTACCTTCTGTGTCTCTCTCTGCCTCCTCAGCACCATCTACTCCCGTAGAACTTGGCCCTACACTTGGCTTGAAGAAGTCCAGTTCTTTGGAGAGCCTCCAGACGGCCATGTCAGAGGTTAATAAAAAAAATGAACTCCTCCCATTCCACCGTCCACGCCCAAATATGGTCAGAGGAAGAGGCTGCAATGAGAGCTTCAGAGCAGCTATTGATAAATCCTATGATGGGCCACCTGAAGACGATGATGGTAAGAGAAATGAATGTGTCAGCCTGTAGAGCTGATTGCATGTGTGCTCTATTTATTGTGTATATGTGCACAAATTGCTACACAAATAACATAGTCAATAATGTATCACAAAGATCAGACAAAGCCCAAATTACCTTTTTGCTTATGAGTATGTTGGACTTTTTGCACTCCAATCATATCCTGAAGGTTAAAACACACATTTAAAAAAAAGCGCAGAGTGCTGTAACATCAGGAACTGTTTACTGAGAGTGTTTGGGTTGATCCCAATGGGATGTTTATGTATTTCACATGCTGTTTTTATTAATTCTGCACTCCATATTTCCAAAATTACTGTGATTTTTTTCATATTATATTTTCAAATCTAATAGTCATATTTAATGTTTTCAGTGTCACTGTTTTTTTTTTTAAAACATGAAGACTGAAGTGTGTTTTCTCAATTACACATTCTCAATCAAAATTAGACAAGGACTCTGCAATAAGTGACTGAAAGTGGAGAAGGACTTTCGCTTTAAATATTTATGCAGGGGCGAAATGGTAGCTGCTTGGTTAGTTTCACTGAGAGGTGCACTTCAATTCCCAGCTGTGTTATTAGCAGCAAGCTCTTATCAGTCACCACCAGAGTAATGAGTTGGGCTGTTTCAGATCACTAGTTTCACACCGGATAGGACTAATAGGCCATGTCAACACCACACACACGCAGTGGCCACATCTGTCACCATCTTTCCAAAAGTTCAACACTTTGAGAGCTGCTGTTAATTGACAGAGAACAGTTCTCTGAAGTGCATTGAAGAGATGTAGCTTCCTTTCTTTCTATGTATGTCTCTCTTTCTCTACATTTGTACATTTTTTGTGATTTTAAATTTCAGCTTTCATGTAAGTTAAATGTACATGCTAAACAGTTAGTATCTGAGTTTTTGAGAGGTTGATTAGCAGTTTTGCCTAAAGGTACAAACAATGAGGAAGGCTAACGATGCTAACATTTAACAGTATCAGGAACAGGGGATATTTAGTCTGCGTTCCCATGTAACTGGCGCATTAAAGGGGATCCCTAACAAATCCAGCTAGAGTAACTGTGCTTCACGGTTTCCAGGGAATTCAGCTGTCAAGAGGTTTATTCAATAGAGACTTTGAGTCACTGGCCTTGATGTCTCATATAAGACTGAATGGACTGTAGTGATGGATAATTGTTTCTGTTGTTCTCTTTCAGTCTTCAGATGTTGTGCTACCTTGTTGACATTTTGTGAATTGTACCTTACTTCTGTTTCATTTCTACCTCTAGCTCCTTTCTCACGCACCTTCTGGATAAGTGTCAGGGAGCAATTGTTAACAGAGAGAATTCTTATTATGGCGGTATGTGGTGAGTTAGAGTTAGGTTTTGGCAAGTAATAGGTGTAGTAAGGTTGGGATAAGTCTCTGTGAAATGAATTACTCTGTGAAATAAGTCAACGTAAAGTCACCAGGAGGAATGAAAACAAATGCTTGGGTACGATCATTGTTATTCAAGGCCAGATGCCCAGTCTGTCGAAGAAGTAATGAGGCATCAGAGTTAAGCTTTGAACATTTTCACTTTCTTGTTTCTAAAAGTTAATGAATTCACTGTAAAGTTAATAAACCTACTGTGGAGGTGTGGAGTAGACACACACACACTGTGTGTATGTGGACTCCAGTTATTATCGTGATCATTTTGTCTCTTGTTTCATTGATTTAAATCTAACACAAAACGCTTAAAAAGGATCCAACTCAGTATAGTTCTTTTCTTTAACTTCCACTACTTTTTTAAAACTGTTCCTTGCCCACTTTCTGTAATCTTCTTCTTTCATTCCCTCTAGACGATGGTTCAGAGCCGAGTTCAGGCCGGGACACCCCTGCAAGTAGTTCATCCCGCCAGGGAGCGGGGGATCAAGTAGAGGAGAAAGGAAAAAAAGAGAAGAAAAAGAAAGCAAAAACAAAGAAAAAAGAAAAGAACAAGGGGAAAGGGAAAGAAAAAGAGAAAAAGAAAGCAGAGGAGCCTGAGGAGATGGAGAAGAAGAAGAAAATAAGTTTTGGCCTGCTGAGGTGAGTGACTGTGTGCATGGGAGAGAGACAATGGGAGAAAGAAGGAGAGACCATGAAGTTTTAAAACTGTTGGTGTGAAGTGCATATGAATAATTGTCTTTTGCCTGTTTGTGTTTACTTATATGTACTCTGTGTGTGTGTGTGTGTGTGTGTCTGTGTGTGTGCGTGTGTGTGTCTGTGTGTGTCTGTGTGTGTGTGTGTTCAGCATCATTACCTCATTGGCACATTTTCAACCTGGTCATTAACAAGTTAACATAGAGCAATCCTGTCTTTGTTTACTATCGGGAATCTGTCATCTGTGTACACTTTGTACAGGTTTTGTGACACAAATTTGCAGAGTCTCTGCACACCTCATACATTCATATTATCAGACAAAAATAGGCTTTAATCATGAACACTGCGGCCCTTTTTTCCTCATGAAACACTATCACATGCTCACAAAGACCTTACTAAGAGTGGTGCACAGTTTCCTTTAGACATGCTGAAAATAATCTGTCCAAACTATTTCATGTAATTAGCTTTAACACTCTGCAGTATCGCTCAGTGTGAATGAAGCAGAAGTACACAAAGCATGAATGAGGAAAAGTGTTTCAAAGAACAAATTGTATTTTTTTGCTTTAATTCCTACTTAATTTCAAGGACTTGCCTTTCCACAGTTATTGCTGAAGTAGGATTTCTCAAGACTGTTACATAGATACAGATCTTAAGAAAAACATTTGTGTGCAATTTGATCTGAAAATACACAGGCAGCCTCTTAAAATGTGCTTTCAAAGGTAGTCTGTGTGAACCAGAACACTGAAAAAGGTCCAGATTTCAACGTGACATTTTTATCGCAATGACTGTATCTCAGAATTGCAGGTTGTTTGTTAAGTAATTAGACTAATATGCTTAAATTGACTTAACTGTAAAGGTTCAGTGCACTTTCTTTGCAAGTCACCACCTTTTTCTTTACCTCTTTTCCATTTTGTTTTGCTTTCTCATTTCGGTGTGCATGTTCTTCCTTCTCCTCATAGAGTCTAGTCAAAATTACCTATTACATTACTTTTTTTTTTTTTTTTTTAGCTAGTTATTTTTTCACAGTTAGACATACTTACCTGCTTGTCTACCTGCCTCCATCTTTATAAAGCCCACCTGAAGTGTCAGCCCATTAGCCACTTCACCACATCAATACACAAAATACAGCTTTGGGTGCATGACGAAAATTAAATAGGGCATCAGTGGCAGTAATTACTTGGCCTTTAGAGTCCTAGATTTATAAAGAAATTTATATTTAGCTTTATAATTTAGTTCTCCAAGCCTCAAAAGAAAGAGAGACCTTGCAAGAAGTAACAAATGCCTTGATACTGCAATTCAGACTTGATAAAGAGTTGGTTCACCCAAATCCCAAAAGATCTTGTTAGGAATATGTTTAATTGGAAAACTGTTTCCTACCAGTTGTTAAAAAAAATAGTGAAAATTGTCCATAGCAGGGTCTTTGGATTTGTATAAAGACATTTTGCTGTTTCATTTTCAAAGATTTCAAATTAAATTTTGCTAAGTTTTCATTGTCACCAATAAAATTCTATTCATTTCTAGCAGTCGTACCAGCAGACCACAGCTCCTTGATACGTGATCCTCTTTGTATGATGATGTAAATACTGTATTATTCATTAGTTTAATTTTATTTAAAATCATTGTTTAGCAACAATAAAGTGTGGGTCCCGTTATGACCTAAATTATGTAGATATAGGGAGTCTCCATATCTCCATGTTCTTGATGCGTTTTGCTATTTGGTGTAAATCATGCTTGTTTTGACATTAGTCCATCATAATCATAGATATATACTGTTCTGGTGTCTGTGTCTCCATCTCTGTCATCTGTCTCTTACCATGGCAATATATAACCCAATATATATCCTTTTTACATCCTTCACTCCATCAATTTGTCTTACCGTCTTAGCATTGGTTTAAGTGTTTTTGTTGAATAAAGGTTACACCCAGTCCCTTCTTTTTGTATGAATCTATGTCTTTTCTGTTTATCTAGTGTATCTAGTCTGCACAGCCTGTGCGGCACACCCAAGAAATTCTCCAGTTTAATTCCAACCAATACTTTCCTATATATGCACTCATCCCTCCATCCATCCTATTACCATTTCCACCTATTCCCCCATGACATCTTCCCTTAACTACCTTAAGAAACCATATAATACATCCAAGGATATTTTAGACCTTTCCTCTACACCACATCTGCCATTGCCATAATAGAGTCTTGATTATAGCCCAGTGATAATCTCAACCTTTCTCTCCTTCTCCTCTTTCTGACCATATTTTTATAACCTCTCTCTCTTCAGCTCACACCCTCCTAATCTTTGCATCATTCTAATTTTTTTCTCTTGGTCTGGTCCCTCCAGCTCCAGCTCCCTATCTGCATTTGATTGCATGTAATGGTGGTAGACTGAGAAGGCAAATTGCTGCTATTCAGTACAGTTCAATCTAGGCTGAGCTGCTGATTTGTCATATTCATCTAAGGCCAGCTTTGATTGGCCTAATGGCCTAACGGTCTGAAGGAGAGGTGGTATGGGATACTCAACCTTGCTTCATTTATCATTGGTTGGCTCACACTTTTCTTATACAAGATCTCTTTACCAACTGCTACATTATGTTTCCATCCATGCACCAGCTGCAAAGACTCAAAGTGGTATTAATGTAGTAAATTTCTCTCCAATAGGAGGACTCCCTTCACTGGTTTTCCCCAATTACACCGTAATTGCCAAAATAGTTGATTACAATTTATTCAGCACATTAATGCTTCATTCACATTGTTAATCCGGACATTAAAGTCAGACTCCAAATGTTTGTTTAAAATGCCCTTTGAAATAGACAGCTGGCTCCATCAGCACAACGGCTGCCACCTGCCAATCAGATATGCCAGTCATCTGTGTTCTCTGTGTATGTATGTGTGTGTGTGTGTGAGAGAGAGAGAGAGATTGCTCAGTAGTAACTATTCTACCGTCATGAATATTCATATGGTGATAAAAAATGATTAGTCACAGAGTCAGATGGTTGTCATATAGTAGGCACACGGTTACTGTGAGTCCTCCTCAGATGTGTGTGTTTGTGGCTGGGGAATGTTTACTGGTGTTGCTATACCATGGGAGTGAGGACATTTTGGCCATTTCTCAATTTCCAATGCACCTTCAGAGGGTTAAAACTTTGTTTTAAGGTTAAGATTGGAATGAAGTTAGGATTAGAGTTGGAGTTTAGTTGTGACGGTTAACGTTAGAGAAAGAGTCTGAAGAATGCATGATGTCAATTAGTATTCAGACAAAGGTAACTTACAGTACCACTCTGCAAGCATAATTAACAGAGATTGAGAGTAGTTTACTCTGAGCTTTAATCTGTGCATGTGGCTGGCTGTTAAAGAGACAGGGAGGGACAGAAAATGTCTGCACAAATGAAAATATGGTAATCTATTAGGTGAGACTGGGAAAGGACATGTTCTGCCAGAACAAGAGTGTGGCAGGCACTGCTGTTGCCAGTGCAATGTGTTTATGTGATTGTTGTAAAGTATGTGTGCATGCTTTTCATTTGAAGTGGTATAAATTTATGAGAATCTATGAATGTCTGCTTATCTGCTTGTTTAATTGATCTTGCACTGCTGTATGTACGTCTGGCTTTGTTGCTCTGTGTTGTGTGTGTGTGTCTGTCAGACATATAATATTAAGTATTTTATTCATGCGAAATGTATATTTTGAAGTCTGCCACCAACCAAAAACCTAATGCATAAAGGAAAAAAAAGATTTTGGGTTAGGCAGCATGAAAACTTCCTTTCTTTGTCTCATTTATGCCTATAATTACACACTCCTCTATATTTGCTGTGTTTTTTCCCATTCATTCACCTCGTCTTCTTTCTCTAGCTGGTCATAATGCAGCACCTATGTTAGACTTAAAGTGCTCTACTGCTGGGACTATTAGCCCATCTCGACGGCAGGGCCCATTAGGACTGACTAACTCCATTGTGGGGTCTATAATGGTTGAGCTTCATGCTAGACCTATTAGCCCAAATCTGTACATAGTGTATGCTGCTGTGTGTGTTTAAAATGCGCACATGGATAAAAGGGTTGATGGTAGAGAGTGGACTTACTTTGCTGCTGCAGGATAATTTGCTGGGTACTTGGCAATTGTTGGAGCACTCCATCAAATCCAAATCATTTGAAAATAGTATGTTTTATGGGGTGTGTGTTTGGGTTGTAAAAGTGTGTTGAATGGGTGTACTGTTTGCGTACATGTGTTTTAAAGAAGCTGTCTAGGAGTGTGTGTGTTTGTAGTCCAGTTATAGGTTGAGATGTAATGAGCAAACCGTTCCGCCCAACCCACCCCTAACCATTATACTTCAACCAGCCCTTCACCTACATCCTTGTTGATACATGATCAGGAACTTGCATGTGAGTCATTAATAGGGACGTCTTCCAGCGGTAGAAACAGTATGAAAATGAATACATTAAAAATGTCGAAATAGCCAAAGTAATATACTCCCAATAAAGGTTAGAACTGTCAGTCTAGTTAAAAAAAAACATGTTCAAATTAGTATCTTATGTATTTTGTATTTATTTTTATTAACTAGCACGTCATTGTGCTGAGTTTTCATTTTAGCTGCGCTCCAAACAACAGGTTTTAGTAAAGGCAATGTGAAATTTGTGCAGGGAAGCTTAAACTCTCCACACGAGAAAAAAGGACATTCTTCTGACAGGACATTGCCTGTCATTGTTTCATAATTAGAGAGCACATGCTTAAAGTGGGGAAAGGACCCACCAGATGCCAATCAAACATCATGACAGGAAGTCATTGGGGTGTCACCGACTGATGCCATGCTTGCCAGACTTTTGTGTGTATGTGTGCGTGCATGTACTCGTTATTGCAGCACACTTGTCAATCACGCATTCCCTCAGGGATCCACTTGTCAATGATCGCAAAGGGAGGCGTGTTTGAGGAGGAGGAGTGAAGAGAGTGAAGAGAGAGAATAGGTGAAGTGAGAGTCACAGATGTTTGCACTCGTTTTCTACTTTTTTTTTAGGGAGTTGTCTCCTCACGGGCTAGTCAGAGATACACGTGTAGAACGGCCCTCTGTACTCCGCTGACTATTCACCATTCCAATTTATTCAAAAACCTGCATCTGTCTCTTGCAAGCTAAGCTTAGTTAAACCCAAAGTGGCACAGCAATCAGGCTCTGACCGAGCATCGATGGCATATGCAGTAAAATTTCTGAATTATTTGGAATATTGACAGTGTTGACACTTTGATAAAATGTTATACCGTACCAGTGTTACTCTTTTTAGTGAAGCTGATATTTAAAATATATTCAACGAGACTGACTGGGAACAGGCTGACAATGATTTTTAATCATCCTCTTCTGTACTATAGATTTTGCCTTGTGTGCACACATCAGTGAGAAATTGCTTGGATATAGTGTGCAGATCAGATTTGTGGTAGTACCTGCTGTTTTTGCAGCTGTTGGATATCTCAACAAAATCAACCATGGAAAAAAAAAAAAAAAAAAGAACAGTTCCCAAAGAAACTTTTTTCCCCCCTTGGTCAATCATCCTACACAGATGGAAGCTTTAAAAACCTGTGTGTATATTTCTAATTCAATCTTTCTCACATGCAAATCAGTAGCCATAGACTTTCCATACAGATTGTGGTGATAGGTCATGAATATTCATCCTGTTCTGACACAACAAGAGGTAATGTATTCCTCCTAACTGGCTGATAATCAGCTGCCAATCTTTCTCTGATATTCTATGTCAAATGATGTGTATGTGGTAATGTTGTAACGTAAATTCTGAATCTTGTTCGGGATGTTCCTACTGTGTACAATTGTGTATGATGGAGGCCTCCAGCCCCTCTCTACGTTTGTAGTATCCTTTGTGATTTAACTGGTTACCTTTTTCGGCCACAGAGCTTACATGAAAACGAAGATGCTGACAGATATAATATCTATATCTATATAATTAATATTTAGAAAAATGAAAAAAAAAAAAGAGACAAATGATTGTTTCCTTGCTTCTCAGCATAAAGCTGCCAAGAAAGGTAAAAGGTCAAAAGTGAGTGTCTTGACATCATAAGATAAGCCAGTTTACTTTCCATTATACTTAAAGTAGATTTTCCCTTTTCCTTACGTAGTGTGTTACGGCTCAGTCTGTAAATGTACTGTATTGTTTGTTTGTTTTTTACTGTATCCATTTTCTATTGAAATGGTGATACTGTAGAGGGAAAAGAAATGTCATTGAAGCATAGAAAAAAAAGGAGTAGGAGGTGTGGTAAAGGTTTAGTACCATAAGAGAAGCATTTGATAGCAGGGGGAAGGAGCGAAACATGAAAAGAGACAGCAAGTTGAAGGGGTGAAGGTGAGGTAAGCTATGGAGTGAAAGAAACAGAAATGAGAGCAATGAAAGGAAAGCTGAGAGTGTGCTCAGGTAAAAAAAAAAAAGACAGGAAAGGTTAAAAGGAACAGAGGTGAAAAAGGCGTCAGTAAGGATAAGAGAGACAGTTGTTGGAAAGGGTAAGCCTCTAACACTGGATGTAGCAGTAATTAGAGCAAGGCTTGTCCCCCTGTGAGGCACACACACAGACACACATTCTGTTAATGCACACACAGTTGTTGCCCTTCATTGCCCATTGAGTTCCCCTCTATGGGTGGTAATTAGGCCTCTTTACCCCCCCAGCCCACATTAAGCATTTCAAAGAAACTTATTACCTCAACCCACATGCCACGCTACACCATTTTTTTTAAGCAACGCCCAGACACACACAAGCGAAAACAACAACACAGTCACACATAAAGTCACACACTTTTAAATGACCATGAGTGTTCTTTTAAATAATGCACTAGCAGATATCGTGATACTTCACAAACATCAGCAGCGGTGGGTAATGGAAGTGGAAACAGAAGGATTACACATCAATAAATTCACATGATAAATAAAACATGAGCCCTGTTATATGGTCATAACTTCCATGTTGGAGATATTAACTATTTAGCAGGTTTAACTGACTCAGTTAACCATATCTTGCCTATTGCAAAGCTGCTGCGATGCAAAGTTTAATAAGTTTCCGAAAGTAGAGTTTTCTTTTTCTTTTTTGCATCAGCTTGTGAGCAGCTTTTGCATTCTTCCTATTGATCTATTCATCAATTATCCATTGATCGAATAATTGATAGATCTATCTATCTATCTATTCGATTGAACAAGTTATCTCCATATACTCAGTGGTTATACTGTTTCATCTCATTCATTCACTAGCAAATCCCTATCTATCCACAAAGTCTAAAACCAACATTGTATATACATTGTTACTTAAGTGTTTTAAAATTTTGTCAGGTGTAGGCATGAGTGTATGTGTGCCTCTTCTCCAGGTAATGACTTGTGCAGTATTCAGGAGTGCTGTGTATGCTGTTGATGGTGACCACACACAAACAATATTAACTGGTGTGGTTTGAGTATTGTTATGTGGCCACTTACAACAGGCTTCTATTGTGTGTGTTTCTTTTAATTTAGATTTAACGAACACTGTAAAAGCAGTTAGCAATCACTAATCGATATACGTAGCCCTGTATATATTCTCAATGCAGGCAATATTTGTCAAGCTGCTTATTCATTAGCTGTGTTTTAATACTGTTCATATTCACATTTTTGTGTGTGTATATTTATGTGTGTATGTGTGTGAGTGCAAGTGAGAAGTTAATGCGAAGCGAACACTCTAATGGTCTTGACACTCAATTACAGGATGTACCAAAAGCTCTTGCACTAGATAAATGTGTGTATATCTGCATTTATGTCAGTATGTGTTTGAGTATGTGCATGATTTACGTAATCCATGTGTGTTTGTAGTATAAAAACAGAGTTAATTTGGTGTTATTTCCTTATCTGCTTCCATAGTACCACTCAATGCTGTAAGTTTTTGAAATCTCCTTAGAGTCATTATATTATGATGTTTTCTCCAGTTTTCTTTTTTATTTCTGATGCCCATCTTTCTGCCACTGTTTCTCTCTGTCCAGATTTGGGAAGAAAAAGGAAGAAAAGAAGGAGGCAAAAGCGGCTCTGCAGCGACAGAAGTCTGACATTCTGAGTGACCTTGAGCTTGAGAGGATGAAAACAGAAAGGGAGAGGTGAGGAGCTTTCTTGGGATGAGATATGTTTTTTTTTTACCCTAAATTTGCTGACACATAGACTACTTTTCAGAGGAGGTGTGAGTCTTTCCTCTGAGGAAAGTTCTGTAACCCTTTTTGGTTTAGCACCTTGATCACAGCACATTGCACTCGTTATTCTCATGTAGCACATTTTGATTCATACATCTTATTATTTTATCTGCCATTCCTTTTTTGTGTTACTTGTAATTTTCATCTTACTCCTCTCTACACCATGTTTGTTATTCCTAAGTTCAATACACCTGGTGCCATTCTTTTTTTTTTTTTTTAAGATATTTTTCTGTGGTAGTTGTTAGTAATCTGACACACAAGAACATGCAAAAACTAATATAGTCCCATGTATACACTTATTTTTTATCTAAGTCTTCTTTCTTACTCAATCTGCATTTCAGTAGTATTTGTAGATGCGTGAACTAGGTCCCCCTCTCTCTATCAGAATTGAGGCAGGGCATCCTGAGCTGAAAGAGAACCGGTCCAGAGGCCAGCAAGATGGAGGTGGTGGGTCTTCATACCCAGATGTTGAGGATGATGACATGGACCCTAACTATGCCCGAATACAGTCCTTCAGGGATAGAGACATGGGTTCCTTGCCCCAGCCCCTGCCTCAGTCACCTCCCTACAGTCCAGTTCAGCATCCCCACGGCCGCACCCCTTCCCCCCAAGGCCCTTCTGCCTTTCCAGGACACATAAATCATGTCAGCGAGCATGGAGCACTCCCTGATGATGACCCCCTTGATAGGCTGTATGCAAAGGTCAACAAGCCACGGGGATCTGGAACAACATCGCCCCTTGCTTCTGCTCCTACAAATGACAGGTAAGGCACTGTGACTTTCTCAAAATGGACATTATAAAAGTCTGGAAAAATCTTTCAATTGACAGTGGTAGCTTGATCAGTATTTTGACACATAGTAACAGAACTACAACAATTTGAACATTCCTGCAAATAGAGGTTAAGCATATAAAAGATTTAATGAAGTGCTTGTATGGTTTTTGCACAATGTGTGGATAAACCTGGGCCAGGCCTGGAGGGGGAGTTCCCAGGTAAGCCCCTGTGTGCAGCACCAAACCATCAAAGTCACTGTGTGGGCTCACATATTTGTAGAGTTAAAACATGTTGTAAGAAAGTGGCTGTGGATAAATATCCACCCACTGTTACTTCTTTAAATTCACCTTCTGTCTCCCTGCCCCATTCCATTCCCATCCCTCTTCAGCTTTACAGTGCAATTTTATCTTGCTGATGCTTCAGATTTATCTGCCACAGGCCTGTTTGTGTGTCTGTGTGTGTTTGTTGGAGAGCAAGAGAAAGAGACAATCAAAAGGAAAGATAGAATTGTTTGTGCTTCCTTGAACCTAGTGAAATGCCCACTGACAGAGTACTGTGTGTTTCTGTCTCTGTGTGCGAATGTGTGTATGAACTCCTATCTTTGTGCAGACCATTATAAGTAGGATACTATGAGAGTGAGGAGGGGTAAGAGTTAAAACTGATTTGAGGGTTATGGGGAGAATTAGATTTAGGGGTAAGGGCTATGCTCAGGGTAAGGGGTCAGGTTGTGATAGTTTAAGGTTAGGGTCAGGGGGTTAGAGAATGTGTTATGTCAGTAACTGTCCTAAGAGAGATAGAAGTACAAGTGTGTGTCCCAGTCAAGAAATACAACACATCACTGCAGGGCCCAATGTGTTCCTCTCTTACCTTTATTATGTCAGTCTGTCAGTCACAGTCAACTTCTGAATATAGCTACGAGTACATATATTTTCACACACGCAGCCACATCTGCACATTCGCATCCAACTTTTTCTATATCTGTCTTCAAGCAGGGAAGTAAAGTAAGCAACAGTCTTAGTTATTGGTGCAGTGATTATTTAGTTTAATTCATACAAGATGGATTTTCTTGTTTTTTCATTGTTTTATTCTTAAAAGAAGTACACCGTTTTGATTTTTGAAACCTATATCCATGGCAACAGCAATTCTGGCTGATAGTGCTACTCATTTATCATTACTTCCTGGAACCTGATGAAGCAGACAGAAGGAAGTCCAGGAATTGGCTGACAGTAATCGATGGTGCCAAAAGAGGAAGGTAGTGTGTCAGCGATGTCTGTATGTGTGCACCTCTGTGTTACTGTGTGTCAAAGGGGACTAGAGCTGCAATATGCATGTAGGAGACGGAGATGAACAAAATTACAAAGGGCTCCTTTCCATCAGCACTTCACCAGAGCAATGAAGCACAATAATTTACACACACACAATAAGACTGCTGCAGTGACAAAAACACCACCAATGCACAACTCACAAAAGTACAAAGTTTTGTGTGCATTTATATATGCAGACAATATTTAAGGTATAGATTGCCCCGCACTAAAAAGCAAGCTGACTGTTGAAAGCTGACTGTGACTTGCACCCTCTTTTGGAAACCAGACAATGAATGATGCTGAGCCCCATACAAGCACACATTAACCATTAGTTAGCTACGTAAAAATACTGTATTTTCCAGACTGTAAGTCCCACTTTTCTTTACTCCTGTGGTTTGTCCTGCGACAGCAAAGTGTGTATATTTACAGTCATTTTTTTGAGTAGTCACTAGTGTTAGTTGACTCAATTGGAGATAATATTGTACCGCAGAAGAAGTAAAAAAGAGCTATACTGCAGACTTCAAAGTGCAGGTAATAAAGTCTGCAGCAGAAACAAAGTTTGGAGTGAGTGTTGACATTCAGACAACCTGAGAGAAGAGGAGGAGGGACACCACTTTATTTCCACCCACCCCGATGTTGGTGATGTTGGTGGTCGTTACTCGACACAGAGCACTGCACTGTCAAGACTCCATTTGATAAAGAGCGGATCACTGTCTCTTCACAAAGAAAACCCATTTTTGGTGCTTTACACCCTGCCATAAATTGCTTTAGAACTACTCCTTTTTCAGGCAAGACCTGAAACCTATACAATGACTTATGAACTGGTCTTTATATCCTGTCCTTATATTCCTGCTTTGATTGCTAATTTTACGAGCCAAGCTGATCCAGGAAAGTTTTAGCACTGTAACATAGAAAGGGATGGAAGCAAAAACAAGAAAGAACGAAGAGTCTGCGCTGAGGGGATACCAGGGATTTATTAACAGAAAAAAACTGTATAACATTATGTTTTCCTCTAACCGAGCATCAAACAAAAAGTATCTAATTAAACGGAGACATCAGGCAAAATGTCCTGACGTGAGAATGGAATCCCCCGGCATGGCAAGTGGTGGCAGCTCCTGCCTTTTATCTTCCACTGATCGCAACTGATTGCGAGCACTGAGGTGCTGATCAGCTGGTTGTCACCTGAGGGGCGAAGACAAAATGTTACATGTAGGTCTGTTACATGCTAAATATGTAATGTGTGACCAGGCTTATACAGAACATTATTGTCAGACTACAGTGTGATATAGAAGCGATGCTATTGTTTATCTGTTATTCGTGCTTGTAGTTAATCCATATAACTATGTAGTTTTATTGATTTCATTTATGATGTTTCTGACTCTGGTTAGTTACTAAGTTTGCCATTTGTTTAACCCTCTGGGGTCGACGCACGCACTTTTTCTGTGCGTTTGGATGATGGCGCGTCACGGACGTGAAGAAGCCCTTCTTATATTCCACACAGAGACAAATAGTTTAGTTTGTCCTTAGAGTAAAAACACTTTTAACTCAAATGAGGACCGTTTGGCTCCTTATTGTTTTGTATTGTGCTGCTCTAATCCCCTCCCATCTACATCCATCTTTGTCTGGACGTTCAGTGCGTCTTTTGTGTTCTCAGGTAAATCACATGACTATTCATCCTCAGACACACCCTCTTGCATATGGCCTTTCTGGACAAAAAGTGTCTTAGAAAATTTAAATCAGTGTATTGTTTTCTGTGAATGTGTGAACAAGATGACATTCACAGCACTCTGAAGTAAACACTTTAGCCTACAACATGCTGGTCTCCAAAGTCTTGTGAACCAATGTTCTGTTTGTGTTTTATGGTCTTATTTCAGTGAGTAAAAAATTGTAGTTTTTCACTAGCCATGCATAACCACTTTTTTCTCAAAAACACAATAATGTATAAACTTGAAGCTCACATATTATTGTAGCCAATTTTGTGCTGATTACAGTGTTATTAGACTTTAGACATTAATATGTTTAAAAGACACTGAAAAAAGCACAAATGTCAGGACATGTCAAAATTTGTCCAGGGCCCCAAAACCCCCTCAGACCCCAGAGGGTTTAACTTTGCTGCGTGGAAAAAGAAATTATTCCCATCTTAGAAAAACATTCTTAAAACTTCCAACACAATAAGTTACTCTCTTGATTCACACGACCAGTGAGCTTTAAACCAATCACCAGCAAGGATGCAGGACTTCCTGGACCAATCACATCGTGTCAAGCACAGTCATGGCACGAACCAGATGGATTCCCCAGCCCAGCGTGGCAAGACACAAAAAGACAATACACAGACAGACACACCCTGAGAACTCTGAAAGAATGGAACTCTGGAACTGAACACTTGGAACTGAACACTTGGAACTGAACACCCCAAAGAGAACTGGAATGGACAGAGTTCCAGACGGATTCAGAGAAAGTTAAGAGATGTTCAGGCTCTCCTCTTGCTCTGAGCAGAAAGAGGCACAGAAAGAGAGCTACAGAAGAACCATGAAGTAGAGACTGTTTTACTGCCCACGCATAGAAGGAAGGAAGACATCCTCCCCGCGTGTGGCTGTCCTCCAGCTGACCATCTCACATCAACCAACTCCATGATACGACCCTGCAGTGGCCAGATAGAGAGCAAGGAAAGGCAATGAACAGACTCCAGGCCTGCAGTCCAAGACTCTGGGGAACGTCTACGGACCGAGCCTCAGTAAACCCGAGGACAAGCAAGTAAACTGTGGCTGTGCTGGTTGTCTCACACTAATCTCAGTCGGACTCCATAGTTACTTAGTTTCCTTCAAAACTGTGTTTAGACCTCCGACTCAAACATAAATTACTTTCAAGATTTCTTTTCCACACGGCAGACAACCTACTGTTAGACTCTTCTAATGTTTTATTCCTTCATTCAGCTAATTTCTCTGATCGGTTCTCCCTCCATCCCCCCCTATGTAAATAGTATGTATATATTGTAAGTAGCTGAATAAATCTTAAAGTCACTAAATCGGGAGAACTCTCCCTCCGATATAGACTGATATCCTCTATTACTAATTAATTGATTGGTTGAGCTGCCGTTTAAAGGATATGGTGCCCCAAATTATTAAGATGGTTTATGATATTCATAATTCATAAACTAGACATAATAAACCTTTGTGCTCAACACATATATTTATATTTAAATTCGCTCCACACTCCTCTGATAAACTGCCAACCTGTCTATGTCAATGTTGTGATTTTACTTTGGGACTGAGCTTCAGAGAAAGCAGACAGGGCACTTACATACTGAAAGTATGTTTGTGATACAAACACTAAATCAGTTGTTGGCTGTGAACATGATGCTTTAATCTGTTAAAACCAGTGATGTTAATCCATGTTAAAAGTCTGAAATAACAATGTTGAAGAAAAGAGAACATTACTAGTGCAGGTGGAAACCTTTGCACCCCAGTCACCTCCGTACTGAGGGATACATCTGATTGATTTGTGTATTCCTATGAACACAGCTGGCATTGTGTAAGGCTGGCATTTCCATTTCCAGTGAGCAATTCAAGTGTATAACAAGTTGCACACAGCTGTTCATAACAGTCCCACCTGACGACATCAGTTTCTTCAGACAGCTGACACAGGTAGCATTGTGTGGAAATGTAACTGTATAGATTTTAAAATGCAGTCAGTTACATTTCTCAGTGTGTATTTATGAGTGTTTGAGAGTATTAGCAGATGTATTTATTTATTGTATCCGTGGTTTGCTTTAAATAACTCTATCATGGAAGGTCAGTTATTTACCCACACAGCACAGTGAGAGAGCACACCACTAACTTTAATTCTAAAGGGCACAGTAAGCTAAATCCCTTATGCATGGCTGCGTTTAATGCAGACTCATTTAGTAAACCTATTGCACATGCACATACACACTCACACATAAAGACACAGACATTTGATAAAAAGTCTCTCTCACATTCCTGCTTATAAAGACAATCTAGAATTTAATTATCCATCACCCTTAATAATTCACTGTATAACTGTCTTAGTCTAGTCTCTTTCCACAAAGGAAAGCAGTTTTATGTGTTTTTTCCCTTTGCTGTTGTACACTCACACATCTTCTTCACTTTATTTGTTCACTTCTTCATTTGTCCATGCTACACTGTTTTCAGAAAATCCTACTAGTCTAGCTCCATTTGGTTAGACCACTAAAGCACAGTGAAAAAGGATACATTTTCAAATTCTGCCTGGTTAGTATGGATATTCTTCAGGTGCACAGTCTCCTCCTACTCTGTTTCTCTTCCACGTCAGATGGACAGATTTGAGGGCTTTATGTGGGAAAGGAAGTAGCAAAATGAAAAGGACACCCGAGCAATGAAGCTCGTCACAAGATTTTCAAGTGGAGAACAGAGTTTTTTTGCAGACACACACACACTTATAGTATATCTGCTATCATTCTCCCTCTCTTCCTTTCACTCAAACCAATTTTCTCTCTCTTGAGCACTCACATGCTTAGGTGTATGTATCAAACTGAGGTATTTAGGCTGTCTCTCTCTCACACACACACACACACACACACACGCACACACACACTTGCTCGGAGTCCATTTTCTGAAGTAACCGCCTAAGCCTTGAATGAGTACTGCCCTCAGTTTTCTTGAGTGGGTTCCCCCTCCTACCCTCGCCAAACAATCACCACCACCTAACTCTTCCAAGTGCCCCTTGCAGGTTACCATAACAACCACGACCTCTGGCACTTCACCAATTAGAAAACAATCAGCCTGGAGAGACCAGAGTGGAGAGAGAGAAGCACAGTAGCACATGACTGAAAGATAGCTAGAGAGCAAATAACATCTAAAAAAGGAAGAGACATTACAGAAAATAGACAGACCCAGAATGCATTTGGTTGATATTTTACAAAAAGGTAGTTCCTCCTATTCCAATACAAGACCAACCAGATACTTAACATGAAGATAAGATGTCTGATAAGCTGTTTTGTTAGGCTTTTAGACACTACATGTATTTAATGGTCTCATGCCAGTGCAGATGTTGCACTGAATGATCACCTGCTTGATTGGTAATCCTTAAATATTCTTACCACTTTTTGAAAAGACAGTGTTCCTGCTCAGCCACTCTCCCTTTTTGGTATTGCTCCATTTGTGTTTGTTTTGGGTTTGCTCGACTAAAGAGGATAAACATGCTGAAGTGATTTTGCCATTGGCTTTTAGTCACCCCACCATCTGCCATTGCGAGAAACTCTGAAAACTTTATCTGTTTGCACTTGAAGAGCAGCCGTCCTCTTACTGCTTTATGTGGTACAGTAATGGTGCTTCCTTCTGCGGAGCAATCTACCAGATTTCCTGTGAGATACTTGTAAGTGTGACACACCATAGTGTTTGCTAGGCTTCTTGATGATGTTTTTTATCACAAATACTTGACTGCTTAAATGCTACATAAAGGCATAAGGCGCAGAGTTTGCACAGCTGCAATATACATTGTAATTTACCAGACATATGAGCAAAATGTATAGATTGTTCTGGGATTATTTCAGAGTACATGAATGTAAACAACATACATTACAGAAAAAGAGAGATAAGCTTTTAGCATTGCTTGGCTGGTCACTGAAGAGGCTTCCTTTCCTCCATGTTAAATAATCAAACATTCTCTCAGCTCATTGACTGTCTCACATACACACACACACACACACACACTTTAGGTGACCTTTTTTACACAGCAATATTATACATACATCTCTTTATGTGAAATTCTCACATACAGTACACACACTCTGCTGTAAGGGGGCTTTTAGTGGGTACCAGATTGATTTGTGCAAGTGCTGCTTTCCCCATGACTTTCTTCTTGTAGGTAATTAAACCTGGTTGGTTGGGGGCTTTGGGTGTGTGTGTGCGTGTGTGTGCGCGTGTGTGTGTGCGCGTGTGTGTGTGTGTGTGTTAGATACATGATTGTGGTACTAATAAGCATTAAAGCAGCTAATAGGAACCACAAGGAAAAGCTCATTAGTGAATGAACAGCTGAAGTTATATGAAAATAATATTTTGGGAAAATAGTAGTGGCAGGAGCAGTAAATTTAAGATCACATTTTGAACAGTTCTGCAATGTACCATGTAACATCAGCCCATTCTTACTCTTCTGACATGCATTTTTTTCTAATGTATTTTATCTCCACTAAAACAACAGCATTGGTTTTTGTTCACAGAGCTTAAACAACATCTGCTCAAGTTTAGTGGAAGAGCAGGAAACAAAATGTTTTTACATTATGGTGAGAAGTTTTAGGTGGTTGGGTTGGCTAGATAGCTGTCTATGGTAGAAAGCACGATCTTAAGGCATTATTTCGTCTCATTCTTTCTTTTTATACCAATTAGTTAATGTAGTTTGTCAAAACTTTACAGTAGTACTTCATGTGTTTATGTTTTCTAAATGGATCAGGAAGATCTACAGAATACTTATACTCTTTTCATTTAGGTCTGAAGAAAATTACATTTACATTACATTATAATGGGAGATCTGGAAAGAAATGTGGAATGTTCAGCCAGTTTAAAAACTGAGGGAAACAAGTGGATACAAAGACCATGGTGAGCTGTGAGAGGTAAGATGGAGGGCTAAGTGGGATTAGGAATGGAGGAAAGGACACTAAAGGAAAAAGATAGGGAGTGAAACAGAGGAGAGGCATAGAAAAGAAAGGCAGAATGAGTGTTTGGTACTCAATGAACAAGTTAGTGAGAGGAAACGATGAAGAAAAGTGGAATTTAATTCTAAAAGCAGGAAGCGGGTTACAGAGTAGAGACAGGAGGGTAAAGGTCTGGGAAAATGGGAAAAAAAAGACGAACAGAAAAAACAAGACTCAAACTGGAGAAGTGTGGAGAAAATAATTGAGGGTCAGTACATGTTTTTGAGATTAAAATAATGAAAGAGAGGAGGCTGCTTTGGAAGGGAAAATAAGGGCTCTAATGTTGTGGGCTGAAAGGAGAGATGAGTGGCCTCGAAATGCAGAATTGGGAATAGTGAATCAGCTAGTGAAGAGAAAAGACGAGGTAGTGAGGGATAGTAGAGATAGGATAAGTGGATGTTTGGGGATGAAATCAGGAACAAGGTGGACAGAGTGAGGACATGGAAAAAGAATGAGGAGCAGATCAGTGAATGTCCGAGCCTTAAAAGACAAATGAAACTGAGTAAAGGAGATGGGAAAGTTTAAAAAAAAAAAAAAGGTAAGGAAAAAACTGAACTAGAGCAGAGAATGTGAAGAGGACTAAAAGAGCGGAATGAGAAGAGGTTGGGGGAGTGGGTTGGTGGGGTTGTGCAGTTGAGAAAAGGGCTAGAGTTTAGTGTTTTCCGGACTCAGAAGTGCGTGATTCAGCCCGTCTAATAAGGAAAAGCTCTCAAGAGGCACTCGTCTACTCTATCCCTTCCTCCCCCCCGCGCTCTTTCCTTCAATAGACCGTTTCTATGTCTCTGTAGTCCCTGTTGTACTCTCTTCCTCTCATTTATGATTTCCGCTTCTCATATTTGCACAAGTAGATCTCAATGAAAAATAAATTCCATGCAAAGGACATCCGCCTGTGATGGAGCACATACACGGTAAAAAGGACACATGGGCTCATACAGTCAGACTCTTGAAAGGACGCACACACAAACAGATGAACACACTAAGTTTAAAGATACAATCGGTATACTCACAGGGACCAAATAAGCATTCTGCATCTTTCATCTTATGTTTCCATCTATATAGAGTGATGTTCATGTATTCCAGCTTACATTCTTTTCATACAGTAGAGAGAAAAGGTGAATTAAAGTGAAACTTCTGTAGTGGCAACCTGTAGCTAAGCAACCTACGTTTTTTTTTTTGTTTTGTTTAGTTTTTAGTTTTTTTTTTTCCTGTGTGCACATCATATGGCTATTTGTGGTAATTATTTTAATTAAAACGGAGACAAGACTGTGAATAAGAGCATAAAAATGGCAGAAGTCTCTTGTAGAGTAGTAAGACAAGCTAACGCCTCCCTTCATAACTGTATATCACAAATGAAACACCAATATAGCCACCATGAGGACAGTAATTAAAGCACAATGCAGCCTGATCATGTACAATACATCTGTCTATTGTTGCTGCGGTAAAATCAACAATTAACCCCCTGTATCAAGTGTAAGTACAGCTTCAGTGAGGCGCCATTTTCAGCTATTGTTGTCAGAGGAAGTAAAGCTTCTGCCACTCACACACACACACGGCTGTTAATGTCAGAGGGGAATGTTGATCCAGACAGCCTGCCTGTGTGATTTTATGCCAGCCAGTTTACCACCTGTAACTCACTTTTTGTCTGTCTCACACCAACCCATAAACGTCTGCGTACCGAGGGGGTGTCTAAATGATCCTATGCTAGACAATATAAATTCTGTACAATATACACACAAATTCACAGACACTGATTGTCATGGTGATAGGCTGCCAGCACCCTCTGCCACCGTGAGTGTCTGTCTTGCACATGCATACATTTAGACAGCTAGTCTGATTGATGTCATGGCAGTCGATAGAGTGCTAATTACTCCCTGTGCTTAGACGCCACCTCATAAGGAGGACTGTCATATCCTGTCAGCGGCATTTTAAAAACACATGCCACTTCCTGTTAGCCTACTGAGGAAAACAGAGCACCAGAGTGACCTGACGGCACATACATGTGCCTGCTCCACATTCACAGCTGCAGTGTATTAGTTTCATCCACACGCCATCTCTTCCACTATTCTTGCCCCTTTCTTACCCCCCTCCCCCTCCATCTGACCCACATGCCAGAATTGGTGATCTTTTGTTGTCAAACTTCATTAGCAGAGATGTCAGCTAATTAGAGCCAAAGACAAGCTCAGGAGATTAGGAGGAAGAAGACGATGAAGGAGGGAAGGCGGAGGACATGGAGGTGGGCAGATGATGAAGAGTAAAATGGAGTGGGAGGACAGGGAGAGATGGGTGGTATCAAGGTAGGGATGGTAATGACACCAGAGATAATACTGCATGAACTGGAAGGTAGGAAGAAGTGAGAGAGCAAGAAATGGATGAATGGAGGTGTGAGAACTTGAAAACAGATCAACGGAGTGACAGAACTGTGAATATTTACTGCACTAAATGAGAGCCAGTAAAGGAAAATTGGATACAAAATTGAATACATCACAGAAATGTCAGAATGATGGAAGATATACAGCAATGTCAAGAAAGCTCATTTCCAGGTAAACAGATGATGGACAATAACTCACACTGATTGAGTTGTTTTCATTACTTGCAAGTAGTCCAGCGTGTGTGTTTGTGTATATATGTGTGTCTGTAAATGAAAGCAAGCAGCTCAGTGAAACGGAGATACTAGATACAGGGAGAGACCGAGATAATGCATTGACTTGTGTCTGTAGTTGTGGTCTAGTTGATCCCTGGAAGACACAGCTGATAACGATCCTTTACTCTACAACCAGACACCAGGGAGAACGTACACAGATCGGCATGCATTTGTGGACTTGTGTGAAAAAAGAAAAAAAAAACCCTACAATTCCCTGTGTCCCCCTTGTCATCATCAGTCAATATTTAGCTTCACTTCCTCTGTTGTGCTCCCTTGCTTTTATCGACTGTGGTTTGTATCCTGTCATTGCCAAGAAATGTTAACAGCCTAAAAATAATAAAACTATGTTTAGGCTGGTTATTTATGAGTTCAAATACTTACAATACTAAATAATAATTTCTTGGGTGTGACAGCAAATACAATTATATTAAACATATTGAGTTATGTGATTGTGTATAATTAAAATAATTCATGCAATTTGCTGCAAAAGTTTTTACATCTTATTTAAATAGGCAGTCAGTGTTTATTTACTGTTGCAATGAAAAGAATAAGCCCATCTCTGGTGGCTTTAATATTCTTTAAAGCGGCAAGAAATAGTGATTGTTTGCTGCATTGATCATCCTCAGCAGGATGCAAAAGTCACCAATGTCCTACTTTCTTCAAAAAAAGGAAGGAGCCATTAAAATACAGTATGTACCATCTCTTAAGCTTTTGAATCAATTGCAGTTTATGTTTTCAAGCTTTATTGATTTTACAGGATGGCTAACATGACTCTGTGGGAGGCAAGTGCTAATGAATGGAAATCTAACTTTGTACTTTACTTTTTTCAGAAGGTCACCAGCTCTGCCAGATGCTAGCATTTTAAACCTTTTCTAGCATTTTAAACCTTTTCTAGCATTTTAAACCTTTTCTTTTGCCTGTTCTCTACAAGAATGCAAGACTGACTCTGTCTCTCTCTCTCACTCTCTCTCTCTCTCTGTTTTACACCCCCTTAAACACACGTTTAAGATGTTAGTAGATGTTAGTAGATGTTAGTAGATAATCATACAAACTTGGTTTTAACAGATTGCTTTGCATTTTTTAATGTATTTACATTACATTTTTTATGCACACTGTAACACATTCACAATACAAATGTTTGTATAGATATAATACATCAGACTTGAGTAACATATTTCCCCTGTGCCACATCTAAGAGGAGACCGTACATCACCTGTGTGTTTTTCCATTGCTGAATATATGCGTCTGTGTGATTACATGTGGCAGACTACACCACAGTCCTTTGGCAGTTTTCTATCAACCTTCTGAAGGCTCATAGTTATTTATCCGAGGGAACTAAAACATTTGTTTGACTTGTCCTTTCTGTCTGTCACTTCTTTTTTCTAGTATTCGCTATCCATTTTTTCATGTGTGACTGTCTTCTTTTTGTTTATATCACTAATTATTTTTTTCCGACAGAAAGAAAACAGCAATAGCTCTTCAGATAAATTTACCAAATCACAGCATTTTCGTTTATATCAGCACTATTGTCGGTAATGGATTTTTAATTATTGATGATTTTATTAAGCTAAACATTAAGTAATGCCTTTTCAAGGTACACTTAACATGGCAGTAAAGTTTAAATAAATAAAACATCTTTACAAGAATTTAACCCATGCATAGCAGATTTTTCCTGAATGGATTGCATTGGAATTGACAGATCCTACATTATGTCATTAAAAATTCATGTTAAATATACATGACCGATGACCACATGCCACACCTCATACTGGCCT
Source organism: Mastacembelus armatus (assembly GCF_900324485.2). Taxonomy (NCBI): domain Eukaryota; kingdom Metazoa; phylum Chordata; class Actinopteri; order Synbranchiformes; family Mastacembelidae; genus Mastacembelus; species Mastacembelus armatus. The sequence continues at coordinate 7,687,457 of NC_046653.1, read as the reverse complement.
CAGTGGTCGGGCCTTCCTTTTAGATGGATTATATGATAAAGGTCCCAAAAATGATTTAAAACAAGCCAGAAAATACATTAAGGGTGTAATTTTAGTGAAAGAAATGGCACAACAGTCTTGTAAATATTTATAGGATTTTATGACAAAGACAAATTCCTTTACTGTGGACACTGAGATATTGTAGGGTATATTTCACCATGTTATTAATGGAACAGAAGTCTTAATTATTAATAGCAGCATTATTAACAGCTAGGCCAAGCTTCTGATTCTGATTTTAAACATTTATAGAATTATTATTGCTGTGGCATAGAAAGAGCAAAAGATTGATCCTTCTATGCTTGTGTGTGAGTGTGTGTTGAAAAGGAATCTGTTCTTTCCTGGGCAAACCCCTACTTTTTTTTTTTTGAAATGGGTAAGCCATAAGTATGACTTATTTTTGTAGACTTTAACCAGAATGTTCCTAAATGAGTTATGTAGTTGTCTGAAGTTATTCCTGATATGAAAGTGTATTTTATTTACAAAGACATAGCGGATCTACTGTATCACCCACAAGCACAGAACAATGCAATGCTATTTTACCACGAACCAGTCTTATACTGGTGTTCAATGACTACAAGGTAGTTAGAAAGTGAAGTAATGCAGTATTGCTTACTTTACTCTCCAAAGCTTATCAATAGAGTCCTCACTTCCTCTGGCTGTTTGTGTGTGTGTGTGTGTTTGTGTGTATGTTTGTCTGTGTTCTTGAGCCTACCCTTTTCCTTTTATATGCAGTCATAAATCATATAAAGTCCATTTTGTGTGCATGTGTTTTTGTTTAGATGTGTGCATGTGTCTGCTGACAGAAAATGAATGTCGTGTACATTTTACTGCACTGTCCTTCTGGGCCCAGAACAGAGGGTGAGGGGTGTGTAGGCGTGCGTGCATGAGCACATTTGCATGAGGTGTGTATCATCCTGTGATGCATAAACATGAAAAACCACAGCAGAGGATATTGTATAAAATAGAATAGAACTGAACTGAATTTTGACAAATTTGACCATAGCAATATCTGTGCAGTGCATTTTTCCAGAAACCGCCCAGGGGTGATTTAATCTTGTCATAGGCCCTTGGACTTTATTAAGCCAGTAGATCCTTTTGTTCCCTGCAACAACATATCCACAACCACCACCACTGCAAATAACCAATTTGCCTCTTTAATGTGTGCCTCACTATGCCAAATATACAGCATGTTTTCATGTTATTTTGACTTCAATCCATTGTTCAAATCGCACACCTTACTCCAGAACTAAATTCTAGCACAACTGTAGACCCCATCACCAATACATTCTGCTTCACTGCAAACTCTTCCGCCAGGCATTACGACCAGTATAAGACTGCGCTGAACTGAGTTGAGTTGATTTGATTTAATCTGAATTTAGTCCAGAATATATCAATACCATAATAAGAATTACTGTTAAACACTGGTTTAGCCTTGGAAGTGTCTGGGCCTGGTATTCTTGGCAGCAAAGGTCTTGATTAACTCCATGAAGTCCAGTTTCTGAATATTGTCACTGTCAATGGACAGCTTATTCTCTCCTGATACATGCTGAGTGCATTCTTATCCTGACCCAGCCAGCAAGCTTAGAGAATGATCACTTATCATGAGCGCCAGTCTTCTAACATCATGCTGGCATTAACACTGGTTGCACCACCTTCCCCTGCTGCTTTGTCATTTTGATCTTTTTTGGAAAACCCACTGAACTTCTGTAGGCCAGAGTAACTCCTTTTCTTTTAAGCCTTTTGTTTTTGAGCACCATGAATGTTTTCAGCATCATGTCTCCTGAATTCCACCATAGTTGTCACTTTTTTCATTTGTGTAAGTCTGCAGAGCACCTCATTACATTACACTCCCCTGACGCCAAGATGACCAGTCAAAGTCAACCCAGCTACAATAAACTGGCCATTCAATCAGTCTTCACTTTTTATGACATTAACCAGAGGTACTCAATGCAGTGTGCCAGTTTGTGTTTGTGTGAGACTGATGGCAAAACCTACCACAAACTTCAGCTTTTCAGCTTTTCTTCTCCTTTATTCTCATTCCATGCATGAATTCATGCTTTGGGAGAATTGGATTATTATTTTTTTTTTTATTTTTTTTTTTTTTTGAGAAATGCTTTGTGTCGTTTTGCATCCTGTTGTGCCTTTCTACTGACTTTACAGGCAATCCCTTGTAAAATTTACTACAAGTTCTGTTTAAACACATTGTGAGCTTTACTTTCATTCTTCACATTTAAACATCTTCCTAATTTCAAATCCATCCAAAGTTTGCAGTGGCAGAATAAACAGTACCACTGTACAGTACCAGAAATCCCTTACAAGGGTGTTAAGAGCCAACCTGTTTAATCGTGCATTACCACTCTCCAGTGTTGTAACTTTTCTTCCTGGTAGCCCTTACAAGTATGTTGTGGGAAATCTGTTAAGAGAGACATGAAGAGGGTTAAACAGTCATCTCTGTGTGTTTTCCAGGAGCACACACAATCATCAAGGGGTGGTTAAAGAGTGCAAGAGCAACATGGAATAGAAACTAATGAAGAGATTTTTAAATGGTCATTTTGGAGTGGCCAGTCAAAGCCCAGACAACAGCCCAATAGAGATGCTGTGTAATAAACTCAAGACAGCTGTTCACACTAAACATCCTACAAATGCAATTGGTGCAATTATATGTACTTTGTCTCCTATGCCCTTAGTTAAACAAATGGGATATCCATTTAAGACAGAGGGAAAGTAGAGGAAATTGGCTGGATAGACATGGTATGAAAAGGGCATTTAAAGAAATTCATGGTTTCTGAGAGCATATGCAGTAAACATGATTTGTGATGTAAAGTATAATTCTATTTCAGAGATGCAGATATTACATGCACTCTCACAGCACCCTGGGTTCATAGTTTCAAAAACAGAATGGGAAACCAATGGGCAGGGCAAATTAAAGGGGCTGACTGGAACATTTTTGCAGCTGCCAAGCTAGTTTGAATCTTCCAAGAGTAAAACCTAGAGTGGAACATACATTTTTTCTCACTTGCTAATCTGTTAATAACCTAAGGTACCGTGTAATTATCTAGCATGTGGCTAACCCTTTTACTTTGCTTCTGGTATATAATATGATGTAATTCTGTTTTTCCCTACTTCACCATCATCACTGTGGAACATTTTTGTCTCACAATGGCTGGACATATATGGACATGAGTAATTTTTTCTTCTTAGCTACTCTGTTTTTATGGGCTTTAAACAGTGAATCACTGAATGACCAGCCAGAAAGAAAGACATTACTAAGAGGAAACATACTCACAATCTTCATTAAGGGAAGTCTGTCTCAACAAAGGCAAATATTTTCTTAGGAGAACTTTAGTGTAAATATGCTTTCCAATGTGTTTACATATGTTTCTGTATGTGCTAATATGTACTTGAGCTTACCTAATACATGTTTGTTCATTTTATGTGGGTTTGGGTGACTTTGGCTCCTGGCTAATAAATATTTTCTGAGTGTCTCTTAGTTTCTCACCAGGGATAAAACTCCTGTTATGGCTAGAATATTCTGAACTGTAGCAGTTTATCTGTGAGTGTCAGTCGTTTGGCTTACACGCATCTGACACAACAGACATGCTCCTGTTTTGATCAGCTAAACCCAGGCCCTGTATTGGCTTAGATTTCACTCTTCTTTTGTCCTGCATTTACACATGTACAGAGGTTTTCCTTAACTGTACAGTTATGCTAGTCAAACTCTATGGTTAGAGTTAGTGCTGAGATTTTTGTTTGTGGAAAAAATGGACTCTGCAGATTTCCACTTCCACAGAAACAAATACTTACAAATCTAGAACAGATCCAGATTCATGTCACATTATGTGCCACAAGCTGAATATTGGGAAAGCAGCACTATTGCATGACCTCTCAGATACTTGATATGTTTTTTAAAATTTTCATAAAAAACCTGATGATGCATCGATGTGTTTTTCTCTTCCCACCAACTTGGTTTCATCCTGCAGTTGCAATGGTGCATACAGGAACATACATATGTGTATAACGTGGCTGTTCATATTTACATTACTTGTGGGTACTTGGATATGTGTGTGCATGACTCACATTGATGCCTGGGGATCAATGTTGATGTGCTGCATATTTCCTCATATTTCCTTTAACAAAAAGAAAGAGTATTCATGGAATGATTGATGTTTTTGCTTCCTTGCCTTGTGCAAGAGAAAACTAAATAGATGTGGAAACAAATATAGATGTAGGCAGTCAGAGTATTGAGAGATCGGTCTTGGTGTGTGTGTCGAGTGTGCTTGTGTGCACATGTGCTGTACTGTATGTATGTCTAGTCTTTATCTCTGCAGTCAAACTTCTTCTGGCTGATGGGGTGAAAATTACTGTTTAAATAAACAGATGGCTCCTCTTCGCTGGCTCATCATCAGGACAGCTGTTTGGTGGTAATATGAGAGTTCTCAAAGTGTAATACTGATGTGAGTCACTTGTGAGGGAGACATATGTATGACAGAAACATAAAACAACCTAAATATGGTCTCTGACTTGATTCTTATAATCATTACCGAACAGGCTTGCTCTTAAGATTCTTAATCCGAAAGTAATACTAACTTTACTCCATTGCTGTCACTATGGGGTCTGAAGCATTTACATATTAACCTTACCCACAGATGAGAAGCAGCTTATCGAACTCGCTTAACATTTAGTTTTTTTCACAGTAATGTAAATTATTTTCTTTCTTAAAACACTTTTGTATGCTTTTTCTTTTGTCCCTCTGTATGCGGTGTGGATGTGTGTGTCTGTGTGTAGCAGTGTGGACAGAATCCAGAAGCTAAGAAGAGAGTACCAGCAGGCAAGGAGAGAAGGCATGGTCCCAACTTATGAAGAACTGGACCAACGACGCAGAGGACACGAAAATGACGCACACAGGGTAAGTGTGACATCCATCTATATTTGGGCACACAAGGTACTACTCACACAACATACAGCAAAGCTGTTGCACCCTTGTTCTGTTCTCCTTCATATTTAGCAGCAGGTGCATGGTCTCTAAATGAATATACATAGCAAACAGATGAGATCTGTGCACTTGCATGCAGGCACAAATATCAAAAGATTCAACTTCATTTACTTACTCCATTTTTTTACACCATGTGGTGTGGTAACAGTGATTACATTGAATATGATATGTAAAGAAGCACAACTGGACAGAAATATATACAGAAATGTAGGTCATGAACTGTAGGTAAATAGCCTCATAATGAATTCATCTGAACCTCTATCTATCCATACATTCATTAAACCTTTTTTTAGTCGGGTTTTCTTTCTATATGATAACCATTAATAGTGTCTGCTTGTGTGCACATACCAGCACACTGTGTAAATACACAGAGCCTATCAGCCTAATCAGTCTAATACAAGAATCCTGCAATAAATCCTGCCTTCTTAAAGATGACAAAAAGGAGGAAATACAACTACAAACAAAACTTACATAACATTATCATCTTCATGAGAGGAGGATTGATTTATTACACTGTATTAGTTTCAGCTTGGTTTACTTAATATACTGCCAACTGAGTTCATCCAGTATTGTGTGATTCCTCCCCCCCTCCCCATATAAGCTATCACAGTGATCAGTGCTTTTATTACTTCTGTCAAGTGATCAAGGCTCTTTAGCTGTCACTCTCGAGGTGCTCTTTGACGTGAATGGCTCCTGCAGACACTGTGCTGATAGTACTGATGTGTTCTACTTTTCACAGAGGAGATAAGTAGAGGTTTTACTTCCTTGTCATCCTGCAGATACTGTTTTTCAAATCACAGAATCATAATCACATCCTCGCAGATTGACTTCTGAGCTCGGGTTGCCTGAGTCAAGCTGTAAAAAGCTGAAAAACACATCTGTGATGCTGTAAAAATGTGAAATTATTAATACCTTAACAAGAAATCCAGTCACGCTGGTACCAGACGTCACCCTACAGTGACTCTGTTTGTTGGTGCTGTTGAAAGTCTGAATGCTGCTATTGTAAACACATTGCAAGGAATCGGATTACATTATTTTTTAGTCAGACAGTGCGAGAGAATGAGAATTTTTCATTACTAGTTATTGTCTGTGAGTGTTAAAATTCTGTAGAGATAACCAGTAACCCTTATTTCTTGTCCTGTTAGTAAGAACAAAACTTAATGGCACTCCTTCAGAGACACAGTAAACACTAGTTATCACTTAGTGTAAGTCTGCTCAGCACACACACACAGTCTCTTTCCGCCTCACTTCTAATCCAACTTCACTACTGTTAAATCAGGTGCCTGCTGGATTTCACCTTGCCTCTTTTCGTCACCTTGACATTTAAGCTTACATGGCTTGTTGAGAAAATGATACTGAACTGAAGTGCGATGAGTTCTTCACCATGGAGCTGAAATTAATATTCTGTGACAAATGGGCGAGTTTATTGCAGCAGCACATCGCAGTTTAACCACTGCACCATGATAAACACTTAAGTTCAGCTCAGTTGGACAGAGGCAGAAGCTTCACTGTGGTGTACCTAGATGCCATAATGATATCATTATGAAAGCAAAGTTACCAAAATAAATAATTCACCTATTGGTAATCTGTGTACAATCTAAACATTTCATAAATTATTATTTTTACAAGGTTGATGAACCGGGTTTAGTCCAGGGCCTTTCTTTCTGGAGTTTGCATTGTGAGGATTTTTTCAGGGCACTCCGGCTTCTTCCCACAGTCCAAACACGTGCAAGTTTAGTGTGTATAGTGTGTTTGTCTCTACGTGTCATCAGTGTTATAGACTGGTGATGTGTCCAGGTTGCACCCCGGTAGAGAGAAATATGCGGTATAGATGAGGGATAGATGATTTTCACATCTAAGCAGTAATTTGTGCATCAGTGTGCTTGGATGAATCTTACACTTTGTGCATTACTTAAAAAAGATTTAAAACAGAAAAAGTAGAAATAATGAAAATCTGAGTAAGGTACCTGAAAAATAGAATTTGATAAGTGATTTAAAAGAAGACACTGACTGTACTAAGTAGATCTCATTGTTCTATTTTTCCAATTTCTTGGTCCAGTAAGAGAAAAGAATTGGCCCTCAATGCTCTTTAGCCTTGACTATGGAATAGCTAAAATGCCGTCAGTGTAGACTTTCAGATTTAACAGTTCACCAGTGAACCATGCCACATAGTGCTTTAAAAGTTTATCATAAGATTTTGAGGTCTGTTGTGTGTGTAAAGGCTACAACAGATCAAATCCATTACAAAGTTCCCTCTAAGCCCGTAGGCTGTACAGGGATTTTTTTAAAAGCATCTAAAAGCTTATTGAGAAGGGAGAAAATGAAGTGTTCCTTTAACATGCACCATACTTTTGTTGACTGAAAACGAAGCTCATCTAGCTTAGCTTATTAAGCTAAGTTTCGGTGTAATGTTACACCAGGGCCGCCAAGTCTCACACATTCGCCGTGAGAGTTACACAATTCAGCCAGTTCACACTCTCTCACATCATCCCTCCGATTTCCAGCTCTAGCTTCTCAGCTGTGTGGGCAGGGCCACTGTTGTTATAACTCCACCCTCAGCATAGGGCTAGAGTGATTAGAATTATAGAGTGAGTATAATGAAAGACATTTTTCAAGCACATAGTCACAAGCGCAGATTTTGTCAGTAGTTGATAGTAGATTTCACCAGTGTGCTAAAGTGGTGTTAAGTGACTATGTGTTTTATATGAATCACAAATGTAGTGCATTTTTCAGTGTATCCACAGTGTGTTTATATAAACTTATACCTGCCCCGATTTAATTCCCAACTAAAAGTCATTTGGTTTGTGACCAGCCAGGGACAATCTCCTTTCCCCTTCGATCGATAGCTGCACATTACACCGTTCTCTGCCCCCAGATGAGAAAATGTTGTTGTTGTTTATAAAGGAGAGAGTGAGAGCAATTAGCATGCTTCAGAGATGGAAATTAAGTTTGAAAGTTAAAACAAAATAAATACCAGCTGAAAATAATCAAAAGAAAAACAGACTAGTAGCAGTAACCACAGTGCCTAACAAGCCCCTCTCATTAAGGATGATGCATTTATTAATTAAAGAAGAGGTGATTTACCTGACTGCTGGGAAGGGTAGAGGAAGAAGTAATGGTTATGGAGGTGAGCTGACGGCAAACTAATCCACATTTCCCTTTTATTGGTTTGTTTGTTTCTCCTTAGGACTTTTTTATTTGTTGTATAGGATTTGCTGGATGATGATGATGAAACGTAAAAGCAATGCGAGCTTAAGTATAGAGGGAGGGAGGAAAAAAAAGGCTGACAGGAAGGGAGAGAGAGGAAAAGAGAGAGCGTTCCTCATGTAATGTTGTCACGGTATACTGAGTGTGTCTCCCCCCAAACCCCACCCCCCCATGGGTCCATTACCATCTCATTGATTCATGGTTATGGGTTCGCTGTCTCCACTTGCAAAATTATGTTTGCCTAAAAACAATTATCAAGAAACAAAAGCCACACCACAAGTTTGTTTCCAAGTGAGTGCATTGTGTGCTGGGTGGGTGTTTGTATTTTGGAAGACAACAACAGACTTTCTCCCTAAGGAGAGAACTGAATCAACAGGGCGCTGTTGCTGTTGTCACATGCACACATATTCACACATAGTCCTACACAGAGGGTATGGCAGCCAATTGTTATGGTGGGCGGTGTGACACAGCCTTTATCATAGGATTTAATCTTCATTAAAAGCTTTGATCTGGTTTTTTTCCTGTACTTTAGGCTTAAATGTCTGTGTTCGTTCGCAGTTAGTAATTTAATTATTCATGCAAAATTGTGATGTAAAATAAAATAGCATGTTAACTTCATTTAAAACACAACTGCAGTTAATACTGCTACATTAACCTGTGCATTCATTGTCTTTCAAGGGAAATGGCAGAACTGCTGACTCAGACTGCTCATCCATTTGTAAAAGTGTCTCTATCATAGTACATCAGACAGTAGTTAGTGATAAATTGTAGAACATATACGGTACATTATGTGTAAAAGACCTGGTTAGCTGTCACATTTCCAAACAAGAGCAAATACATCTGCTTATCTGAGGGTGGAATTGTTTTATACCTATCCCAACATATAGGACTCAAAATCAGGACAAGACAGTGTTTCATCTGTTTTTGCACTCCTCCAATTCATTCTTATCTTTGTCTTCCTGTGTCCTCCTTATAATTCCTGTTATTTCAGTAACATATTGTTAACATATTGCAAATACAAATTTATGTTTGGTTGAATTTGCACTTTTGAAATTTTTTGGGGGGGGACAAGATAATCATGTACAGGTGACATTTGAAACTTCCTTACTTCCTCCAGCAAACCTAATGAAACACATATGGAGCTCATTCAGTTTGGCTGTCACTGACAGTGAAGGCCAAAAATTACTTGGAAATACACAACACTGTCAGATTTCTCTCCAAATGTTGCCCATTCATGGTTATAAAGGGGTCTTGTATCATATCCTGTTGATTAAAGCTGAATTCCCACTACTGTCAGAACTATGTCTGGTTCTCTATGTCTCTATGCACACGGTCTTGTTTGTCTGCTTCTGTTGCAGTGCATTTGTTTGGTAGTGTGTGTGTTTTTGTAATTTCTCTTTGTAATCTTTCACTATGCTTTAGTGTACATAAATCAGCCTTTACAGATAGTAATAATTTCAGTTATAGGTTGACCTGGAATGAAATAATGCTATAAATTTTTACCCTCATAAATATGCCACAAACCTCGAAAATTAGATATTTTGCTGAAACCATTGTATCATACTGATCAGACACTTATATTTGTCATTTTAATGCCATCCAGAGGCAGACAAAACCCCATTTGACCTCCCTCTTTCCTGAATCACACACACATATATAACCTCTTCCTTCATGACCTTGAAACTGTTCATGTGATTTTAGCCATTGTAAAACAGAAATAGCCATGTTACCTTGGGTGTTTTATAGGTGGACAGGCAAGGAATCGAACCAACCCTCTATTAGTAGGGACGGCAATAAACCTTGTAGCTGAGTGCAGTTCTTTGTTATGACAGGGTTAAGAGAGCTGTTTGTGCTCCACATAAAATTATTTTTTCCACTGATTTTTTTTTTTTTTTTTTACTATTAAATATGACACTATAGAAAATGAAATGCTGCTGGTTGGTATAAATGATCCATGTGTTTATACATCCCATGCATTAAGTTCAAACACTTGCCACAAAGGAGACAAGAAGTACATGTAGATGCACAGAGAAAAGCTGTATCTGATAAAGAGAGAGAACAGAAAAAAATGAGGATGTTTCTTCCTCAAAATGCCAACTGTACCAAGTAAAGCCATACTTCTCCAGTCTTTATGATAAGTGCTTTGAGCGATCTATCCATCCACTATCTACACCCACTTATTGCTATTTAGGGTCCCAGGGATCTGCTGGAGCCTATCCCAGCTCTCTCTGGGTGAAAGTCAGGGGTACACCCTGGACAGGTCACCAGTCCATCACAGGGCCACATAGAGACAAACAACCTCACACACTCACACTCACTCCTATGGGCAATTTAGAGTCACCAATCAACCTGACATTAGAGCTGCAGTGAATCCTCGAGGAAATCGAGGAATTCGATTACAAAAAATCCTTGAAGCAAATTCTTTCCCTCGAGGATTCGTTTAATTTCTATCACTTGCGTTATCGGACCTGCTCCCCCTAGGGATCATTGTTCCACATGGACCATAATCACTGTCGCACAACGCATTTTCCGTATTAAAAGTAGGGGCTATGGCAGAGAGAGAAACCGTCCGTAAAAGGCAGAAAGTGTCCAAAGTTTGGGATCATTTCAAACTTAAAAAAGGTGACAACATGGTGCGATGTGTGTATTGTAAAGAAGAAGTGGCAAAACACAACAGCAGCTTCAACATCTGAACAAAAAACATCCGGTTGGAAACATGAAGTAGTGAACTAAAGTAATAATTCCTGTTAAACTGCAATTAAGCAGTGCACCAAATAAGCTGACTCCTAAAGCATCAACCGGCTGAGCCGACACATGGTGACGTCATTGCCCGTGTGCTACTCGACTTTCTCAGGTAACGTCAACATTGATGTTTGCATGATTGCTAATTAAGATAAACGCAGCAGCGCTAGTTAGAACGTATGCATTTGTGGTAGTGTACTGTTGCGAGTCAGTATGAATGACTAGGTGTAGCCTAGTGGAAACATTTTTAAAAGTGCAAAAGTCAATTTCATCCGATTTCTCGATTAATCACTGAAATATTTGGTAGAATAGCTACTCGACTCCAAAAATTATCAGTAGCTGCAGCCCAACCTGACATACATGTTTTTGAACTGTGGGAGGAAACCAGAGTACTTGGAGAAAACCCACACAAGCTCAGGGAGAACATGCAGACTCCACACAGAAAGGCCCCTGATTTCAAACCAGGAACCTTCTTGCTGTGAGGCAACAGTGCTAACCACCAAGCTACTGTTCCGCCTTGCTTTGAGCAACCATAAAGACACACACTATATATAAACCACAGATTTTCTCATGGAAAAACGTATCTGTTGTTTGAAAGTATTGCTTAGATTGTATTCTCTAATTTTCTGTCTGATTAAAGTGTAAATTTATAGCCAACTGCAGCTCAGCCGTATATGAGTCTGTGAGGACTTTCCCTATGCTCTGCATTTTTGCTGAAGAAGCCTTTTATTTACTTTACTGACAGATTTGACCAAGGATTGAATCACATCACAAACACACAGACGCACTCGCATGTACACAGTCACGGGTCTGCAGACAGATACATATTTTACAGTTCAACAGTGGTGTTTCCTTGTGTGATCATGGGATTGAGCCCAAAGCTCCTTTCTTACGCTCGCCTTATAAGGACAAGTAGAGCATTGGAGCGGTACAAATGTGCTGATTCTAATGGAACAGAAAGCTAACTGGGCTTATACTGATGGTCCAGAACAACTGCAGAATGGAGACTAGGATGGATCAACTCAGAAAAAATGAGTGGAGAGAGGGAAAGGGCAAATACAAAGCGATTAGAGAGCAGATATTTTACATTTCATAAGCTATTCTTTTACTATGCAACATTCTTTTTGCCATTTGAAGTTATTTTACGAAGATCCTTTAATCAAAAAGATTAAGCATGACAAGACAGGGAAGAAGTTATTGACTGAATATACCTTAACATTCCTCCATGTCCTTTATTACTGCCTTTACCACTTTACTTTCCATTCTCCTTCTCTCATATGTGTGTGTGTGTTGATGTATGTGAGCATGCCCAGCAGCAGGTCAGGAGGTTGTAATCCCCAAGTCAGACATGATGGGATCACTGCCGACTCAGTGGACCCAGACAGATAGCTAGGTCTACTGGGGCTAACTTAGACATTCTTCTCTCTCTCTCTTTTTATTTCTCTCTCTCTCACACACACACACACACATACATGCGGATGTGGTATACATCCTCTTGCTGTCTCATTCAATAATGGAGATATTGTCAGGTTCAGACATTTATTGTTCCTCTGTCTTGACTGCATTCTCTTTTTTTCAGTCCCCATGGACTACTGCAACACTGAGTTAAATTCACACACACACACACACACACACACACACACACACACACACACACATGCACTTCACCATGAGGTAATCTTCAGCAAGGTTCAGTGGTTATGACTGACTGCAGCAGTTAACGACTGACTCAGAGATTTCAAGCCATTAACAGTTAAATCATTCACACCGACCGACAAAGGTAATGTACATGTGGGCTTGTGCATTAATGTGTGTATGAGTGTGTTAGAGTGGGGCAGTATAATGACACATGTAGGAACTGAGGAAATAGAAAGAAATCTAAAAAGTGAAGAATAGTCAGAACCATGCTATAGTGGAATAGAGGAGGATCATTATGTATACGTGTGTGTGTGTGTGTTTTAGGATTTAAAGGTCAGCTAATGTGAGAGCCGCTGCACAACATCAAGCTAAATGCATAACCCTTTTGAGTCAGACTAGTTTAAGCCAAGTCACACAGGCTCAATTTGATTTGGCCGGAGAACAGCAGAAGCAAACCAGGTGTTGATAGAGATCTCCTTACACACATACATCATCTAACCTAGTAAAAATGTGTAATGTGTAAAAATAACAAAAAACTGACCCACAGTAAGCACACTGCCATATGTGCTTTTCTTTTAGGAGCAGAAATAGATGTTCTTTTTTTTTTTCAACCACAGGATCTGTAGTGAAAGTTCCTGTTGACAGTATGGTATTGTATAGTTTTAAGCATTGGATCATACTTTTGTAGCTTAATATTTTCATTTTTCAAAAATGTACAGTAAAATTTACATTATATTAAAATAATCACAAACACAGCAAAAATCTATTCTGACTTTAAAAAAAGTTAATCTGATCATCTTCCCTTACAGCCTTCTCTTAGTTCAGGGTGACAGCTTTAAATTTTTTGCTCAACCAGCGTTCCAAAACCTAGAGATTCAGTTTACGATTATAATGTATCTAATAGAGAAAAGCAGCAAATCCTCGTGTGTGAGAAGCTGAAACCTAAAATGTTAATTGAAAAGTTACTCAATTAGTGGATTGTCAAAATGGTTGCCAGTTATTTCCCAGCGGTAAACTGATCATTTACATGACTGTTTTACATCTAGTTTAAGCAAATCTGTGTGGTTTTAAGCTCTGGTGGTAAATAATTACTCCAGCTTTTACAAAAATATATTCATAGATTCTTTCCCATTTTTAGTTAGCTTTCTATTTAATCACAGCTTTGAAGCAGTCTATTTGTATTGTCTCAATGTAAGTGCTATAAATTAATCATTTTTCATTTCCTGATGTTTTATAATGGTGACTCAGATGTCAAAAGACATGATTGTTTAGAGATACATATGATAAATTAGTGCCATCATAACAAAAAGCCACAGCCATGCTTCAACAGTGATGTGTAATGCCAGCTGCTGCGGTGTTGGTGGAGAGCCTCGCCAAAAACTCCGAATCAGTTAAACAGCAGTTTGTCTTTGTGGTTCTTCGTACTGACAGGTCTGAGAGGCGGATCATGCACTAGTATTGACATACAAGTGGAATGGAAATTTTACATCGTTTTATGGGAGCTTTGGGAGTAGACATTGGATTCAGGCACGTGGACCCAGTTTAACAATGACTGACACACAGATGCAGGCTTACATATGGTTTTATACATTGAGAATAATGCATTTGAATTTTGTGCAGATGCACATTTTAGTCATGAATCTACAGTTTTATGCCTCAGTTTAGTCCTCAGTTTATTCAACTCAGAAATGAAAAAAATTATATAATGATCATGTTTTCTCTAAATTAACATGTGAAGAAAATAGCAATCAAGGTACATGCAAACTTTTAATGCTGTCTTGTCAATATTCCAAAAAGTCAAAATGTTATTACCATACTTATTCTTTTTCACAAGAAACTCATTATTGTCAATGATCATGTGCTTTTAGGATGAAATTGGTGACCTGTTGCTGGATTAGACGGCATCAGGCATCAAAGCCTTTTAAGTGGAAAAAGGGGGTAGAAAAACAGGCGAGATGCTTGTTAATTTGAGGAAATGAAATGAGAAAGAAAAAAAAAAGGAAAACAAAGAAGTAAAGTCAACAAATGAGAGAACATTTGAGGGTCAAAGATGGACTGAATAGTTAAAAAAAAAAATGAGGTGATGAGGTAGGTGATGAGGTATATAAGCCCAGGAAAGAAATGTAGACCAAATGGAAGGGTTGAGATGGAAAGCAGGAGTGAGGCAGATGGATGAAGGGAGATAGAAAAAGACTGAAAATGGAGAGTTATGCATTGGGTCATTATTGAAGAATGTTAATGTGATTAGTGAATGACTCTGACCTTGCTGTCTGGGACTGGTGCCTGGCTGGTCTGATGACCTCTGAATGTCTGAGCATATACACACACACACATACATACACACAATAGAATACAAGGATGAAAACATGCATCAGACACATATGCCAAAACAGGCAGACACATGCACGCTACATTCGTAATGAACACACGAGGTCACATTAAGTCAGAAGAACAGAAGCATGTCTGGATACACATATTTTCTTTGAAGCACATATACACATACACAGGCTCTCTCACTGGCGTGTGTGATTTGTGTCTTCTTTCTGCCAGCCGGGCAGAATGAGTCAACATGTCATAACTTATTATCTGTTTTTAACATGCATGATTCACTACAGTCTGGCCTCATAAAGTTTGGGTTGTGATCCAGAACGGTTCATGGATCTATGGTTTTTGGGTCCCCACATGACAAGCCCTGTAATTTCTTTATGCCTGAGTCACAGGGTAAGAGACAAAACTTATCATGTGGTGACTGTAGGTCCTGACATTAAAAAAACACATACTCCTTAATTCCATGATTCCACCTCATTTTAGTTCCAGATGCAGTCATTGGACAGTGCAAGAGGGAGTGTTTGCTTCTTTTCATTGTCTTCAGAGAACCGATAACCTCTGGCAATTTTCCAGGTTTCCTTCACAGTTCTTGCCTTGCAGTATTTTGCCTTATCCACTTAACAAATTCCACTTACATGGAGGCAAACACAATAAGGAAAAAAGTCCTGAAAGATGAGCATGGCAAACGTTTTCAAAATGGCTCTTTTTCTCTAGTCACCTCATGTCAATGTTAGTCAGGACAATCAGTTAACCAAAATGACAAAGCTCAGCTGTGGGTTGAGCATGGCATAAATGGCATTTCAGTGTGCTGTGAGTGCACGGTGGGATTGTTTAAAATGGCAGGACCCACTGGGTGCTCCAGTTCTCCCACAGTCCAGAGACATGTAGGATAGGTCAGTTGGAAACCTTAAGTTGCCCATAGGCGTGAATTGTGAGTTTGAATGTTTGTCTGGGCTACATTATATTCACACAGGATTTTGTTTTCCCTTAATAATAAAAACCTTAATTTAAAAACTGCTTGATGTGTTTACTTGTGTTATCTTTGACTAATATTTAAATTTTTTGATGATCTGAAACAAAGTGTGACAAACATGCAAAAAAATAAGAACTCAGGAAGGGGACCAACACTTTTTCACACCACTGTATATGTTCGAGGGGCAGACACAGTCTTTATGTGGTTTGAGGGGGGTGACGGTTCTAAGGAAACTGCAGAGAGGCGTTTTAGAGTCTCTGCGTCCCAGTCCCCACTCTGAATTGTCAAAATTTAGGTTGGCTAATAAACTCGGCCAAATTTCTAGAGATGAGAGCTGCACCATTCAGAGTGGGATGGATGCCGTCCCTCGCTACCAGACCGGGTTTTCCCCAGAAAGTGGCCCAATTGTCTATGAAGCCCACATCATTTGCTGGACACCACCTAGACAGCCAGCGACGACATGCGAGTAAACATGTCATCGCTGGTCAGACTGAGGAGGGGTCCAGAGAAAACTACAGAGTCCGACATTAATTTAGCAAAGTTACACACCGACTCATCATTAATTTTAGTGACCTCCGATTGGTGTAATCAGGTGTCATTGCTGCCGACGTGAATAACAATTTTTTCATTTTTCCGATTAGCCTTAGCCAGCAGCTTCAAGTTGGACTCGATATCGCCCGCTCTGGCCCCAGGAAACATTTGACTATGGTCGCTGGTGTCTCCAGCTTCACGTGTCTGACTGTGGTCGCTGGTGTCTCCAGCTTCACGTCTCTGACTGTGGTCGCTGGTGTCTCCAGCTTCACGTCTCTGACTGTGGTCGCTGGTGTCTCCAGCTTCACGTCTCTGACTGTGGTCGCTGGTGTCTCCAGCTTCACGTCTCTGACTGTGGTCGCTGGTGTCTCTATTTTCACGTCTCTGACTGTGGTTGCTGGTGTCTCCAGCTTCACGTCCCTGACTGTGGTCGCTGGTGTCTCCAGCTTCACGTCTCTGACTGTGGTCGCTGGTGTCTCTATTTTCACGTCTCTGACTGTGGTCGCTGGTGTCTCTATTTTCACGTCTCTGACTGTGGTTGCTTGTGTCTCCAGCTTCAGGTCTCTGACTGTGGTCGCTGGTGTCTCTATTTTCACGTCTCTGACTGTGGTTGCTGGTGTCTCCAGCTTCACGTCCCTGACTGTGGTCGCTGGTGTCTCCAGCTTCACGTCTCTGACTGTGGTTGCTTGTGTCTCCAGCTTCAGGTCTCTGACTGTGGTCGCTGGTGTCTCTATTTTCATGTCTCTGACTGTGGCTGCTGGTGTCTCCAGCTTCACGTCCCTGACTGTGGTCGCTGGTGTCTCCAGACTCACGTCTCTGACTGTGGTCGCTGGTGTCTCTATTTTCACGTCCCTGACTGTGGTCGCTGGTGTCTCCAGCTTCACGTCCCTGACTGTGGTCGCTGGTGTCTCTATTTTCACGTCTCTGACTATGGTCGCTGGTGTCTCTATTTTCACGTCTCTGACTGTGGTCGCTGGTGTCTCCAGCTTCACGTCTCTGACTGTGGTCGCTGGTGTCTCCAGCTTCACGTCTCTGACTGTGGTCGCTGGTGTCTCTATTTTCACGTCTCTGACTGTGGTTGCTGGTGTCTCCAGCTTCACGTCCCTGACTGTGGTCGCTGGTGTCTCCAGCTTCACGTGTCTGACTGTGGTCGCTGGTGTCTCCAGCTTCACGTCTCTGACTGTGGTCGCTGGTGTCTCCAGCTTCACGTCTCTGACTGTGGTCGCTGGTGTCTCTATTTTCACGTCTCTGACTGTGGTTGCTGGTGTCTCCAGCTTCACGTCCCTGACTGTGGTCGCTGGTGTCTCTATTTTCACGTCTCTGACTGTGGTCGCTGGTGTCTCTATTTTCACGTCTGGTGTCTCTAGCTTCACGTCTCTGACTGTGGTCGCTGGTGTCTCCAGCTTCACGTCTCTGACTGTGGTTGCTTGTGTCTCCAGCTTCAGGTCTCTGACTGTGGTCGCTGGTGTCTCTATTTTCATGTCTCTGACTGTGGCTGCTGGTGTCTCCAGCTTCACGTCCCTGACTGTGGTCGCTGGTGTCTCCAGACTCACGTCTCTGACTGTGGTCGCTGGTGTCTCTATTTTCACGTCCCTGACTGTGGTCGCTGGTGTCTCCAGCTTCACGTCCCTGACTGTGGTCGCTGGTGTCTCTATTTTCACGTCTCTGACTATGGTCGCTGGTGTCTCTATTTTCACGTCTCTGACTGTGGTCGCTGGTGTCTCCAGCTTCACGTCCCTGACTGTGGTCGCTGGTATCTCCAGCTTCACGTCTCTGACTGTGGTCGCTGGTTTCTCTAGCTTCACGTCTCTGACTGTGGTCGCTGGTGTCTCCAGCTTCACGTCTCTGACTGTGGTCGCTGGTGTATCTATTTTCACGTCTCTAACTGTGGTCGCTGGTGTCTCCAGCTTCACGTCCCTGACTGTGGTCGCTGGTGTCTCCAGCTTCACGTCTCTGACTGTGGTCGCTGGTGTCTCTATTTTCTCGTCCCTGACTGTGGTCGCTGGTGTCTCCAGCTTCACGTCCCTGACTGTGGTCGCTGGTGTCTCTAGCTTCACGTCTCTGACTGTGGTCGCTGGTGTCTCTATTTTCACGTCTCTGACTGTGGTCGCTGGTGTCTCTATTTTCACGTCTCTGACTATGATCGCTGGTGTCTCCAGCTTCACGTTCCTGACTGTGGTCGCTGGTGTCTCTAGCTTCACGTCTCTGACTGTGGTCGCTGGTGTCTCTATTTTCACGTCTCTGACTGTGGTCGCTGGTGTCTCTATTTTCACGTCTCTGACTATGATCGCTGGTGTCTCCAGCTTCACGTTCCTGACTGTGGTCGCTGGTGTCTCTAGCTTCACGTCTCTGACTGTGGTCGCTGGTGTCTCTATTTTCACGTCTCTGACTATGGTCGCTGGTGTCTCCAGCTTCACGTCTCTGACTATGGTCGCTGGTGTCTCCAGCTTCACGTCTCTGACTATGGTCGCTGGTGTCTCTATTTTCACGTCTCTGACTGTGGTCGCTGGTGTCTCTATTTTCACGTCTCTGACTGTGGTCGCTGGTGTCTCCAGCTTCACGTCTCTGACTGTGGTCGCTGGTGTCTCCAGCTTCACGTCTCTGACTGTGGTCGCTGGTGTCTCCAGCTTCAAGTCTCTGACTGTGGTCGCTGGTGTCTCTATTTTCACGTCCCTGACTGTGGTCGCTGGTGTCTCCAGCTTCACGTCCCTGACTGTGGTCGCTGGTGTCTCCAGCTTCACGTCCCTGACTGTGGTCGCTGGTGTCTCTATTTTCACGTCTCTGACTGTGGTCGCTGGTGTCTCTATTTTCACGTCTCTGACTATGGTCGCTGGTGTCTCCAGCTTCACGTCTCTGACTATGGTCGCTGGTGTCTCCAGCTTCACGTCCCTGACTGTGGTCGCTGGTGTCTCTATTTTCATGTCTCTGACTGTGTTCGCTGGTGTCTCCAGCTTCAAGTCTCTGACTGTGGTCGCTGGTGTCTCTATTTTCACGTACCTGACTGTGGTCGCTGGTGTCCCCAGATTCACGTCCCTGACTGTGGTCGCTGGTGTCTCTAGCTTCACGTCTCTGACTGTGGTCGCTGGTGTCTCTATTTTCACGTCTCTGACTGTGGTCGCTGGTGTCTCCAGCTTCACGTCTCTGACTGTGGTTGCTGGTGTCTCCAGCTTCAGGTCTCTGACTGTGGTCGCTGGTGTCTCTATTTTCACGTCTCTGACTGTGGTTGCTGGTGTCTCCAGCTTCACGTCTCTGACTGTGGTCACTGGTGTCTCTATTTTCACGTATCTGACTATGGTCGCTTGTGTCTCCAGCTTCAGATCTCTGACTGTGGGCGCTGGTGTCTCTATTTTCACGTCTCTGACTGTGGTTGCTGGTGTCTCCAGCTTCACGTCTCTGACTGTGGTCGCTGGTGTCTCTAGCTTCGAGTCTCTGACTGTGGTCGCTGGTGTCTCCAGCTTCACGTCTCTGACTGTGGTCGCTGGTGTCTCTAGCTTCACGTCTCTGACTGTGGACGCTGGTGTCTCCAGCTTCCCGTATCTGACTGTGGTCGCTGGTGTCTCTAGCTTCACGTCTCTGACTGTGGTCGCTGGTGTCTCCAGCTTCACGTCTCTGACTGTGTTCGCTGGTGTCTCTATTTTCACGTCTGGTGTCTCTAGTTTCACGTCTCTGACTGTGGTCGCTGGTGTCTCCAGCTTCACGTCTCTGACTGTGGTCGCTGGTGTCTCCAGCTTCACGTCTCTGACTGTGGTCGCTGGTGTCTCCAGCTTCACGTCTCTGACTGTGGTCGCTGGTGTCTCCAGCTCCAGCTTCACGTCTCTGACTGTGGTCGCTGGTGTCTCTAGCTTCACGTCTCTGACTGTGGTCGCTGGTGTCTCTATTTTCACGTCTCTGACTGTGGTCACTGTTGTCTCTAGCTTCACGTCTCTGACTGTGGTCGCTGGTGTCTCTAGCTTCACGTCTCTGACTTTGGCTGCTGGTGTCTCCAGCTTCACGTCTCTGACTGTGTTCGCTGGTTTCTCTATTTTCACGTCTCTGACTGTGGTCGCTGGTGTCTCTATTTTCACGTCTCTGACTGTGGTCGCTGGTGTCTCCAGCTTCACGTCTCTGACTGTGGTCGCTGGTGTCTCTAGCTTCACGTCTCTGACTGTGGTCGCTGGTGTCTCCAGCTTCACGTCTCTGACTGTGGTCGCTGGTGTCTCTAGCTTCACGTCTCTGACTGTGGTCGCTGGTGTCTCTATTTTCACGTCTCTGACTATGGTCGCTGGTGTCTCTATTTTCACGTCTCTGACTGTGGTCGCTGGTGTCTCTATTTTCACGTCTGGTGTCTCTAGCTTCACGTCTCTGACTGTGGTCGCTGGTGTCTCCAGCTTCACGTCTCTGACTGTGGTCGCTGGTGTCTCCAGCTTCACATCCCTGACTGTGGTCGCTGGTGTCTCTAGCTTCACGTCTCTGACTGTGGTCGCTGGTGTCTCTATTTTCACGTCTCTGACTATGGTCACTGGTGTCTCCAGCTTCACGTCTCTGACTGTGGTCGCTGGTGTCTCCAGCTTCACGTCTCTGACTGTGGTCGCTGGTGTCTCCAGCTTCACGTCTCTGACTGTGGTCGCTGGTGTCTCTATTTTCTCGTCCCTGACTGTGGTCGCTGGTGTCTCCAGCTTCACGTCCCTGACTGTGGTCGCTGGTGTCTCTAGCTTCACGTCTCTGACTGTGGTCGCTGGTGTCTCTATTTTCACGTCTCTGACTGTGGTCGCTGGTGTCTCTATTTTCACGTCTCTGACTATGATCGCTGGTGTCTCCAGCTTCACGTTCCTGACTGTGGTCGCTGGTGTCTCTAGCTTCACGTCTCTGACTGTGGTCGCTGGTGTCTCTATTTTCACGTCTCTGACTGTGGTCGCTGGTGTCTCTATTTTCACGTCTCTGACTATGATCGCTGGTGTCTCCAGCTTCACGTTCCTGACTGTGGTCGCTGGTGTCTCTAGCTTCACGTCTCTGACTGTGGTCGCTGGTGTCTCTATTTTCACGTCTCTGACTGTGGTCGCTGGTGTCTCTATTTTCACGTCTCTGACTATGGTCGCTGGTGTCTCCAGCTTCACGTCTCTGACTATGGTCGCTGGTGTCTCCAGCTTCACGTCTCTGACTATGGTCGCTGGTGTCTCTATTTTCACGTCTCTGACTGTGGTCGCTGGTGTCTCTATTTTCACGTCTCTGACTGTGGTCGCTGGTGTCTCCAGCTTCACGTCTCTGACTGTGGTCGCTGGTGTCTCCAGCTTCACGTCTCTGACTGTGGTCGCTGGTGTCTCCAGCTTCAAGTCTCTGACTGTGGTCGCTGGTGTCTCTATTTTCACGTCCCTGACTGTGGTCGCTGGTGTCTCCAGCTTCACGTCCCTGACTGTGGTCGCTGGTGTCTCCAGCTTCACGTCCCTGACTGTGGTCGCTGGTGTCTCTATTTTCACGTCTCTGACTGTGGTCGCTGGTGTCTCTATTTTCACGTCTCTGACTATGGTCGCTGGTGTCTCCAGCTTCACGTCTCTGACTATGGTCGCTGGTGTCTCCAGCTTCACGTCCCTGACTGTGGTCGCTGGTGTCTCTATTTTCATGTCTCTGACTGTGTTCGCTGGTGTCTCCAGCTTCAAGTCTCTGACTGTGGTCGCTGGTGTCTCTATTTTCACGTACCTGACTGTGGTCGCTGGTGTCCCCAGATTCACGTCCCTGACTGTGGTCGCTGGTGTCTCTAGCTTCACGTCTCTGACTGTGGTCGCTGGTGTCTCTATTTTCACGTCTCTGACTGTGGTCGCTGGTGTCTCCAGCTTCACGTCTCTGACTGTGGTTGCTGGTGTCTCCAGCTTCAGGTCTCTGACTGTGGTCGCTGGTGTCTCTATTTTCACGTCTCTGACTGTGGTTGCTGGTGTCTCCAGCTTCACGTCTCTGACTGTGGTCACTGGTGTCTCTATTTTCACGTATCTGACTATGGTCGCTTGTGTCTCCAGCTTCAGATCTCTGACTGTGGGCGCTGGTGTCTCTATTTTCACGTCTCTGACTGTGGTTGCTGGTGTCTCCAGCTTCACGTCTCTGACTGTGGTCGCTGGTGTCTCTAGCTTCGAGTCTCTGACTGTGGTCGCTGGTGTCTCCAGCTTCACGTCTCTGACTGTGGTCGCTGGTGTCTCTAGCTTCACGTCTCTGACTGTGGTCGCTGGTGTCTCCAGCTTCCCGTATCTGACTGTGGTCGCTGGTGTCTCTAGCTTCACGTCTCTGACTGTGGTCGCTGGTGTCTCCAGCTTCACGTCTCTGACTGTGTTCGCTGGTGTCTCTATTTTCACGTCTGGTGTCTCCAGTTTCACGTCTCTGACTGTGGTCGCTGGTGTCTCCAGCTTCACGTCTCTGACTGTGGTCGCTGGTGTCTCCAGCTTCACGTCTCTGACTGTGGTCGCTGGTGTCTCCAGCTTCACGTCTCTGACTGTGGTCGCTGGTGTCTCCAGCTCCAGCTTCACGTCTCTGACTGTGGTCGCTGGTGTCTCTATTTTCACGTCTCTGACTGTGTTCGCTGGTGTCTCTATTTTCATGTCTCTGACTATGGTCGCTGGTGTCTATTTTCACGTCTCTGACTGTGGTCACTGTTGTCTCTAGCTTCACGTCTCTGACTGTGGTCGCTGGTGTCTCTATTTTCACGTCTCTGACTGTGGTCACTGTTGTCTCTAGCTTCACGTCTCTGACTGTGGTCGCTGGTGTCTCTAGCTTCACGTCTCTGACTTTGGCTGCTGGTGTCTCCAGCTTCACGTCTCTGACTGTGGTCGCTGGTTTCTCTATTTTCACGTCTCTGACTGTGGTCGCTGGTGTCTCCAGCTTCACGTTCCTGACTGTGGTCGCTGGTGTCTCCAGCTTCACGTCTCTGACTGTGGTCGCTGGTGTCTCTAGCTTCACGTCTCTGACTGTGGTCGCTGGTGTCTCCAGCTTCACGTCTCTGACTGTGGTCGCTGGTGTCTCTAGCTTCACGTCTCTGACTGTGGTCGCTGGTGTCTCTATTTTCACGTCTCTGACTATGGTCGCTGGTGTCTCTATTTTCACGTCTCTGACTGTGGTCGCTGGTGTCTCTATTTTCACGTCTGGTGTCTCTAGCTTCACGTCTCTGACTGTGGTCGCTGGTGTCTCCAGCTTCACGTCTCTGACTGTGGTCGCTGGTGTCTCCAGCTTCACATCCCTGACTGTGGTCGCTGGTGTCTCTAGCTTCACGTCTCTGACTGTGGTCGCTGGTGTCTCTATTTTCACGTCTCTGACTATGGTCACTGGTGTCTCCAGCTTCACGTCTCTGACTGTGGTCGCTGGTGTCTCTAGCTTCACGTCTCTGACTTTGGCTGCTGGTGTCTCCAGCTTCACGTCTCTGACTGTGGTCGCTGGTTTCTCTATTTTCACGTCTCTGACTACGGTCGCTGGTGTCTCTATTTTCACGTCTCTGACTGTGGTCGCTGGTGTCTCTAGCTTCACGTCCCTGACTGTGGTCGCTGGTGTCTCCAGCTTCACGTCCCTGACTGTGGCCGCTGGTGTCTCCAGCTTCACGTCTCTGACTGTGGTCGCTGGTGTCTCCAGCTTCACGTCCCTGACTGTGGTCGCTGGTGTCTCTAGCTTCACGTCTCTGACTGTGGTCGCTGGTGTCTCTAGCTTCACGTTTCTGACTATGGTCGCTGGTGTCTCTAGCTTCACGTCTCTGACTATGGTCGCTGGTGTCTCTATTTTCACGTCTCTGACTGTGGTCGCTGGCGTCTCTAGCTTTACGTTTCTGACTGTGGTCGCTGGTGTCTCTAGCTTCACGTCTCTGACTATGAAATCGCCAATTATCAGAGTCGGTTACTCAGCAGGTGTGTCGCTGAGCGGGGAAAATCTTTTACAAACGTGAACAGGCAGGTGATGAGCCATGGGCTTCTGCTTAGAAGTATGTTTCCGTCGGACCATCGCCCAGGCTAATTCTCCGGAGCTGCCCTTGGACCGCTAACAGACCCTGAGCTTGGTGGCTCCACACCTGCTAACGGGGCTAGGCTACCTGGCTTTTGTTCAAAGGTGAGGAGCCGCGCTTCCAAATCAGTGATCCTCGCCTCCAAAGCTACCAGAACCTTACACTTATTACAGGTATCATTATCACTAAAGGAGGCAGAGGAATAACTGAACATATGGCACACCGAGCAGGAAGAGAGCGTGAGGGAGGGAAACGCCATTTTACTAGTCAGCTAAGCTAACTGATAGGCTAAGGAGAGCTAAGTCTGGGAATAGCAATAAATACCGGTCAAAATAGAAAAGTACTTGACTAGTACCGGAATGTAGCGGTTAATGAATTGTTTAGAGAGTTTTGTTAGTTTTTAGGTGTGTTAGACTAAAGCTAGTCTGTTCTGTTCTATTTTGTTGTATTTTACATGCATAACAGTGATTGTAAAATGTGTGGGTGACCTACACCTGCCCACTGTACCTGAACACACTCTTGTGTAGACACACATTGGAGCTGTTGCTGCCCTATTAACATGCTGTTCAGGCAAACCTTATTTGAGCTGGGTTTACATCAGTATAGAAATACTGTACATGGTAGATTTACTCTGTTGAACTTACTGTGTCTAAATTTTAAGGGTTATATAAGTAATTGTATACACTGCTACTTGGGCAGTTGATTCTGATCCTAAACATACAGCAACCAACATGCTTTTCAGGGTGATGCTGTGGAATGTTCTTGAGTGGACGAGTCAATAACCTGATCTCAGTACAATTGAGCTGCATTCCAGTTGGTGAAGGGTAAAGGCAAAGAGACTCCACAACAAGCACAAGCAGAATGTGGCTGCATTGAAGACCTGGGAGAGTATAATCTGGGAAGATCTACTGAGGTCTGTGGGTAAAAAGGCTCCATTGACTGCCAGTGACTTTCCACAAAATGTTTAGTTTAACTTGATGTTAGGGCTGCATGATACTGGAAAAACATGTGATATACGATATGGGTGTCAAGTATTGCAATAATGATATTATTGCAATATTTTACTTTCACCTGAAGAAATGCAATTTGCATTATCCACTTAAAGAAAAATACATTTCTAAATGTAAGGATAATGTTAAGCTGTACAGGCTGTATGCATTTTGACCCAATTAGTTATCATTTAAACTACAAAATATATGAAGGTACAAATATTCCGACTTTACAATTATTGTAAACCGTTGCAGACATTCTGTCTTAGTGCCTGGGGTTGCTGTTACCATAAGCCTGCAGACAGATAAAAATAAAAAGGCATTACCCTCAAATATTTTGTCAATTTATTCACATATAACACATATGTGTTCATGTATATATGTGTATGTAGTAGTCATGTAATTGCCAAGCATCTTGAAGCAAGAGCTTAAACTACAAAGCACTCTTGAAAACAAAACATTCACTTGCTTGCCTGTTTTTTTTTTTTTTATTTAATAAAATCTTTAAACATAAAGTGACCAGGCCTTAACTAAATTACTGTTTTGGTGGGTTTTAAACAAGTGCGTTGGCATATAACAGCATTTCCTGATGTACTAAAAAGTCTCTCTGAAGGTGAGCTACTTGCAGTTACACAGAGGTACTGCCTAGCTAATTTACTCAGGTTTGGGAAGTTGACCTGATGGAGTTGCCACCAAGTGAGAGGGTCCTCCTCACTGTCTATGGTGGGAGACACCAGATACCTGTTGAGTTTGGCCTCCACAATGTGTGAGATGGTACCATAAATGTTGGAGCTGGGAACGTCTTGAAAAAACTGCCCAGAGCCTGCTTTTGGCCTGCTTTTGGATGGCTTCTGATGTAGACATGTTATCACCTTGATTGACTTGGCTTTGCTCCTAGAATTCAGAAATTTAGAAAATGTTATTAAATACAGTTAGTGCATTTCACAGTATCGTCTCTTTATCATAACATCAATATTAAGATTTACGTTTGGTACAATTGCTTCAATGTCAGTCTGGCTTTGATGTCGAGCACCTTGTCACTGCTGATGTAGCCAGCTTTGAATCTGGGGTCCATGGAGCAGGCCATGTCCAGGAGTTCTTGAGTGGCTAGGTGGCCATACTTTGTGTTCATGTAGTCCAGGATCTTTTTCTTTATGGATTTGGTCACGTTGCTGTCTTCTTCTTTTGCAGCAAGAAATGATGTGTTGAGCAAGTGAACTGTTGAGCAAGCAACTGGTTTCACGTACAAAACACTTAAGTAGCTTTCACATGAAAGGGTGTTTGTGAACTCTTGCAGAAGCTGCAACACCTGGTTTATAGACTCCAGGACATCCAGGTCCTGCCAAGTCAGAAGTAGTAATTTCACAGAATAAACATTGCAATATTAAATGTCACAATTCTAATTTACAGTCAAATTGATATAATTTAATATGGTTGCCAAATTATTAAAACACACATGTTGAATTTTGTAACGTTAAAAAGATGAATATTTTAACAAAATATAAACCATAAACACTCACTGATAGCCAGATGCAAGCAGTGGCCAAAGCACTGTAGTCTGACCCCTGACCCAGTTGTTGAGTTTGGTAGCCTTTACCACATTAGCGCTGTTGTCTGTTGTAATAGACTCTTGCTTCTCTTCCCGCAAACTCATTGGCTAAAACATCCCGCAGAGCTGTAGCTATATTTTCACTGGTGTGGGATTTGGGAAAAAAGGCAACTTCCAGACAGCGTGTTTTTAGTTCAAAGTCTTTTGTGTGAAAATAAACAGTATAGCTCATGTAGGGCTCAGTGGTGCGACTGGACCATAAGTCCAGGGTGCTAGCATAAAAATCCACCTGACGCAGCTTGGTCTTTACGGTCCCTGGCTGCAGTAATAGCGTTTTGAAGGAGACACTTCATAAGGAGTGACACTTGCAAAACGTTCATTAATATTTGTCTGTGGATGTGCTTTTCTCTTACTTGACCTCATGTTAGGAGTTTTAGATTTCATACGTCATATAGACGTCATATAGCTCCTTGTGGTTGAGTTGGCTATGGAGATTGGTTGTGTTTCCTCTCGACGTAGCCACTATTTTTTGCCATGACTTGCACAGTACCTCCGTCTGTGACACGTCTTCTCTCCTGAAGCTGAAGTAGTCCCATATTTGAGATGTGCAATTCTTTTTAGGCACAAGTTGTTCGCTGCTATTGTCCTTGCTCATCTCTTCGTCTCCCGCCATTGCTTCAACTAGTGTTATTTTTTCCACTCTGCTCTAGCCAATAGGAAAATGGTTCCTTCGGGGGCGAGCATTAAAGGTCGCATCTGATTGGTAAAATTAAAAAGAAGCCCATGTGTGCAACAAACGCATGATTAATACATAAAATAATTAGAATTTATTGCACATCTCTGCGATATGGATATCGCACGTTATTATTGCGATAACGATATTTTTTTTTTATATATTGTGCAGCCCTACATGATGTGTGCCTTGCTATTTTCTAAATTAGTTTTGAATCCCTAAACTTTGGCCTGGGCACTGTGTTTTAATAGGGCTAAAACACTCCCTCAGTTCATGCTCAGACTTGGCAGTTTTTACTTGGCACTCAGTGTTGTGAAGCACAGAGCCTAAAGAAATGGAATGCACATTTAAAATTTTGTGGGCGTGTGTGTAGACCAGGCTGTGTACAGTAGACATTTCTCAACACATACGTACCCAGACACACGTATACAATGCAATTGCTCTACTTCTGGTCCTTTGGCAGATTCAGCAAAGGGTCATATCAATATCACATGCAAGTGTAGAAATGATTTTTTTAATGTAGAGTGATAGCTTCTTGTTGCAGTACTGTTGGCAGAAGCTTTCGGAGCAATATAGTTTTGTATGTAGAGGTTACATTCTTGGAAAACCCTGCTATGCATTTAACTGTGTGAATGTGTGTTTTTCCTTTCAGGTATAGCTCATAACTCTTCGCTCCATGTTATCAAAACTAGATTTCCGCTTAGCTCTCATGACTTCCATTCAGCCTTTGAGAAAGATGCCAGCAGGCAAACATACAGGCAAACACACAAAGCTTTGTCCAGGTATGTGTGTAAAGAGTGATGAGTTTTGGTCCAGTGGAGAGTGTTATCGCCACTGGCCACTGCTCTGTGGACAGGACAGATAGCCAACTGCCATGTGTGTATGTGATAGTATGTGTGTGTGTGTGTGTGTGCATTTTTTTCTAGTTGTTGGCTCAGCTGTGTTGTTGTTGAGGACATACACACCTGTATGTGTCAAATGTGTACCTGTGTACACACTGTATACACACTTTTGTCAGAGTGTCAGTAGAGGATAAAGTGCATGCACATGTGTGTATTTGGAGAGTGTCAGCGATTCCTAAAGCAGCATGCGGTTCTTGAGCTTCTGAGAGAAATATCTGACGCTGAAATATGGTGAGTCATCTGGTGGTAGATAAGAAATACTGAGAGATGGAGGGAAAAGGATGGGGAGGGAAAGAGAAGGGGATTTAGAAACATACAGTAGTAAGAGTTAGTGAATTTCAAAATAAGAGCTGGTTTTAAGAAACTCAAGAGGTGCCAAAAGAGAATGACTGAGGTAGTGGGAGAAAAAGTCACAGAGAAAACAAGAGTGTGCTAGAAACCCAGAGAGAGGAAGATGTTGAGGCGCATCAGGAGCATAAACATGCCCTTTTAACCTCCTGCTGAATGCTTCAAAGCCGCAGTAGGAGTATTTCTGTTTCAATCAGCTCCCCTTGCTAAGATACCACAATGATTATTTTAATGAATTTTCAAACTTGGAATTATGGAATATGGAATTGTTCTAATGCCTGAATTTTCCGGTAATGAACGTCTTCACCTCTGTCCCTAGAAGGATATAATTTGTCTGCAGTATGAATTAGTCCTGTGGTGATCTGTCCATAACATACCCCACCTCTTACCCATTGTGAGCTGGGATAAGCAATAATGCCCTATTTATTTATGTTGATCGTTTTACATTAGTTATATTAGATTCAAAAATTTAGATTTTAGTTCTAATGACCACTATTCAAGCTTGGAGAAAGATGCCAAGAGGCAAACACACACACGCAGACTGCTTTGTCAGAGTGTGTGTGCACAAGAACAGGGAGTAACATTTGGATGGATTCTGTATGTTGGTTTAACACTCCAGCATGCACAGAGAATCCAACCATCCACCAGTTTCTATATCTCTTATCCTGAAACATCCGGGTGGCAATACGAGCTGAAGCCTATCCCAGCAGACATTGGGCAAGAGGCGAGGTACACCCTGGACAGATCGAAATAGAAAAAAATTCATATTAGATTCGGGGAAAAAAAGTTCATATGCGCTAGCACAAATCATACATGACTTATATATGATTTTTTTTGAAGATTTAAGATTTAGTGTTGTTCTGTTTTCTTTTTACGTCTTTTTTTATTGTGTAGCTATGTTGTATTCCCCTATCACCCCAGATCTTTCATGGTAATAAAGTAAACTGAGATTGGAGAAGAAGAGAGAGAGAGAAATCATATTTTCAAAAACTGAAGTGTGTGTGTCTAGGAAGGCTTGAAAAAGAATTGCAGTGAAATCGAGAGAAAATTCAAGTCACTCTGAGATACTGAGAGCGAGGAAGCTTATGTAACTGTAGCATTTCAATATAGCTGTCCAAAATGCTGACTGAAAGAAAGTCAGTTTCACTTAATGTTTTCTGTGATAAAGAATATACATGCTGCTAAAATACTGGGAGAATGTTCACTTCAAATCAGTGTAACTGGTGAGGCAGGGAAAGTGTTTCTGTTTCCCCTGTGCTCTACATTTTATGATACTTCCTCCACTTTTTTTTTTTTAGATCCAGTAACATTTAGGCACTTCCATTTAATGCTCACATTTTCAAAGTTTGTAAACTTTACTTTAAAGAGCTTTAAAGAAGCTTCATTAAATCATAGCCTGCATAGGTGATTTTTATTTATTTCTTTTTTTAATTAAAGCAAAGAGAAACAGGTAAATAGTTAGTAAAAGAAAGTAATTTGAGTTGAAGGTAAAAGTCACACAAGCTACTGTACATTACAACCTAGTTAAAGCTGGACAAATACTAAAGTGTAGTCATCTTTGGTGACTTCATCATAAGCTTTGTTTTGTAAATAATTAATTATCATCTTAGATGCTTCCAGTATTACAAAATTAAACATAAGAGGCCGTAAAATCTTCAGATCTGGCAGGTTTGTAGTTTATTTCCTTCTTATTGCTTCTACTAGCAGTGGAATTTTCCCATTGGTCGCTTTTAAATGGAGAGATTTGTTGCTAATTCAAAACTAGCCAACCTCTTCAGTGAAGATGTCTCAATAGGGTTTGGAAATTCAGGCCAAGTTCCTCACACTCTATGTCTCATACATACACTCTCCCTCACTGTCCTCCCATCTGTGAGTTCAGATGAACAGAAGTCTCCCGGGGTTTTTCATTGGCTGCGCTCCACACTAAGAGGCGAGCTAATTGGCCAGCTGGGGCCCAGCCGGTTGTTGGAGACAGGGCATTGGCCGAGAGATGGGTCAAGTGACATGTCATTGGTCAGACTGGCTGGTAACCTGGCAACACTTCAGGCTTTCTCCCCTGAGGAAAGCCTGGTGAGAAGAAAAAAAACAGGGGAAGACTGCTGAACATAATTTGGCAACAGCTTTTCTGAAAAATTGTCAGTTAATTTGCAGCTTTTTAGTAACATAGTGTGTATTTGTGGGAGTTGAGTTACACATCCCTACAGTCCTTGTATGAATTTGCAAATAACCCTCAATCACTAGGTCCTAAATTATTGGAGGCACTTTACCAATTTATCAATCCAAATAGGCAAGAAGTCACAGCCAACTTGTTACCATGATAAGCATGTGTGTGTTTGTGTTTGAATTTTCTTTGTGTGAGCATTTGGAGTTTATCTTTTGGCTTTGCACTAAGCTGAGACAAGATACTAATAATATAAAAACAGCACTAAATGAAATCATCTTCTCTTTGCTGTCTTTGGTTATCGTTCAGCCTCTTTGTGATTGAATCCAAATCCACTGTGTACCACTGCCATGCATGTTTGTGGCAGTTCAACAAGTTCTCAGAAGAGGTTGTCATTGCCTTCCAAAACGACGTTTTCTGATCTGGCACCCCTGTCACCAGGATGGCATTGCACTCCTTACAGTTACAGAAATGGTTAATAATAGTGTTTTCAGAACTGACACCGATTATGTTTGGAAAGACTAATGCACTGTACTGTACTGTACTGTAAGGCTTTTACTTTTTCAAAAGATCAAGCTTGAACAAATTCAAAATAGGATTCACTCCAATCACTTAAAGCTCTTTAACATTTTGTTTTCAATGCCTCTGCTATTAGTGAATAGTTCATATAATTAATATCAAGGCATGTATTTTACTGAATAGCGAAGAGCCTCAAATTTATCACACTTTTTCCATCCATGGTTTCAAGTCCAAAATGCTTTTCAACATTACGTCGTGATTATCTGCACACTTTGCTGGTTTTGTCCATGTTCCATTGATGATGGAGCATGTTGGTAGCAGATGTGAGGCAAACAGCAGTCTTCCGTGCTTTGGCACCACAATATGACATTACTTCCACTTTTGCTTCTCAGAGACAGTGCTCATTATTCACAAAGCCACAGGGGGGTTTGTCAGGAATGGGTGAGTTTAAGTGTTTTAACAAATGGCAAACATTAATTGTAATTTTTTTGATGAGTGTTTCACAGTCAGAGAGATGCAATCTTTCCCTCACTGTAGGTTAATAACAATCCACCTTCAACTTTTTTTATTAAGTAGCAGAATGAGCTAATCCAGAGGAAATGAGAGGTGAAGGTTAGTCACTAAGGATTACTCTGGTCCCAGGACATGAAACGTTCCATTCCAACCCAGGAGATAATCATAGCCAGGTTAGTCAGGAAATTAAGTGAGTGCCTTTCAGAGGGTTTCTAATCCCCTGTCTTGCTCTCTTCTTACGTTTCTTTCCCAGCCGTCCTGCTTCTCTAATTCTGTTTTCGTCCTGTGCCCATCCCCCTTCCACCCCACCTGGTCCAGAGTTAAGTCCATATACTGGCCATTCTGCAGCAGACTGCTTGTGTCTGCAAAAAAGCTTCCGTCTTCCTATTTCTAGCAGGATATGTGATAGATAGCACTGTCCTGATTCACCATCCTTGTACTGCAGCTAATATCTGACCCTTCAGCCAAGTCAGAGCTTTCAGACAAATTGTAAACCATTCAGTGATGATTCTCATTTCTTTGTAAGATTTTTGGAGGAATGCACAGAGCACTTTTTGTGCTGTATATGATCATTATCACACTGTATGAGCCCAATAATGTGTATCAAATTTGTTGTGTATTATGTGAGATATGCATTTTTATGTGAGTAAACAAGCAGTTTGCTCGATGTCGGGAATAAAGAGAGGTTTTTTCAGGGGTTATGCAATATAGTCAGGTCATGAATTGAGGTCCACATGCTGAACAAAAGCTCAGTGTAGCAAGTGGATTTCTGCCTCTTTCCAAAGCATGTCATCCAGCACAAAAGCAAATATTTTTTTCCACACTTCATTAGTTTTTTTCTGTGTGCCCAGGGTGCATATATACATGGTTGTGCATACTTATATGCAAATAGTAGTCATTATTAACCTAACTTGTTTTTGTTATTCTTTCAGTCTTACCTTATTCCTTATTATTTCTCTCTACATTTTGTACAGATCTGACCTGTTTTTAAAGGTTTAAAGAACTTCATTTGTAAAATCCATGGTTAAGAACTTTGTGTGATTCTCATTAAATGGAAATCTTAATTGTTGGATCGGGATAGCAGCATCCAGTGCATCTACAGTTAATAGAAATTTTAGGTGGGAGCGATTGAATAAATAACAGGACATCCAGAGAGGAAAAACGGAGATGAGAAGGGAAGATGTAAAAAATTGAACAAGATAAAAACATGTTAACACTAGAACAGTGTGACAAAGTAGACAATAGGAGAGAACAGTTCAAGACTCATGAGATTAAAAGATGTAAAAATATAGGAAATATAGAAATAAGAATCAAAAGACACCCTGGCCATTACTCCCCCCCCCCTCCAAAGAGTAAGGGAATGAGTAGGGAGCCAGGAAGAGAAAGTGTCACTTTCATCCTATTACAGCTCCATCTAACCTTCCACTGTAGCCACCTGCTCCCCATGTCACACAATCACACACACTTGCAAAAAAATATATTTTCAGCCTCATATTCAAATTTTGTATGTGTATGTGCCAACGTATACGTTCACTCTCAGAGCAGAAAGGTGCCTGTGCTGCTGTTATACGCTTATACTAAGTCCTGCTCCTAAGATATGATAGAAAAATAAATAAAAAATACAAAAATCCACAAGGAAAAAGCCAGCACAGATTTTCCTACCTAAGGCGCTGACATTCTCAAAAATGGTAGAAGGGGTAAAAATTTACACCATGCTCTCATCTTTGCTGCGTCTGTCCTCTGTCCTGTCATCTCTATGTCTGTCAAGTAAATTGTCTCCCCTTTACCCCCTACGTCTCTCCACTCTCTCAGTCTCTTTTTGGCTTCCTTGGAATTCACCTTTCTTTGTTCTCCATAATCCTCAAAGGAGAACTTTTTTAAGTCGGGAAGTTTGGGATAGAGGGAAGGAGTGAGAGACACAGATGGAGAGTGGGGAGTAGAGGGATATACTATCTGGGTGGCAAATAGGGGGCTTAGAGGAAACCAAATTATCTACCTTCACTTGTTCGTTTCCTTTTCTCGTCATCTTCCTCTCTCTCCCTGAATCTTCCCTTCTCTCTTTGTCCCCTTATCAAGTCCCCATATTGCACTTCCAAGGACAAACTTAACTGTTAAGAACACTACGGGTTGGATAAACTTGTGTCAGCAAGCATATGTCTTCATTTTAAATGTATGTCTGATTTTTTTTTTTTATTTCATGTTACCGAATGAATAGTATGCATTTCTGTCATAGCATGAATGTATGCTTGGTATGATGTGCACACATGAATATTGTGTACGCGCGCGTGTGTGTGTGGTGACTATTTCTCCAAAGGCTTTGCAACAGAGACTAATCCTATCTTTGCTATTGCCTTACCGTCATTCTTACTATCATTTATTTATCCACATTGCTCTCAACCAATCTTCCCCAACCACACTCTGTTTTCCTTTTCTTTTTTTTTTTACACAATTCCTTCCCTCACTTTCCTCACAGTTTCTTCCCAAAATATACACCCTTACAAAAATAGCTTTATTTTGAACTAAAGTCCACAGTAGCTTCTAATTCACTGTTTTGCTGATTTTTTTTTTCCCTCATTATTGTTTGTGTTTTTAGATGTGTGTGTCTTTGTTTAGTTAATGTTTTTGTTGTGGCACAAGCCACATTATTTTAATAGAGATCAATGTAGGCACAACAAGTTAGTCACCCCCATTAGATTTTCCCATGTGTGACCTAGTGTTGCTGATGGCGATTCAATCAATGAGTAACCTTTCACAGACTGTCTTCATCTTTGCTCCAGTTTATGAAAACACACAAAAAATCAAACTAGAAAAGAAACAACATTATTATTTTTTTTTTGAGCCAAGACTTGTTTCTGGTTAGGGTTAGAGTTAGGCATGTAGTGGTTTTTTGCTGAAGTCACATCAGATTTCCAGTTAATTGTTAAAAATCAATGCAATGCCCTTGTAAGTGACAAAAACAAATGTGTGTGTCAGCATGTGGGCCTGCTACATGTTTGCCAGGATGCCACCTACTTCATAACTTTTAAATGCCATTTTTAAAAGAGGAATTAATTTGATTGCTAGGTCTATGTACTGATACACATACAAACACACACCCGAACCTAATATGCAGTCGCTTCCACCCCCTCACAGACCTACACTAAATAAACAGGATATGCTTTGCATTAAGTAGTGTTAATCGTTATATTCATGGGAGACGCTCTAAGCTGTGTGCTTTGGGGAAAATTGACCTTCTGTGGTCTTAATTGTACCAGAGGCTCAACAGCGCTGTGACATTTAACTGTGCTCCAGTCTTAATTCTTAGCCATTTATTCTAGTGCTTTGCTGACATTTCACTGGGAAGAAGCGTCTTTGGTGCTGTAAACAAATAAGCAGATTTGCTCATGATGGTTTTATTGTTTCATTCTCTCTTTGCTGCTCTTACAGTTTTGTCAGACACTCACATTTACTGTCTGTCACCCTCAGCCCCTGTCTCTCTCAGCAGGGCCAGTTGCACAAACTGACTAAAATGCTGTATGTCTGCAGAGGTCTCATGAGGTTTGTTGATCAATAGCATTTATTCAGTGATTACTTCACCAGGTGCTGAGATAACTCCTTGTGAATTTTACTCCCCAGCCCACAGCTTTTACAGTGTATTATAAACAAACAGGAGATGGTTAGCTTATCCTAAGCATAACAAACTCCACCTGTAAGCTAGAGGTCTTCATTGATCCACTCCTTTATGGAGAACCCAGCCTGGGATCCAAGCCTGGTTAGGTCCAAATTCAATAAACCCTGCACAAAAAGTGTCATTTTTACAGTTTCTCCCTGGTTTCTGTCTTTTGTGCTGAGGTAACTGCTGGCTGTAGCTTATAAACAGGCAGATATTGGAGTCATAACAATCTGCTAATCTTAACTTTCCACTACTAATCATTTAGAGTATTTAACAAAAAAATCCTTTGACAAACCCGAAATCTTGAAAAGGTTTATATCACTGAAGGAAGATAGAGGTTGGGAGGCTTTAAATGAGCCACTGCTTTGATGCTGATACATATCTGACTGCAAATAGAGCAATGAAGGCATACTGTAGGTTTCATTGGCAGATGCTTCTATGGTCAGCATGGACATGGTGTATTAAAGGAATGGTAAGAGTGTGGAAAGACTTTATTAGAATAACTGTGTGTGTGTACAAAGGTGAACTTTCTTGTGAGTGTGCTTGTCAAGTCTCTTTCTTTTAGTGCTACTTTGTTAAGAGGCTGTAGTAATTAGTCTGAGAAAATGGATGGCTCTTCACCAGCAGCTGCAATTACTGCTTTCTCCAGAATGAATGAATGGAGCGATGGTATACATTATTAAATGAATGGATGCAGAAGAAGAAATAAAGAGTGGGATGCTGTATGGAGGGCATGAATCAATGAACTGAGGAAAGTATGCATGGGACAAAGCAAGATGGAGTATTTGAGGAAGGACAGGGTGAATGGCCCTGTTATACTCTTGTTTTTTACTGCTTGAGTGACAGTGGATGGTATCACCACTCATTGCATGTGAACAGGAATGGCAGAGAGGTTATGACGTGTATAAGCTAAATTTGATGTGAGTTTGGAAAGGAAATGAAAGAGATGAAATTACAAATATGCATCTGGTACGGAAAAAAGGCCGGTGTTAGATTTCTCTCTGGTGTGTGACAAGCTAAAGCATAGCTCACTTCACACACAGGAGACAGGTGTGATCTTTTTTCTCCCTTGCTCTTGACTTAAGATGACATATTACCAGTATTGTTTTGATTACCAAGGTGCATTAATTGAACACATTATACACTATAGTGTGGATGTAGACAGTGTAGTTGTCTGAGAGGGGGGTCTGGGTGGTACTTTTCTACAGGTTATTGCTCCACCCAATAGGTGGATGCTATGTACAAATGCTATGTAGTCTTCTTAGGAAATAATGACCAAGTTCTTGTATCACATCTGACATTTAAGATTGTCTGGACAGCTCTGTTGAGCTAATGTTAATAAAACCTATAATTCAACAGGACAGGCTACTGCTCAGTCCTGAATCTTCAAAGATTCTGATTAAAAGTCATAAAGATGTAGATATGAGCTTCTGAAAAATCTTCCATCTATTATCTGCTGTCTGCCAGTTTTAGCAGATGGTCTTCATTGTCAGAAAGACATGGACCTTACTAACCATTTTAAAAACTGAAACAATAACGCTATAATTGGTAAGCTTGAAATTCACCAGGTAGACCAGTTCCACTGTAAAATGCACATTATCATTGCAGTAGTTAATTATTTAAACTTTTGCTGTTTTCAGTAACAGATGATATTTTTCAGGAAGCCTCAAGACACCGAGCTACAAGTGACTGCACACTGACATACACGTGTGCACACGCAGGCATTAGAAATTAGGTATATCACAGGCAGCAGTAAAACATACACACACACAGGAACCACAGGCTCTTCAGAGCTGTCTTTTAATTGAGTCAGCCCAAAGTGCTGGCTGTGCAGAATGACATGACTGATACGAATTAGAGCCAGCCTTCTCTTATTCGTCCATCGATTTCTGTTGGGGCGGGAGGCTG
The DNA here is from genome assembly GCF_900324485.2 of Mastacembelus armatus. Taxonomy (NCBI): domain Eukaryota; kingdom Metazoa; phylum Chordata; class Actinopteri; order Synbranchiformes; family Mastacembelidae; genus Mastacembelus; species Mastacembelus armatus. The sequence continues at coordinate 7,649,787 of NC_046653.1, read as the reverse complement.
GGTGGGGCCACGATGGAGGGAGGACAGAAAGGGAGCAAAATCTTTTTCTATTGATTTACAGACAGAGAAGGGAGGTGAAAGAAAGACACATGAACCAAGAACGATATATCTATATTTATCTAATCTAGCTATCTCTCTCTCTCCTCTCTCTCTCTTTGTTGATTGGTGTAACAACAACTGTCTAAAGTTCAATATCAAGAAAACCAGAGAACTCGTGGTGGACTTTAGGAGGAGCAGGAAGACCCCAGTCCCTGTCTCCATCCTTGGAGAGGAAGTAGAGATTGTGGACTCCTACAAATATCTTGGAGTCCACATTAACAACAAACTGAACTGGTCAAACAATACAGATGCACTCTTCAAGAAAGGACAGAGCAGACTGTTCTTCCTCAGGAGACTCTGTTCTTTTGGTGTGTGCAACAAGCTACTGAAGATGTTCTATCAGTCTGTAGTAGCGAGTGCACTGTTCTTTGCAGTTGTGTGTTGGGGAGGTGGCATCAAGGCTGGTGAGGCCAACAGACTAAACAAGTTGATCAGGAAGGCAAAATCTGTTGTTGGACTGGAACTGGACAGTCTGGAGGCTGTGGCAGAGAGGAGGATGGAGGACAAAATAAACTCCATACTGGACAATCCTGCTCACCCACTTCATGAAGAACTGTGGAGAATGGGAAGTTCATTCAACCACAGACTAATTCCTCCTAAAGCCAAGACTGAAAGATTCAGGAAGTCTTTTGTGTCCATGGTCATAAGACTCTATAATTCCATAATATAAACAACACACACACACACACACACACACACACACATACATGCACACACACACACACACACACACACACAAACCCCCAAAAATAAATAATTACTTTATTACTTTTCTACATACAAGTTAATTATTTTATTACTTTATTACTTACTATTAATTAGTATAATTTAAATAATATTAAATTGAATAACTTTAAATTAGAACAACTGCTATAACACTTGAATTTCCCCTTGGGGATTAATAAAGTACTTCCATCCCTGAGGGATGGAAGTATAAAGAACAGAGCAGGAAAAGGGAGAGAGGAAAAAAAGAAAAAAGATCTCAGGTAGGGGATAGGTGAGGGTATTTAACAGTAATGAGGAACCTTTTATTTCACTTAAGGAGAATTGGTTATTGAGGAGCAAAGATATAGTGTTGAGAGGGATAAGAATGATTGAAGAAGAGTGGATGATAGGGGGAGGTGACAAAGAGTATGGTGAAATGAAGAGGGGGAAGATGACAAAGAAATGTAAAAGAAGATAACCAAAAGCGTTAAACGGAAGAAAAGACATGCTTTACATTTGAGCTAAGGAGTCTCATTGAGGCAGTACGCATCTACCAAATACTCCATGTCGATCTAAATCCTTTTGAAATCCTTGAAACAGCTCTAGTGGAAAAGATGGGGCATTTGAGCCATTATGTATGTGTGTGTGTGTGTGTGTGTGTGTGTGTGTGTGTGTGTGTGTGTGTGTGTGTGTGTGTGTGAGGGTGTGTGTGTGTGTGTGTGTTAGATAGGCCAAGAAAGATTAAAAAAAATCCCAGAAAGAGACTTGTGTGTGTCAGTGCTAAAGGTGATAGGGTGGTGTGTTTTATGGGTAAATTGAAGGGTCTGTTGAAAGGAGAGAGATGAGTCCTTCTTATAGTGTGTGCCTGGGTAAGTCAGCATGTGTGTGTTTGTGTGAGTTTCAGTGTGTATGTCTGCTCCCTTTGCCTTCAGTATCAGTCTCTTCTGCTTGATTTCCGCGCTCTCCTACTTGCCTCTCCTCTGCTCGCTGTGCCGTGAAATGGTTTTTCACTAGACCATTACCCCAACCAGTGTGCTACACTACTGCCACCGTCTTCTGCAAGTCTGATAGTGTGTGTTTAAATTGTGTATGTGCGCCTGGAGAAAGAGACACAGAGTCTATGCATGTTTTGTGTACAGCACTTGAAAGAAAAAGATCATCTTTGTGTATGTGTGGGGAAGATGAATTTTCTGGGCATGTAACTCTGTGTGTGTGTGTGCGTGTGTGTGTGTGTGTGCGTGTGCGTGTGTGTGTGTGTGTGTGTGTGTGTATGTGTGTGAGAGAGAGATAGAAGGGCTTGTGCAGTATATATGTACGCAAGCTAAGCTGTCATAGTGTTTGCCCCTCACTGTACTCCTGTCAGAGTTGTGAATGCTGACAGTCTGCTACCATCTGTCTTTTACTCAGACACATGCACACACACCAACACACACACACACAGCTATAGACAGAGTAATAAATACAGCTGTAGTTGTTGAAGTCATTCAGCTCACAAACAAACCAGAGGATCTTGTAGCTCTGACTGGGTTGTTTTGTGATTGTCAGCTTTTCAACTTTAAGGATCTTTCAGTGGAACTTTATGTCTTTTATTAGCTTGGCTAAAACGTTTCATGAGAATTATTTTATATTTGAATACATTTTTTCGTGTGCCTCATGAGTGTTTTGTAAATCAAATACTAACTCTTGCATTTGCCACAATCTAATGTTGCTGTTGTGTGTTTAATTGCAGCACACAACAGCAACACAACGGTGTAACTTAATCACAATCATATGTAACGTAATTAAGAGAAAAGGTACTGCCAGAACAGGCTTATTTGTTTTTTATGTACTTATATCAATATATACCATGATTTCAACATCCTCAGTACATGTCATTTTTTGTACATGCATGTGATTGGGTTTGTTTTGATTTCCATACATTTCTTTGTGTTTATTTGACAAGTGCCATCACACAATGATCTGCCAGTTGCGTAGTTTAGTATCTACTACATAAGACCAAAACCCACAGTAAACTGATCCTGCTAACAAGTATTACCCCCATAGCCAAAACCTGATATACCTTATTCTTCAGCACTGTTTCACTCTGTTGTACGGTAATTATGAAACACAACAATCAGCCACAAAGCAGCACAGGAAGACCGGTACCTTTATCACCATAAACACAGGAACTATAGCTTTAAGTCAATCCAACATATTACCACCAATAATACTTTAAAAATGAAGCTGAGTATTTATCATGAGTTCTGTCTTTCAGTAGGTTTTGCCTGAGAGCTGCAGTCATGGTAGGGAAGTTGTAAGGTACGAGCGAAACTAAATCTTTGTTGGCTTTGGTCTTTTAATGTGATTTTTTTTTAACAGGAGGCAAAAAAATAGAATAACACCAGCCTTATTCACTAAGGACTGTTGTATCACTACTACTTTTCAACAACTGTCCTTCCTGCATCTCTCAAACACTTTCCTTTCTTTCATTCATTTTCATCCACTGCTCCATTCATGACTCTTTGTGTTTTCTTCACCCCCTTACTAATCCCTCTCACTTCTCAGTTACCGCCAGATGCTACAGTCATTCCCCTCTCATCCCTCACCCCTCTCGCTATCTCTACTTCGCTCTTTTAACATCTTGTTTAAATCACGTCGCTTATGTCCTTTCCACCTCCCCATTTTGTCTCCATCTTCACCCCATTCACCCCCTTGTTTTATAATTCACCTCTCATCTCTTCTCTCCCCCCTGTCAGTTCTCAATGGCTTCATAATATCCCTCCTCCTCTCTGTGTCTCCCTCACCCCCTCTTCTCTAACTCATTTACTCCTCATTCTCTCCGTCTTTCTTTCCTCCTTCTAATGCCTTTTCATTCTTTCATTCCTCCTTGCTGTTCCCTTCTAATATCCCGCTGTCTCTCTACCTGAGATATTGAAGCTATAAAGACAGGTGTTCAAAAGAAAGCAGGACCGGCAAATCTGTTTTATATGCCTCCTGGCATCATTCCCTGGTATGCAGAGAGACGAGAGAAGAAAAGCTGTGCTCTTTAATATCTAATTCTCAGCACGTTTTGCGTTGACAACATTACCTAGAGTCAAGGAGAGAAGAAGAACCTAGTTTTCTATAAGACCTTTGACCTTTTGTCTTTTCCACTTGGGACACACATGTACACATCACTCTACTTCCATTATATTCTTTTGGATCTAATGTCCCTCTTTTACTCTTTCGCATGTGGGGACAAGGTGTACGCCCTACTTTTATAGGAAATGATGGCTCCAGGATGTGCAGTGGACATACAGTAATGTCCTGTTAGAGGTACAAAAATGAACTTAAGGTATGTGTTTTGCTATTTAGTCAGATAGAATCAACAAAAGAACCATTTCACAGTGACAAAGGTGTGATAAATTTCATGGGTTTTGTTCACAGACTGTAATTTGCATATATCCTAAAGGGACTATATAATACTCCACGTAACTATTTAACTGAATCAGAGCTCTCTCTATCACCCCACATTGTAATAAAATAAGTCTCATTTACAATATTCGGTGTGGGGGTTTTTTCTGCGCATGTGTGTGTTTGTTTGTGCATGTGTGCATGCATGTGTGTGTTAATGGAGCTTGTTGACGTTTAGGGTTTAGTCGACTTGTTTAAGGAGCACCGCAGCAGCTGGAATCTCCCTGCTGAATAGACTGGGATAATCTCAGTGAGAGCTTGTGTGTGTTGGCGTGTGTGAATGAGCATAAAAGGAAAAGAGAGAAATGAGAAAGTGGAGGAAGAGAAAACTAGATATGAGGGCGAGAGAGTCAGTGAAATGATGAGAAAAGACGCACGAGAGATTGAACTGTCAGCAGCTTGACTTAGTCTTTTTTTTTCTTTTTTTTTTCAAGATGGAGATGAGACATGACTCCATGTATGTGTGACTCTGTTTATGTATGTGTGTGAGTTGACTGCATCCTGTTTTGAAGTAACCTAATCTAGGGGGCAGACTTCCTCCACCCCTAAAACCCTCAGAAGACTGAAACTCTTAAGTCCTTAATAACTAGCCTTTGTCAATCCTAAATTACCCGTGTATCACAAACACACATTTGTACTGCTATCTTTGTGAGGACACTCTTTGACATAATGCATCCCTCAGCCCCCTAACCCTAAACATCACAACTAAATGCCTAGGCCAAACGCTTATCCTGACCCTAACCCAAAACTTATTTTCAACCTTAACACTCAAAGTGTTAACCCTCTGACAACCTTTGGAAGGCATGTCAGAAAGTGAGGAGCACAGAAAATGTCCTCACATTCCCAAAATGTCCACACTGTCATGGTATTAAACTCAAACTAGTCCTCACAACAATAGCCAGATAAGTGTATATTCATAAACACACTTGATACAGGGAAAACTCTAATTTAGACCTTTTTTTACAAGATAGTGAAACGTTTGTGACCTAGAGTGCATGCACAAACTAACCAATTGTGTCACTTTACCAGATTCCAGGCAGAGGGACAAATCACCGGTTGACACCACGTTATGAAGAGGTGGAACGACAGTATGCCTCCTTACCAAGGTACTACTATTACTACTCCTGTTGCATGAGGAGATCCAAAAAGTAAATGGTTTTAGAATTATCTTCTCTTCTTTTCTATTCACTTCTTTGAAGCCTCTAATTAAATCTGCGTCTTTTTTTTTCCTGAGTGTCTCTGGACGTCTCTGTCTCAGGATTGACCTTATTCTCCCTGGCGAACACATGCTCAGATAGGGGTTGAAAACTGATCTGCTCCCCCACAAAGACTTACTGTGACTTTGGCACAATTAGTAGTTTTCAAAGTCAGTGATTTAGTCTCCAACTTCAAACATCCAGTGTTATACTCTAGCATTTATTTCATTTGTTTATTCATTTTGATTTTTGGCAAAAAGAAATTCCAAGTTTTAGGGTAAAAATTACTGCAAATTAAAGAGCTCATCATGGATTAATTGACATCAATTCAGATATAATATCATGTTTTGTAAATGAGCTTATATTACAAAGGCACTCAATTTTAGTTGGTCTTTAGTGAACTAGTTGTTGTAAATGCACATTCACATCCTAGCGTCCTGTTACAGGTTTTTAGAAACTAAAGATTGTTTTTGAAAACTATTCTCATTTGCAGGGGTATTCAACTTCTCAAAAAATCATTTGCAGTTCCAAAGAGATAACGTCTTTTTTAACTGCGATCATCTTATGGGTAGATTTTCAGCTTAGTTATCAGTAAAACATTTTTAGACAGCAGAAAATCCAGGTGAGTGGAGGATACAGAAGAAACAGCTGTGGTCAGAGAAACATAACCATTCAATTATCTCTGTGCACTATGCATTAGCTTAGTGCCCAGTGCATTTTATTGTTTTCTTCCCTCGCCAGCATAAAATATGACTAGCATTAGCCCACACACACACACACACACACACACACACACACACACAAAAGAGTACTGTAATCAATTCTTGAATGATTATTCCTGTTTTTCTCAACCACTTTGTGTTTTTCATCTAGTCAGGTAAATAACCTTTTCTTGAAGAGCCACAATTGTGTAAAAGGTTTGTTTTTCTTTTAAATTTGCTTGGAATATGTGTAAAACCACAGTTTTTCACTGGACAATTAAAACTGAGAAATACAGTTAAAGGCTTTTTTTTAATTTTTTTATTTGCAATATGGTCACTGTCACAGCCCTGAAGGCCTGAACTCTAATTCTCTTCTCTTCACCTTTCACTGTCTTTACAATCTCATTTACTTTTTCTCCTTCCAAGTCTCTTGTCATAATTTCTTCTCTTCTCTCCCCTCTTTTTTCATCCCTGTCATCTCATTCTCTTCCACATTTTCTTCTTCATTCTTTAGTTACTCTGTACCGTATTTAAGTAGAGGTGTTGTATTTAAATAGTTGTTACTACCTTCTTCTCACCTCATTTTATTTAGTGTCTTTCAACACCTCAGCAGACTAACAAGTCAACAACAAATGTTTGTGAGTGAGAGAAGTCAGTAAGTGGAATGGCTGCCAGGTTTGAACGTTAGAAAGTTTATAGCCAGGTTCCCACCCCTGTTAAAATGGTGAGAGTTGGCTATTTCACACCTCTTTTCTGTGTGTGTGTGTGTGTGATGACTTTAGCAGATGGGAGAGAGAGCAGTGATGATAGTTTTGAGCTTTAGTATCTGAAAAGCTTTGGGAAATTGGACACACACACAGTCACATACAGTACACCCTGTCTCTGTTTCCACTTTCAGACATGCACTGTAATGTGGAAGTGCTGTGCCAATTTTACACGTATGCCTTATTTTTTAAAAGGGTCATTTTTCCATAAAAGGCCCTCTGACAATCTGACTACTTACAACCTGGTTTACAACCTGTAATCATTTTCTACATACAGTATTTGAAGTGTGAGTTGCATCACCAGTAACACAGCTTCCTTGCATATGGTGCATACTATATAAAGCAACACTAGGCAATGATGCTTTATATGCTGTAACTTTTGTGCAGCTGGAAATTAGAGACCAAAATACTACGTGAACATTGCACTTCTGTCCATAACCACATTTTATATTTGAAGTGAGTCATCGTAAAAGTTTTCCACATTGAACACACCAATCTGAGAGCCAAAAAGTTACTAAATAGGCAGATTAACCTAGAAACCTTTCCCTTTCAAGAGATTTTATGTCTAGAAGAGGGCTCATCACTTTCTCCATCTGACTTCATCTTTCTCTCTGCCTGTGTATCTTTGTCTACTTTATTTCTCCTGCTGTCAGGCTCAAGTTTAAGAAATATTTCAGCATCTAAAGAGTGAGAGAAAGAGATCATGTTTGGAAACTGCATCCAGGCTGTTGACCTTATGAAAACATATTATTTTGCTGTTAGCCCAGAAATAGCTGGCAGGCTGTGTGTATCCTGTGTCTGCATTCCAATATACCTGTTTGTGTGTTTGGGAGGGACTGTGTGTGTGTGTGTGTGTGTTTATGTGTGGTTTATGTGTGTATTTGTGAGTGTGTTCATTTTATTTCCAAGTGAGTCCAAAAATAGCTGTACGGTTGCTTAGTCAGGTACTGTACGTTTTACTCAAAACCAGTTAACACTGCGTATGTGTGTGTGTGTGTGTGTGTGTGATAGTGTGATAGTGTGAGTGCATGCTATCACCATGAGACGAGAGTTTGATGGCTCTAAAATTAAAACATGACCCAGCAGTGGATGATGTTTGCCTGCCTCAAGCAGAAACACTTTACCTAACAAACTGTCAGCAAATGCCACTGCATGAAATAGAAACAAGCTTGTTGATGCGCTACTGTATATTTTGCTACTCAAACCTATTCAGTATTTTGAAAATAAGATATATTAGAAAATGATACACACTACACAGTAAAGTAATTTGAGGCCAAATTAATTATTGAACCACTTTATGACACAATCTTTGGTCAGTTATGAATACTGAAATGTGTACGTAACACCCCCACGTTAATACCCCCAAGGTTTCTCTCACTGCCATTTCCTTGAAATTACCTCTCCATCCTTTACACACCCCCATGTTCCACACCTCTCCATCTCCACTTCTGTATCACTTTCTCAGAGTGCTGCTGTTATACAACAAAGGACCCAGTTAGGATGAAAATGTCCCTGCACCCTCTGCCCATATGACGACCAATTTTAATTTCAAACATTTAAAACGTTGAAACTTAATAGCTTGGTTAAGACTAAGATTGGAATTTACATTTGTGTGCTTTAAGGGCAGACATGTAATAAGGCTGCACAGTTTTCATTTCATTAAATACTAGTGCAGAGACCTGAAACCAAAATAAAGAGAAAAGTGTATTTTAGAAAACATTCATGTCTTCAATCAAACCTTGAAAGATACTTTAACCCAAAGTTTCAGAGTGGTAAAGGACTCTCTAAGTCTGGGTTAATGTTTGAGAATCAGTCTACATCTGTTGGAAATAACGTCCTTGATTTGTTTGCATGCATGCTTATTATACTATGTATGAACTATGTGTGTGCACCTGCATGTGTCATTCTGGGGTCAGTCAACTGTTACCTGTTTTTGGTCAACATCAGCAGGTCGTGCAGTGCAGTTACCACTGCAATAAGAACTAATGTCCATGGGATTACATGGTATTGTAAACTGAAACCCTTCTGTGTGTTCTTCTAATGTTAGGTAGCAACTAACGTGTTGTTCTTGTGCTTGTTGGTTTAAAGCACGTAGACTGGATAAAGATGACTCTGATGAGAGACATGATTCTTCTGTCTATGGATTCCCGTTAACAGCGATCAGTCGTTCGAAACACAGCCTTTAAACAATTGGATTAGCCAAACACCCTTTCCCATTTGTCCTTGTTATTACTGTTATTGGATTAAAAGAGCCAATCAGAGTTGTTGTTCAGGTTTCTGGAAAGACTGTCACTTCCTCATTACAATGATAATTAGGTGATTAGTAATTAGAAAGCAGATGTTGTACTGTGTCTTACACTGTGTCTCTGATTAGTTGTATTTCCTCATTTATTTCCCTCCACGTTCTGCCTATCTGCTTTCATTTCTTTTCTGTCTACCCCCCCACCCCCATTCCTTTTTTCTGAAGTCGGGGTGAATAGGACATTGTTGAATATCGTTTCACTCTGTTGAGGAGGAAAATGAAATGGGAATGTCTCTCACTTCTCTTTCTCCCCCTCTCTCCATCCATCTCTCTTGAGAAGACCTCCCAACCAGGCCTGAGAGTTTCCCAGACCACTTTATAATGGCTGCACAAACCAGCCCATTGTCCACTTGTTTTTCTGTGCGTATCTGGACTCATCGAGACCCTGCTTGTTTTTTAGCGATGTAGGAGATCCCAAGAAAGCCCCTGCCTCTCATAGACTGCCTCCCCTCCTCAACCCCCTTCTTTTCTCTCTCTCTCTTGACCCTATCTTGTTCCTTACGTCTAGTATTTCTAATGTCTTCACCCGTTGCTGCTTTAAAGAGTTCTGGTCACAGCTTTGATCTTGATCATGGACTCCAAAATGTTGGGTTACAACCCATAATGTGTTGTAGGACCAGTGTATCCTGGCATGAGTATGCTGTCCTTTTGTATGTCTGGACCCATGGTGAGGGTGGAAGTCTTTCTTTCAGGTTCCACCCAATGAATGGTTAACATGTTTCTACTTTATATCAGTTAATTAATCATCAAATGTGTGGGAAATACATTAAGGAGTTAAACATTGTTTTTTTACTTCTATTCAAAGTACAAGAAGATGCACTGTGCTTAATACATTTCAACAGTTGCAGCTGTGAAATGTTAACATCTGGCAGCCTAATGACCATCTGTCGTTCCTGTACTGCTATAAGCATTTTTTAGTTGTATCGGGTGGTTAAATGATAATTACATGTGGTTTTGCGTGCATGCAAACTTCTTTTACCCCATTACTGGAATGGTGGCATGTAACGGGACTAGTGTGTGCACAAATTGAGCTCATATCAGATTCTGTGATACCAAATGGAATGCACCATGAATTGTTATGATGATTTATGAATCTGTTGAAACAGGAAACAGCTCATATTACTTCAACAGGCAAGGGTTTGACATTAAAATAAAGCACTAAGTGTGTGGCAGTCAAGTCAGTGAATGAACACATTTACTTTCAGATTTAGCGTCTCAGATTCATGTGTTTGATGAAACTGAAATTTAATGTTTACCATAGGTTTGCCAGCTGCTTGTGCATACGTATATTGCAGCCCATATGTTTTATGGTTTATGGTTAACAAATCATAAAAACACGCAAAACTATATGTATACTTTATACATACGCATATACTGTATCTGTGTCTGTTTGTATTTCTCTGTAAACATTCTTTCATATGACCATACTTGTGTGTGTGTCATGGCCTATACAATCCCCCATCTCCCTGTTGTGCAGTGTCAGGCCTCTTCTTTATGTACCAAATTAGTGGCTATTGAGGGATCGTAATTTTGTCAGCAATTTGTATCCCATGGTCATGCACAGAGCAAAATGTCCCCAGCCTGAAACCATTACATCTTGTTGAGTGGAGCCTTATTGGCTCAAGATGTGATATGATGGGGACTATTTGAATGGGATATAGTGTCATCGGTAATGGATTTCATAGTGTCTTAGGAAGTCACCCCCTAAACTGCCTGTAAGTGGTTATGTATGGTGCTGCCATAACTAAATGTCATCTTTAGTTTGCACAATTTCACTCAGTATAAATACACATGGCCCATTCAAATACTTACAAGGTGCAGCCAATTCACTGCCAATGCGATCGATGTGTCTTTCTCTGTCGTTTTTATGCAGTGGAGAGCCTAAAAGTTGATATGGCTGGCTGCTCCATTTAACATGACTTGGGGGCTTATTTTGATGCAGCAATTATAGGAAGTTTCTCACTCTGTCTAGAGTATCATTTCCTCTGATATTGAAACTTTTTAATACATGTAGTTTGTGGAGGTATATTTCAGAGTAGCCAAAAGTGTATATTTCCTAACAACCATTTTGTAAAGCTGTTTTGATATCTACACTATTTTCTCTACTTGGAGATTTTCCACAGACCACTGGAACAGTCTTCCTTTTTAGTGTTTAAACACTCGGATAAAATATAGTCATTTTGTGTTTGAAACCACGAACATTAATTCAAAACTGTCTAAAATGATAATAATCATGGTAAATGATGTTGTAGTTATTTGTTATTGTTTATTTGATATGATTTCATTTAATTGATTCAATTAAATTTTTTTGGCTGCTGTCACTATTTCTCCTAAAATAGGTTTTCTGTCTTTACATCATCTATTCAAAGGTAAAATATAGTTGATCACGTGTCAATAATAATAATTAATTTTAAGATGCTTTTGTGTGCACACTTTGCTAATGGTGTGGTTTAAGTACAATATGGGAGGTATAGTGAGAAATGGAAAAAGAATTGAAATGACATGAACAAAGGTTTTAAAGGCTATTCAGCCATGTTGTGTGATAGCACAGAGCGTGTTTCATGATTTGTAATCCCTCAGCTTATCTCTCATTAGAAATGTTGATCAGAATTAATTTTTTTGGAGCTGCCTGCAGTAAATCATCTTTTTGATTTTTGGCTGTACCTTCATCGCTCAGTTTCCAAATGGCACAGCCATATTATGATGGGATACGAAACACCACTCCAAATCCCCATTGTTCTGCCCTCTCTGTGTTTCCGAGGCAACAGTCTCCTACCATCTGGAAGGCCCTCATCCCTCAGTTCTTCTCACTTCCGTTTAATGGGTTTCTCCTCTGTCCTTTCTCATTTTCTTTTTCTTTTTCTTTCAGTACTGTTTCTCTGTTCTCTCACAGATGTCTTTTGTTTTATTTTATTTTTACTTTCTATGCTCTAACTTCATTTTCTCTCCTTTCTTTTTTCTTGCTGTCACTTTTTCCTTCTGCTTTTCACCGTAAGTACTTTACTGTATTACCATACTCTTTCATTTTCTCTCTGCTGTTCTCTTTTTAACCTCCTGTGTTCTTTTTCCATCATTCCCTGCCTGCCTTTGTCTTTTTTTCCTCCTGACCCTTCAACTGCGTTCTTTAATGCAAGTACTTTGTATTATGCACACTCACACACTCACAGTCGCACACATTCATACACTGATACACAAATGGCATATTTCCAAATGTGTATCCACATGCACTCATATACACAGAGTAATGTAATCATGTTAGTTTCCTGGACCGGTTAGTTTGTAATTCATGATATCCAGGCGGATTAATCATATTTGACAAAGAAGGATAGAAAACCCATGAAAGGTGTTTGGTTTCATTCAGATGTGAACTGTACGAACACACGTCTAGCTGTGTGTGTGTGTGTGTGTGTGTGTGTGTGTCCTCTAAAGTAGGACCCATTATTCTCAGCAGATGCTGACCTTCAGCATGGCAGCTCTCTGGAGGGCAGCACTTGATTCCCTGCCTTTTTCTCTTCTCTTCATCTCCATTGCCCCCTATGTCTGCTCCTTTCTTCCTTCTTCTTTTATGCGTTTCTTCTGTTTTCATCTGAGAGACTCAGTCTCCTGTACTTGCTAATCATCCATTTTTTCAATAAGCTTTCAAATCTAAACTGGCTATTTATGACTATTTCCTTTCATTCTACACCAACGTTTTCCTCATCTTTCTCTTCAAACGTATCTCCCTTGTCTTCTCTGTCAGAGCCTTTTCAATGGCTTGTAAACTTCATGCCTTCCCAGGCTAATGTAGAGCTTCTTGGAATTCAGGTTTACTCCTATACACCTTCTTGTCCTCATCTTTGTCTTTTCTATACTCTTCCTCCTTTTTTGCCTCTCCTGTCTGGTTCAACCCTCTGCAGTCACACCTCTTTGTCTTCTGTTTACACCGACTTCTTATCCTCTTTACATTCATCTGCCTTCTCTCTGTCCTTTTTTTCTTTGCATGTTTGAAAGGAATTAAGATGAAGATTTTAGACTTTAGTGGTCTGCTCTTTGCCTGTAAACCCCTTGTTGGATAGTCGTATTTAACACTAACTTGCCCCCACTGTGAAGCCGTCAGTAATTAAATCTTTGGCACGTAGACCAAACACACAATTAGTAGGCAGATTGAGAAACAAAAGATTGAATCTTCATTGTAGTTGATAAAAGAATCCCAAGTGAAAGAATGTCTCATCCTAATTTTTTTCAAGCTCTTAACCCTCCACCCAAACTTTCTTACCAACTGAGTGACATAAATGTGCTTGGTATTCATGTTTGTATTTCAGTGTGGCAGGCTTGGACTTTCTTCTATTCTGTTCTTTGATTAATAGCTGCTCTGGGCTGGTCCTTTGTTAGGTTTGGAAAAGTTTATACTCCATCAACACCAGTCAGACTAGTGTTAGATATGTTTTCCAAACTTGTTATTTAGTCCTCATCCATGAGCTATTTTGTCTTGTATGAAGGTTTGAAGGTACAAACATTCAAGCGTAAATCTTAACTGCTGTGTTGCATGTCCAAGAGACGTTCAAGCTGATTGTTATGGTAGAACAAAAACAAAACAGTGTAATTAACATTATTGTATTTGTAATGCTTTAACCCTGCTATTATTACTAGGGCTAACTCACATCCTAGTGTTTACAGTAGCCTACACTGGCTAGCAGCAGCTGGTCTTGTTTACTTCAGAGTTCAGTCAAAGGCCCACAGTTTCCAGAATTCTAGCAGGAGAGATTTTAGCAAGTTTGGTATAATTTTTCTTTCACAAATAGTTTCCTAAATCTAGTTTTAAGTGAATTTGTAAAAACAGGCACCTCAGATTTGGCCAGGGGAGTGTAAACTCTGCCCTCCTCAACAAGGCTGTGATAAGACCTGCAAATTCTGTTTAACTCTCATCAGTAACATGCACAAGAATAAAAACTGAAGTTAGATTTGCTTTCATTGAAGTTTCAGAGTTGTCAGTCACCCTATCCTCAACCAAATGGAAATGGTACTGAGGTTTTGAGTGGCATATATGGTATGCCCCCTAATCCTGGTTGGTAATACCCTTGCTTAACCTTTGACCCCATCTTCTAGGTGGTGGTGGGAATTGATGGAGTGTCATGTGACTTTAAGAGGTCAGGAGTCAAGGAAGGTTTAGGGGTCTCTAACCCACACACATGTACACACACACTCAAGCACCAATACAAACCCCAATGACAGCTGAACCAACAGAAGACAATCTCTGCCATATACACACCTTCAGAGACAGTATGTAACCACTTAACTATAAGTAGTAAAAGAGCTTAGTGTCTTATTGGGCTTCTCCTAATAAAACTCCTAATAAAAAACTTCATCTGCTGCTTAAAGTGTCACTCTTAATGACTTGGCTCTGTTTGAGTTTGTTTTTTCACTACCCATGGTTAAGACCATTCCAGATGCCATAAACTGTACCTGTGCAGTGTGCTCACCCAGCAGCTCAGAGGGATTTTACTTAGCCAAACAGAGACAACTGCTAATCACATGGAAACTCTTACCTTCCTGCTTAATGCCTGAGAATTGTGGTTAACTTCTTCTGAAAACCACTAATTTACGATTGTAAGTTAAATTTCTACATTTGTCGTGCATTTACTCTTTTCTGTGGCACCACTGTTGTATTGTTGCAAAGGTATTTTATGCTTGCTTGGCACCTTTCTGCACTCTAGTAAACATGGTAATTAAGAACACATAACAGAAACTTCAGAATTACATCTCAGAATCCCCCTAAGGATCAGATGATATAATTGGATTTGAAGTACTTCGGAAGATAAATGTGCATATTAATGAACAAGGATTTTTTTTCTTGAAACTTATCCAATGTTTTAAAGCTTTTTATTTATTGAGTTAACATTAAAGTGTCCTTTTTAATAAGTAATGTTGTAGAAGGAGACCAGATAGCTCGAGGACCCATTTTATATATATGCTTTTCATGACCCGCACTTTGACAGCTGGCAGGTCCATTAGACAAGTCAAGTCTTATTTCCATGTGTTGATCAGTCTACTTTTTCATTTTCCTGAGTACTAGATGATTTTGATGATGATTTTCTTTCATTAGGCAATTTTATAACTAAGTCAGTGATATAACTTACATTATATCGATGTATTAAACTTGAACATTTTTTTCTAAACCAGTCAGAGCTAATATTTAATGTACCTCGTAAGAAGCCTAAGATGTAGCACAAGCTTCATTTTAATTCTGGTAGAGTCTTCATGCAAATAGACTTTCCTGTCTTTTCGTACCCTTCCTTGGACACATGATAAACTATTTCTCCACCCTTCATTATTTTTCACTTAAGTTTTTATTGCCTCATTGTTTGGACTGTGATGGCTCTGTGATTAAAGCTCCATAATGAAGTATCACATTAGGAAGATGAAACTAAGTTAAAGTTAGTTTAACTCCAGGGACATTACATCACAGCAGCTCCATTTTCACTGTGGCTCACAAAATGACATTATGGCAGCAGTTTGAGCTATTAATCTGTTTTATTACCAGACTGTCAAAATACCCTGACTCTCATTGACAAAGAATCTGACACTGTTAAATGCAATATGAATATATGAAGTACTTTCCCAACCTTAAACCTAAAATTTATTTTAAATGGATATCAAAACAAGGTGAGGACTCCGGTCTGTAAAGACTCATAAAAAATAACTGAATTAAAGCCGCAGTACTCCCTCATTTTCTTTTCGCTCCTCTTTCACTCACTTTAAATATCACTCTTTATCCCCTCACTCCCACGCCCATTTTTTCCCACCTTCACTAACCCTCACCCTTCTGTTCTCAAACTTCCTTTATTCCCATTTTGAGACAGTGTTGTTTGTGTTTGTGCTCTAGTGTTTGGTTTTATTGAGACAATCCATCTGCGATGTGGCTCTCAGGAGTTTTTTAATGTGCGGTGTCACAACACTACATCTTTTCTCTCTTTCTTAAAGATATTTGTGTCTCTCTGAGATATGTTGAAATGATAGATGGCTGTGTATTTGTGTGTGTGTCTGTGTGTGTGTGTGTGAGAGAGTGTGTGTGTGTGTAGCAGCTGTATTCAGCCCTTTTGCATGAAGTAAGTGAAAGTATGTGTGTTTATGAGAGAGAGCTGCAGGTGCAGAGGACATATAACAACTCCTTGTTTTCTCCCTAAATCCATGAGAAATCTCTTAAATATCAGGGAATTGGAAAGGATCACATCACTCTCAATTACTGTCATGCTTGCCATGGAGAAAAGTCTTTCCAATTATCCTTTCAAACACACACTGAGTGTGCTGTTTACATAACTCACAATGTTAAGGAAGTCATCCTTAAACAGATAAAGGAGATTAATTTCACTAGTGGTTCTGTTCATAATGTTTTAGATTGTTTTATGATTGCTGTCTGTTAAACTGGTTGTTGCATGTGCCAAGGGTTTGTTCTTATCAGTAGATTGGTTTCCCTCTTTCTATCTGTTCCTCTCTCTCTCTCTTGCTCTCAAACACACACACTTCTGCACACACACATAGACCACCAGCCTTCTCATTTGGTGTTAACTCTTCTCCAGCTGTGCGCCAATTTGCCTCCTCTAGGGTGTGTGGGGTTTGGGAGGGGGTAATTTGGAGCTGCATTTTAAGTTAAGGTTTTCAATGTGTGTGTTCTGTTTAGTGTGTTTATGTAAAATGTTATGTTGTCTGTGTATGTTCTGAGACTGTACAGTATGTGTGTGTGCATGTGTGTGCCAGTAATGGGGTCCATCCTCATTACTCTGTAATCCCCAGCTGCTGTGCACTGCTGACTGGGTTCCTGGAGGGAGAATTCCAAACTCGCCACCGGATTTACAGTGGATTCCCAAAAGATTCCCACTGGAATTCTACTCTATTCACAATATGGAAACGCTCATAAGACTCTAGGGCTGCAGATAATTATTATTGTCATTACTGATTCGGGTGTTGACTGTTTTTTAATTAACCAATGTTTAGGCAAAATGGCAAAAGCCCGCAAATGTCACAAACTGGAACAAAACAAAAGTTTGGCATTTGGCTAGTCGTGCTAACCAGCACAGTTCTTTATATCTGGGCCCAGTGAAAGATCAGAGGTCCAACAAAAAAACTTAATGAGGTGGAATTAAATATTCAGTGTCTTTTTAAGCCTCTCACTCATCCTTCCTTCTCGTCTCATTTCCTTTTCTTTTTTCATCTCACTATTTCCCTTCTTCTTCATTCATTTCGCATTACACATTTTTCCCATCTTTAACTTGTCTCATGGCCGACTGGTCCTTTCTGCTTCATCTCATTTTCTCAGCATATACTTTTTTGATTAAAAACATCTGTAATTTTGCAAAGTGATCAGAAAGCAGAACACTTACAATAAATCCTGGTACACTCTAACCAGGTAAAATCTAATTAGTGTTTCTTCAGAAAAGCTGCTGTTGTTGATTTAAAGTTTTTTCTTACTGAATAACTTTGACTACGTGTTCAACTTGTCTATTGAAATCCATATAATTGGATGCTAATTCCTTAAAAAAAATGTATGAAGTAACACTGATATTAGGACAGCACACCTCAGGAGGCAGGCTGTCCTAATATCAATGTTACTTCTTTTTTCTTACTCCCTATTGCTCCTTTTTGTTTCTCCCTCTTCTTATTTTCATTCTGCATCTGGATGTCACTGCTTCATTCACTTTCTCCTCGCTTCATTCTTTCTCTCTTAACCCTCTCTTCCTCTCTAACCTGCCTTCTTCACCTCCCCGTCACCTTTCCACTGCTCTTATCACTCCCTCACTGACATTATTGTGACCAAGGTCCAAATGCTGTCTGACGGACTGACTGACCGATATGGGCACAGGTCGTATATACAGAGGCTCAGGGGTAAATAGCAATCCATACAGATTGGCTGGCAGGCAGACTTGTTATACATCTTTTAAAAAGAGAGAGGGAGAGAGAGGCAGACACATGGACAGATGGGGCAGCTGGCAGACTGACGTGTTGGTAGTCTTTCCGGCAGAAGTAGACAAAACGGCTGTGACTATCAGGAAGAGAGACATTTGAGACATGTAGCTGATATGCAGAGTGACTTACAGTAATTGTAGCAGAAGAAATCAAAAACTAGAACACAGATTGCAAATACGCTGACAGTGAAGCAGAAATGTGATGTGCTCACACACATACACACACGCTCTCATGACGGACATGGAGCCAGGAGGGGAAGAAGCAGACATCCCAAACATGATGGGCATGTAGTTAGTTAGACACTTTCCACTGACCACCCAGAATGACACACACAGGCGTCTGAAGGGAGACCACCAGCACTCTGTGTGTGGGTGTGTGTGTGCGCATTCTGTGTAAGTATTGAGTACAAATCTGTGTTTGATTCATTCAGTCTGTCTCCATGGTTATGCGCACATTCACATTATCTCCAGGCAAGAAGCAACAGGTCAAAACTGTGATTGGTTGGAGGTTGTGAAGCCCCACCCACTCAACTCTTCATATCAGTGATAAGTGTCATGACAACTGGTAAAAGTAACATGATTCTAAACACATTTTAACACAAGTGCATTATTTTGAAGAATACAATACAAAGAAATCAGAATCTCCAGTGTACTGGATATTTTGAATAATTGATCAGTTTTACAAGTAAGGTCGCATATGCAAACAAGCATAAATACACATTTGCATTCAAAAACAGATTTGGACTAAAGCAACATTTAAAATGAGAGAATAGAAGAGATTGAAAGTGAGGCAGAGAGAATCAGAAACAAATGTAGAAATGAGAAGACAGAAAGACAGCGAGATAAAATGTAATACCTCATAATGTTAGCAATGTGGACAACATGTTTGTGTACTTGCTTGCCACTGGGCACAAGACATCAATATCTATTAACAGGACTGGACTGGATTACCACAGCTGTGTGTGTGCTTTGCATGCATGTTAACTGAGCCCTAGCCTACTGTCACATGTCACTTAAATTCTGTTGCTATGTGATCTTTGGCTGAGACTCCGTGTGTGTGTGTGTGTGTGTGTGTGTGTGTGTGTGTGCGTGTGTGTGTATGTGTGTGTGGGGAGCGGGCGCCTCTCCCTCTTTTTCACTTCTCTCTCTAGTCCAAAACAAATAGCTGTTAGCAGATTTTCATGAATATTTCAGCCGTTTAGTTGACAGATTTACCAGAGAAACTGACAGTAAGTGAATTTCCTGATATTTTCTTATTAAAACACATGAAAAGAACATCACAAACAAAACAATAAACTAACAGTGCTTACAGTGCCTGCAATTAGCTGATGATTTGTTTCAGAGTGAGCAATTTTAGGCAGAGCGATGAGTTAAAACTGCAACTTTGGATTGTGCGATGCAGGCAAATCACGTTTGTTTTCACTTCCCTAACATTAGCAATGTACAAAAATAATAACAAATGTTTCTTTTCATTGACAACACGGTGTATAGAGTCACAATCTGTTAAAAGATGTGCAGCTCAGTGGAACCTATCCCACTCGTCATGGTGTGATTCAGTGGCTACATCCTAATTCCCTTATTTGATCATTCATTCTCAATCCTTAGTCAAAACGGACTTAGTTCTGGTCGGCCATCTTGAAGACCATCCTAGTGCTGCCATTCCTGAGGGAGTGAGGAGCAAGGAAGCTGCCTGGAGCAGCCATGAGCAATGATACATGAGACCATCCTTTGCAGAAGTCCTTTATGGATTGAAACACCCCTTTTATTGGAAATCAGTTGGTTATTGGACAGTTAAGCATGTTTCCTTGAGTTCTCTCTCTAAGATGCAGATGAGGAAAATTTAGATGCACTTTGGGGAACTGGGATTTACCTAACCGATGTTATAACTGGTAGAGAAAAAGTGACGTTAAATGCATTTTTTTAAGAAAATAAATGGACCTTTCTTGACATGTAACTTTGTGTTTTGCAATGCAAGTTTTTTATTTTCTTATATTTAGAAGCTGACTTGTTAGGTTTCTTAAAACTTTTCTTATGCTATCTCTTGTTTCAAAAATGTGGTCCCTTCTTTAGACGGGGCCCTTTGGATTCTGCTGACTACCCCATGCAGCCCTGGTCTGGCCATTACCCTGGACCTCCCCAGGGCCCACAGGGCTACTCCCAGTCCCACTCCTACTCTAACCCCAGCTCCCAGTCTGGTCCGTCTTACCCTGGCTACCCACCTGGCCAACCATACCCACGGCCAGGTGACCCTCGGGGCATTGATCCAGGCTACTACCCCCACCCAAGGTAAGCATATGCAAGGCAGGTGCTATGTACATTTATACCACATGACTCTACACATAAAGGTCAACCTCAAACATGAGTAAGACTTAAAGTATTTGGAGTCCTTTGTCTGTGTACATGGCCATTATTTCGTTTACTGTATTTATGGAGATATTGACTGTCTTCACACTGTCAGTTCCCTCATTGACACTTTATCATCTTTCTGCTTCTGCTGTTTTCACCCTACTTGTTTTCTGCTCCCAGCATTGTGACCCTGTTTTTATAATCACAGCTCCCAGCAAAGAGGGCCCTTGCGACAAGATGTGCCCCCATCTCCTACCCCTCCTCTTCGTGGACTACGGTACGACACTATGACACGTGGAACTGGGGGTGGAGGCTACAGGTAGGAGCGATTAGTGGATGAAGACAATCCCAGGTAAATTCTGAGACCTAAAATCCTCCTTTGTTTCACAAATGAGTGAGTTCATCAACTTCATTACAAAACAAAATGCATTTTTAAATTATGTCTCACTCTTTGATAAAGAGCTATTTGGAATTTAATTTTACAGTACTAGAATTTAAGTGAGTTCACAAGCCTAAATACATGTTTGATTGGTTACAGGTAACTGATGGACCCCAGTCCAGACCATTATGGCTATACTGGGGACAGAGGAAGACATCAACAAAAACACCAAACCGACCCAAGACAGAAGAACGTCATGACTGCAGCTGTGTAGACAAATCAGGTCCAGAAATGAAATCAAACAAAATGTACAGCCTTTCTGCATTTGGTACTCCAAAAGTAACCTCTTATGGTGTGATATGAATAATTTTTCATTATCAAACGCTGTTTACACTGCTTGGGGTATGTGGAAATACACAGACAAGCAAGGTAAAAGAGGTTAATTATAGACATTTTAATATCTTGTTGTTTGAAGTCATTTTAATTGCTTGGAGTTATATAAAATTAGCAGTTCCTTCTGCTTACTTTACTTACTATTCTTCAAATATATGGTCTCTTTCAAGAGGCAGAGGCACAAAAGTATTGGATTCATTTAAATTAAGCCACTTAAGTGCATACATACAGCTCTACACTCTCAATATTGCTGCTCCGCCAACAAGACAAAAAATGAAATGTCATAAAAAGTAACATGAATAAAATTAACCTTAGTTACGGTACCATTCACATAGATATGTAACATATTTCAGTGTTATTACTTGGTTGTGATTAAGCCAAATTTATTCTCCGTACTGAAGCAGTTCAGGTTTACATAAATGTTAGTTTAGAGCTTTGAATGTCCCCTTGAGAGTGGGTTCAGATGTAGGTTGCTGGAAAAAGTCAAAATGATCAAAGCTGTGATGGACAGCAACAGGTTAGTATGACAATGTCAGTCTTTGCTGCTGAAACACTAAAGTCGTCATTCTAAAAGTAGCATTATACAGTGAGACTATATTGATTCACACCAAACTAACATTATGAGCTTGGACTGTAGTTACAGTATGCTCATTTTTAGGCCTATTGCCAAACAGGGAGAACGCCACTATACCAGTCTTTATGAGAGTACAAAATTTGTCTTGTGTGTTATCACTTTTTGTACTGTCAGTGAATTATGAAAACTTTAATAATTGAAGTGCACAGTAGAGCACTGTATGTATTATCTTTAAGTGCAATAATATGATTTTAATAATTCTTTGGTTGCGTTGCATAGATATAATCTGAAACCCTGCCTGTCTGTTGGTTTCCAATGACTGTTGCTGCGTTAAAGGGGTCCCAAGATAATGTTTCAAAGCCCGTAGTAGCAGTAAAATCTCACATTCACATTTATTCATATTCATTTCGGGGCATATTGCCATTATATGACTTGAGTTTATCTTTGAATAGTCATCTTTATATAAAATGACTTCAACTTAAATGTATGATAAACTTGAATGGATTTCATTTTGACATTCACATGTACGCAATCCATAGAGCCATCTTCTGTTTATCGAATCGTTCCAGCAACACTGGTGTTTATGCTTTTTGGTGATAGTTTTTGGTTTTCTGTCAGACACCCAATTCTTATCACTATGCTAGTATCAAACTATAAACGCTGACATTCTGTAAGAAGCACTGTTAGGACCAGGGAGATCATTTTGTAATAGGCAGTATACACAAACCAAAGCTTTTTAAAACTCCCTTTCTTTCTATTGGGACTAACTTCTAGTATTTAGACTGCATCTCTTTCAAAACATCTCCTTTTTAAAACAGCTGAATTATTAGGGATGAGCATGTATGTCATAATGGGGCTGAACTTAACAGTGTAAGGTGAATAAAGTTAATGAACAAAACTTTCAGTCTTTCAAACCACTGCAATGTGCTGAAATGGCTTTTCTTTTTTGGGGCAGGTGTTGAGTTGTAGAGCTCAATTTCACTGTGTATTACTGACCAGCCTCTTTGTCTCTGTGTTGTCTGTGTACACTATGTGCTCTAGCTTGGATGTGAAGGATTCATTGCACATCTCTGTGACCTGGTGGCGTAGGCATCACTGTGTGATGAAGTGCACACAAGGCCTGTTGAAACATGAATTGGGTTTCAGAGTACTCTTCTCTTTGCTGCACCATAGTGTATATCCATTAAGCCACTTACTAAACCATCAATTAAGCGAAACTAAGAGAGTGTAGCATAGCATTTCTGTTTCATTCTACAATGCTCAGCAGTATTAATTTCAATGGAGATTAAATGTTTAAATGACATTTCAGGAATTGGCGAATTGAGTTTATGTTAATACTGAGGATGAAATGCCACTAAAGTGAATGGTGAGACTAATCTGACTGAAACCCATATGAAAGAATGTGAAGTATGTGTTGTATTGACCATTTCATTTACCTGCTTGCTAGAAAAATCTGGAGCTTGATTAGATTAGATTAGATTAGATTAGATTAGATTAGATTAGATTAGGTCGTCGGGCAGAAAGAAGGAATAAGGATTTAGACAGAAGAAGGGAGAAAGCAGAGAAAGGACTGGACGTGATGAAAAGAGAAGCAAAGATGGAAGACAAACAAAAAGGGCTTAGAAAAAAGGGGGAGTCATAAAGAGAGACTAAAGAAATGAGTAATAGATTGAAAGTGTTGATGGGGGGAGGTTGAAGAAATGGTAAAAACAGCTGCTGTGCAATGATGTCTTTGTGAGTCAGGCTGGTTTGATTGAGGAAGAAGAGCAAAGGAAAGAATAAAGGTTCATAAAACCTCAGACGGCAGTTGTTCTGCAGTAGGAGGTGGCTTACAGGGGTGAATTGACTGAATACTTACAATAATTTCTTTCTGTTCTTGCTGTTGTCACTTTTTATCACCACTATGGAATTTAAACTTACAAGTCTAACCATCACAGTCTTACTGAAAAAGCAGTTATTTGTTTTTAAAAGATTGCTGTGGTGGCCGACTCACCTGTCAGACACAGAGCCCAGGGAAACAACAATGAAATCATTC
This sequence comes from Mastacembelus armatus, assembly GCF_900324485.2. Lineage (NCBI taxonomy): Eukaryota > Metazoa > Chordata > Actinopteri > Synbranchiformes > Mastacembelidae > Mastacembelus > Mastacembelus armatus. Next base: position 7,625,922 of record NC_046653.1, on the reverse strand, counting down.
ATATGCCCTGTTGGATCAGTCACTCTTTGGCTGAGCTGTAACACTGTAGTGGACAGAAGTTGTTTTCCACTACCAGGATGTTGTGGGTGATGAGCGATGAGGCATTGCAACTAATAATCTCCACTGCTGAGTTAAAATGTGTCAATGCTTAGCCAGTGCACTAAAAACAAAGAGTTCTGTTCACCACCAAATGGTCAATTTTATTACTTTAGGTTAATCACAGTTTTCTATGAGTTACAGTATGTTAAAGAGTGGACATGGTGCTCCAGAGAGAGAAAATGATCCGCCGGGGTCAAATGGATGAATTTTGTGTCGTCATTAAAAGCAACACTCATCAGGACAAAATGAACAGGAAGCCAAGGTGGAAGATACTGGTTCAGTGCCTGGTGAAGCTTGTTTGAGCTAAATTATAAGATGTGAACATTACATGAAAGTGTTTTTATTGTTATTCCTCTGATATTAATACACAATTCACATGTATGTAACGTTTCGCAAACATTTATTTCCCATGTATTTCTCTTTAATGATAGTTGGTGTTGCTGGTATATTTTACGTTGAAGCCACAGAGTGTTTGGCTACTGTTACCATGCTACTACAAGAAAGTGGTACACTACATAGTTTTGATCAGTTTTTCTTCCCCCTAAATATCTCTAATATGTGCCATTTACATGAAAAAAAGAAAAACTGTGCAAACAGTTTTCAACTTTCCAATTTTCAAAGTTTGGAAGAATAATATAAAAAACATTAACATAGTTTGTGTAGCATGAGTAAACACATCAAACATCCTGTGAGCTCTTTGGGTTTTGGCAGTACAGTATAAGTTGCACAAGATGAAGGTACTAACCAGAGAACAATGTATGAAGGAACCAACTAAATAACCTCTGTCTTAAAAATATATATATGATTTTAATTACACTGCTTCTATCCAAAAAAATCAAATGTCATTTTATAATGTAAGAATAGCAATAATTTCTATTACTGTTTTCCTACATTTTATATTTGTGTATATAACATCTCTCTTTTTTGCATTAAAATCTTCGTTTTAAAATACCAAAGATGTCATACTTTTAATGTTTTAAAGATTAAGCTACAATGCATGCCCAGCACATCTGCTAAGGTTAATTAAATATGAGTCAGGAGAAATCATTTCCCTCATGTCCCCCATACCCTGCAAGGTGAATCATTAACATTGCCAACCCAATTTAGTCCATCATTTAAGCAGCTGATAAATTGTACCTTTGTGATAAGAGATAGATGTTGGCCCCAAATTAATGCAAGAATATTTATCAATTAGAAAAAGGAGATAAGGTACACTGATTGCAGCACAAAGTTTTCTGAGTTCTTCTGGCATAGTGCCATTCCACTGCTAGGTCATATCCATCCGATTAATAAGCATTTAGTCACAGTCTGTGGCATAAGGTGCTTTCTTATTTATTAGACACCATGGGTGCTGGACTTGGGCTGCAATCAGAGAAGTTAGTAATAATGAGACATAGAGGCCAAGGGAATGATTTATCAGTCTAAGCTTAATTAGCATATCCCAGACCTCTCAGCCAATGAAAAGCTGGAAAGGAAAGTAATTAAATTCCCCTGAGTCACTGCTGAGGTTCATTTTGTGCACAGTGTTCAGTATAGATCTAAGTGTGGGTGTGTGTGTTTTCAGCATTCACTATTCTGATTATAATGTGAGTGTAAGTCCTGGTGTTTGTATTCATGCATGTCAAAACTTAAATTGGTTACAGAGATTAATTGCAGTGTACTTTGGACTGTTCTCACAGTCTAGAGATGTCACTGAAATGGAGCAAATGAAGAGAAGGTAGAATGACTTGCTGATTGATCTGACCTTAAATCCATAGCTTCTGTTTTTTTTGTAGCTCTTTGGATTGTTATCTGAATGAGTTACCAGATTGCTGGCTCCCTAAGTCACTGTGAAGTATTGAGTTTTAATTTTGCCACTGCATTGTGAAATGAACACTTCCTGCTACTGATGATCTCATTGAGAATTCGCATCATGCTTTGCAGGTCTCAGCAGCTTTAAGTTTAATTTTGCTCGACCTTACAGTATGCATGAGTCTTAATGCTTATCACAAGCTTTTCCTGAAACTCCACCTTCATCGCCAAGTGGCCGATGAAGAAAATCAAATGTCCGACAAGCTGGAAGATTCGAGGTCTGTCCAAGAAAGTGAATACACACCTTAAAGTGAAGAAAGGTTGTTTATCAGGGGAGATATGCTAAGAACAGGAAAATTACCAGTCTTGTCCCTCTGCAAATTCAGGTTTGGAGTTTCAGACAACAAATGTTTTATGGAAAATCAATTTTCAAAATTTTGTGACAAGTAGCAGCTATACATAACCACAGTGTCCATGATATTGCCTCTGGACCTTTGATGAATTAATTGTAAATGAATGAAACTAATAAACACACTGGAGAATTAACCACCAACGTGTAGATATGATACACAAGGTCAAATGTCAGTGTTTCATCACATTTTTCCCTCAGACTATATTTATCTATGTGATATATCAGATTTGGTTAGCGGTTTCTGTGTGACTTGTGTTCAAATGGTCACTTAATGACACAGATTTGATTGACATGCAGTGTGTGCAGATTATGGATAACCCTACAGTCACGTCCTGGGATTTTTGACAGCTTAGATGAGTGACTGAGTGTCCTGGTGCTGTGAACGTTTTGACTGATACTGTGTTTGAGAGACTGTCTGGTTGACTCACTCTGACTGGGTGTGTAACTGCTCCATCCTCCCTCCCAGGGCAGGTTTGGCATGCTGTAATTATTAGCAGTTATTATTAGTAGTTTTAATAAGAATTGGAAACCATTTTAATTCAAATTTCCTATTATGAGAGGCTGCTAGTTTGTGTGTGTGTGTGTGCATGTGTGTGCTTGGCAAGGTATTGTTCAGTTGTAGCTATTATTGGCAGCCTGCTTTTTGTTCCCATGGCTTCTGATTGTTTTTCATGTATACACTGTGTTTGAGGGCCGTCCTTGTAGCTACCAGACCTCCCACAATTCTCATTAATTATTGTCATTAAAATTGAGGACTCATGACTCCAGTGCGACAAAGCATAGATCACGTTGGTTATGTTTTGATTGTTTTTGTTTTGTTTTTTTTTAAAGATACAGTTGTGCACACACACTTCCCTTTCGATCATGTTAATACAAAATGTCCATAGTGTTCATGTTTTTTGCCTTTAAAGAGTTCAAATAATCACTAGTGAAACTAATGATGTACCTCAGTACTGAACTGATATGCAGAAGTGAAACACAAGGTCAAATGTCAGTTTTTCGCCATTTCACCATTCAGCACTTTGTGTGCACTTCAGAAAAATATAGGAAACTTTGGAGGTTGTTGTTTCAAAGGGTTTATGTTCTTTATGAGATCTTATTTCAAATACAGGTCAGTGCAATGCTCACTTTTTACTTTGTTGTTGAGTGCAGGGAAGTAAAGGTAAGGTAAGTGCAGGTCTGGTAAATGCATCCATGTCACATTCTCCTGCAGTGTGTGTATTTGGGAACCAATTTCTAACCACTTTTGGTTGGTTGAATTTGTGACCAGCTCAACCAAAGTCTGTTTATTTTTCTGTTGTGATTTTTCTTCAAATCAGAAAGTGTAAAAACTATTTTCTCTCATAGAAATATAGGTTTACAGTTCACATATTGTTGTGATCTCACGTCATGACACCTGCCTTGGAAACTGCTGTTCTACAGGAAATGAATTTGAAATGAAAAACATTTGAAATGTAGATACTTGTGCTTTGACATAGTGTATGAGCAAGTAACCACTGGCAAAGCAGAGAGAGCAGAAGTGGAAGTAGTGATCACAGCAAATTCGGTTTTGTTTATGTGTGTGTGTGTGTGTGTTGACATCCTGACAGGGTCATGGGCAGTGTATTAAGAACACTGAGTGTGTCTTATTAAGTGTTTGTGTGTAAAATTACATTTCCTATATCCCCTGTACACAGTAATGACTTGTGGTAAGCTTCACTGGCAGCTGTTTCCTCTTTTCCCACACACAGAAGCACACACACACACACACACACACATACACTCCAACCTTGAGGCATCTTGCTAGCACAAAAAGTCTGAATGTCTCTTTTGCTGCATCCTTCAGGCCACTGAGAAGGCGAGGACGATGGTGATTTCTGGGTGTATGCGCTGCTGTGGTTCGGCAGCTCGCCAACGTTGTCTCATGATGTAAGTTCAACCTGAGATTTCCAGGACAGAAGAGCGCCGTCACGAGTTATACACAAACTGAATTCCTACACAGGCACATTCGTCCACACGCTCTGTGCCGTGAAGACTAAACAAAGACGTAGGATAGTGAAACACTGTTTATCTATTAAATATAGACACACACAAAGACCAGTGAAGTTTTTGCTATCTCCATAAGGTAGCTGAGGTGGCTGTGTACCTGAACCTGCTTCATGTGGGTTTTTTAGTGATCACACAAAGACACTGCAGGAAACTGAAAACCACAGCACACATATTTTCAGGTTTGCTTTTTACCACATACTTTCTTCCATAACCAAAACTTCTGAAACTCTTTAAAAATGACTTAGGTTCAATCTGTGCCACACTCACCCCCACTTGCCTTACAGTTAGATTATATTTTTTGTTCAGAATACACCACTGCAGCGTTTAGTTTGTGAGGAGGAGATGTTGAAAGAACTGACAGCAATCAGACACAAAAGCTGTGAGAGCTGCTTTTTCTTTAAGCAGGGAATGAAGTACTTTTATTCATCACAGTAGTTGTCTTATTTTGTTTTTCTTTTTTTGCCACAGAAAACTTAGAAAACTTACTCATCTTCTCGTTAATATAGCTTGCCTTTTTTGACTCTGTTATATAATGACATCTAAATGGGAAATGTAACGTTTTCTATATCTGTAATCATGTGAAGTACAAGATGTGAATTTTCTTTAAATGCTCGTAAATTGCTGAAAGTTTCCAGTGCAGTCTGACTCTGCAGTGAAGAAACAAATTCTGCACACATGCTCACATGAAATTTCAATTAGGAAAAAAAAACTGTCATTCAGCAGCTGTGACAGGACTGGCATTGTTTTATCTGACTATTCAGTCCTTTTGTTGATAATATTTAGTTTTCGAAAAATAATTACAACAGAATAAGCTGAAAAGAAAAACAAATCATACAGAAATGACTAGACTCAATAATTACACTTGACTTGTGGAGTCAGTGTATTCATAGAAAAAAATTCAAAAACAAAAAATGTTGACCAAAGTAATCACAGTTAAACTTCGTAATCCATCGTAATGAAAGCCTCCAAAAAAGTGGGGTGGAAAATAATCATCTTCATACTCACAGCTTTAGCTTAAATCGTTGGACCACATGCTTCATGGATTGTAAAATTTACCTTATTCATTGGACAAACTGAAATTGCATTCAAAGTACTGTGCAGCCTTTCTTTAAAAGTCACATTTTTTGAAAGGCAGACCAACTTTACCAAATTCCACCCTTTTTACTACACAAAATACCACACAGAATATTTCCTAATGGAACACTCAGTTTAAGGTGCTAGCCATGGAGCTTCAGGGACCTTGTTTTGTGTCATCTGTATGAAAAGCCCCAAAATATTATGAAAAGGTAGTCTGATAACATGTTACAATAATGATTTCTGTATCTTTAGTCAACTAGTCAAAATGCAAGAAAGGTGCATTTGAAGAGAGACACTATTGATGAGCTTTTTAAAGGTAATTTTATGGACTTTGGTGCTCAGTCAAGTGAGGTTTGAGGCGTTGCTTTCCCTGAGTTTAGCTTCTAAGCTGCTGCTTACGTCCAGGCTGTGTATGAACCCTAAATAAGGTCCACTAAGCAAATTGTTGCGTCTCAGTTGTAGATGGATAAGGTCTGGGCTCCCAAATAGGCTGATTTTAGGGCCATGGAGCCTTAACTCAGTGCATTTAATCAAACTTTACTTACTTTAAAACTATATGGATGAATAGACAGAACTGCAACAAGGGGAAAATTCTTAGTTCAAAGCTCTTCTGTTAGAGTTACTACTGTGTCACACACACACACACACACACACCCTCACACACACACACACACACACACACACACACATACATGTAGTTCACACAACCCTAGAGAGTTTTCATCCTATATAGGCTACACACACAGTCAGTTACAGTCAGTCACAGGGATGGGACCAGCATGACATGGACAATTATAATCTTCCAAAAATACATCTTCCTCTTTACACAATCCCTGTCGGAGCTAATAGACTCTGTAGTTGAGGATTTGTGTTGAAATCGCTTGAGGATAAAAAGCAGGAAAAGGGACAGTGAAAGAGAGTGAGGGTATCAACCTGCACGCACTAATATATGCATGTTTAGCTCCCAGTCCTGAGCTAGTAATTTGCAGTGAGCACAAAACACTGATAAAGCCTCTTTAAATACATTTGGTTGAGTCACTAAGTTTGTAATTTCTCTGTAGGGCAGTAAGTTAGACAAGGGAACCACAGATTCACAGCCATGCCCTGTTTTGTTGCAAGAGAAGATACTGGAAAAAAAAAACAAAGAACCTAAACAAGCAGATATGTGTGAAATAGGAGGAATGATTTTGCCCAAACATTTCACAGCAAAGTACCCCCGACACACAAAGGGAGACTTTAGGTAAGGAAAAGGAGACTAGGGGATGAGGGCTGAAGGAGAGAGAAGGAGCTTTGTTCAGTGAGGGCCACACAAGGACAGGGAGCTCCATGATGACAGGGGAATGAAAGATGAAGATAAGTGGCCAGAAAAGGATATTGCACACTTGTTTATGTTTCTCTGTGTTATGCAGTTGGCCTACCAATCAATCATCTCGTCTGCTTTTATTAGTTTTATTACAAAGTGTATGCAACAAGCAATAATATATCAAAGTGTGGATTTAATGTGATGCCAATTCAGAAATTATGAGCTATAATATATAATTTCCCCACTTTTTTCCCTAAGTCTATCTTTAAGAACACACAACATCAACTGATATGTGGATAGTGCTTTAATCCTTGTCTTTAATGTTTAGCAGAGCTCATAAATATGTTCTTTGAATGATTTGTGCTTTTCAGTCACCTTTTCCCTGAGATAATGTCAGGCTTCCCTCTTGTTAGATATTTGTAATTCATTGTGATCATTTTTTAGAGATGTGATGATTGGTGTCAATGATCTTCAATGACATTATACTCAGTGTTATAAAGAATAAAACATGGAAACTTTCAAGTGAGGCATCCCAAAGCCTCTCTACATGTAACACGTTTGTGGAAATTCAAAGTTTTCCAAAAAACTCTTTTAAGGGTAAGTTTACCATCTCTAGTCAACTCAGATATCAGGCTTAGGTATTTGCTAAATCCATTTTCTTCAATATCCCTCTCATGCCATCATTCCAATGCTCCCAGTGCTCCAGATGGCCAGTCTGGCTCTGCTTATAAGTTTCATTTGATACCAGTGTGTTAGCACTGCCATAAGTTGATCTTCTCATGACTGTATGCCACGTGTTGGCATGGCGAACTGGTGGACAGATTCTTTCCTAAAACTCATTTTATCCTCTGGAAAGCTGCAATCCAGCAGGATGGACTGAGAGAAGTCCAAGGAGAAAGTGGGAGAAGGGTTTATCAGGTCGGTAACTTCCAAATGTCGCCCACTTTCTTCACTTCGTCTGTCTTTCTGTAGCTGTTCTCTTTCTGTTGTCAGAGATTTAACAGAACAGCAACATTTCTGCATGTACAAAATGTCAAAAGGGCATGTTTATAGAGTAAACCTGAGCAAACACGTAGGAGTGGAGGTAGTTTCGGAGACTCTTGAATGATCTGTTTTCTCTCTGATGTGTATTAGTGTCACATGGTCAGTGGCTGGACTGTTATCCAGGAAATGGTTTTGAGAGCGAGTGAAGGATGAAAGGAAGAGTTAAACATGGATCAAGGAGTTAAAACGGATAAAGAGTGCAGCAGGATGTGGATTAGCTGTTTGCTTCATGGCCAATGTGGTGTGTTCTCAGACACTAGTGAGTGTCTGTGTTAGTTGGTCTTTTCAGATGTTTTCCTAAAAGTTGTACAATCATCCATCCATGAGTAACAGTAACATTTCGTGATTTGGTACAAAACTTCTTCAGTGTGATTTAAATGGACTTTAGCATTTGGTTCACTATTGGTTGCTGATTTCTATCCAACAGTGGTCACACTAACGGGACGTGGGCTTCTTCTTCACTGTTAGTTCAGATGCTGCTGCCTCTACTGACTTCATTAGCTTGGTTTCCAAACACTTGCTGACTCACAGACATGTAATAACACACACACTCTGCTGTTCTTGAAATAGGAGGAATAATCATTCCTCCTACTTTGCTGGGAAATGCATGGTATCATGCTACAGACACACTGGCCACACTGGATCATTGTAGCTGTCAATAAATCCAATGTGGGGGTGTGTGAACTATAACTATTTAACTATTTAACTATAACTAACTATTTTATATGGACTAATGTCATGAACCATACCTGTCAACGCTCCCGAGAGTTACCTGTATTTCACACCTGCCTCCCAGGTTTGATATTTCTCCCAGGAAACTCCCATCATTTGTAAACCTCGTTATATGAATAATCACATCGATCTATTGTTACGTGATTGTCCAGTTGCCGGATCTTGCATGAAACACACCATACTCACACAATAGACACGTCATACAAACTTCAACCCATCTGTGACCTCGACCTGGCAACCTGCAACCTATTTGCACTGTTGATATCTGCACAGGCAGTAGATGTGGGAAGTTGAATCAAGCACCACTGGTAGAAATGGGAGGAGCAGACTCAGGTGGCGCTCCAACAGTTGTTTGGGGTTAGGATATCATTTTTGTTGACAATCTCCATGTGGATCAACAATAAGCTCTGAGTGTGTGCTTTGGTATGAAGAGATTTTCTGTTGAGGAGGTTTTAGTGAATTCGGGTAAAACCAGCAACAAAGCCCCCTGATTTGTGCCAAACCACGTTTTTGGTGTGTGCTGCAATGAAAGGACCTTGGCAGTGGCCAGAACTTTTTCTCATGGAAAGTGATATGGAACTAATCCTAGGAGCACAAAAGAATTTGAAAGTGAGTGGGCTCCAGAAAGCATTTTAAATATTATTCATCAGTGCTCAACAACACGCTCACACATAGACACTCGCTTACAGAACATTGTCTCCATGGAGAAACAGTTTACACACTACTATCATGAGAGAATTGATAGTGCTAGATTTGCAACAGGCATTTAAGTGCACTGATGATACTGAGAAACCGTTTTTATGGTCAACAGGGACTTAATTAATTTTCCAGAATGCAGCGACAATCGCAGCTCTGCTTTGTGAGCCGATTCTAAAATGCAAATAAGCTAACAAGTAATGTGTGACATTACTCTGTGTCATTTCATTTCAAGCTCTGTAGCAGTTGAGATTTGTTCATTATTCACTTTAATGAATGGTGTAATATGATAAAGGTCTGACTGACCAAAATAATAAAGAGAACACAATAAATTTTGTCTCAACTTTTTGTAATTCTTGTAAAAACGACCAAAATAATGTTTATAATTTGCTTTGTTTTGTTATTTTGTATCTGTATATATATGCATGATAGATTACATAATGTCTACAGTATGGCTTAAATGTAAATTCATAAGTCTTTTCTAGGACACATGCGCTTACACAAGCGTGTGTGAGTTTGTGGGTATGCTTGCATATTTGAAATGTTTTGCACACACTCTCATCACAAACATTTAGACATGCATTTACACAAAGAGCAAAGACAAAGTCCAGAGCGTGAGAGACAGAGGGAACGTAAACAAGCCTGGCAGGTACACTAACAACAACCTGTCCAGTTAAAGGTAAATGTTTTTTAATCCTAGATGTGCCACTACATAGTCACTTAGTTGTAGCTCCTGAAATTTTCAGTTTGTGGCTTTGGGGTATTGGAAATATTCACAGTTGCTGGGATAAACACAACAAGTGGCTTCTAAAAGTAATTGTGTATTGGAACATACCAATGGAAGAAAAGGGGGAAAGAATGTCGTTTGACTAACCGTACCATAACTTACCATAATTGTTGAATCATTCTTGTGGATTAGTGTTAATTTAGTCAGCAAAGAATATCCCAGAAAGAGTGGCTTCAGAAGGTCTTCAGACCCCTTTATTGTGCTGTGGATTTGCCCACAATGACGAAGTAAATACAAGGTTGCAGTGTTCTTTGACAACTGATTAAAAACTGAAATCTCTCATTTACAAAGTGTTCAGACTCTTAATTGTGGCAATTTAGATTGTGGTCAGGTGCATCATGTTTGCTCAACATAGCCTTGAGGTATGTCTAACTGAATTTATTGAACACAGTTTAGGAAAACACACAAATATAAGTTCCTTCAGTTCTACAGGACGTAAAACTACAGAGGTAGTTTACATCTTTACAATGTTTGTGGTTAATGTATAGGTCAGAGCGGGGGTATAAAACCATTTCTAAAGTTTTGAATGCTTCCAGCAGCACAGTGGTTTCAACTGTTGCGTAATGGAAGAATAGTCTTGTCTGTCCAGACAAACTGGGAAGGCTCTTCATCAGGCAAGTAAGCAAGAACTGAGCAGTCACTATAATAGAGATTCAGATATCCTCTGCAGAGATGGGAGGACCTTCTGGAAGCACGACCATCTCAGCAGCTCTCCATCAATCAGGCCTTCATGATAAAGTGGAATGACAGAAGACATGACAGCTTGTTTTTAGTTTGCCTTTAAATGAAGGAGCACAACCAAAGAGTTCCCAGAAAGTAGTTCCTTGGGTAAAAATGCTTGGCACTACTCATCACATGGCTAATACATTCCTGTGGTGAAACATGGCTGTGGCAGCATCATGATATATCTTCTCAGCAACAGGGCCAGGGAGACTAGTTAGAATTAAGGAAAGGATAAATGCAACCAAATAGAGAGAGGTCCTTGAAGAAAACATGTTCCAGAGACTATGGCAACAGTTCCAGTACCTTTCAGCATGACAATGACCCAAATCATACAGTCGAGATAACACTGTAGTGGCTTCAGGATAACACTGTGACAGCACTTGAGTGGCCCAGCAAAAGCATAGACCCTAATTCTCCTAGAAAATCTGTGGAGAGACCTGAAGATGGCAGTTTGTAGAACCAGTGAGTCTGGCCAGCTTGAGAGGATCTGCCAAGAAGAATGGGATCAACTGGTCAAATCCAGATGTGCAAAGCTTGTAGAGATTTGCCCAAGGAGAATTGAAGCTGTGTCTGCTGCCAAAGGGGCTTCTACAGATAACTGATTTAACGGTCTGAATACTTTTGTTAATGATGGATAGCAAATTCTGATTTTTAATAAATTTGCAAAAAAAACCCTAAACTGTTTAAACTGTTTCCTTCATTACCCACAATATCAAAAGTTAACTTGTCCTAATCTTGACAAGTAGCATGTTGTATTTAGCTCAGTAATGTTTTTTTTCTGTCATCTGATGCTACAGCTTCTTAGAATAAACTGGATTACAAGCATTGGTAGATAAATTGAGAATAAGATAAGAAGACAGCAGTGGAGACAAACTACAAAAATGCAGACAGCACGCCAACCTGTGTGAAAAGGTAACATAATTCTGCATTAAGTGCTGTATACTTGGATATGACAATATTATTTTCAATCGGGTATCTTCTGTGTTGCTGTCAAAAGGGAAAAAGTTCATTCCAGGATTAATGTTGGCAGTCTCCTATCTAAAAAATGTCACTTTATTAATGTTAGCTTCCACTCTTAAGCTAAACTCAGGGAAACAGATTTTAGCCAAAATGTGAGTGAGTCCAGTTTCCGAGTCCCTCGCTGCTCTGTGTGTGTATCCACCAACCTTGTGATAGACAAGAACGACACATGTAGAGTAACTACAGTTTTAGCTATGAACCTTTACAATCAAAGATCTTCAACCATCTCACCGACTGCTTACATTTGTACAGTAAAACAAATTTTCTGTCTGTAATTGTATTCCATCTACGTCTGTAAACTGGGTTTGTATGGATGAGATCCCACTGAGCCTATTCTTCACAGCTTGTTATGTTTTGCTGAAGGTTTGGTGATGTACATTAACTGGATCTGTTCAACTGCTCTGTGTTAAAACACAAGACCTCCTGTCTACAGGCTCACAAAGATCCCCTGAGTCCACCTTCATCACATTAAGACACATAAACAGAACATGTGTAGAAATAATTATACACAGGCACAAACACACTTCAACAGACAGGCACACATACACGAGCAGGCGTCTGAGTATTCACTCACATCTAAACATAAAAGCGTGAGAAATGGTTTTCACCTGGCATGGATACAGTTTTATCCTTTCAGCCAGGAGAGTTTATTAGCTGCTTAAAACATAAGCACAGAGGGAGTTTCCCTGCACTTCATGTACACACAAACATACACAACGGGGAAACTAAACCTTTACTTTCCATCCCTTTGAGTCCAATCAATCCAATCTCTCTTGTTCGCTCAGTTAAACCAGCACACCACCTTGCTGTCTCTCCCCCTCTTTCTTTTCTCTGTCTCTCTCTCTGTCTTTCTCCCTCTTTTACTCACTCCCTCACTCACACTTGCAGGCACCCACACACTCCTTTGGGTGTAATGTTACCACGCAGGCTGTTAACATTCCCAGGCAGGTCATTGAAGCTTTCCAGATTGTTCTGTTTAGACAAACGCTGCCACAGAGGAGTTGAAGACAGAGGAGGTGAGGGAAGGGGGACTGAGGCCGCACAGCCAAACGTGACACGTGTGCAGGCACTCGAGAAACACACGTGTATCCTTATACACAAATAAAGCAACATGCAAGACTCTGTGTGTCATGGCAGTGTTTTCCCTTGCATGTATATGCAAACACAGTCACCCATGGTTACCTACATCCAGCAGAAGGACCCTCAAATTTTTCTGTACCTCATTACACTGTTAAAATGTCAGCCTCGTTAAAGTAGCCTATTTAGCTTAATTGAGAAGCAGAGTGTAAATAAATGTTCCAGTCCAGTTTGTTTTCACTGGTCTCTCCAGCACTCTGCTTCCATTCCAAACCAATTCATCAGAGAACTATTCACTCTCTGCGGCTTTCAGATTTTCTTTCTTTTCCTCTTTCTTCCCATCACTTGCCTTCAGTCTTTTTTTTTCCATTTTCACCTCTTGCTCTCCTCTGTTGCTTGTCCTTTCACTGGGGACAAAAATCTGAATATCACCACAATACCCGGAAAATTACTTTAATATTAATTTTAGTAACCAACTGTAACCAGCTGTCCATTTAGGCTGTGTTGTTAGATAGCACCAACACAAAAGTCTGTATAAAATATTAAAAGTGTAGATGAAATAGCCATAAAAGCACCCACTTACAAGTCCGTCCAGCAGCTTTAAGACTTCTCTGGCACCCATACTTCCTGATAATTTCAGAACTCATATTGAGTGTAGAGCTGCAGTGAATCCTCGAGGAAATCGAGGAATTCGATTACAAAAAATCCTTGAAGCAAATTCTTTACCTCAAGGATTCGTTTAATTTCTATCACTTGCGTTATCGGACCTGCTCCCCCTAGGGATCATTGTTCCACACGGACCATAATCACTGTCGCACAACGCATTTTCCGTATCAAAAGTAGGCGCTATGGCAGAGAGAGAAACCGTCCGTGAAAGGCAGAAAGAGTCCAAAGTTTGGGATCATTTCAAACTTAAAAAAGGTGACAACATGGTGCGATGTGTGTATTGTAAAGAAGAAGTGGCGAAACACAACAGCAGCTTCAACATCTGAACAAAAAACATCCGGTTGGAAACATGAAGTAGTGAACTAAAGTAATAATTCCTGTTAAACTGCAATTAAGCAGTGCACCAAATAAGCTGACTCCTAAAGCATCAACCGGCTGAGCCGACACATGGTGACGTCATTTCAAGGTAACGTCGTTTACACAATTGTTTGTTTGTTTGTTTGTTTGTTTGTTTGTTGTGTAGTTTGTGGTGCTGCTGAATTGTTTTATGACAGGCATTTCTGTTGTTTTATCCTCTCCATTTAAATTAGTGAGGTTACGCTAAATAACAAACACATCTGTGTATAATGCAGCAGGGTTCACAAAGTACAGCTTTCAAAACAACCCTTAATTTCATGCAAGGCACAAACAGGCTAGAGTTTATAATTGCAACACGAAATTTTAATGTAGCAAAAGCTCTTGTGGTTATCTTTACGAGAAGGTGATAATTATTTATTCACCACTTGTGGAGCTAAAAGAATTTCCTTTTGGAGATGATTAAGGTTTATCTTAACTTATGTTACCTTATCTTATCTTGTCTTATCTGAAGAAATGGTTAACTAATGAAATGCTCTAAATCAAATCTTTTTTTTTCAAACTTTCAGAACAATGAATAATGTAAATCTCACAGCTTTTTTCTGGGCCCTTGCTAAATACCAACTATGTATATGAAAGATAACTGTAATTAGAATTTGATGGTATAATACCTTTTTTTCCCACTTTACTGTATTTATTTTTCCCTCTCATTTAAAATCTTATTCCATTAATGCCAATCCAATTTCAGTCCTGAGTTACTATTTCTCTTCATGAGAGATGGCCTGGTTTCTAACTATAGGGGTTAAAGTGGCAGCCAGCCACAGTCAGTAGAAGGACCTTTATTGCATGTAGTTCCCAATCACTTTTTCTTCCTGTCATCTCTCTGATGTCAGCTGACTGAGGCATCATTAAGCCCAAAATTATTTCTAAAAATTACTTTAATTAATGCTTACATATTAATCCATGTCATCTCAAACATTTAACCAGTCAGGTTCTTCATTCAGCATCAGTTCTTCCCACTGACTTTATCTTAGTTGCACTTTCCTCCTTCTCTTCTTACCCTGAACCGTTTTGTACTTTTTTTCCGTCTTCTTCCTTCCCTTTCATCCACTCTCATTCTTTTACTCTGTTTATTTCACCTAGCGGAGCTAATGCTGCAGTTCTGACATTACACTGGACCTGCTCTGTCCGACACAAACAATTGCAGTGAAGCAGAGACAAGACTGAATGCTCGATTGGTCGGTCAAACTATACACAGACCAAGTTGTTGACCCACGTAACCTCACAGACCGACAAGGAAATACAGCACACACACAGATGATGTACAGACACATCCACATGCGCTCTTAAATGCAGGCACAAATGTCACGCTCTTCTCTCCCACTCATTTCCTCCTTCCTGTAGCTGGTCAGTCAAGTGTGCGTGACACACTGACACTATCGATAGCAACGGCAGGTTTTGCTGGCTTTTTGAGACACACACACTGAGGGCCACAAGCCACAGAAATCACATACTCGCCAGCACATACATGCACGCAAGCCCACACTCTCAAATCCCTGTGGTCGGTAGAGATGTGGTTCAGATCCTGCCGAGTAAGAATTAACCAATACCAGTGACTGGACCAGGTGTCTGTGTGTTGTTCCTGCATGGCCAATGGTGGTCTTCGGTGCCAAGTGATAATGAGGTCCTGGCTGACTGCACAGACGTGTCGCTACAGAGTTTTATCTGTGCATGTGTGTGTGTGTGTTTGTGTATTTGTCCAGACAGGTCATGGATCGTTGCTCTTTACTGAACCCCATACTTCTCCCAAGATAGTCATCAGAGACAGACAGAGGGTCTGTCTCTGTCTATGGCTTTGCTCTCACACAATCCAGTGTGTCAGTGTCTGAATGTGTGTTTATACTCTCATTTTCTCTTTATAATGTTATAGCTGTTATGTATAATTCCAAGAGATACTTTCTCAGGTGTTGCCTGATGTGAGGTGGACTATGAGGTAGGAAATAAATGTACATCCCTCTAGTTACAAATTTATGATTTTGCGTTTCATAAATCATTAATGTTGATCTTCACATGCCTGTCTGTGTTACAGTGTCTGTGTGATTTGATTTATGCGTCAAGTGGCTGATATCAAAATCTGTGAATCAGAAACTCCTGGCACAGTAGAAGCTGTCAGCAAGACAAATAACAGTTTGATAAGTGGTACAGTGGTTTTATTTTGTATGCCTATTTACATACTGTAAATATTTACATATTTACTGTAGCACTGCACTGACCTGCGCCATGCATGCTACACCCTGACTAATCATCCTACTCTGAAAACACATGTAAAACAATAACAATCACACACTTACAGTAACATACACGAATAGACACTGCATTATAAAATATGTTTACACTATTTTATTTACACAAAGGAGCATGTGAACAAAGAGTAACACAACAAATTGATGAATATGCAGATGTGTAAAAAGGTGACAGAATACCAGTTACCTCATTGTGCAACAATCACCATATTTAACTTTGTCATCTTTTTTTTCACACCTCCATATATATATATACAGTGGGTACGGAAAGTATTCAGACCCCTTTAAATTTTTCACTCTTTGTGTCATTGCAGCCATTTGCCAAAATCCAAAAAGTTCATTTTATTTCTCATTAATGTACACTCAGCACCCCATCTTGACAGAAAAAAACAGAAATGTAGAAATTTTTGCAAATTTATTAAAAAAGAAAAACTGAAATATCACATGGTCATAAGTATTCAGACCCTTTGCAGTGACACTCATATTTAACTCACATGCTGTCCATTTCTTCTGATCCTCCTTGAGATGGTTCTGCTCCTTCATTGGAGTCCAGCTGTGTTTAATTAAACTGATTGGACTTGATTAGGAAAGGCACACACCTGTCTATATAGGACCTTACAGCTCACAGTGCATGTCAGAGCAAATGAGAATCATGAGGTTGAAGGAACTGCCCAAGGAGCTCAGAGACAGAATTGTGGCAAGGCACAGATCTGGCCAAGGTTACAAAAGTATTTCTGCAGCACTCAAGGTTCCTAAGAGCACAGTGGCCTCCATAATCCTCAAATGGAAAAAGTTTGGGACGACCAGAACTCTTCCTAGACCTGGCCGTCCAGCCAAACTGAGCAATCGTGGGAGAAGAGCCTTGGTGAGAGAGGTAAAGAAGAACCCAAAGATCACTGTGGCTGAGCTCCAGAGATGCAGTAGGGAGATGGGAGAAAGTTCCACAAAGTCAACTATCACTGCAGCCCTCCACCAGTCGGGGCTTTATGGCAGAGGGGCCCGACGGAAGCCTCTCCTCAGTGCAAGACACATGAAAGCCTGCATAGAGTTTGCCAAAAAACACATGAAGGACTCCCAGACTATGAGAAATAAGATTCTCTGGTCTGATGAGACCAAGATTGAACTTTTTGGCGTTAATTCTAAGCGGTATGTGTGGAGAAAACCAGGCACTGCTCATCACCTGCCCAATACAATCCCTACAGTGAAACATGGTGGTGGGAGCATCATGTTGTGGGGGTGTTTTTCAGCTGCAGGGACAGGATGACTGGTTGCAATTGAAGGAAAGATGAATGAACTGGAGAGGATCTGCAAGGAAGAATGGCAGAGGATCCCCAAATCCAGGTGTGAAAAACTTGTTGCATCATTCCCAAGAAGACTCATGGCTGTACTAGCTCAAAAGTGTGCTTCTACTCAATACTGAGCACAGGGTCTGAATACTTATGACCATGAGATATTTCAGTTTTTCTTTTTTAATAAATTTGCAAAAATTTCTACATTTCTGTTTTTTTTCTGTCAAGATGGGGTGCTGAGTGTACATTAACGAGAAATAAAATGAACTTTTTTGATTTTGGCAAATGGCTGCAACGACACAAAGAGTGAAAAATTTAAAGGGGTCTGAATACTTTCTGTACCCACTGTATATATATATATATATATATATATACATACACATATAGATACATGATGTTTCCAGACATCTACACTCCACTCCAGGCAAACACACATATGCATGCACAGCATATGTTTATGTGTAAATGTAAATCCCTGAATATAAACACACCCTTATTTTCACATGTACATATACATAATTATTTTACCATGAGACTGCTCATTTAAAACACTTGAAATTTCCATGTTCTGCAATTTTGGGTTAAGTGGCTTCTTGTGAATGTTAGAAGTGGTTGTCACTGGAACAGTAATTACAATGTTATACCAATGCAAAAAGAATGGGATGGTTGGGTGCACAAAGTTTGTAGACCATGGTTGCTTTTAGTTGGTAACTGTCACCAAACGATTTTTTCATTTAGGTTTAAGTTTTTTTTTTTCGTGCTGTTTTTCATATGCACAAATCCTAAATATAGCTTTTAGCATTTGCACTTTTCAAACTCAAATATACACGATTCTTGCTGAACTGTGATGTTATGCAGAAGCAAACAGAAGCAAATATGACAGGTATGGTTTACCACAGAGAACTATGGCCAAGCACTGTCCATGTATTTTACCCCCTTGTGTGATGTTAAAATCTAAATCTTTAACCAGATCTGTCATTTTATTTTTGTTTTGAGCATCTCTTTTAGGGCTGCTCAACTATAGAAAAAATTATAATCATGATTATTTTGGTTATTATTGAAATCACGATTATTTTACACAATTACTCATTGACTTTTGAAATATGTTGCATTTATTGAACAAATTGAGTTCTTCTTAAAACAAATAATATAAAATATATTCACATGTATAAATAACACCACCACGTAGCAAATCTTGCACATAATATGTTTTTGATCCAAACTGTTCCCAAACGACGGAATCGCTTCTACCTCTTTAGTTGACCAAAGACTTCTGTGGCTGCTCTCTCTCCTCCATCTTCACTCGCGCTGATTTTTAAATCCCTCCAGATACCACATACACGACTTGTTTCCCAGACAGCATAGGCTGAGAGAGTCTGGGCTTCCGGAGGGGCGAAAGTGCGCATGCGCGTCATTAAGAAGGCAGGTCAAAGTAACTGGAAAAAGAGAATAATTGTTTTTTCTCCATCACATAGTTTTTGTCATAGTTGAGACCCGAAATCAAAATCAAAATTAGATTAATTGCACAGCCCTAATCTGTTTAGCCTCTGTTCTTAAGAAATCATTAAGACATTACTCCGAGGTTAGTTTACCTTTTTTGACATATATACTACACAAATCTCAGTTAATGCCCCACACTTTGGACACCAGCTGTTAATCACTGTATTTGTATTTCCTGGTTGTTCTGTTTTAATTGGCCAGCTATATCTGCATGTTAATGAAGTGTTGCATTAATGAATGATTATATATGCATTCCTTGTTTTGTAGTTGGCATTACTTTTTGTGTACCAGTGTTTTAGATGCTCTCGGCTTTTGTGAGATTGGTGTAGGTGGAGAGGAAGCCACTTACTAAACCTGCTACTATTAACTGAATGTTAACATGAGAGAAGGTGCAAGAGGTTGTGTGTTTGTGTTTGATTTGCTCAGGTAGATTACTGATTTGTCTGATTTGTCTGTGTTTGTGTGTTTAGGGTCCTGTTTGCATGCATTTCAGCGTGTGTTTAATAAATGAGGAAGGGTAACAAAGGTTGGGCGCAGCTCTTGCTCCCCAGCTGGCTTGGTTGTATCATAGCAACTCCACATGAATAATAATCATAAACACACAGACATAGTAATAATCCATTCTTCTCCAGCTACTGACAGTGAATCCATTCCGTCCTATCTGCCTGTGTTCAAACTCAGCAATCAATGTGATAATTATTTGTCCAGAATTCAAATACACACTTAAGGGAGAGTTCCACTAATTTTACACATAGACATTACGTTCATTACATAAGTAATTGTTAGCACTACTACTGTGGAGAAGTGTTGCCATGTCTAGAGAAATATCTTTGCCTTGGAGACTATATATCGAATTAATAATTCTGTGTTACCATGACGATATGCATTCATAAATCAAAGGTCTAATGATTATCATGGTGTTGCTACATGGTAATTGTAGTGTTCAGTGTTGTGAAGCTATACCTGTACAAGTCAATCTGTTAGCTCATTGTACAGGACATTTTTTAAAAATCTATCGTTAATAAATCCTATAACTTTATGTAAGTGTACTAAGTCACGACATCAATGTCCCAGTCGCATAAATTTAAAAACATTGTCTTGACATCAACGTCATGACAATGTTTTTAAATTTATGTACTCTTAAGTGGAATATCTGAATTCGTGATAAAGTAGTATAGTGTGTTTTTGGATAAACTTTTAACACGGCTCACAGACGACCATTACAAGCATACAGTGGTTATTGCAGTTATCAGCAGTAGGTTGTAATAACGCTTGGGCGTCATTTTTGGATCCACTAAGTAGAGTTTGGAGGAAAGAGAGGGACAATATCTACCATTATAGACCAGATATTACTGTACCTGTGTGTCCCTGAGGAACTTTATTATTATTTATTTATTTATTTATTTGTGGTTGGTTAGTGATGACAGTGATTGTCATACTGAGAATTACCCCTCCGCTCTCTACATTACACTATGGTCAACAAGTATGTCTTCAGGACATGCTTCTGAATGTTCCTCAATATAAGAACAGTAACAACAACCAAAAAACACCAAGCAAAGAAACCACATTAGTGTTTTTGTCAACATTGACAAAATTTAAGTCTCTAAAAGTCATTTCGGAAAGCCAGTGCAGCAGCACTCATACTGTTTACAGTGTATCAATCAGTGCAACACTGCTGGGAAAAAAAGCAATTTAACTGTGTTTTTAAGAATGTGTGTGTGTTGGAATGAAAATAGTAGTTGGATGGAAAGTGTTCTTTTATTGACCCCACTGCCTATCTGTTTTGGCTTTGTGCCAAGCCTGTAAACACGTTTTAAAAGAAACCAAAACCTGAAATAAATCAGCTATTTTAGACATTAAACTAGTAGCTGCAGTTGTTCAGTTCAGCCAGCCCCTGTTTCTGCCAGAACAAATAGTACCTAGTATTAATGCCAGATCTATGGACTGTTGTTGGGTAATGTGTTAAATGGCTCATCGGAATTTTTTTATTCTAAGTTATTTTGAATACACAAATGTATATTGGCAGGATTGTACATTTGTTTCTCTCTTTTTCTGTTCCCCTTTTCCCACTTCCACAATAACTCTCTCCTTTTTAACTCATTTATTCTCAAACTTAAACCGCAAATGGTAGACAATAGTTTCGTCTTGACTGTGTTTATGCCATGATGCTTCCTTCCTCCGCCTTGCTCATCTGGTAATAGCAGTATGCAGCATATATGTGCCTTTCTGTTTCCAAGTCAAGTAAAAAAGAATGGGTCAGAGGGTTGGACGAGCAGTCAACATGACAGAGGGAAGAAAACACAGGGTTTCATAGAGAAGTTAAGAAATAAAGAGGGAGATCAGAGATTGTTTGTCTCTCTATGTGTGTGTGTGTGTGTGTATATGAGATACACACACACACACACTTCCTTCTTTCAAATACTTGACCTTTGCTCATCTCTCTTCTCATCTCCTGCTCTTTCTGTCTCGGCCTTCTCTTCCTCCCTTCTGTCATTCTGACACCCAAGTGACTTCTGCACCTCTGCTCTCCATCACTCTTCTCACTCCGTGCTTCTCCCCCCACTCTTCAGGATGTGATACACTTAAACATGCACACACAAAATCCAACACCACAACCACATTTTGACCCTGTTTAATAAACAAGCAACAGAGGGTGCGAGAGTAAGGAAGCTTTTAGTGGCGCCTCTTATCTCGCTTCCTCTCAACACACCCAGGAACGAACACTGAACTCTCATAAAGTCTGAACGTCGCCTTTGAGCACTATTCAGACTCCTGATAGACACACACACATGGGCTCATTCTTTCACACTCTATCCGCCAACATGGACCGGCTGTTCTGTGAAGTAGCTAAATTAAAAGAACCCTTACAGTAGCATCGGGTCCTCAAATACACACATATGTGAAGACAAGCACAGAGGTCATCTACATATCAAGGTGAAAAGAAAAATCAATGTTGTTCACAAGTTTAAAAAAGCTGTAGTTGTAATGACTGTGCTTGATTTCTAGTAACCACACCTGGGACTCGAGTCAAACTGGTTCCAAATTATATCCAGACAATCTGGGTCTGGGTAGGAGCCTGTTCTGTTGCTTATGGCCTTGTTTCTATGTGCCAATATGTAACACTCAAGTAGATCTGATGCCTCAGCTGTGATCAAGTGATGTGTCTGGAGATAAGAGTGAACTGCAATCTTGATGCAGCAGACAGTGCTGTTTAGCTGCTACTGCTTCTTAATTGGTAGGAAAATTGTGCTGCTGCCATCAGTGTTTGTCTTCGTCAGCATGTCCACATGAAGCCAGTCAACTCTACACCTTCCTGTTTCAGAGTTTCAGCCTCACTAACATCGTTTTCCCCTAAGCTGAGCTTCTTCTAAAATACTCTCCAGAGTGTCCAAACCCTACAGTGTCAGCTGGGTGTCTGAACTTGCTTTAGCTTCAAATGTTATAATAATAATAATAATAATGATTTTTATCACCACAGGACAGCAGCTGGGAATTACCACTAGTCATTGAGCTAGTGATACAGCTTCTCCCTTCAGACAACAGAAACAAGAAGTTATTTAAATAAAAACAAGTAGATGATGTGTTTTGCTGAATGAAAACATAGTATAACCAGGCTAAGTCTTTCCGACTCCTTACACAGTGTTGTTTCCGATGTCCAGTTTTATTTTTTTAAGTTGCATTTTAAGAATTAGGCAATGTTGTGTAGGTGTAGCCTGAGCAGGGGTGAATGTCTGTGTGTGTTCCTCCATTTGCATGAACAGATTCAGCTGAATGTTTATGATCTTCGGTGCGTTCACTTTTCTTTTACGCTTTGATGTGTTGTCATGGGAGTCACTCCAATCTGCTTGTGTGTGCATGTTCTTTAAGCTGATTTTAGGTGAATAATTTGTTTTTCATTCAGACACGTACACAACAGCAGAGATCAGAATAAAGAATGGATTAAAACCAATCCAGAATGAAGATATGATGACAAGTTTGATTCACATTAGTGTTTGTAAATCATTAAAGATTTGATGTCAGCACAGTGCATGACATTATTTTTGTTGTCACTGGTATTGGATAATGATTGGACCAATCATGTCAAAGCGGTGTATGAACTGGTAGAGATTCTTCTAGTCTGTTGCCTAGTAATTCATCATTATTTACTATATAATCCTCAATCCTGAGTTATTTAGGAACTACTAGAAGCTGTAATAAGTAACTATTAATGTTTTGTGTACCCCTCTATCCAGCATGTTGGGTTTTGTGTTGAGCTTTGTGTTAATCCCCCAGATTGTGGCTTCATGACTGGTGTGAACAGGAGTGATTATAGTGAACCTCATCTTCATATTCTGCTTTGTTTCACTTTTATTTCTGCACACATAAAGGTCTTATGTGTCTGTGTTTTATAACTCAGTTTCCTCTTATTTCTGCTCTATTATGGAGTTTCTCTCTCTCTCCCTCTCTCTCTCTGTCTCTCTCTCTCTGTCCTTCTGTTTCTTACTCCGTCTTACGAGAATAACTAGAACATAGTCCATGAAAAACAACCTCTGCTGCTCATGTGTTTATATTCATTTATTGAGCCATAAACAACTCGTGCAGTCCAATCTTCTCTCTCCTGCTGCCTGTGTCTGTGTGTGAGCATGTGCACTCATGTGAACACAGTTTCTCTGAGGGAGGAGGAAACGAACTGTGATACCAAGCTACTTTTTTCTTGTGCTCTTTTGAACTGGCTCTGATTGCCCCTGCTTGCATTTCTTCTTCTTTCTCTCCACCTTGGCTGACTGTCTTTATTTTCACCACATGAACACATGCACATTCATTATTATAAATATGCTCATTTAAATACAAACTTAGCAACCTGTAACTATTCCAAAAACCTTTAAACCTTTTGTGGCTGCATCTTTAATGACATCTTGTTGGGCCAGCTGTCTGGCCTGTCGCTGCTGTGTCAGTAACCTCTCCAGTTCCTCCTGTGGCATGTCATCCTGTTTTCAGATTGACACATATGGTAGAACCAATTTATAACTATGTTTATAAATTGTTTAAAGTGCTTGGCCCTGCAGAATGCATTCATAATAATGAACTCAACAAAAATATGCAAAATTATGATATGTAGATTCTCTATTCACTGCTTCAGGACTGTTTAAGGTGTAGCGTGACTGATTCCAGTTCACAGTCAAACCCAGCAGGCATTATTCACTAGGGCATGATTTCACTAAGTACAAATGTTCCTGACTATATCGATCTGGCTTTTATTCTAGATAAATAGAAAGATGTGCACTACATAAGCAGTATGCTTCATTAATCCAATATATACTGGTCAAAAGTTTGGGATCATACCAACTATTCCAGGTTTTATTGACAATTAAGCAGTTTAAAAATTTAATGTAAATGTAAATGTACATTTCAGAGATCAGGTTTTGGGTTACTGTAGCAGTGGAGTAAACGAAGTCTTGAAAATTGGTGCAAACAGTTCCTACAGGTGTCCCAAGTTGTGTGAGTACTGAAAACAAACTGTCTGTATAACAGTAGTGTTGGAAAAGACTGTTATTGCACCCTCTGAAGCATTATTTGGACAATAGAGCACAGTGGGAAGTAGTACTGTATATTGCTATTATAATGGTAAGAAAAGGGAAATTAACAAAGGAAGTCAGGATAATGGGATGAAAACTACTTCCAGACTATGTAAGAAAAGACGATTGGCTCCAAAAAATGGAACAGCAGCACATTTGTGAGAAGTGCTGTCTAACCCAACAATATTTGATTTCATATACAGTATATAGGGGATGCTTTTGATATAAATTACATAAATAGTTTTTCATGTATAAATTAACTTGATACAAAGTGCAGTAAAAGGAACAAAACCTAAATCTCTCCGTTGCCCTTAAACCAGCAGCAGTTCTCTTTGGTTTGACCTGCACACAGTTTCTCCTGGTACTTTGCAGGACCTTGGAGAAGCTGCTGCAGTTCTTCTGTAGATTCAGGCTGTCCCAGTGTTTCTGTCTCTTCATATGATCCCAGACTGACTCCACACTGCTGAGATCTGGGCTCTTTGGGGGTCAGACCATCTGCTGTAGGACTCCTGGTTCTCCTTGCCTCTTAAAAGAGTTCTTCATGAACTATAGTGGGTTCTTTATGGTCTTCAGTCAGACACTTGATGGTGTTGTGCAATAAGAATCTAAAACATCTAAGGTGCCTAAAACACTGGCACAGTAGCAATGGGACCAAAGATAAAGATTTGAAATCTTATTTCTAGATGTACATATATATCTTACATCTATCTTCAAGATGCTGATGAAAAAATATTTTTGTAATGGCTGTAATGAATTTGTAATTTGCCCACCTTTTGATTTATGTGTTCATCTCCAAATGTTGACTTTAGCTTATATCCTTATAATGCACACATACAGAGTGCATGTACCTGTTTGTGTGCTAGGTGAATAGACTGACAACAGGATTACTGACAGTTTTCTCTCCACATCTACCCTGTGTGTTTGAAAGTGAGACTGAAAGAAATAAAGTTTCATTCATCCACATGACGTGTACGAGTGGGATGAATGCTTTGGTTACTTGTGACTGATTTAATTGATACATCTATACATCAGTCTTTGGTGTTTGTGTTAGTATGTCTGAGCCAAACACAAATCTTATGCATCTAGAAATGTGTGTGTGTGCCTTGTTTGTAAGTGGGTGTTAATTGATGTATTCTCTCCTTTTGTCTGTCAGATCGAAAAGCGCTTCTCATTAAACTGTCACTCACAACTCTGCGTTCATGTGTGTGGGGAACAAGAGAAAGAAAGAAAGATGGGAACAGGTCATTATAATACAGTGTGAAAGGAGAAGAGAGAGGTTGTAAAAGGGGAGTGGAGAGAGAGAGCTAGCACAGGAGAGGTGCACAAGAACAGACCATTACAACAATTATTGTGCCATTTAAAAGCTTTCTTTCACAGCCGTTTGATATTGAAATGAAACAATGTGTGTCTGCAGTATGCTGTTGGGGGAATTAGCCTAACAATACATTCATTGACACACACAGACGTGCACACTTGCTCTTCATCACCTGTGGATGACTTGTTTTCCTCTTATTCCCATTCTGGTCATTTAAATTAATTTAATTTCAGTTTCATTCAAATACAATTGAATTACATTGAATATTTATCACTTCACCTCAGTTAACTGTGATATACTGATGGTATTAAATTTAATCGGTTTGCTTTGGTGGGTATTGGGTTTTACTCTACAGTAAAACTACAGATGATGGATATGCTGGCAGATTGACAAGGTGTCAGTCTTAAAGGTTCAATGTGTAATATTTAGAGCAATCTATTAGCACAAATTGAATATAGTGTTCATAAACTGGTGTGTAATCACTGGAACTGAGACTTTTACATCGACATGGGGAGCGGGTTTCCTTTTAGGGAGGCAGCCATGTTGTGCTGCCGTGTTTCTACAGCAGTCAAGAAGGGACAAACCAAATACTTTCTCTTGACAGGGAATCACATTTTGTTTCAAAGGGGACATCCACCACACCCTCTGTCACACCTGCAACTGGGGTTGAAGTGTGAGGGGTGCATTCTGCAGTCTCACCACTTAGATCCTGCTAAATCTTTCACATTTTACACATTGCACCTAAGGATAAGATTTTTAACATATTTTAACCTTTAACCGTTTTTGATAAGTTTAACAAAACTGATGACCATTTGCCAACGCTCACTGCAGTGGAGGAACAGTTTTCCTGGGATGGAGCTGCACAGGCTCAAAGAGCAAGTTTCCACGTGTGTTCCTAAGGAAAACTTTGTGTTTTATAAAGTGTTGAAAGGGGCAGAGCTGCCCACACCCACTTTGGGGAGATACGCTTGGGATACGCTACGGGGCTACCACCCAGCATAAAATATTGTGCACTGATTTCTAAGGTGTGGGTGCTGTTTGCATACATGCTGGAAGAAAATTAAAAGTTACCGAGTTGCAGACCAGGGTCTGATTAGCAAGGGTGGGGAGCAGGGGGAGCATTTGGCTGCCTCTCAACGTGAAGAATAAGGCCTTGTGTTCACGCAGGTTGAAACCCCACAGTGACAGTGTAGTCAAACATTCAACAGGTATGACAAGACAGTTAATGGATAAAAAATGCACTATGATTATGCGATTAAAACATAGAACTCATGCATTTCATCATGTCTTGTCTTTGGTGGACCCCTTTAACTCTAAAATGTCTTCATAACTATTCATTCACTATTTTCTATTCATGTGAAAGGAGAGTAAGAGATGCAAGGGTTAATAGGTTTCCTTCACAAAAGAATGTAAAAAGGTTCAATTGCATTCATAATGTGTATTGCTCAATATGATTTTTTGTTATGTGGAATGAGAAGGAGAGGCAAAGGACCCAAATGCAGGACACAAAAGTATGTTTTATTACACCTGGATCTTCCAGGGCTCAGGCACAAAAAACAAGGAATCCACTGTCTGGGAGAAAAACTGGACAGGCAAGTGAACACAAAACCATGACTAACTAACCAAATAACTAATGTCAGTGCTCCCACAAAACACAAAAGAAAGGGGGAAGTATTTATAGGGAGCAAACAAAAGGCAAAGTAAGAACAGGTGGAAATAATTAAGGTAAATTAACATAAAGCTGCTGAGGAACACAAGAGGGGGAAAACAGGAACTGAAAACAAAATAAGAGTCCTCAGCGGGAAGTCCAAAAGGGAATCATGACATTTTTGTTCTGAGCCTGTCTTTTTCTTGCAAATTAAATGATCAGTCCAGATTGTTCATCCATGGTCATACTCCCACTTATACATCAGTACCTATTTTATATACTTCCTGTCGTTTTGTTTCTGTTCCATTCTTTATCCATCAGTCGTACCAGTCTGATTCCACCGATGCTGCTGAAATGATCCAGTTTTCCCACTTCTTCTTTTCCTTTGGGCTGCTCCCTTCAGGGGTCGCCACAGCGAATCATCTGCCTCCATTTAACCCTATCCTCTGTATCCTCCTCACCCACACCAACTATCCTCATGTCCTCCTTCACTACATCCAAGAACCTCCTCTTTGGTCTTCCTCTAGGCCTCCTTCCTGGCAGCTCTAACCTCAGCATCCTTTTACCAATGTATTCACTGTCCCTCCTCTGAACATGTCCAAACCATCTCAATCTGGCTTCCCTGGCTTTTTCTCCAAAACATCTAACATGAGCTGTCCCTCTGATGTCCTCATTCCTGATCCTATCCATCCTCGTCACTCCCAGAGAGAACCTCAACATCTTCAGCTCTGCTACCTCCAGCTCTGCCTCCTGTCTTTTTCTCAGTGCCACTGTCTCTAAACCAGACAACATTGCTGGTCTCACCACTGTCTTGTCCACCTTTCCTTTCATTCTTGCTGACACTCTTTTGTCACACATCACACCTGACACTTTCCTCCACCCGTTCCAACCTGCTTGCACACGTCTCTTCACTTATTTTCCACACTCTCCGTTGCTCTGGACTGTTGACCCTAGGTACTTAAAATCCTCCACCTTCATCTACTTGAGTCTCTCTCATTTACACACATGTACTCTGTTTTACTGCGGCTAACCTTCATTCCTCTCCTTTCCAGAGCAAACCTCCACCTCTCTAGAGTTTGATGATTTTGATTTTGATTTTGATTTTGATGATCCAGTTTTCCCACAGCGATTAAAAAAATGTGATCTTAAATTTATAGTTATTCACACCAACAGACCAACTATGTTTATTAGGACTCAGGTATAACTATTGTTTTACCAGAAAAACGCTGTTGTTTTGTATGTTTGGTCTTCTTGAAGTAATGCTACAACTCCTTTCCAGAGTCTTAGAAATTATATGTGTTTCTCGGTGCCTGACTAGATGGCTGCTGGCAGACAAAATGACTTGCTACTTAAATTGTCCCTTCAACGGACTGAGTTATGGCCGTGGTTGTCTGGCCACCTGCTTTGGACATTGACTGTTTGACTATGTGGTCAAGTTATTGACCGACTAACTGACCAGCTGAATGACTGACTATTGAACGCCCCTTGCAGAAGCAGTTCTTCACTGACCATTTGTGTTTTGTCTGTTTTATTACAGCATCATAAAACTCAGGAGTGAGAGAAAGAGCCTGGAAAGATGGAGCTGTAAATAGAGTGTGTGTGTGTGTGTGTGTGTGTGTGTTAGGGTGTGTCTGTGTTAGCGAGAGAGAGATGCTTCATTAAATCCTTTGTATTTCATCATGTGCCTTGTTCTGAGGCTATCCACAGCCATAAAGAAGAGAGAGAGATGAAACATAAAAGATAGTTACAGTGGAATTTTACTTTTCATAGACTCCATCTTTGCTCTCCCACCTCCACTCATTTCTCGTCAATAAATCTGCGAGATATACCTTTATCTTAGAAACATGCATTACATGTTAGACTAAACTGTGAAGCTCTGAAGACCTTGCTCAACTTGTGTGTGTCTGTGTGTGAGTGTGTATTCATGATTTGCCCACTGATACAGCTCACTCTGTGAGTAACACAGGAACTCAACCTCATTCTGGGCCAACCATAGGTAAAATGGGTGTTTTGCCCAAATCAGAAACAAGGGGCAGTAACGAGCCCAATCGTACTTGCCGCAAATGTGTTTGGACAAACAATCAAAAGATGAGAAAGCACATCTCACTTTTACATGAGAAAAAAAAAAAGATTCAAATGCAAGGACTAAGTTAATGGTGTTCCAGACCATTAAACCAAAACAAACACAACAGAGGCATATTTGGGATTTAAAGTAGCTAATGCAAAACATTGAAATGATAAATGAGCATACCATAACACCATAATAAAATTGTACAGAGAGAACAATCTGCTAGGAGATGGGGCATGATAATTAGCCTGTTTTAACCAACTATGTGGTGTGTATGTATGTGTGTGTACATATTTATACACAAGCTTCCAGTTTGGACACATCTCCATTTTCCAGGTTTTATTGGAATTTATGCAGTTTAATGTCTGACTGTAGGCCTACTCTGAAATTAAAGCATAAACCAAATAAACAATTGGGCATAAAAAAGATTGCATGGAAACCAAAATGATATAGATATTCAGATAGAACTGTGCTCGTAACTTTTGTCATGACTCCTGTTTGGGACTTCCTGCCAGGGACCTTTATTCTGTATGTTTTTCCTGTTTTGTCTGTGCATTGGTCCCCAGCAGCTTTGTGTTCATTAGCCTAAACAGGTCTCACCTGTTACCTATTGAGCCAGGTGGCGTTCGTTATATATATGTCACCGGCTGTCCTTTGTTACCTGCCGGAGAATTGTCTATGTTTTGCCTCTGTGCTCGACACTGACAGTGTTATTGTTAATGGTGCTTTGCCGACGGTAAGCATCGATATTCTTTGTGTTGAAGGAAAATAATTAGAGTGTAGTCGTGTACTTGGGTCCTGCGCCTCTCCTCTTTTCAGCGCATGCCACACGTAACAACTTTTACATACCTTAAAATACTGTTCAGTTTTAAAATCTATAAATGGTCATGGGTTATGATTGTCTGTCTACCTTTGTTAATTTCCTTTCTATCACCATACTATACATTACAGTGTACTACCTGCTGGAGAACAATACTGTCCAAATATTGCTTAAGATGGTGTAGTAAATCACTCTGCTCCAACAGTGCTTTTATACAGACAGAGGGTTATCAACAAAAGTTGGGATGCCTCTAGGAATTGTTTGCATCAACTTTCAAAGCTTCATTTATTTCTGTTGCTGCAGCGCCAAGTTGTTCATCCATTTATAATTCCCTGGAAAAGTTCTTTTTGTATAGCTCTGAAAAGCACATTTTTCAGTTTCTGGTTTTCTTAAATGTTTTTTTCACCTCTAGCAGATCTCATTCATTTCAGGACTTGAACTGCTTAAATTTTAATAAAACCTGAAAAAATGGACACGTGTCCAGACAAATTTTTTAGGACTGTGTGTGTGTTTTCATATTAGAGAGGGGTTGAGAAGGTGAAGGGGAAGACTGAAATAAGAAGGACAAGGCAAATCCAGTGAAAGCTAAAGAGAAATGATGATAAACATGAAGAATAATGATGTGATTTGAAATGTATCTGTTAGTGTGTTTGTGTTTGTGTTTGTGTGGAATGGGGGCAAGAGAGACAGAGATGCATGTACATATAAGCTACAGATCTCATAGGTCATTTATTATAATTGACATATTAGTCTTTTCCACAACACATACACGCTCAGACATAAAAACATCCTTCATCTAAATTTTAATTGTATAACTTGTAAAATTACTCTTTTGATGAAAATGCATCAACTTTTACTCCCATATCTCATCATATATGTCTGTGAGTCTGCATGTGCAGTTTTTCTTTAATGTGCTCAGTCAAGCTTGTATGATGGTATTATGGGGCCTTAACAATGTGTGTGTCTGTCTGTCTGTATCAGTTTGCTTTCTGTGCCATCAGGCCATTCAGTGCCACATGACAACGTCACACACTTTTGCATTTGTGTGCGTGTGTGTGTGTCTGATTGTGTGTGTCGTGTCCGTTAACACACTTCAGTAGGTCTGGGAAATGAAACAGCTGTTGACCCCCTTCAACTCTTCCACCCATCTTAGACACTCTATCAGCCAACACTGCTCAATCAATTAGTGTCTGCTAATATTGCTGTGTGTGTGCTGGTTTGTGTGTGTGTGTGTGTGTGTGTGTGTGTGTGTGGTGAGGAGGGGGTATGTGGTGTATGCGGTCAGCCATCTCATTGAAACAGCAGCTCCAAATCTAATTTGTGGGCCGGTATCCTTCATTTCCCTTTCTCATCTTTTCTTTCTCAACGTGCACACACACACACACACACACACAGCGGATATACTAGATGAAGACATACAACTAGATGTGCATACACACCCATGCATTTACACAGACTCACAAAGGTACACACACACAAAGACATTAAGCCAAAAACACAAACACATGGTCAAGAATCTGGTTATTTCCTCATGGTAAACTGTTTTGGTAATCTGAAGACTTCTGGTCCTAAAACTCACAGTCTGCAGGAATTAGGATTTTACTGGAAGTGATTTTATTCCTCCATCCATCCAGTCCCCCAGTATCCATTCTTCCACTCAACCATACCCAGCCAGTGATTTTCTGTCTTTACACATCCATTTAGTCTTTTAACAGTCCTGCCTTTATTTACTCA
Source organism: Mastacembelus armatus (assembly GCF_900324485.2). Classification (NCBI taxonomy): domain Eukaryota; kingdom Metazoa; phylum Chordata; class Actinopteri; order Synbranchiformes; family Mastacembelidae; genus Mastacembelus; species Mastacembelus armatus. The sequence continues at coordinate 7,593,881 of NC_046653.1, read as the reverse complement.
CTTTATCTGCCTTCATCAACCATCCGCCTATCAGTTTTATCCATCCATCCTGCCAGCCAGAGATTCATCCAGCCAGTCATCCATCTATCTGTGTGTCCTTTCCTCTCAGCCAGACAGCAAAAATAGGATTTTCTCCAGAAAGCAACAGTGTATTCCTCCCTTTCCTTCAATCCTCAATCCATTCACATGTTTCTCTATCTCAGCCAGACAGCAAAAATAGGATTTTTCCTGGAAGTAACCCCAATTATTATATCACCTCCCCTCCCCCAGTCCAGGCTTCTTCTTCATATTCTTCTTCTTCTTCCCTATAAATAAATGTGCAACAACTACAACTGTACATTTGTTCCCTTGTGACTTAATCTGTAATTCACATCATTAAAGTCATAATCCTCAAAATTTGTCAGTTTTAAATTTGGATTTCTGTAGGCGGAGTTATTTTCAGTGTCAGCAATTACAGCTTGTGCTTATTTCCCACTTCTGCTTATGTTTGTTCCACAAAACCAAACTCATACATCCTGTATGCCAGAGGGTGAGTCACCATTGTAGTATACCACAATGAATGAAGTAATATGGACTTCCATTCATGTATTCACTGCTAAAACAACAACTCATGTCTGCTTCTCTCACTTACCCAGGCTCTTTCTCTTTCTCCTTTTCCTACTCTAAGTTAAGTTAAGTTTTAGGTCATATTCAGACCTCACATATAATAGCACTGCATTAAAAACCTCCTCCACTACATCGACACAGCAGGAATCCTAACATAGAAGGCAGACAAAGGCAGACAAAAACTTGAAGCTGGCTCAAGTTTTGATGCTGTACAATGTAACATCATCCAACCACAGTGTGTGTTAAATACTGTGGTACATACATACATGTTCACCTTAGAAACGTGGCTTGTTTGTAAAGGTCCGTCCCATGGTGTTACAAACCATGTCCACACTAACTCAGCAGCTGGCATTTTTTCAACATGGTGTCAATATGAATCTTTACATTGCCTCCAATATCCCAGCCCGAGTCACCTTCACCCCAGCACTGCCTGCATCACCCTTCTTTGGTTTTTGTATTGAAATGCCATTTTTTCATCTTTCAATTCTAGCACCCCTCCGTCCGATGTCTCATTCCTTCTATCATCAGTCCTTCCTTTCAATCTTTGTATAAAGGTCAAAATATTTTCCATTTCAGTCCCCTATAGGAGACCAAAATGTCACCCGTACTGTAAATGAGCTTCAGAAAAGCTTGGAAATGAGCTGTGTGAGCAGTGCAGGCACTACGGGGGTTCTCAGCATGTATGAGTTTTCAATTCTCAATTTCATGCTCATGAGTTGTTGTGAACCCTAACCCACACATGATCTTTGCAACTAATAATCCTTAGGTAAAAGAAACAATCATGTAGCGGTCTTGAGTTATCTGTTTTAAATTACCCTGTTGAAACCGCTCTGTGTTTGTGTTTGCTTTTGCATCGGAAACATATTGTTTCCTTTAATTACAAGCTGAGAAACAGCTAGATCACTTCAACGTGTTTACAGTCAAAATTAACATAGAGAAGGCACAGAGGAAAGGGAACCCAAATTGCTTCCCTCTTCTATCTAAATATAAATGAAGGAAGAAGAGGCAGGGCGTGGATATTTGGATAAGTGAAGTGAAGATGAGTAGAGGAAAAAATGTGTGTGACAGAAGCCACAAATGTAACGTGACACATACACATTGATTCAGTATGTGGAATCAGCTCTCTAAGGGAGTTAGAGGCCACATTATCAGTGTTAGGTTTCCTGACCCATCAGCTTATCATGATCAGGGGCCGCTCTGTGTCTGGTTGGTGTCGTGTGTATTCATGATTAAACCATTACTGATAAGCCTATCAGTTTGGTCATCTAAGGCAACAAGGGGCACACACATGAAAACACACATCTAAGAAACACACACACATGAAAATCACTGCTCTTTCCACACAGCCCAAGGGATCCACTCCTCAAACACAGTCAGACACACTTACACATGTCCCTGAGGCTGTTGTTATTGATAATGTCATTAAAGAAGGATGTGAAAATGTTCTACATAGTGTGTGTGTGTGTGTGTGTGTGTTAGTCTGTCTACATACTGATGACCAGTGACCCGTGCTTCTCTGTACTCCCAGTGTCACAGTTGAGTGACTTGCCTGTACACAGGTCTGTCTTTTGTTTCTCCTTAACAATGCCACCATACATATGACTGTGCTGTCTGCATTTGGGGAGTAGTGAATTGAAAAAACGTGTGTGTGTGTGTGTGTGTGTGTGTGTGCGTGTGTGTGTGTGGATTTTCTATACACTTAAGTACAGTTAGTTCCAGTTACTTGAATCCTATTGGTGGTGCTTTAAATAGATTAGAATGAGATGACCAATGAATTGAAGTGAAGTTAGAATGATAAAAGTGCAAAGAAAACAATAGAGGGGAATGAAAATGGGGAGAGAGCTGGATGGGTGTGAAAGGAAGGGTGAAAGGGGACTTGCCCCCCCCCCCCCCCCCTGCTCTCCCCCACCCCCCGTTCTCGCAGCACTGTAGCTGTCTTGTCATGTCAGACAATGCTTGATGGTGCTAAATGCAGTGGCTCAGCTGTCACAGCAAAAACTTAGAACTACAAAATAGCATCTTTATAGGAACAAATCCCTATAGTGAGATTTATACCCTGGCTTACCTGCCTATATATTTTCAGTGGGCACAATGATTTCTAAAATCATGAAAACCTTAAAAAATTTAAAGCTTTATGCTTGTTTGCTATCCTAAACTCTCTAACTGAAGGTGGTTGTATGCTTAAAAACAATAATAATGATGAACCATGTTGTACATATTTAGATTAGTTGACCTTATGCTTGGAAAAAAACCGGGGAAGGACTTTAATAAATGCAAGATATCTTGGAACAACAGGAGATTGATGATCAGACTGCTGAAAATAAAATGTTATCAATTAAAAGTAGCACATGTAGCTACATTAGCTAATGGGCAGAAATTATATCTCTGCGCTTGTAATCTCTATACAGAACATAATAACCATTTGTGACTCTCACTGTCACTGCCAACAAAGATGCGATAGGTGTAGTTCACAATAACAGTAGAACAAATCAAATGAAAATTGATGAAAAATGAAGATTTTAGCAGCTCTGTGTTTTCACACATCTCCACACGTGGACAGTTGCTCACAAAAATGGGCATTACTGAGTGTTGGTACAAAAAAGGCTTGTCCTTGCTTTAAAGCAGTCTGAAAAGAATCTTCTTTCTAAGTATAATCCAAAAATTCACAGCAGCTACATGTAGTGGTCACACATACTAAGAATGATCTCTAGGAAGATATTTCTGTACTGACTGCATGAAAATATACTTAATACAAAAACACTATATTTATTTCTAAATCACTATAAAGACAGTCTATATTCCAACTACAGCTGTTAAAAAAGTATGTCATACAAACCTACAACAATCACATTAAGTTTCAGTTCAGTTCAGTTCAGTCTGCTTACAGCTATACTTAAGATTCTTGCAATCGATACTGATTATAGTTAATTAGAGGAGACAGAAACAACCAAAAAAAAATATGGATATATGTTTGACACCACTTACATTTCGATCACAGCAGTGGTTACAAAGTTTGACATATTTGCAGGGCTTCTCGTTTCACCGCTGAGTAACACAAAGCTGCTAACTGCTACTGCTGTGCTACCAGCTGAGTCAAACATCCAGAGAGGACATTCTTATCTACAACCACACAGAGAGGACGAGAGCGAAGAAGTGGGGGGAGGGCTAGGGATAAAATACAGCAAGAGGGAGCAGAAAATAAGACAGTCAGACATAGAGGAGGCAAGAAAATGGTATAGCACAGAAAGTGTAAAAAAAAATTGCAAATAAAGAAATGAAGAGGAAAGAGAATGTAAGAGATGAGTTTGATCACTGAGAGGGAGAACTAAAGGAAAAATGAGACATAGAAGATAAGGGAAGCCAAGAGAGAAAGCTTTACAATAAAGTTATTAGAAAGAGAGCAGACATTTTTCACAGACCCTGCTCAGCTCCGACAGCCCATTGTGATCCCTAGACACCGCTTGTGTGCAAGAGTCTATCTATGAGTGAATGTCTGTGCGTGTTTGTGTGTGTGCAGTTGTGTGTATATTTGTCTTTCTCTATCACCTCTGTGTCCTTGCTAATAGCTGAGTGAACTCCCTGCAGTCTCCACAGGCTGTACTGTGATTATCACCACTTAGTTGTACACCCACACAGAAATGTGCACATGCACATGGAAAAAGGACCACAGACATAAATCACACACAAAACACACCGGATGACAACACATGTACAGTTTTCTGCAGGGATGTGTGTATGTAATGTAGAAGTAACTGTAGAAAGTACACATTTCTGTGAAAATGTGTGCATGTTCATCTTGGACCTGTAAGCACCCTGAGTGTATGTGAGTCCCTTTTTACACGTTCATCCACGTGGGTGTGTATCTGCGCAAGTGTGCATCTCTGCATGTGTGTAAATCTTCACAGATCTGTGTCCATTTATCTGTGCTCCCCTCTGTGTGTCTGTGTGTGCCTCTCTGTCCGTCCCCGTAACAAGCCTCGGCTTTGCTCCATATCAGTGCAGCCCATGTTAACTGTTGACATGATAATTTACTGTGGCTTCTCCTAAGACCCGCTCCGCAATACGGCTCGTTGATGAGGCTGCAGAGAGGGTCTATGAGTATGTGCATCGTGCGTGTGTTTGCATTACCGAGTGTTGTCAGTGCCGGTGTACCCACACTGGAGATGAAATATCTGCCGTGCTGCCAATAAATATGGTCAGTCCACGGGTGATGTATGCACACATAAATATTTACTCCCTGTGAGTGAATGCGCCTGTTGGAGAGACAGTTTGATAGCTGTAGGTCAGGTGAAGCATGAAATGTGTGTTTTTCTTTTTTTTTAATTTCATGTGGGATGTACTTTATCAAGTTATTAGATTTTTCTGCCTCTGTGTTTGCACTAAATTTATGAATACTGAGAAAAATGAGAAAGGATGCAATTTAATTCATGAACTGGGAGAAATTTTTAGCAGCATGGTGGTTGAGTGGTTAGCACTGTTGCCTCACAGCAAGAAGGTTCCTGGTTGGAAACCCATCAGGGGCCTTTCTGTGTGGAGTTTGCATGTTCTCCCTGTGCTTGTGTGGGTTTTCTCCAGGTGCTCTGGTTTCCTCCCACAGTCCAAAAACATGTATGTCAGGTTGATTGGTGACTCTAAATTGCCCATAGGAGTGAGTGTGAGTGTGTGAGGTTGTTTGTCTCTATGTGGCCCTGTGATGGACTGGTGACCTGTCCAGGGTGTACCCCTGCCTTTCACCCAAAGAGAGCTGGGATAGGCTCCAGCAGATCCCTGTGACCCTGGTTAGGAATAAGAGGGTATAGATGATGGATGGAGACATTTTTAAGATGAAATGTCATTTCAGACAGTAGCCTTAAAAACTGCAACAAAATATAATCTTTGCATTGTCCCTGGTGTCCAGAGGTGCCAACCACACACACTCTCCAAAGAAAGCTTTCAGCTTTTAACTCTTTTAGCTCTAAACAACTTTTAATGTTCACTCATATGCACACACACATTAGGTGATGGACGCAGAGCTGCTGCTCCCTCCAAGTTCATCACATTCTCCATGTGCCATTAACCTCAAAGATGGATGGAGGGAGTGAAATGGAGGCAGACTGGTAATGGAGGATTGACAGAAACCTCAGTGGGCCAGCTACATTTTGGGATGATTGCTTGCTAATACTTACAAATCATCTAATATTACTGAAGATCACCAAGGCCAGTGCCAATAATTGTTCGCTCTTACACACACACATGTACTCTGTTACTATCAACATTTACCAAAATTACACTGTTGTTACCTGACCCACTGTCTCAAGACGAAGCACTTTGATAAAATTCACTAGTAGTGTTGTTGGATGGTAAAAGTGGTGAAAAAATAAAACAGAACCCAGGTTTGCAGAGGGGAGTGTAACTAGCACCTCCCTCTGGGGCTGGTAACTTTATAATTATGTCACATTTCAAATAAATGATTTTTCATGAGTTTTCATTTCATCCCTCACTGGCTGCTGAGCCAATGTTTTATATCTAATTACAGGACAAACTGATATGGTGATAAACTGTGAGGTGACCACAGACTTACTGCAAAGACATGTAATGTTTTAAATAGCACAGTTTCTATTTGTCAAGATTTGATTTGAGTTTACTCTCAGTGTGAATTATGTTTTCTTTGTCATTGTACTGTTTGGAAAAAGGGGTCAAACATAGGCTTTTATTTGTTAGTGATTTGTTTGCAATGGCCCAGGCTGACCTTGTTCTGTGGGCCCTTCAGGGAAGATTTGCTTTGGGGGTATATACTTATTCCTAATATATCTTGTTGTATTAAAAAAAAAAAAAAACTTACTATGGATTCACACGTGTGTCCCGCAACAGTTTGTCAACAGGAGTTAACTCCCTGCTAAAACGTGCTTCCCACATGGCTAATGGAGAGAAAAAAGTGAGAAAAGAAAGTTGGAGGGTGGTGCTAAGAGAAGAAAGAAAAGGAAATGCAAAAGAAAAAGACACTTAAATGGTTAATGCTTAAATGAAAACAACTGAAAATTAGGTATAAAATATGAATAATTGCACATACACAATAGAGACATAGCACTAAAAAACAAATCCCAAACTGAGAAAGCAGTGACAAGAAAGAAATGAACATATAAAATCATTCATCAGCTGAAGTGAAGGTTGAGGATGCAGTGTGTTGGCGAGGTGTAGACAGGGTCAGTATTGCTTGTCAACAGGCCAGCAGACAAGTTCTTCCCCTGACGCAGAGCAAGGATCACCTTACCCTCTACTGGTTTCACAGCTCTGCTGCAAGACACGCAAGAATATTTTTATATAATTGCATTAGTGTTAGTGTTTTACATTCAGGGACTCAACACAGTAGTGGCAGGTTAATAAAAATCAGCTTTCATAGGTGAGGGTCATGCAGTGTGTCAAAAATCTAGCAGTTAGTGAGTAACTGCAGAGAAAAAAAGACTCCTCACTGGCTGCACTGTTGAAACACAACATGCTTATAATAAAGACAAAAGTGATGAATACAATGCAGTTTTGATTAAAATGTCAGCTTTTGTTCATTGACCATTATGATGCTTTCAGATGTGTGAGAGAGCAGGTACCTATTGCATATACACGTATGAGCAAGTTCACAGTTTGCTGCACTCTTGGTGGTCAAGATCATGTGTTAGGTAGTGCACAAAATGAAGTGAATTGTGATTTGTATTGATGTGATTATAATATATATGCCATGATACCAAGTTGTTTTTTTTTTTTTACAACATTGGGTAGTCATCATGTTTGGACTTCTGCAGGTAGTGCTCAGTGAGAAGGAAACACTGGGGAACATCTGTGCTGTCAGCAACCAGCAGCATTTCTGTCCATTGCCCCAGCATGGTGATGTCAGTCAGTGATGGCTTCTGGGAAAGTCAGCTCCATCTTGGCAAGCAGAAAAGGTGTGGATTAGCATATCCTAGTTTCACAACATACTGTGAATGCGTGAAGGGAAAGTCCAGAAGGCTTGGGTCCATGTGGAGTGAAGTTATTGCTCCCTTTTCCCATCCAAATCTTTCCTTCCAATTGGTCAATACTAAACTTTAGGAGACATTTTGCATTTATCATACTTTACACCCATGTGAAACAAAAACTGGAGTTGCTGTGGTGCACTGTTTTCATCAGTTCACTTGAATGCCTCTCCATGGATTGTAAAAAATGGAAAAATTGAAATCTTTAAAACTTCAAAATGATGATTGTTAAATCATATTCAAAAGCAATTTTGGAATTGTAATAGGAACAGTGGCAAATTGCTGTTTAATATCTCAGGCAGATTACTGACACAGCAGCACATCTACCTTTTTCTGTAATGCTCAATATAAGAAATTTTCACAAACTGCAGCGCTAACAGCTCAGAGGAATGTTAGATTGATATTAGCATGTGATTTCTCTGTGCTTTCAACAGATTCCAGTGGGCCAGGGAGGGTTTAATTTCAGTGGATAGACACAGGACGAGGGAAGCAAGAGGGGAGAGAGGTGCAGGTTACAGAGGTCATATGGCTGCAGGGACCTGGGGAATGAGTGGTCTCTCTCTGGCTAGCACACACACACACGCACACACACACACACACACACACACACCAGCCTGTCATGGAAAAAGAACTTAATACCTTCAGACCAACATCTGAGTGACAGTTTAACGGCGTGTACAGTATGCATGTCTCTGTGTACTCCGATCAGAGATTCACCTGTCTGCTTGTAGGGCTTTTACAGTAAAAGTGGAACTGATGAAGAATTGAGAAAATATTCAATTTGCATTCCAGTGTGCCTTGATCAGGATGGTGACTGGAGATATGTAATCATATATCACAGTTTAAGCTTACTTGTTCTCATAAAATCTAAAGTCAGAAAAGTTTGAAGGGCTGTAAAAAAAATATCACTTGAAAAAGCCTCTACTCTGTTTTCATCCTCTGTCCTTAAAGAAAAAGAGGTTTTCAGAAGGTTTTTTCCCATGAGATAACCCTGAGTGGTAACTACTGAGTGGTCAATGGTGAGTTCAGCTGTGTTATTATGGCCTGTATGCCTGCGCATTTGTGCGTGAATGTGTGGCAGGGTGTGTCCTGGGAAGGCAGTGAGACAGCCAAGATTCAGTTACTTTTTCAGACCACAAGCTCTGGTGTCGCTACAGGCCCTGAAACACACCTCCCACTGACACTCTCCCTGTGTTATAATACTGGGAAAGCGCGCATGAGAAAGACAAAGTGTGTGTGCACCAGGAAGGAAAGAGAGTGAAATAGTAGTATGGTTTTAAACTGTGCCTGTTCAGTAGCTCAACAGAAACCCAGGCACCTTATATATATTTTTGTTCCCAGGCTATTTGTCATTCAATCTGTGCGTGCGTGTGCCAGCATTGTATTGCCGTCTATCCCCAGCCCATTGTTTAGATTCAGTTCCCCACTGACCCATGTGCCCTTGGTAAACAGCTTTTTTGCATGAGCCTGTAGAGAAGTGTTTGTATGTTTGAGTGCTCAAAGCTGTGCATGAATGTTCACATCTAGAAGCTCAATAATTCCTGCCAGGATGGCTGCTCTGCTTGACATGTACACCGTTCATAGAGCTCTGCTCTTAATGTTGTTAGAAACTCATAGATTATTAGTGCCACAGTAATATATTTTGTTGATTGATTGTTACCCATCAGATTCCTTTCCATTTGATTAATTTAAACAGGCACTTGCTCGGTGTTTCAGCTGTAATGCACCAGATTCCCTTTTAAAACTCCCAGCACTGCTCATAAAGCTGTGCTGTGGCCCTCCTCTCTCTCTTTTTTCTGCCTTTCTTCTCCCTCTATTCTTTTCAGTAGCTGGGAGAAAATGAGAGAATGGACGAGTGAAAGAGGAGGATGGGAAGAGGGAAGAGAGAATAGATAGAGAGAGGGGAAAATGGGAGGTAAAAGAGAGAAAGGCAACAGACACATTTGGTAAAAATGAAAGAGGGAGAGAGTGGGAAGGATATGTAGGAAAGTAAGAGAGGGTGAGTCCAAAAGAGAGAACGAAGGGAGTAAGAGGGAGATGAAACTGCTCTTTAATCAGCGAGGGGCTGTATGGAGGCGGGCCGAGGTGTCTACTGTAATCCGATACACGTGCGCGCGTACGACGCGCACACACACCGAAGCAGGGGACTGAGTGAGCAGTCCTACTCGCTGCCACAAACCCGGTGGAGATCGGAGGGGAAGGAGTGCGCTGTCGGAGCTGCCGGGAGAGGGAAAGAGTGAGAAAGATAGAGAGACATATACTGAGCGCAAAGAAGAGAGAGAGGGAAGACACGGAAAAGCGCGTTTCAGCGAAGAAACGCACAGTTTGCAGGAGGAGAGCGGGGAGACTGCACGCTGATTCTCTCGATCGGTTTTACGCACGCACACCGGAGCTGCATCCTCCGGGAGATCTTGTGTTATCTTTTACGCAAGAACGGGACAGTATAATAAGAGGAAAAACAAAGGAGGGAATGTTTTTTCTTACAAAATGACATGTTTTTTTACCAAGTAAATGCGCCACTTTGAAAGTGAACCAGAGCGAAATCTTTTTGAAATGTTTTATCGAGCTGAAGACTCGTGTTACTTCTTCAAATTTTGAAAGACTTAATGGTAGATGTTTTCTGGTGGCTAACGGTGGTTTCAACCATTAAGTTCTACTTTGTTTGAAACTTGTGATTTTGTCTGTCACCGGTCTATTTTCCCATGCGCGTTTTGACTGACAGCGGGACAGTGTGCTGCCGATTGCGCGCACAGAAATGGATTTCGCCGCTATATTACGCTGATTACAGTTCAATTCGCGCTAGTTTCTAAGAGAAAAGCAGTGGCGTCACACACTCACACAACCCATACAAATAGTGGGTTTAGCCAACTTCATATTGTTGGAGAGTCCGGCGAAGGCAGCCCGGCATTTCAAGTGGATTTTGGCCGCGAGCCGTATGCGCTTCAGAGAAATAGAAAACTGTGGGAAAGAAAAGGGAAACGGGAACTTTGGACTACAGCTGTCTCTCACACAAATTGAATAAACCCGAGGAGAAGAGGCCTTTTCTCCATATTTGACGGGAAAAGATGGATTTATTCATGTGTCTCTGTGGATGTTTACTGGCTTTTCTTTTGCCTGCAACTGTCAAAGCAGAGGAAGGAGGTAAGTTTGACAGTTTTGCTGTCCGCTTAAAATCTGAGACTCACACGCAGGTGCTAGATGCAAATTAAACCGCTTTTCAGAAGAAGAAAAATCATTTAGGAGAAGTATTTTATGACCACACAGTCCCCCAGACATCACGTCCTTTCAAGTGGGTTGATATATATGATTTTAACACAACTACAGGACTTGTCTTCTTGTAACTCTGCACAGCCTATTCCACTGACACACAAAAGTGAGTAAACAACTTGTAATCACTGACCCACCTATACAAAACCTGTTATTTCTTTCCCCAAATGAAAGCCTTAATTCGTTTTGCTGGAAGACATCGAGGCGATATTACAGATAACGTGTCACCATCATCAGTAACGTTTTCATCGTGCCACACCACTGCTGGTTGCACTCCGTCCTGGCTTAGTATCAGAATTGATTTTTGTCCTCTTAAACAACATCTTAGAGATGCGCTGTGGGCTTAAATCCGCAGCTGAATCGATGGCTGTTCTCGGGAGAGCTATCCAATAATGAAAAGTCACTGGAATGTTCCTATAATATACTTATCGCGACTAATGTCAGTGTGAATGGTCTGTAGGGCAGCAGCTCACTGGAGTTTAATCATCGCACTTGTTTTATATCATAATGTGTCACTGCGATGTAGTTTTCTTTGAAAGAGTTTTTCCTGAAATGCTCTCAAAACTTTGCATGGAGAGAAATCATTTTAAATAGTCCGGACGGTTGTGCGGAGGAGCGGCGGTGAATGTGACCGGGCATCTCTCCGTCTATAGGAGGCCAGCACTGGCGCTTCGTTGGCGCACAGGTCCGAGCCCCTTAATTCCGTCGCCACGGAATGTGTGAGAGATGCGGTTTGCAACTGCACCTATGCGCAATTTATCCTTGTGTATATAAAAACAACTTCTGATCTAAGAAACGTACAAGTTCTGCTCTGTACCGTCTACTAAATGTGATGAGCCAGCACGGGTACGGGCACTGCTCTGTTTCATAAATCTTTCTGCGTCTCATGCAACCTTTACGCATAGGGAGGACAACACTGTTTTAGAGGAGTGGGCGCCTCTGCTGCATGAAAAAGCCTTTAAGTCTATTTGCTATGAATCTAGGTCAAAATTTGCTGTGATGTGGGGAGTGTAGGTTTATAGGGAAACGTGTCAGTGGTTTAACCAACAGGTACTCCACGTATTTCCATAATTTCAGAAGGAAGGATGAATACTATATTTTTCAGTCAAAAGAGAGAAAATATAAACGATAAGGGTGAAAACCTTTTCTATCACATAGACAAATTGACTGCTTCTAATGTTTTCTCATATCTAACACAGATACAAGTGTGTGTCTGTGCATAAGTTGCCAAAATGGGAAATGATAAGTGGCAGCGCTGTAGAAGTTGGCTGCATTCTAGGTTTTATTGATTTAGAGCATATTTAGGAGGCAAGCAGAGGCTTTTGCTGATCTCATGACTCTGATTGAGTGGCCTCTCTGCCAAATGTTGTTTTGGAGAAACAAGAGTGCACAGCGAGCACAATGGAGGCATGTCTTTTGCATTTCATTTCACTTTGGTTGTGAGAAAATACTTGTTGTGTAGCTATCCCCATGTGATTTGGATGCTGTCATTGAATGTAAAACCTATATTTCTGAGATTGTCCTACCTACACAAATAGCACCTGGTCATTTGATTGTCAGCTTTAAATACTCAACACAAACCCTGGAGGATCAGGTGAAGTACTTATAGTAGAGGAGAACTTTATGAAGAAACTGCAGCATTCAGGGTGAATGAACAAAGTGTTTTTGACCAGAGTTTCCATTCCCTGTCTTTGTACCATTAGTCATCATTGTTCTGTTTTACCCTGACCACAATCTTTCTTTTAACTATTGCCATTATCAGTCTAGTAAAAATAACCACATCTCACCACCATCAAACAGTAAAATGTGTCATTGTGAGTGGTACAAACCTCCTATTTCCTTATTAGGACTTGTTGATGTCTAGTTATCTTTCTGACAACAGAGTATCTTTGGGCTATAGATGAACTTGAATGTTTCTCAGGACTCCCTCAAGCTCCCCTCTATTGCCTTGAGAACTACTGGAACACACACACACACACACACACACACACACACAGTCTGCAAAACAGGCTTAAGGTTCCTCTGCAGTAAACCTCAACAGATGCCTCTGTTTTGTTCTCTCCGAAGAGATGAGCAAGGAAAGCATAGTGACTTAGAAGTGTATATATAGAGAAAGAGACAAGTGAGCAGGTTTAGACATGCAGGGGAGGAAGTAACAGAAACAAACAGGCCGAGGGAAGCTGCAAAACTAAGTGAACGAAACGGAAGAATGATTTTTAGTCTCGCTGTTTGATCCTGTTTCTTTATTCCGTTTGATCACAGCTGTGCCTAGAAGAGAGATAAACGGACATAATTGGCCACTCAAGACCAGCTGTCTGCCTCTATAGTGTCTCTGCTGAAATATGCTCGATGTTGAAAGAGACTCACTGTGATACAGAGTGTAAGAAGCACTGGAATGAATTGCCCACAGGTATACATTAAGGACTGGTTTATGAGACTAGTTTTCTAATGGCCTTCACTCCCTTTCAAAAAAAGTAAACATTTCCACTCATATATATCTGTATGTAGGTTAGTCAGACATAGATAGGTTAACTAATTTTTAAAACTATGCATTTTAGATGGGATTGCTTTAAATGCAGCTGCATGAGCCAAAGCAGGCAGCAGCATATATTTACAGTGTAAACTATAAAGTGCTTCATCACAGTGCTACAGAAGTCTTTTGCTACTGTATAACTTTATGTGCACATTTCCTGAGCATGTTGTTTCTAGCCCCAGGCCTTAGCCCCACATCTAACATAACTCGAGGCCTCGTCAGGTTTGTAATAATCAAGTGTTACATTGTTGTGGGTTGTAATGCTTTGTCAGCTTCAGTTGGCCATTGATAAAACAAACCATCTGTGTTATCTGGTCACACAATGGGGTTATACCCTGTTTTAGCTCGCTATATAATGAACTGATTCACAGTCACTAAGGCAGCCATTATGTGTAATTAGTTGGTGTTAGAAAAGACCAGTTATTTATACATATAACACTAATTCTCTTCTATAATTATGAATTTAACTGTCTATTTCACTCACTGAATTTTGTGTTTTTGTGCATAATTACTCAGTGCATATGAAAATTGAGTGTGCTTCAGGAAGAATATAAATAAGTGTATAATGTATAGTCAGATAACACCACAAGAAACAGTGAGCGAATGTAAAATATACTGCTGTCAGTTATACATTGAAAGCGTAATTAGTGAGTCTGAAATCAGCTCATTGCTGCATGCATTTCTGTGCATTTCCCATAATATCTTGTAATTTTCCTCTAATTGTTTTTGTCCCCATTACAGTTGTTCTTTATTACTGCTGCATTGTTAGGTGTACTGAAGAATTCACTGATACTCAAGGCAGGAAATTACAACATGAAGTCATTTATCATCCTTTACTGGCATGATTTGTAAACATCCATCCCAGAAGAGTACAGTGAAACAATGAACTAACTAAAAACAGCAGTAAGCAGAGATGAAGAGTTAGATAAAGATGGAGAGCGTAAGGTATCCCAAGTGTTTGGGATTACAAAAGAGAGCGGGTGATGGAGAAACAGCAGGAGAGAGCAGGAGAGGTATAATGGTGAAATAAGAGGGAAGCAGCAGAGTGTGAAGCAGAAGCTGAGTGAAACCACCTGCAGTAAACTAACTCAGATAAATAACTCTCCCCTTTCCAGCACAAGTGCCTTCCTGGCCAAGGTACAGGATGTCATTAATATATATTTTGATTATCCCATAGACAAAGGCTTTAGTTGTCTATTTAATCATATTGGTTAAAATAAAATGACATTATAACTGAAAAGATAGTTTGACAGATGCAATTTATTGGATAAGTCTAAAACTATTTATCACAGAGGCCACTAAGAGTATATAAAAAGCAGCCAGCTCAAATGAAAACATTTCGAGCGCTCTCTGTACTGTGACGCTTCTTTAAAATCTTGTATGTGACAACTGAGAATGTTAATCTCTGGCAGGTGACACTCCGGCAGGAGGCTTCCTTCAAAACTGATTTAATTTTAATTATCTTGCAGGCAGCAGGTGTATTCCACCAGGTTTCAGGATTAAAGGTTATCCTCATTCATCTAGAGATCCAGACGGCTGCTGTGTTTTTCTCTTCATTTTTTAAAAGTCTAATAATGCCCTCTGTAAAAAAAAAAAAATATATATATATATATATAAATAGCCAGACAACTTTTAAAAGAAAAAAAAAATCTGTGGCTCAAATGAGAAGACATTAGACTTTTGATCATTAGAGTAATAATGGCCTAACAACACAGCGGCTGCTCCAGTGACATCAACAACCTAGTTTGCGGTGAGCAAATAAACATTAGGTCAATTAACCTGCTGCACAGTCTCTTTCTGTCTCTGTCTCTCTCTTGCTTGTCTGTAAAAGAGAAAGGACAATTAGTGGGTCCAGCAGGATGTTCTAATTACAGTTATCATGTCATTAGTAAAACTGTTAGTATTTTAGTGTCTTTATTGGCCATTAGTAATGACTTGAGTAATTAGAGAAGATGGGGAGATCTGTGTGTGTCTGTGTGTTGGTGTGTTTTTGTAATGTACCTTTGTGAGAAAAAAAAAATGTCCACAGAGGAACGGGGAGATCATGGAAATCTTTGAAATGAGGATATTTGTCAGTCCTCACTGCTTTTTAAATTTTTACATGCAGAATGTGTGTGTGTGTGTGTGTGTGTGTGTGTGTTTGTGTACCAGCTAAGCCCTCTGTGTCCTCAGCAGTCCCTCGAGAGCGGTGCCGTGCAAGGCCATAGGTTGTTTTCCTTTTTCTCTCTCCCTTCATGCTGAATCATCCAGTTGTTTTCCTCATTTCATGGCACTTCACCTCTCCTTTAATAGCACACTCTGTCTCTTTCTCCAAATCTCTCAATGTCAGTGTTTTCCCTCGCTCCGATTAAGAAACATTCCTCGCCTTTTCTTCGCTCCGCATTTCAATGATGGGAAATCTCTTTACTGTTTTAATTTTTTTCCCACTTTCTGCCTGTTCTCTCTGACTCTGTTAATCTGTGGTTTTCTCATACTTGTTTTCTCTGCCTGGAAGAGAACAATGGTTAACAGAGATCCATTCACATGGGCTGTAACAGTTTATACGCATCTTAAAATGGTGACATATCACATTTAGTATTTGCTTTTAATACTTTTTTTTTCACTAGACAACATGCTCAAACTGTTTAGGAATGCTAGACATCTACTGCATGAGGGCCTGTATGTATTTAACCCTTATTTATAAAGTAAATAAATAAATAAATGAACTGGTGAATACATAAAATGCCCTGGTTGTGTTATCTGAATTATTAGTTTGCATAGCCCTTGACCCTTTGGCCAAAGCTATGATAAATGCTTAATGTTAACTGAAGTTAAATAACCCAGATGCAAATATGGGGCCTTTCTGTTCTATAGGGTATCAAAGCCAAATAATAAAGGGCCATTCAAGGACCTTTATGATCATACCTGATACTGTGAGACTGTCCTCTCAAGGCTAACACCAGAAATAGTAATTTCAGTAAGTGCCCCCAAACAACATATGTACTGTATATGTTCACGTCAAAGGTTGATTGAATGACATAGACACTGGGAAGAGGTCATGCTACTGCAAATAGGAGCGTCAGGTCCGAAAACATTTGTGTGCGTGAGCTATAGAGCGGTGAACAAAGAGTGTATTCAGTCGTTGACCTTGAAGGACTGTTTGAATAATGTGTAGGCTAGGAGCTTATTCATTTTTAACAAATCAGTTATTTCATCAAACGTATAAAAATCGAAGTTAGTAGTTCACTTGTCCACTCTGCCTGGTTGGTACAACATCTGTAGGAGCATGGAATTAGGTTAATACCAGTCATTTTCGAACATTATCTTTTCACTTTTCACCATTTTTTTGTCTTGTTTCTCATTTTTCCTTTAAAAAGATTTCAGCTGGTCATTGCTGCTTTCCCTGTTACTGATCTTAAATCACTCTCAGTAGCTTCCTTTGCCCACTCCAATATTATCTCTCTACTTTCTAAAGCCCCACTATTCAGGTAGTCTTTCTTTTGAGTTTAGAAGCTTGTTCTCATTTCAGTTCTTTTTCTGTATTACAGTCATTCTTCTTTTTTATGAATCCTTGTCTCTCTTCACTCCATTTCCCCATCATTCTTTTTGTTGCTCATATCCTTTGTAGTTCTCCATCATCCCTCCCTGTATTTTACACCACACACACACACACACACACACACACACACATACATACACTGTACTTTTCCACCATCGCGTAATGCAGGGCACCTGTAGAAAAGCACAGCCCCACCTGTTTGTGTGTGTGTGCACTTTAGTTGTATTTTCTGTCCAGTGAGCTTTTCAGAGCT
Organism: Mastacembelus armatus; assembly: GCF_900324485.2. Lineage (NCBI taxonomy): Eukaryota > Metazoa > Chordata > Actinopteri > Synbranchiformes > Mastacembelidae > Mastacembelus > Mastacembelus armatus. The sequence goes on along the minus strand of NC_046653.1, from coordinate 7,576,701 downwards.
GCTGACCTTCTTTTTTCCAGTGATGAGAGACAGATGTTCTGGCATTTCTCTCTCTCCTTTTCTGTTGCTCCTTTCTTTCTGTCCATTCGTGAGGTTTCCCAGGTTTCGGTGACTAAAAGCTCCTTGGTTTTGAGCCAAAGAAAACATTTTAGCCTGTTTTTGTTTGTTTTTGTGTTTTCTTATTTGTAGATGTACAAAACTTCAATACAAATGTAGATATCTACTGTTTATGATTTCCACTGTTTAAAGTAACAATGCCTGAAGCATTTTCCAAGCTACCATAGTGAAAATGCATTGTAAATGGTTAAAAATGCACTGAAATCAATGTAAGATTAGAATTTTTCCCCTTGGGCTGTGATGCAGATGTTTAGAGTTTATTGATTGTTAAATTTGAGGAACTGTTTCCAACAAGGTCATACAATAATGAGAAAGTGACTGTGAGTATTGCGGCCAGTATTGGTGAATAATAGGTTGATGTGCCAAATAATGGCCTCCTATTTAACAAGCCCTCTGGTTACTGGGGTGAGACACACTTTCTCACTTTTCTATGCAAATATGAACCACTAAAACTACTAATTCATTATGGGCTCTGGTCAACAGAAATGAATGTGTGCTCTGGTCCGACACATTAACAAAGTTCATGCAGACAAGCAAATCGATTGTGACAGGCTGAAAAATGTCTCTTTAGAGTCAAATCAGACTCCCTGCTCAGAGGGAAAATGAATCTATATGAGAGCTTAGAAACAAGGTCAGGGAATTTGCAATTGGGGCCAACAAACAATCATCTAGTTTAATTTTGCAAAGCATCTCCACGTAGAGGTGTGTGTGCTTTTCTACAAGTGTGTAACTTTGAGCAGTTTTTATTACATTTCCATATGGGTGCATTGCACCTGTGTCTTTTTTTATTGAGATGTGTGCAAGTGGGAAAAAGTTGCTGAATAGGTGTTATCAGGATGCAATACGAAACGTGGTGGAGAGCCATAAATAATGCAGTGACCTGTCTCATATCCCTGCCTGACTGCTTAGCACCGTTTACTGCTGCTTATCTTGTGTGTGTGTGTGTGTGCGTGTGTGTGTGTGTGTGTGTGTGTATACCTGGTATTACTCACACTGTGAGAACCAAAACCTGCTTACACACTCACACTGTGGGGACTAGGCCTTCCTCGTGGGGACTAGAAGCTGGTTCCCACCATGTAAAGTATGCTAGTATGCTAGTATGATTTGGTGTAAGGTTGGTGAAAGGTTAGGTTTAGGATCAGGTTAAGGTTAGGGTGAGGGTGAGGGTTAGGGTTAGGCAACTAGTGGTTATGGTGTGGGTTATGGCAAGTCTCCAGGAAATAAATGTAAGTCCCCACAAGGAATGAAAGCACAATTGTGTGTGTGACCTCAATTCACTGATGTCTAAGAGGATGACAAACAATTTGTGTTTGTGCGTTTGTTGTGAATATATGCTCACAATACGAACAGGCTGAGAGAAAATCTGCCTTTTTGTGACATCTGGTTTCAAGAAGGGAGAAGTGTTAGAGAGTTTTGTGAGGGGCAGACAGTGAGAAAATGGTAATGTTTTGATGTGGTTCATTTTTCAGCTTATCCTGAGGTTCTTTCCTTCGTCCCTTTTTCCTCAATACTGCAATAATCTGTTTTTGCTTTCAGGTTTAAAATTGTTTTTCCATCTCTCCCTCTGACATCTCTCCCTTACCTCACTTTTCTCTCTGTTTTACCTGTTTGATAATTCTTGACATGAATTCAGTTTTTTCCCAAGTCAGCATTTCTTCTAACACACACACACACACACACACTGCACTTTGTTGCCAAGGGTACGTCTGTGTGGAATTTCATTGTTATAGGTTTACTTTCAAGGCTGTATATATGTACCCAAAGATGCAGTTAGTTGTCTCTCCCAAAACGAAAGAATGTTTCACTGCAGAAACTCTATTATAATGTCTGATGAGCTTCACCTCAACATCATTTCAGTGTGTGTATCTGTGCGCATGCTGCGCAAAATTAACAAACATGTCAAATGCCCTCAGTGGCACCTCAGACAAGAGGACTTGATGTCATCCATCAGCAAATTCTTTCACCTTCTGCCCTGTCTGGATGTGATAATTGTTGAATGACGTTGTCTGTGTGTGTGTGTGTGTGTGTGTGTGTCTGCGTGTGTGTGTGTGTGTGTCTGCGTGTGTGTGTGTGTGTGTGTGTGTGTGTGTGTGTGTGTTGTCCAGAGATAAATAGAACCTTAAAGCAGAACAGACACAATATTTTGCACACACAGCATCTGCCTCTCTGTCATATGAGCCTTATTCATCAGACACTTGGAGGTGCTGCCTTTATCGCTGCAATGCCAGAGGTGAGAAAAGAGCCAGAAGGGGAGAAAAAAATGAAAAAAAAACCCCATGATATTTCAGAAACTCATATATGATCAGTAGAAACTTAGAATGAAAAAAAGAGAGTAAAGCTTCCCTGCTTCTACCAGAGTCATGCAAAGACTGCATTAGTTAAATTAGTATTGATTAGTTAGATTTCTCTCACAATCCTAGATTTTTTTTTTTCCTACTTGCACTGCCTGTCAGCATATCCAAGATTTTTCATTAGATACTGTTAGCTAAGTGGTGTGCTAAAAGGGTGTTTGGCTGATGCTGCTGTGAGATTCCAGAGTTGTTAAACACTAATCCAGGTGGTGCTGAGATTAAATGCGCCTGGCCATGTTACACAGGTTTTGTAACTATACTCCTGTATTACCATATTTCACTAGGGAGATTGGAAACAGATAAGAGGGCACTGACAAGACAAGCTGGCTTGCAGCATGATGGAGGAAGGAGCGACCAAGAGATACAGAGGGATGAATGGTAATTGTTTGCAGACAATGTGACGTACACAGTGGATTTTAGAAAGTAAAGTGTCACTCCTATTATGAGCTGTGTCCTGAGGTCGGACCTCCACAGCTTACTGGTTCTTGTCAGTAAGATACATGCATACAGTATTTGCAGCTATTCTATTTCAGTTTGTTTTGACGATGGTGTCTGATAAAGTGTTTATCCTGTGTGTGTGTGTGTGTGTGTGTGTGTGTGTGAGGGTGTGTGTGTGTGTGTGTGTGTTAATATTTCCAAGTGTGACATCTCCTGGAGTAGGTTTACAGTAGCTTGTCTATTTATAGTGTTAAAACATGTTGTATTCTGCTGAGTAGTTTTCCTTGTCTATATCACCATGTGATATGTGGCAATAAATAACACGTCGACTCATAGGCCAAAACATTTCTTCAGTTTCTACAGTTTCTGCCTCACTTTTTTCTCTTTCTAGAAGTTCTAATCGAAAAGGAATACAGACTGTAAGAGTTTGTTTTTTTCCCCACTAAACAGAGAATTATTTAAAGAGTTGCTCACTGGCCAAATACTTTATATCCAAGCATGCACCAGACTATCACAGATGCTGTTTTTATTAGCATAACCTGGTCCATTGTGGTCATCGTTTTTTCCCAACATTTTTGTTGAAATTTTTTCTTTGGACCAAAATATACTATGCAATTACACATATGCAGACATATTCCTTGGAAAAATTATTTCTATAAAAAGTAATAGTCTACTTAAACTTTTAAGATATGTACTTTTCTTAAAATAAGTCATCATTCTGAAAGTGTTGAAGGACTTCGTATAATTACTTGAGTGTTATTTCTGGACTGTTAAATGAGTAAATCTTAGTTCTTTGGGTCTCCTCTTGTGGCTCATACATTAGCATGATATTGGAAGTGCTTGAACTTAACAAAGATTGCTCTTATCGCATCTCCACCATGATGGTTTAAGTTAAGTTTTCCAGATCATAAACAGTTGAACTCATATAGACTGCCTGTGCAGTCAGTCAAAAAGAGTAGCCAGCATGGTGCACAATGGACACCACAGATGTAATACAGTAGAGCTGTGTGTGTTTGGCTGTTGGGTGTCACAGATATATATGAGTTACCCATCTATGTCAGGGTGCATCTACGGCCGTGAATGAGTAGCATTGTTTATGGTATGACACAGACATATGACTGCTGGCAAGTGGATCTGCTCTATGACAGTAACTATGGCATCTGGAGAGCTGTGTGTGTGTGTGTGTGTGTGCGTGTGTGCGTGTGTGTGTATGTGTGCATAAGTGCGTGCTTGCATGTGTGCGTCTTGGGTCAGAATGGATTCTTTGTACGTTATGATGCTGCGTTGACCTTTGACTCCACACATACAGAGACAGATACACACACACTTCTTTGTGTCTCATATCCTGTCTCTGCAAATACATCTCCTATCAGTATTTTATGTTTTTCCCCTTTTCCCAGTGTCACATCATGCATGACGAACAAATATGTGTTAAATTAGTTTGGTTTAGTCAGTTCAGTGTGTAGACATATTCCTGGTCAGACTTGATATGCAAACAACACTGACCCTGATGATAATTCAGACTTATACTGGCTGCTGCAAGGGAAGTTATTATAGTTTTGTGTTAATATTGGATGCTTAGCTGATCTGTATATCCCATTATTCTCCAGTAAAATTTTCTCTTTTAATAACTATTTTTTTCTTTTTCTTTTTCTTCCTATAGTTCCTTTAACCTCTGCCCTTTGATTTTCCAATCATCCCATCTTTGCTGTGTTTTTAACATTTGGAAAAACTAATCTGTGACCTCACTGAATGTGTGAACCTGTGTATTTAAATGAAAGAGATATTAAACATTAAACTTTTAACACTTTAAATACCTGTATTGGAAGATTTTCATAGATTGCGCCAGGTGAGGTTGTTGACCACAGAAGATAAACATATGTATATGTAAGATGATTGCATTGACTAACATTGCTTCCACCATCTTTCTCTCTTCTTTTCTAGCATCTGAGCCATGTGGTGGTTATTTAGATGCTAGTGATGCTGGTTATATCACCACACCTGGCTACCCACTGGAGTATCCACCTCATCAGAACTGTCAGTGGATCATCACAGCCCCTGAGCCTTCACAGCGAATCATTCTCAACTTCAACCCACACTTTGAGATAGAAAAATTGGACTGCAGGTAAGGACAGCATGGATGAATGAGATGGCAAACAAAACAGCTTAAAGAACAAGACTTGAATAAAACAATTAAATCTTCAAAGTTGCTTAAGAGGTTAGATTGCAACTAAAGAAAGAAGTTGCAGTTACTTATCTTTCTCTCTGGATTTTCTGTTTCCACCAGCCTGTTCCTCTTTGCGACAGTTGTTGGGTGTATTTGGCGAACTCCAGCCCACTCTCCTCCTGTTTCTTTGGCTTTAGCCATCCCATAATAATCACTTTGGGACCTCCCTAGGTCCCTTGTCTCTAATTATCAGAGTCTAATTACAACACATTTACTGTTCCAGGATGCTTTTCACACTTCGACAGAATTAAGACAGATTAGAGGATTTGGTGTCCATCATTGTTTTTAGCTGTTTGGCTTAAGTTGCATGGTGAGTCTGAAAGAAAGGCAGGCGCTTAGACAGCATGAAATAAAAATACAGGAAGCAGAGATAAACAGACATGCTGGGAAATGGTGGAGAAATGCTGGCAGAGAGATACTTTAGGTTTCAGACCAAATGATGGAGAAGCGGTCATTAAGTTAAGTAAAAAATCTTAATAAAACAAGGTTACGTGATGCTTTAAAAAGGAATATGAAGGAATTTTAAACAAGTTTAAGGTACAAAATAAGGGATAAAACAATGACAATAGGATTAGGAGGCTGATAGATAATTTTATATATCACACAATACATAACTGTGTATTGATTTCTGGCCCATTTTCAATACTGTAAAATGGCAAGGAAAAAAATGGGCTGTCTAAAAAGAAATTCCCCTCTGCACAGATGGCTCTAGGTGTAACAAGAAATGTATTTCATTTTAGAATGTGGAAAGTGCTCAGGAAGGGAAATTATCAAAGTAAAAATCACAGACACAAAACACACAAACATAGCATATTATTTTTTATTAAGTCTTTCTACTATTTGCCTTATTGTAAATGGTCCTTCCTGTGGGGCGTCATAGTGTGTAAATCCATCCCTCAATAAAGGGAGAAAACACTGGCTCCCAGCCATTTAATGGGCTTTTTCAATGTAAGAGGCTACAGATACTAATGCACTATTACAGGCAAGAGATTCAGACAAACAGAGGGACACACAGACTGCTGACTTTTCTCCCCTTCTCCCATTATGTCTCTGTTCTGGTGCTTTCCCATCCAGTTATTAACATTTGAGGTGTATCAATTATAGATAGGTGAATTTCCCAGTTCAGATATACCAAAATCATTCAGACATTTCTGTGTTGGAATTGAAGCATCAATATTTCACCAACTGTCTGTCTGTTGAAAGGCCCAAAGGTTCAAAAGACCCACTGTGCTTTGCTCTGTTTTGCTTTAATTTCACACTGTGCTGGGGAAACAGCAAAAATAAAATAAAAAAACTAGCTTTTTTGTCTGTCCCCATGTCCTCCTCATTTTCTCAGTTTTACTTTTTTTTCCTTTTACTCATTTTCATTGTCAAACCGCTTGATGCATGAGATGCTTACTCTTTCTCTATACATCTTTCTCTTCCTCTCATCCATTTTGTACATGGTCAAGTAACATTAGCAACAAACCTGACACACAAACACACACACATTGGCGACTCTCGCTCTCTGATTGTCAAATCTCTTTCTCTTTCTGACACACATCTGTCCGTCTAACTAGTCCAATTTTTCTTGAATCATCATGTATTTGTAATATAGTCATAACAGCGTTTCCCATACACTGACACACACACAGCACTGTTCTGGTCATGCAGAGAGCATACGGGTGCACATGTTCACTATGTTGACACAGTCTCATCTATTAGGGCCCTGATTGTGATTTAAGATGTAATCTATAATGCATCACGTTTTGTCAAGCACTCTGCTGGCTCTGCATTTAAAATCGATGGAGAGGTGGTCAGAGAGAGAGATGTTTTCATTAAGATTCATATGCTGTAATAATTTAAGTGCAGGGAGACAGCTGAGAGAAGTGAGGGAGATGAACAGGAAGACTGATTAAAAAACTCTTCTGAGTGTAGCCACAGCCAGTCATTACTCACCATGACCTCCTTTTTCCAATCACAATACAGGCACCGTGGCACCACATCAGTCCACCACTGGTACACGTTTTAGTTTCCACTTGACAGGTGTAACTGTAGTGTTTATGTGTGTCAAGAAATGTCTTCTTTACTTCAGGAGAACTTCCTGTGTCGCGTCTGTGTGTTAAATATGAGCCGACAGCCATGTGACACCATAACTTTGGATAAACACTGGAAGGAAGTTGCCGTAGGCTGACAATATCCAGGAGGTCAAAGGAATAGTCAGTAGTCACACAACTTCCAATAAAACCACAACTTGTTGATGTTTGCAGTCAAACAAGGTTAAACCTGTTAATTAGTGCTGATATAGATCAACTGTACTACCTTTGGATAGAGCAAGCCTTTCCCAAAATGCAAACTATTGCTTTAACCCTGCAAATGACCCATGTCAACAAGTTCAGGTCTCTGACAATATGTTTCACTTGCATTCCTTGGGTATACTGCAGGCAAAAGCCACTAAAATCAGTTGTATTTGCATTCAAAGAAAGGAATTGCTGCAAATTCATTTGACAGTAAGTGATATTAAATTCTACAAGTAGTAATATATAGGACAGTTAAGGTCAAAGTAGTGGCACAAAACCCTTTTTACTTTGGAGGCTGCAGTCTGTTCTCTATGTCACAGTTTCTGCTTTGCTCACTGCACTGCTCTGTCTCTGAAAGAAAGATCTCTATTTGGAGTGTTTTGGAAAGAAAACACACACACACACACACACACACACACACAGCTGCTTAGGGAAAAGTGCAGCGTCAGGGTCCTTTGAGGGCATGCTCAAATCATCCTGACAGCTACCTCCTCTCCCTCACTGTTTCCTCTATCCTTTCCTCCTCTTTCCAATGGATCCCATCTATCATCTTTCACTTGGTCTTGTACCTTCTAAAGTCCCACCCTCTTTTTCCTCCTCCTCCCTGCATGTCCCCTTCCTCATCACCTCTCCTTATTTAATCTTATGTCTCTGTTTCTATTCTTTCTTTCCCATGTGTCCTTCTCCCCTTTTCCCCTACTACCTTCTGCAGTGTTCATTATTCAGCATTGTGAATAAACAGGCAGCAAGCCAAATGCCACACACTTCTTTTCTCCTCCTCCCTAAAATGCACCTATTTGTCATTTATATGCCATTTATATATTACCTTTTCTTATCTTCTCTTTAATCTGCACCCTCTTCAGTCCTCCTTTACCTCAGCTTACACCCAAATCAGATGTCACAGGTTATGTGAGATATGTGATATGAGAAACACACTGTGCACCCACATGCTCACATATTTTTTTCTCTTTTGGCTTACTCCCACTCTGGTGCGGCCGCACATGCTCACATATAGTAAAGAGGTTAAATATAAGTCTTCATAAACAGGAGTAGAAATGCACATACAGAGGAGCATTTTGGACTAAATATACTTGTATACATTGTAAGCACAAAAGACAGGTGGGCAGCTTCACAATTACAGTATGTGGCTGAGATGAATATTGAGCAAAGCAGTGAGTTAAGGAGTGAGTTATATGACACAGAAGCAGCAGTCAATGCTAATGGTTTCACTAATGATTTAGACCTTGTCTTTGTACTCTGTTTCAATCAGTCATTTGAGTCCATGTTTTCTGTCCTCTTCTCAAAACCCACATTTGCGCAAATACAGTAAATGTAAACAAAAACATCTGTTTTGATGGAAACTAGAATAAGGACGAATCAGAGGCATATTTCACCACAAAAACAAGGGCTCTGGGAACCTGATCAAGAAAAGAGTGAAAGGGCAGAGTGATATGATGTGACACTAGCCTTAGGGGAGAAGCAGAAAAGCATGGTAGGTAGAGGTGAAGAGCCTATATGACAGAGATCGGAACAGGATGTGGAGCAACAGTGGATGTTCAATTACCAGCTGTGAACATTTAGCAGCTGCCTGCATGTTTGAATTAACATCACAGTGACTCTACCAGCAGGGGAGTCATACATTCAGACAAACGTCCTGGCACAAAGCTGAAGTGTAATGTTATTAGAAAGCTACAGTGAGAATAGCCAAGAGAACACCTTTGAACCTGAACCAAAATTCCTCAACAGACACATTTTCAGATGGTGATTACAATAGATGCTCACTGAATAATGTGAACCATGCTTTTACCCCCAAGATAGCAATCAGATTACCTTTTTCTTCTTTGTTTCCCCCCTGTTGTTGGTTAATACAGAATCTCTTGTGTTTCAGCAAGCTACACAAATAACCATCAGCAGTAACTGCATTCAGGAAATCAGCAAAGTAAATCAAAAACGTACCGGCTTGTATATTCCTCACAGCTTCAATGATGTTATTTTAAAGATTTGAATTTTTCTGTCCGTGATTGTGCAAAAGAGCTCTAGCTGGTCAACAACAATAAAAGAAACCTTCTTATGTTTTTGTTGTTGTTAGTTCAGTCAGTGTATAGTGTCAGATATTGTGATTCAAAAAAGAAAAAGCAGCAAATGAGTTCTTTGCTCAGTCTTGCTCTGTTCACGTTCCTGTGTAGATTGCTTTTCTAAATGTGAGGACAAAACCCAAGGTCCATAAAGATTGCAGCACACTTTAACCCCACTGAATGCTGAACCCCACTGATTAAGATGACTAATGATACAGAAAAAGGTCTGAAATTTCAAGATTTGTTAAGGTCCACTGTGGTACTTTTTAGGAAATTCACACACAGACACTCAGGTAATACAGGTAGTGATGATAATATCAGTGCTCTGATATACAGACAATCCCTGAAGCCCTGAAGGTCCACCTGATCAATGTCTGTTACTGTAATGACAGTACTGTACGTGTGTGTGTGCGTGTGTGAGAGAGGGAGTCCAGCAATAGTCTCCACGACAACCAATCGATTCCTCATTATACCTTTAACACACATTGATCAGGGTCAGTCCTTCACAGGCACACACATGCCCCTGCTAACCTCACCCTCCACCCACATTGCAAACACACAGACACACACACACACGCACACAGACACACACTGTACTGGAGTAATAGGCTTATTACTTTATGAGAGTGAAGTCTGTTGTCCTCCTCACGCACTATTAACTACCTCTACACATGACATACGATACACACAGAGAGCAAGTGCTTTAACATTTTACTCTGATTAATTTACTATGAATATTTTGTTATGCAATAACAGTAAGTACATCTTTTGAGTCCTTGCCAACAGCTTTAAGAAACTAGACTGAAGCAGTAACTATAATGACTATTTGAGGGGGTTTTGCATCAGAAGACAAATGATACAAAGGGACCATGGAATTGGTTTCAGTTGTATCTAATTTCTAATGGTCTCTAGTATTAATTTAGCACTAAGATGCAAGAGGCTTTTACAGCTTCTATTAGGTGTTCCTTCACTAAATGTGAATATTAAGAATACCCTCACTGGCATTATCTTTATCATACTGTCTGTGGTGGCTTATGAATGCGTATTATTGGAAATTCATTTGTGTCCAGGACATAGATACATGGAAATAGCACGTAGGAGTACGAAAGATAAGTAGCGGCGCCCTTATAGGAGCTTTATCAGTGCTGCTAGAAACGCTAGTGAAGTCATACGACTCAGCTAAATCCACAAACTCTGTAACTTTTTTCAAAAAGGCTCAAAAAGTTTTATTTCCCCAAGAAGCTCTTTTCTATATCTCCTATAGGAATGTAGCCTGAATTGTACCATTCACATGACTTGAGCAGGAAGTTTGTCCTTGTATGCATGTAATCAACTCATAGTTGGCTGTTTCAGTTCCTCTAAAAAGCCTTCTATGGGGATATGGTTGGTTTCGCTTCCCTTTCAGGAAAACGTGAGCAAGAAAAGGACATAGTAGGGAAAAACAGCATCAAACAAAAACAAAATATTATAGAAGTAATATATGTTAGAAAAAATCACCCTCAGCAACAGATTATAGAACTAAAAATGAATCCTAAATTGAAGGCAGGGCAAGTTTATTTATATAGCACAGAGTAATTCAAAGTGCATTAGCACCAATAAAAGACTAGTTAAAAGTACATAGGCAAAAATCAAAATATACAGCGAATAGTGAAATTAAAATGAAAGGAAACTGAGTGCAGATAAATCACTTTGGATAAAACACTGTCAGTTGTAATATGTTATATGTGACACTAAAAAGAAAGGTTTTTAGCTTGGACTTAAACATTGTCAGAGATGAGGCTTGTCTAACATCATCAGGAAGACTATTCCAGGTTTTAGCTGCATAGAACTGAAACGCTCCTTCTCCCAGTTTAGTCCTGACACTGGGCACGAGCAGAAGGCCTGTCCCTGATGTTCTCAGAGTTCGAGATGGTTCATATGGCATCAACATGTCAGAGATGTAATGTGGTGCTGAGTCATGAAGTCATGTTATACACAAGCAGTGCTGTTTTAAAGTCTATTCTCTGAAAGACACGAAGCCAGTGCAGAGATCTGAGAACAGGAGTAATGTGGTTGTATTCAGGACCTGAGCAGCAGCGTTCTGAATGTACTGCAGCTGCTTTACAACTCGTTTTGAGAGCCCTGTGAACAGGCCGTTACAGTAATCTAACCTGCTAGAGATAAATGCATGGATGAGTCTTTCCAAGTCTACAATTAAAACAAATTGTCTAAGTTTTTAAGTTTCTCACTTCCTTCACATTGTAAAGGTCTGAGTGCGTTTGCATGTGTACTGTATGTCTGCAGTTCAGACACTCTGTCTACCACTGAGGGCACCCCCGATATTTGAAAGAAATGTGCAGGTGTAACAAGACAACTCCTGACCTAATGAGAGAGAATGTGTGAAAAGCAATTAAGACTAAGGTGTTTTTTCCTTTTTCCCTGGTTCACTTCAGGCAGGCTTTGGAGAGCTTTCCTGCTCCTATCCCCAAAACACACAAACATAAATCTCACATGTCAAATCTTCCAGTCTCTACTTTCACATTGCAACACAAAAGAATCTATCATGCATGTCCTTGTCTGTATCTGTAACCACCCATGTTACCGAACATGTCTTGTTTTATCATTACTGTCTTCATGTAAGCAAGAAGACATAGCTGAAACATTTACGTTTTTTTGCCCCCCAGAGTCAGAAATACACGAATTTTAAAAAAAGATTTTTGTAGATTTGGGTGGAGCAACCTCTCATTTTCTTTATGCGCTTCATGTAGGCCAGGGGAAAGATCCTGAACACACATACACACAAGGGGATTTCACAGACAAATGTGGGAGAAACAAATTCAGGATTTCTGTAATTTCCTATGGCTAGTCTTGGCAAATCACTGATTGGCTGCAGTGAAATACATCATGGGGGGAGGCGAGAGAAAAATGATGGGATTATACAGTTTTTTAAATGCTGTGTTCCTCCTACATGCAGAGACAGATTGGACACCCTTATAGACCCTTCTGAATGCATGGCCACAGGCTCTGTGTGTGCATTGGTGTGGTTATGTGCGAAATAGACAGTGTATGTTTGTGCAGGTCTCTTGTGTATGTGTTCGCTGATAGTGGAGCTGTGTACAGTCTCCTGCTTTCTACTAAAGGCACAGAGCTGTAGGGAGGGAGCCATGGAATAACACCTGTCTCTGTCTGTCTGAGAGGAGGAGCTGGCAGAGTGAATGTAGTGTCGTGTTCTCTTCACACTGGTCTGGCTAAATTTCTGAAAATCTAAATGATCTCTGAAGTGGATAAAACTGAAAAGCAGTTTTTTAGTGTAGCCCAGGGAAACAGGACTTAAGAAAAACAAATGTGTGAGACTACTTTAATGTGATCACAATCTATCTATCTATCTATCTATCTATCTATCTATCTATCTATCTATCTATCTATCTATCTATCTATCTATCTATCTATCTATCTATCGTTCTATCTATCGTTCTATCTATCTATCTGCACTGTTAAGTAAAGCAGTTTTAAATTCAACTATTCACAAATTCTAATCTCCTCTCTCCCCCATCTCTGCCTCCTCTGTCTCTCCCACACACTGGCTCTTGGCTGATTATTTTCCCGACAGCACATTAGAGAATGCTTCATAGGGAAAAGGGAAAGAGAGAAAAAAGGTGGAAGACAATGAATAAAAAAGAAAATTTCTGTATAGTGTAACACTGACAAATAATTAGGGAAGGAGTGAGTCAGGAAGAGAAAGAAAAAGAGATTGTCGGGGTACGGGTAGCTGTTAAAGTTGTCATTTAAGAAAAGAGGAGGAGAAATTTGTCGCTGGGATGAGGCGTTCTCTTGGGAAAGTATGCCAGGAACTGTGACACATATGCACATACACACACACACACGCACACACACACACACACACGCACACTCACACACAGACATAATTGAGAGGGACAGTCCTTGACTTAATGCATTCCCTAATGCAGCACCTAGCCCTAATCACAACCATCACAACTAAATGCCTGATCTTCAGAAATGCAGTCCACACAAACACACAGAGAGATGCAGGCACACACGCACAGTGCTGTGACATCCTGGGTCCTAACTGTGGTGTTTACTCAAAGTAAACAAAAAGGATGATGGAAGAGTGGGTGATGTATAACCCTCATTATGACATTTTCTCACATCACACACATACTTCAGATACAGTACACAGGAAGGATCACAGCAAAACCACACAATGTTTTGTGTGTCTGTACACACATTATATTGTGCATATGCACAGGATTTCATAAAGCAGGTTCGTCTTTAGTCTCTAAAGTCTTAAAGTCACTCCTGCTGTCTGTGATTTCCTCATTTTTTATTGTTACCATCATATATGTGTGTGTTCTGGCTTCACAGTTCAGCGCTGATAAAATGCAAAGTTGTGAAAGGATGCTATCCAATAATTTAAACACTTTACCCATTTTATATATATGCCTTTTAATGTGTCTGCACAGCAGGAACAACAAAAGATATGTGCTTTATTTTTTATCATCCTGTGATACATGATCAATTCATCTGTTGCGTCACTGGGAGGCCTTCTGACTCTGGCGTTTTTTTTTTTTTCCTAATTAAAATTGGTCTAATTTAACTTGGAACTTCTTGGCTTCTGTCATGAAAGCTTTCTCAAGGAATTTCTTTCCAGGAAGCTATTTAGAGCCAGGCAGGTGTGTCTTTGGTATCCAGACACAGAGGCAACACTCCTGCTGGGAGTCTGGAGATAGTTCTCAACAATTGTGGTCAGAAAAGATGAAAGAAACAGGAATAAAAATAGCTTTCAAGTCAGTCCATTTCTATCATAGAAGAAGACGACCTTTGATGCTTTTTCGGTAGATGTGTATTGTTAAGCAACAGCAGAGGACGTGATACTGTAGAGAGTTATGATTTTAATGTTCATACTGCATGTGCATGAAAAATAGAGCACTGTACTAACATTTGTGGGTATTTCTATTAACGTGTTTAGTCTTTGTGCACTGAGGCATAGTTAATTAAATTTGTCTCTTCTTCATTTAGTACTAACATGATCGGTTATTTGTTAATACAGTCTCTGGCTGGAATAAAATGTGAGATGTTTCTAAAATAAGGGTAATCAGGAAAATGCAGAACTCCTCTAAATCCATTCTTAAAAGTGGAAAATGAGAAGTTTTCTGTGGATTGAAAGCCCATGGGGTGAACTACAAACATTATTAAATTAGGCCTGGACAAAGTTGCAAACTGAGTCAGCGAGAAGACTTGAGGTAGATTTTTATTGTTTTTAAGTCTCTTGTGACTTGTTCAGCTGTCTTTTTAAGGCACTGCATTCCATTGTGTTCAAAATATCCATCCATCCATCCATCCATCATCTATACCCGCTTATTCCTTAACCAGGGTCACAGGGATCAGCTGGAGCCTATCCCAGCTCTCTTTGGGTGAAAGGCAGGGGTCCACCCTGGACAGGTTGTTCAAAATATAAAATGTGTAATTTGCTTCAAGAAATAGATAGTGAGGTAAATTAGTTGTGTAACAGTGGAATCACTCTTCTTTTGTATTTAAGCTGCAGTATGTGGCACTACTGTTTCCTCATGGAGGTGGAAAGGGAGCGTTTCGTCTCACATCCTCCCTCAGCCTTTGTTTGTGCCATAATATAGGTATAATCCATAAAATGAAGTTCTGTAGACCATGAAGCCCGTAGCAGTTAGATTATATAATGATTCGATTACATTGCAGTTACAGAATTTTAAAACGGTTTCTCTATTTTGCCTCATGCAGGTGGTTCTTTTCCTCCTCCACCATCTGTAAAGCGCCCATGTCTTCTGCTGCATTCATTTGAATTGTAATCACACCCATGTTTCTGCTAATAGCAATTCTGTGTTCAGAAGTCCCTCTAGACACTGATAGATGCAAACAATTTACTTATTCTTTCTTTTTTGTAGCCAAACCAATGTAATTCCTGTCAGACGAAAGAAAAAAAAAAGATTTATAACATCAGTGTCAAAACTGCACATGAAGCCTTAACAATTTCAACAAATGAAAGTCTTCTCTCTTGTCTTTCACTAAATACCCCATCAGTGCTTTCATTAAATATGTGTTTGCTCTCTGCAGGTATGACTATGTAGAG